>NC_087374.1:6709008-7356925 GCF_031761385.1 Necator americanus
TTACCGCAAGATTTTAGCGTGAAGGGAATAGTGTTGAACTGCATGCACAGTAGCGAGAAGTACTTCTTCCAACATTATTGAAAATTCTACCCAAGAATGGAACACGAAACAAAAATCCGGATTTTCCTACTTGAAATTCCTAACAGTCATGGCGAAACAAGACGCAAGTATTTATTTATCACATGGTTATCAATGTGTGTGTGTCAATGGAGTATTTCTTGTATTGCACTGAGTAAGGAAACAAATAATACAAATGTACAAAAAAAGAGTAGTACATAAATACGTCATTCAGTACAAGCCAAGAAACCTATAATTACTAGTTTGCTTAGGAAATCCGATAAAAGCTTCCTTAAATATTGCATTTGTATTTGAAGAGGTGCATGTCTCCAAGCAATTTTTTTTTCCAGAATTTCAGAGTAAGAGCTGTGGTCACAAATCTCTCTCTGACCCATCGACTGGCTTCAGTTGAACTTCGTAGAAGCATGAGAGCACCGTGGGGAGTTTTTGCACCCGCCTGGGAGAAATACTACGTATATAATATATTTTGAAAGAAAGAGAGCATTAGTGTGGATTCCAGTGGAATCAAAACGCCCTGGAGGACGGGCACACAGCTAATGCGCTCGCAACGCGGAAGGACGGGAGAAAAGCTCTGGTCGGAGATTTTATCAACGTCACTCACAAAAACATCTTGACACATACATAAGAACATCTTGGGTAAGGATTGCGAGAGTTGGAAACAAACAAAAGCGAAGCTAAGCCTCTCGCGAGTGAAGGAGTAAATATCCTCAATTAAAGGCATCACCCCACGAACCTGAGGTGATGCAGATTTCAGGTACGGCGCCGCACAAGGCTGGCGCGCTCCAGTCGAACTCCCTGTAGAAAATACTGCACGAAAACGCCTGAAGCCGTATCTTCCGGGCCGTCTTTTTTTACGGGAATTAGGAAGAAATGGACGGAATCACCCCCCTCTCCATAGTCTCCCATCCCGTATACGAATACTCCACCTAAAATCCGTACCACCTCAGATTCGTGGAGTGATTCACTCTCAAAACTCTCGAATAATTATCTCACACACTAATTTCAAAGCTGCGACAGGGACTCGTCAAATCCAGCTGAACGAATAAAGCTGGATTGCTCTCTTTCTCATTAACCCCTTTGAACAAAGGAGGTACATGAAACACTCAGAATATAGTGCACCACATTTATCTCCCCAGGACGAGAAATCCTACGCAGTAGGAATTTTGAGGAGCCCCAATTTGATTCATTTGTTTCTGTTGGGCAGAAATTGAGGCTCTAAAAGTGGCCAATCTCGGCGTGTTGTGTTTGGAGTTCAAATTTCGGAATTATCGGGAATATCTATGAGCGGTTGTGGCGTATGCACAGAATATTAGAAAAAACACCTTTAGTCGACATGAGCCGTGGCAACGTCGTGGGCGAAGTGAAAATGTGTTTAGGCGATCAGAACAAGAAGACTAGGGAGCGAGAAAATATGGGCGTAGAACCAAATACTCTGGATGCCTTTTTAACACCGCTTTTACTTACTTGGCAGAACATCGGTAAGGGATAAAAGAATAGGATGTCTGGCGCAATCATCGTCGTGGCGCATCGCAAACGTCAATCAATCCGCTTGCGATGCGCCATGACGTTCACTTCAATTCAGAATCGTTTGAAGTTTACGAACGTGTAACTGGCCTCTATAATGACTTTCGGGGGCTAATCAATGTAATGGCTAATGTTTCATGTCAGTGTTTTTATGTTTCTGTACAAGTCTGGTACCAATTTATCGACCACAGAAGGATCAAAGGCTTGGTGAGCGCTGGGGCTGGGGTTCGAACCTCCGACCAATCGTGCAGACAGCGGAACTTCTTACCGACTGTGCTACAGCCGCCTCCACAACATTGGTAAACAACACAAAGAGGAAGTAGTTCGGCTAAAACCGGCTATTCAGCGCAAACTTGAAGTTCCGTTTAAGTGCCAATCAATTGCATGTATCAATTTAATGAGACAGCGTATCACGACATTTAGATGGTGTGAAAACCTATGAAAAACAGAGTTCGGGGTGTGCGTTATGAATGTTAGCGTTGCCGCGCTCAATTTAGAAAAAAAAAACAACGTGCGAAACTGCATTTGTTCCAACGAGGTACTTGAGAACGCCCAATCATTGCGTCCACGAGCGAGCGGGCGAGAATCAGTGAGGTCTCTTCAGCATAAGCATGTCTATTCATGTAAAAGCAATGAACAGACTGCTGTGGGCACCGAGACATGTACAAAGGTGCGCGTTCTAACGTGCCTCGTAGGACCTGAAGCAGTTCCCACACCGTTTTTTTAGGACGATCAAGACGATTAGGGGAAGTTGAGCGGCGCCAAGCTCGTTTCTAGTTCGAACTCTGGTTCTCCGTCAGGCTTCCACCCTACGTCACCCACTTGATACACTGCCTCTAAAAAAGATCCTGAGAGGCGTAGAAATATGAAAAAATGTTTGAAGTGGAATTTGCCAGCTTTATTACTAACTTATTTCCATTTTAATTGAAAATTTCGACCTCGCTTTCATGTGTGGTTGACTATGAAAGCACAGATTGTGGAATTTCCGGAATTTTTTGAGCATAACAAAGGATAGGGGCGGGTCTGGTGTAGCGGTTAGAGGTTCCGCTTCTTGCACGATCGATCGGAAGTTCGAATCCGCCCTAGTGCTCTCCAAGCCCTTCATCCCTCCGGGGTCGATAATTGGTACCAGACTTGTCTGGGATGATAAAAACCCTGACTTGACACATCGGCTAGCCACCGCAAGTTATTGTATAGGCCAGATACACGTTCGTAAACCTCAAACGATTCTGAATTGAAGTGAACGTGGGAGCGCATCCCAAGCGGATTGATTAACGCCAGAAACTTTATCCTTCAACAAAGGATAGACTGCGGCTTAAGAAGACATGACTACCGATTAGCTGAGTCGTTCAAAAGAGCATATGCCGTGGATGGATGCGCAGGGATCCAATGATGCGATACTCGTAGCTTGTGCTCCGACGCTTTTCACAATTCCGCGAAAGGACTAGCTTCACTTTTGGACGGTTGGCGAAAGGAACCTCATCACTTGAGCTGTACCCGATGAACTAAAGCCGAAGGGAATAACAAGGATTGTAGTTGTGTTACTTTATTTATTTATAACTATTTGTAACGATAAGTAACGATAAGAGCGCGTTTGACACTAAAACCAGTCTGATGGGAGAAACTAATATGAAAACGAAGCGATAGAACAAACAGAAAATTAAAAGAATATGTAGAATAGAAAGGAATACATGAAAATTACCGTACATATATTCTTCGAAGTTGTTTGTATCTAACGGTAGCTCATAACTGGCTGTCCATGCAGCTAAGCACAAGAATATAACAGAGAATACAATGTAGACATGGTAGATAAGGCTGACCGGTACCTTACAATGATCCCATGCAAGCTCTTCAGCTCCATAAAGTCGATCCTCACAAGTCATGTTGAAATAAACTGGAAATCCTCCTTAAAGTGCTATGAAAAGCTAAACAAAGTTAGCTAAGCTAAATCCCAGGCTGTGTCGAATAAGCCGAATAAGTCGAAAAAACTGAAGAGTTACGAGAAAAAAAAACAAGCACATTTGATTGAGGATTTCTCAATCATTGTGAGACCTCAGAATAGACAAAGAATTAATGCGTTCTTCTTTCAGGGAACAGGTCTCAAACGCAAAGACCGAAACTATTGGGAAGCGGCGAAAAAAGTCGATGAACAAGTTCAAATTGTCCGGACGAGATCAGCTGTGTGGGTGTGTGGTGGAATCCTTCTTGTTCCTGGAATGAATCGAATGAATGAAAGATGTGATGACTTGTGCCCGAATCTCCGAAAATGTGAAAAAGTACAAAGTGATGGCGATGCCAGTTTTTATGAATTAATAACATACGTAAGCGTAACGTGACGTTACGCGTTTCCGCTAACTGAACGGCTAATTTAATTTACCTAATTGGTCAGGGCGACGACGACACAAGAAAAACTGCTACTTTCCGGCAATGTTACTGCTATTTCGTTGAAAACTACTATTTTCTTGCTAGACTTTTAATGGTATGCGTGATCCTGAGATTTCTATGCCGGGCAATTCTTCTTACGAATCCATGCGGTATGGATCGACTTGTCCAAATGTCTTTTCTTCTTCAAAGGCCTACTTTTTCTAAACCGCATTCGCTAAGCATCGGCGTCTCGACATAGGGCGAAACGTACCACATTATAAAGGCGGTCAGAAAGAGGAACAATACGAGTTTGCTATGTCTAGCCCAAATCAAATCTGTCTGTAAGAAAATTTGAAATCTATCGTCATTGACAGCTCTTCAGATTCGATTAATAAAGAAGAATAGAAAGGGGAAAATTCCTTGAAATTCCTTGAAAATAATTTACGGCAAACCACAATTTCTATATACAATTAACATTTCCATGCATTCCAGTCTAGTCAGGAATATTCTAGAATAAATAATAATAAAATCACACTGTCCTACCTTTTTCTTGAATTAATGACGTTATTGTAAAATGGTAAAAATTTGGCATTAAAATTGCTATGTAACTTATATACTGGAAGATTAGAGTAACATCTTTGTTTTTCAAGGATTCCGAGGATTATAATAAAGGAGAACAGACGAAAATCGCTCAAAATTCCTGGAGGTGGAGGTGTTCTCTAACCCTTTGCACTCCAGCCTTGTCAGGCACATGGAACACCAGCAACTTCAGCACGTTTTCGTTACAAATCCTTTCCTAATCCCAAGTCAATCTCATTTATAAAACAGAAAATGTTTTTGCAATACTATTTATTTGATGTAAACATCATAACTAGCTAATTTTAGTTTATAAAATAGTACTGGAATGAACTGTTTATATTTTCTGAGATTTCTTAAAGTATGATATTTTTGGAAGCAGTCACCGATATGCATCCTATCATTCTTAGGACAAGCGTCACAAAACTCGCTATTCTAGCGTCGTTTTCGCTTTTCTCGTCTGTTTGAACATAAGACACTCCTTCTCTTTTCTTTCTTTTTCGTAGGATATGAAGTAGAAAAAGAAGTTTAGAAGTAAAAATGCAGTACAGAGACCTGCACGGAGGAACGAATTTTAATTTTTTCATCAGAAAGTGCTGAAATAAGCTAAACAAGCGTGTCGCCGCTGCGACAACGCTAAAGTACGGCGACACAACGGAGTATAAATGGTTAACATTTCTGTAATCTCCTCAAGGATTCGACAAAAAAATCAATCAATATTAGATTAAGAACATATTTTAAAATTTCAGCGAACCGCCCACCGATACTGTCACTGTTGTAGGAGTATATCGTAACTTCGAAAGTGCAGGAATATGGACATATTAGTCAAGTAATATCAGGCTGCTAAGACGTTTGTGCACGGGTTTGTGTAAATTTATTCATACAAACCTACATGCATGTCTTGAAAATGACATCATTTTCGAACCGGTAGTCATCGCGACTGGATGTAATAAAGATTTATTAATCCGTTTTGAATCCATAAAGAGTTTTCTTCAATACGTCTGCATTTTTATGGTACTGAACTTAAAGGAAACACATCCGAGTTGCCTTGTGGAGTTTTTTGAAGGCATCATCCCACGAATCTGGGGTGGTACGGGTTTCAGGTCGGTTATGCCTACGCGGGGTCGTAGTGTGGGGAAGAGAATGATTCCGTTCATCTTTCCCTGTATCAGTGGTAACGGACGACCCCAGAACGCTGTTTCTTACGATGTCTTCAATTGCAGCGGGCCACCCTTGCGCCCCGCCCCGCCTGCGATTCGTCGAAAATCCATTCGAACGAATCGCAGGCGGGGCGGCGCGCAAACGTTGCGCGTAGCAACAGAAGCAGTCATAATCACTCAAATTCGTGGGGTAATGCTTTTAGAACGCGGTTGAACTAGTTTTAAGATTATTCTAATTCCAACATCTGGAAAAAAGAAAAAAAAAATTGAGTGTCGGATATAAAAAACCTGTTCTTGCACTTTCGAAGCCATCACGAGAGAACACTTTGAAACGGCTGGCCTCGAGGCTTTGCAACGTGATTAGGCTGACGTTATTGCGTATAATAATTATTATTTGCGACTTATAATTATTTGCGTCAGTTGTTTATCCAGCTATCATTCGTGTTTTGTATACATACATATTATAAACACATAATAGTGTTAACGGGGCGGGTGTGGTGCAGTCGGTTAGAGGTCCTTTTTAGCAACAACGGGGGGGGGAAAAAACCCCCCCCCCCCAAAAAACCCCCCCCCCCCCCCCGGGAAAAAAAAAAAAAAAAAAAAATAATTAGAAAAAAAAAAAAAAAAAAAAAAAAAACCCCCAAACCAAAAAAAAAAATAAAAGAAAAAGCGTTCCAAAACCTCAACGATCACGAATTCCAGTAAAACGCGTTGGCGCATCCCAAGTGGATTGATACGCCAGTGACTTTATCCTTTATCCTTTTAATAGTGTTAACATACAGTTCAAAACTTCGATGATGCTTTTCATTAGAAAAAAACAAATATAAAAAGAGAAGAAGAGATGCAATGTATTAGGTTGAGTCGAAAGTTCTCGGACAATGTGGTAGTGATGATTTCTAGAGATCATGAGTCAGCGAAGAGCCGACAAAAATGGATGTGTTAGCTACCGTACCGATCTACGATACGGTAGCTAACACATCCATTTTTGCCTAAACGTTGGCAGAAGACCATCGATACCAATGGGGCATACTTCAAATGATTTACAGTTATCGTTTAAAAATTGTAAAATAAATAGAAATATTGTCAATTTGTCCGAGAACTTTCGACTCAACCTAATAGGTATCATTTGTACTAAAAATAAACTCCATTAAACATCCAATTAAACTTAAATTCCTTTTACTTATGTGTTATAAAACAAAATAAGATGCAAGCAAATACAGTAAAAATTACAAGATCTTTCAAAACAACCGGAATACACCCTGTTCACTTGCTGTCAACTCCGTCTTAGAAATCACAAATAATCACTACTATTTTTTTATTAATAATACTATTACGAACTACATCAGTTGTGGAACGATTCCGGCGTGGAGGAATAAAGGTTCAAGGATAAAGTGTCTGGAGTTAATCAATCTGTGTGAGATACGCCACCACGTTCACTTCAATTCTGAATCGCTTGCGATTTGCGTGTCTAGCCTACACAATGACTTCCGGGGGCCAGCCGATCTATCATTTCAGCTTTTTTTATCCTCTCAGACAAGTCTGGTACCAATTTATCGACCTCGGAGGAACGGAGAGCTTGACAATTCATTCTTGACAATAGCTCAAATTGTAAGTTTCTAGCGTTGAAAGTGTCTGCAATAGAAGTGAACGAAGTCAAAGTTGAAATTTTGAAGTTTGTAAATCGAAGTGATCGGAAAGTCACATCATTGGAAAGAGCGTTTCCTTGCGGGAAAAACTAGCCACTTCAGATACGCCAATCAGTTAGTAGAGGCTGGTTTTTGTGAAAACGGTTGGAATTTTCTCCGATTTGCTCACGCCAAGACCACGACCAGCTGTCATCGAATATAAGCGCCTTAACCACGTCTTGTAAAGAAGGTCTAAGCGAGTGCCAAATTGCGATACTTAAAGGTACCACCCCACGAATCTGAGGTGGTGCAGATTTCAGGTGGAATATACTTATGAGGGGTAGTAGATTATGAAGAGGAGGGTGATTCCGTCCATTTCTTCCTAATTGCCGTAAAAACGGCCCGGAAGATGCGGCGCTGCACAAGGCTGGCGCGCTCCAGTCGAACTCCCTGTAGAAAATAGTGCACCAGAACGCCTGAAGCCGTATCTTCCGGGTCGTAATCTACTATCCTTTATAAGAAAACTCCACCTAAAATCCGTACCACCTCATATTCGTGAACTGATGCCTTTAAGTGTTCATTCTAAGCTGTTAACAACTGTTCAAAAATTTGAATAAATAACGAAATAGCAAAGTTTTAAGTCTGATATTGAAAAAAATTAGACACGTTTAAAGCTAGATATTTACGATTTGAACTATTGTCAAGAAGAAATTATTCATTGGAAAAGTTCCGAGTAGATTTTCTACAGTTAGGAATCTATGACTTTTTATGGACCTTAACGGAGGACTTTTGTAAATTTCCGAAGAGAATGGAAATTTCAAAACCAATTTCTGTTGTGGCGTACCAAAATGTTCGAAATAACCCCCTGATCGCTAGTATAATAGACATTTCGTTTAATTTTAAGAAATCAGCGCAAATCCTATGAACACCTTTTCCTTCCAGATATATCCGCCAGATGTGCTAATGACAAGATTGCGGAGGTGTGAAAGGGAATTAAGGAAGGTTGGGGAAACTTTGCTTCTTTTCAAGCCACATATTTTTCAAAACTAAATTCTTGAAATATATTTGAAATCAGCAGCTCATCTACTTACAAATTTAGTATTTTCAAAACCGTCACAACCGCTTTTGTCTTTTCACTAGATGAAATTTGCAAGATAATTAAGATATCATTAGATTCGTCTACTTGAGATCTATTTAAAAATCGGCATATTGCTCAGAGGGGAGTGAAATGGCGTCAATTTATCACCAAAAGGTGGTAATTACGACGTAAAAATGTATTCAAGAATTCAAACTATCTATATTTTATCCATATTATATGTATTTTAGCAAAGATACATTCACAAAAAAGACGCATACAAAAATTGACGGAAGTAAGGAACACTATTCTTTCTTCTCTTTATTCAATTAAACCTGAATTAAACTTTATAACTTCCCCAGAAGAAAAAAAATAAAATCACTCCAGCAATACCCTTTTGACGAAATGAAACTTATAGCAAATAAAAACAAATAAAAACAAAAACCACAAAGAAATGCATACAAAAACGCATGCATTCTGTTTGTTTTTCAAGCATCAGACAGTTTTTTCTCCTTGTTATTTATCAAATTTTTATGAAACAGTGTGGAAGCATTATGGGTTATATGTACATTCAGCGATAATTATTATTTCTTTGCGTAAATGAAGAATAGTAGAATAAATAATTTTAGAGGAATTTACCTATGAAAGTACATACAGTAATATTTTTATATGTCGTCACAACATGGATATTCTGCTATCCAATTTAACTTGAATCCACAAAATAGAGGAAATAAAATCAAATAGAAGTAAAAGTAAAGCGTCATAAAGAGAAATAAATAAATAAATAAATAAAGACTAAGACGTGGAAAAAGTCGAAGTTGATTATCAGGACAACGACACTTTAACGGAATTTTCAGGCGAAGACTCTGGAGCGAGGAATGCCGGTGAATAGCGCGTTGAGGAGTTAATTGTTGGGCTGTCTGGTAGCGATGGAACGACAATCCTCAAACCGTGGAGGTCACCCAGTTGACTTGCGGAAAACATCAGGAATGAGCTTAGGCAGACGTACTCCGCCATTGCTGCTTGATAGGGAACTGAAAATATCCTTATCATATCTAGTTCTATTTAGAGATGAAGCAGCTCTACAATTGTGATTAGTGCGATTTTATGGAGCGAATCGTTCTAAGAATGACGCAACTATGGATAGGATCCACACGGACATCAACAACATACGTCATATTTACATGTGATCCGTATCCGATCCATGTTAAAACGATGTTCTCGTCCTCACTGAACACAATTTCTTATATCCTCCAACATTTGTTCCTATTATTACTGTATTCTTTTATTCGAAGTTGTTTTTTATTCTATTACTCTTATTATTTATTCTATTATTATTCTTATATTTTATTATTCGTACTATTAAACTATTATGTATTTCTTCTCTTTAATTCTTGATATTCTTGAATTCCTAGGACAAATATGCTGTGAACCTATCGGAGAATAATTGTAAAAACTTTTTTTGCGAGTATTCCTAACAGGACGGGTAGAACTTTTATTGTATTCGTTATTCTATACAATATTACTTCTTTATTTATTATTACATACATTTTATATGTTGTATTTGTTTAAATTATTTTATTATTTGTTCAAATTAGAACTGTAATATTTCCGTAGATGTCGTTAGATCCTAAATTCAGTTGAAATTGTCTAATAAGAACTTGAAACTTGTTCCTTGTTTGAATATCTCGTGACAGAAATTGCTTCATCTGTCTCATCTGTGTGAATTATTGTTCAGCCAATTAAAAATCATCAAAGAAAACAATTACGATATTATAAATCCATGTGTGATGTGTGTGAGAATACTTACAGGTAACGTTTCATTTCGATTATCAAAGAAAATGAGAGGGAAATCAGAAAAATATTTATTTTTATATATTTGCAAAATGTCCGAGAATTCATGTCGGCATTGTTTCAGTGGCTTGAAAACATGTGCAAAGAAATAATAAGTATAAATGATGGCAAATAAAATATTTATAAATATAAAATGTAAGTAAATAAAATATAAGTAAAATAAATAGTAAATGAATAATAAACGGTTAAAATCGAAATAAGCGTTCAAATCGCTCATCACACTCAAACCTACAATTTTAGCGCACGTAGGGATGAAAGCGAGCACATTTTTAGAGATTCCAGAACGAAAGTTTCGAAAAATGAAAATAGGAAGTGAAAATAAAGGTAATAAAAATAATATGATAAATAAAACTTTTCAATAAAATCGAAATTAATGATGAACGATCACGTGTATGAAAGTTAGGATTTGCCGTCCATCAGATTCTGAAATATCTGCTCCTTCCCAGGATTAAGCTGAGATTTACCTGAGAGATGTAAATACGTATAGAACGAAAAAAATTCGCATAGTTACAGTTGAGCTTCACCCAGGCTGATAGGTAGACTGTATTTCTTCTTCAAACTGTCTTTTTTATAGTTTTTTTTTCGTCTTTCCCGGCTATTTTCCTCTTTTTCTCGGGTAATTACCGATGACTGCGACTATTCTATGATGATCGTGTACGAAGCGGTGTAGTTTTTCGTTAGCATAGACTCCATAATTCTCAATTATTGCCTCATCGAGAAGCGAGTACGATATCCGTCACAGTAACAGTACATATATGTTCATCGTGGTGTTTGTAGGTACAAGTGAAGCGGAATAAGTGAAAATTTGTGTGTATCCAATAAAAATGTAAAAGAAATAAAAATAAAATAAATGCAATAAAAGAAATAAAATTGAAAAAGAAATTAACATTGTGAAAATTCAGGAATATCTGAAAAAGCTTACTTTTTAATGTACATTGTGCTTTCAAAAATTTTTGATTTTTGATTTTTAAACCTCTGTCTCCACTAGAATTTGATATTCCCACTGTGACTTAGAGGGACTTTAATGCGGTGACGAAAGGCTCTACGGGAACCGGTTAAGGACGGTGCTACTTACGGCAGCAAACTATTAAATAAAATATTTCGTCTATTTTGACAATATAGCACTACCATAAATTCTAAATGTGACGACCAATGCTCTATTTGTTTGAAAAATTTCCTACAAAAAAACAAAAAGAAAAAAAATTGTTCCCAACCGTGACACATGCATGAAAAGAATGAACTTCACATCGTTGATGAATCCCGCGTCTACGTGTTCGACTCCCAGTCAGGATCGCTTGCGCTTTTATGAACGAATGTGCTGCTTCGCAATGACTTGCGGATTCTAGCCGATGTTTTTATCCTCCAAGAAGAATCTGGTACCATTTTATAGGCTACGGAAGGTCGAAAGGCGTGATCGGCACTAAGCGGTTCCGAACAATAGATAGCGGAGAGCGCCTAACCTCTTACCAAATGCGCTACATCCGCAGCAATAAAACGTGAATCCGTGTTAATTTTTGCCATCCCATACAAAGAGAATTAGGTTTCTTCACATCCATTGACACGACAGAAATGCTATTTCGAAAAATGAGTCAAATAAGTAACCGTGCCGACCACGAGTTCGAAGCGTTTCTGAGGTTCAAACGGTATGAAGCTTGAAATGGGCGGGTATAGTGCAGTCAGTTAGAAGTTCTGTTGTCAGTAAATGATCGATCGGAGGTTGGAATCCGCCCTGGTGCTCACCAAACCCTTCATCCCTCCGGGGTCGATAAATTGGTACCAGACTTATCTGGGAAGGCAAAAACACTGACTTGACGCATCGGCTAGCCACCGCAAGTCATCGTATAGGGAGGTACACGTTCGTAAATCTCAAAAACGATTCAGAATTGAGGTGAACGTGGTGGCGGATTCCAAGCAGATTGATCGACGACAGGCACTTCATCCTCTATCCTTTAACATAAAACTCAGTCGAATATTACTTTAATCTTTCGTTCTTAATCTCGCAACGCGAACCTAAGCACTAACTCCTTTACGACTGCACGGATGCAAAAGACAACGGAGATAGTGTAGTGAGGATTTTGTTTCGTTCGATAATAATTAACGCCCCTGGATCTCTTTAGTCACTTTATTGAGTCTGTTAAATAGCTCATTGTTGTTCCACGAACAACGAGGACGACCCAAATGTTCTGCCGACGTTTTTCTTAAAGTGCTACGGTTCTTTCGGCAAAGGCGTCGTCTTTAACTTTAAATGTGACGCATGGTCGCTTAAGATTCTCGTGTTTGCTAAAGTACAGTCGCACTAAGTCTACGAAGAAAGAATGGAGCCCACTTAAAAAAAGAGAACACTATTTTCCACACGTTGTCCGCGGAACGCGCAAAACACCTATATCTATGGAAATTGTCATTAGGATCTATTATTTGAGGGGAATCGCACGAGAACGAAGAAACGAAGGGGTTTTCGCCCTCAATAAAAAGAAAGCGACTCTGCAACATGGAAAATTTCTTGTATATTTTTCTCTGGATGGTGGCAAATTGCAAAAGTTGAAAGAGGGATGGAGAGCAAGAAATTTGTCTAGGCTTATATGTAAAGAATACGCTCAAGAAATTCATAAGTTTTAGTAGTCCTTTCTCTTACCCTCCCCCCACCCGACCAATCTAACTAATTTTTTATGGAAGAATTTTTTTAGAACGGGGTTCCCTTGTCTTTGTAGACAATACAAATAAGAAGACAATGTCGTTTCCTGTATATTCTCCTAGATCCTATTTTCTACTAGTATTTCTGCTAGTTTCTGGTCTAATTTTTTTTTATTATTCCCGACATTTTGCGCGTTTTACCGTCTTCAGTGGACTAAGCAGTGGTTAATCCGAACGATCTCACATTCATCCCGTCAGTCAATAATCGTTCAAGGTCGAGAAGATCCAAAACTATACAAATTGAAATCGGTCTTGCGTAGTGTTCCACTAAATATATGGCTGAAGCATTGGCACACATTTGACTCTGGCACTTGAGGGGATTAACGTGAGATCGTTCGAATTAACCCCAATTTAAGCCCCCTAAAGACGAAGAAAAGAAACAATCAAAACACCAGGCGAATGGTAGAAAAAAAAATCCATCTAGAACATAACAGGCACACCAATAGAGAATAAAAGTCGTAACTCCAGGACACAAAGGGTTTAAACTTACTCTCATAAATTTTGCTGCCCTAGTTCGTTTTCAGGGAACACACCTGTTTGGGTATACTTACGGTGAAAGTGGTTACGTCTGTATTCGGTATGTCATGTTCAGGTACTACTCAACAAGTTCTGAGCGCTGTAACGGTTTATAATTAGTATGAAATAAAAATAAAATAAAATAGCAATGATTAACAGAAGGGAGAAAAGGGATGACTCGAAATTCAAGGTGGCCAGTACGACCACTTTTTGGGTGGCCCCCACCTCCATGTTCACTTTAAAGGTGAAACACATTTTTGCGCCACTTTAAAAGTAGCGTATTACGATTTTGATGTGTTACGGAACCCACAGCGAAAGCGCAGAGTTCGGGTAGTAGATTACGTGCACGCGCCGCATCCAAGTGCGAGCGGTCGAGGATCGGTGATGTTCTCTCATCAGCTTATTCAAGTCAGACACTGAGGGGACTGGAATGTATAGATAGAGGCGTTCCGCAATCTACTACCCAAACTTTACACTTTAGCTGTGGACTCCGCACACCACCTCAAAAAGTCGTAATTCCTCAAAATCCTTTAAATACACAGAATATCCACGCGCGCGCGCCCCACGTGAGATGCAAGTCGGTCTCGAACATTGATACTTCGACCTAAGCTGAGTATCGAATGTCGTAGTTGCCAAAGTAAGGACAGCCGATGATGGCCATTTTTCGGCCATAATAGACACCCACTTTTCGCAAAAGCTGTTACTGTGGGATCTTATACGACATTAAACTACTGTGTTGGGCAATGTGCAATCAATATTTCCTGAATGGAAGTGGAACTTATCACTAATTAAAGGCATCATCCCCACGAATTTGACGTGCTATGGATTTCCGATGGTCAAAGACTATACGGGATCGTAGATAGCAGAACAGGATGGGATCCCGCTCATTTCTTCCCAACCGCTGCAAAAAACGGCCCAGAAGATGCGGCTTCGAGTGTTTCGGGGCACTATTTTCTGCAACGAGTTCGATTGTAGCGCGCCTGCCTTACGCACGCACCGCATATTCCGGGCCATTTTTTACGGCAATTACGAAGAAATGGACGGAATTACCCTCCTACCTATAATCTACGATCCCGTATAGGCATAATCCACCTGAAACCCATACCACCCCAGATCCGTGGAGTGATGCCGTCAGTAAAAGCGATCCTTGCCTCCTATAGAGATTTGGATGTAAGACATATAAACAATGTACATATATTCATCTGCAATTGCAATATCCTTCATTTTTTGCCACATTCTCACAACTTTCTTCAGTAATTCCCCTTCTGAAAAGTGAAAACATAAAATCTCACAGAAGAGATTGCAGAATTTCCCAATTTTTTTTTTTGTTTCAAACTTTCAGTCTTGCTACTAATTCCATTGTCATTGTCATTGTCATTGTCAATCATCTTCTTTTAGTCCGCAGCCCAAAGTTACCATAGCTGCACAGAAAAAAAAAACATGTAATGCAATTTATTGGTCTGTTACTAATTTATCGATCCCGGCGCGATGAAGGAATGAAGGTGCCTCGTAGGAAAACTCGAAATCATCGTGTAGACATACCGGAAACACTTTCCGACTACGCTAAATCCGCTGATCCTCGGCCATTTCTTACAAATCCACTAACACTGCAATCCACATACTACAAACCACGGAGGTCATACGATTGTTAACAAATTCTAATCACTTTAATTCAGGACTTCTTTAGCAATTTAATGTTGTCGATGCAAAGTTAAAGAATTTCCTTAGGGAACCACGTAGTAACACAGATACGTATGTGTATACACATAATGTATAAAATCACATTCACTCTCGATCAATAGTCCTGAAAATCGCTCACCGTATACATGACAAGGTCTTTCCTTTAGGAATTGAAGAAGGCTACTGTGGACAGTAGGCGCACAGATACAGTAGGCAAGTAAGCACGAGAGTTGAACGCTAAATCGAATGGCAGAGAACTGAAATATATTTGCTTTTATAGTATTACATCAAAGAAATCTGAAACAGATGAGAGTCTATTCACCGTGGGCGCATAGTCCATAAAATTACTTAATATTAGTTAAAAATACTCTCTTTAAGAAAATACAGTAAACCATATAGAGCTCTACCCGGGCAGCACTAAATTATTACAGTATTTTAGGTATTTTTTCTTTTATCAATATTCGAGACGTGCTGATCTCAAATATGTAAGGGGAATGGTTAAACAATTACAAAACACATTTTGTTTTCTGATCCTAATAGCGTTACTTAAGATTTTTGAGCAAGGAAGTTCTAAAATGGATTCGGAGCCTTATCATGAACTATGCCGCTGGGAAGAGAAGCTAGGTAAACATATAGGAAAGTAGGAATTCTTTCCGAAGTGACTCTGCCATTTTAGAAGAATACGGCTTAAAATTTACCGGAACACCCTGCGCTTTTTATGGATCTGAATATGTGGAGTTATTCAGTGGCTTTTTAGAAGGAGCGAATCGCAAAACTAACGTAGTTGGGAAATCTGAGGGAAAATGCACAGATCGGAATGTAGATTACGAGTATGAGCATAGTCTCACTTAGTTCCCTCTAGTCGTTCTAAAAAACGGCGTGAGAACGGCGTTTGTTCCTACGAAGTACGTTAGAACGCGCCCCTTGTATACGCCACGGTTCCCTCAGCAGCGTGTTCATTGGTTTCACTTGAATACGGCGATGAGGAGACCTTATTGATCCTTGACCGTTCGTTTGTGGATGCGGCGCGTGCACAAGGGTAGGTCGTTCTCACGTATGTCGTAGGAACAAACGCCGTTTCTCATGCCGTCTTCCGGGATGATTAGGGGGAAATTGTTCATAGTCGTAACCTAAATCTTGAATTTTATTTCTTTTCACGTTCCCCAAACTACGTCAGTTTCTCGATATATTGGATTTGTAGCAATTCAAGGAAAACGAAAAGGACGATGAAAACAATCTTTTAAAGGAATAATTTGTAGAAGCTGATGGCACAGAGCCAGTGAATGTTTGGATCTATAATAGCAGTAAGAACACCTAAATTAATGTCACCAACACTAAAATCTTTCGAAATTCATTTTCCATTTTTTTTTGGGCTCGTTTCATATTTCAAACTCTGCATCTGCCCAGCCTGACTCCACTTCTTGAATGATCGGAGCAGCGTTGAGCTGGATTTATTCAGGATAAACTTTGAATCAGCTATGAATTTGAAGGAATGCTACTCGAAATTTTGCACGTTGAGTTCACATGTTTGTTTTATATTTATTATTTGTTATTATCATCCCTTTTATATTTTTATATATCAAAAGAGTAGGGTACTGATGAAGGTCATAGAGAGAACGTACCTTCTTCGATAGGTCAATAACGTCCAGATTTAAATACATAATACCGCCAAGAATGAAAAGACAAGAAAACATGGGGAAGTTGTACGGCATTAACCATTTCACTGTAAAATCGTTGTAGATGGTTTTAAGCGTTAGAAAAATTCGTGAGACCGTAAATTCGTGAAAAATAAAACGTGAAAAATGAATAAAAACCCACCTGACTGGTCCTGTTCCTGATGTAGGCACGTCATTAACACAAGAACAACGGAAGACAAGAGTTCTATTACAGGTTGAAGGCGACATAAAAATCGACGTCCAGAAAGTATCAGGATGCTTTGATTACGTATCATACACAAAACGAACTGTAACCAAGTATAGACCACTAGTCCTAGAAGCATTATTCCAACCACAAACCTTGATATTGAACCCGAGCAGCACCGCCAACCGAAGTAGGACCTGCGAAGCAATCTTCATCTCAAGCACTCTGGCCAGGGAGGGCAGCGAGCCGTTTGGTTTAACTTTGAGCTAAATGTCCATCTCCAGGATCCTATCCAAGGATGACGATGTGGATTCGAAAGCTACCTTGCAATGATTCGCAAACGATGTCCCAAAATCATATCTGATTAGTTTTTTCTTGTGCAGTTTATGGAGTGGGTGAGTCTTTTTCTGGGCTTCGGTAACCTCAGAGAGGAATAGCGTTGAATTAGTGAATTTCGAACGTTGTCGCAAAAACCATCCTCTGAATAATAAAGAATAAGATGTCTGGCGTTTATCCATCCGCCTGAGATGCGGCGACGCGTTCGTTTCACTTCGAAATTGTTTGAGGTTTACGAACGTGTAATTAGCCTTAATAGTGACTTCTGGAAGCTAGCCGACGTGTTAAGTATTCCTTATATAGACTGTTTAAACGAATCACCATTTATCGCCGTAATATGAGTCACGAAGCCTCGTAATTTCTCCACTACTTGACTCTGGGAGCTAAAACAACATCTCCTGACAACAAAAAAAGTACGTTGACATTGTTTTATCTGTTTAGAATCCATAAAATTATGCGACTAATCAACTTTGCAAAGACGTTCGTCATACTGATTCTAATTCTTAACGACGAAATGTTCCACAGTGAAATTAGAACCAATGAGTCAAAGTCAGAGGCATGAAGCTGGACGCAATGGGAAGTAGCGGTTAGAATCTAGAGAGGACCTTTGCTGGCGCCATTCATAGCTGCCGTTTACGATGGTCCCACCCCAGCTCAACCGCGCAACTTCACGCACATCCGCTTATGCAACTGCACCGAGCTTCATGTCGTTTTGAGCCGACTATACTAGTTTCCAGTCGAAATCCATGTACTGCGGACAAAGTGCAGTCGTCCTTCGACTTCTAGAGGGAGCGAGCATTCGTGGGAATTTTCGATATTCGATTCTCTCCGGCACTAGATAGAGTTTGAGGAGCGAACTCCATTATTATTGAGAAGTGGTTGAATTTGATTGAGCAAAGAATGAAATGGTTTGGACGACTTCCGAAGTTATTCGCAACGCAGGCAGATTCAGAAGGCGTCCTGGTAGTTGGAAGAACCATCCAGGTAGTCATGCAGTCCTTCTAAACTACTGGAAGAAGATAAGATACGATAATAACACTGATAATAATGTTAATGCCCTAAAATCCCACGGATAAGTGTGCATGGCAAAGTGAGCGCTATCTGTATTTCGTTGTTGCTTGTTTAAATTATTTATCTTAGTTGTTTCTGTTTAATGCTTTATTGTTTAAAATAAACAAAAAAAAACTCGTTTGAAAACCATTGTCAAGCAAAAAAAGGCGGAGGTAACAAAAAAGCATGCGTCTTCCGGCAAAAAAAAAATAAAGGCGGGCTTATCTATGGGTTTTATGGTAACTACGTTAAGGATCTCCCAGTCCTTAAGGATAACGCTCTGACAAAGACTTTAAGAATGATACGTCACAGTAACAGGAAGCAATCTCGCTGGAACTGTCGCTAGAATTATGAAGGGAAATAAATACCTCGAAAGTCTAGAAAAAAAACTCTTTTGAATTACTTTTGTAGTCTTAATAAATTTAAAAAAATCAATAAATAATAAGATAAATATAAATAAATGAATAAATATAAATAATATAATATAATAACATAATATAATAATTATAATATAATAATATATAATATATGATTTCTTCAAAGAAAATTATGATGCTCTTCGTGTCCCACGCGAAAGGAGGAACCACTGGGCTACTCTGGCACGCGGTCGGGACAAATGGAAGAGTTACTGGCGCCCGCCCGACCAGTTAGAAGATCAACGGGAGTCAAGGTGATCAAAGTGATAATATATGAGTAAATTCAACCAAATAAATTTCAAACTACTTAATTAATTACTTCTGGGTTCCGTAATTATCGAGTGGTAGTAGTTGATCCTTACTACCGGCATACACAGCGAGAAGAATACAGATAGCACCGGCCAGCACTATACTCCAATGGACTTTGTTAGCATCGACTGAAAAATGCATGAATTCTTCATCCGCAGAATTAGTGCCCATGCTGGTCGCACGCGTATCTGCAAATGCTGGATTTTTTTCAGTTATAGTTTAATTCTTCTAAAGAACAAAAGAAATAAAAGAGCGATTGCGTGAGAGAATGGTTGCGTCATTGAAGATAATACCGTGAAATATCCCTTTTGGTGAGATATGTATATTTTTGAGAAATCAGGTTTGAGTTCCGACGGGTTTCCACCATACGATCCGTAAAATTAAGAAAATTGCGTGCATGTTTCTATGATAGCTCACAGGGTTTATTGTTAAGTATTAGTGTATCTATTAAATTAAACTTTAATTTATTAAACCAAAATTAAATAAAATTGGATTGATTTAATTAAATTTCAATTTTGTTGTCTTTCAGATTTTTGGTGTATATCATTGTTCTATTTTTTTATTTTGTAGTTATTAAATGGAGCGAGGTTAAGTAAGAGGGGAGTAGGGAGTAATTGCAGTGATTAGTAGTAATTATAAAAGTCAACAATGAATAATAAGGACTATTTTAGTATTCGCAGAAAAACTTTTTGAGAAGATTTTGTTTTTACTTCTAACATTTCTATACCAGTATACTTTATTATTTTTTTACATACTTTTGAATAAAAAACATTTCAGTGTATTTTGACCTTTGTTTTAAATAAATATTACGCGTCACACAATCATTCTTAAACACTTTTTTCTCTTCCCCCTTATTGCTGGGGATTTTTTTACTCCCTCGTTTATTTGATCTTTAGCTGTTGGTGGTTTTAGCCAATTTATCTCACCTACGACTAGAAGCTCGAACTGAATTGAACTGTAATGCACAAAAAAGTACTACCGAATGATTGAAGAAGAGAAGTATCCACAAGTGCGGTACAGTGTTGGATCCAAATCCATTTGACGCAACAATTCGTTACCAGAAAATATTTGAAAGTATTGCTTAAAGTTATTGCTGAATTAATTAGTTCTCTGGAATAGTAATTTACCTTCATAAATACCTTCATCATGATCATCACATTAAAAATTTTGAATTATTTCTAAAAAGATCAATCAAAAAGTTTAGACTATATATATATATATATATATATATATATATTCTCAATTTCGTTGAAATTTTGAGGTGCACCCTGCAAGATATTGATTTTGATGACTAAAATTCAAGCATGTTAAGCACACAATTCTATTTATTCAGTACAAAATAGTATAAATATAGAATCTTTATTATCTGCGAATGTATCATGGACAGCATATATTCCCGGCTCGACACGAGTATCCGGAAGGGCACATCCCATTGTAGCAGGATCCATATGGTGATTCACCTGGAACAGTGAGTGAGTGGTAAAAACCTTAAGAAAACGAGTAAGGCATCATGCAAGCGATTAAACATCTCTCCTCCGTCTATTTCTTTTTCACGAGGTAATCACAATTTTTTAATTTAATTTTTTAATTACAATTTTTTTTTGATTACCAAGGAAACGTTCTTCAACTGATCTTATAATAGTTTAGTTTCGTCCAAATCTGCCACTGACTTACATAGTTTTCATTAAAAAAATAAAGAGGACAAGAATTGTGTTATATTTACAACTAGTAAATTCAGCAAGAAAAGCTAGAATATTTACAACTTTTAAAAACATAAAAATCTGTTTTTCTTTGACATAGAAACATATTTCTGCTCTTTTCACCAGCGTATACATATATGCGTGCAAAGAAAAGCTGGAGCTCAAGCAGCTTCCTCCTGGCCACCGCTGGGAGATTACGGAAAACTAAATACATACATGCACAGAAAATCGCTGATCACACTTTTTATTGATTTGTTTGAGTTGTAGCTGTGAAAGTGATATTGATCCTTATTAACAGCTAACGTTTCGATATTCAGATTTACCGTATGTAAATGATGAAATTTATAGGTTGCTGCTTAAGAATTAGTCAGAATTTTTGAAGGTACTCGAGATTCAAGTTCGAAATTTTATTTCACCATCTTCTGTTGGCATGAACATAGTAGGGATAACTCAAACCATCAGATGAAATTTAAATCTCACCGTTAAAAACGTATTTTCTAAGTGCTTTATTTCCTAGTGTGCTATGTTTTTTTGTGAGAAATTTTCAATATATCCATATATTTTGATTAAATTTTACACTACTTCCTAAAAAACAGAGCAGCTTACAGAGTTGAATTCTTGCATGGAAGCTCCGGAGCAAATTTATTGATTATTGATGTGCTGTTTTCACTAAGGGATTGCAGGAAAGATTGGTTTCGGAGGAAAACCTAGATATTCGACTTTAAAAATTTGGAATGACCTGGTGTGTTCGACTCAAAAACTGCCTTAGAACTCCTTAAAAAAATTCTGTTTAATTTTTCGACATCTCAACTACTACATGAATACTTAACTGTGAATATTATGATCGTTTAGAAGACAAAAAAAAATTGTAGACGGTCCTGCTATTTGTCCAAGCGCTTGCGGCGGTTTATAGTTTTAGCGTCAGGAAATTATAGCTGCGACGTAGCAGGTTCTAACTAAACGTGTTTCTAAATTCTTGAAAACAATCTCTATGTATCACACTCAAATACAAGAATAGACTATTATTCGAAATGAATTCGATCGTTTCGAATAGAATAATATTTGCTGAAGCATGAACCACCCACCACTGGGACATGAAGGACAGCAGTAGTTGTTTGGTGAACATGTGAATCCAGGCCCGCATCCCTGAAATGTGGACGTAAAAGGATGTAAGTACTTACAGCTATTATTTTAGAGGTGCTCTACGAAGTAGATGCATAAGTAATGACATTTCTTTCCTTTAAGTTTAAATTCTCTAACAGAAAAAGAAGTTTGAAAGAAAGAAAAGAAGAAGAAAAGGAATAATGTAAAGTTATTTGAAAGAGGATTACCTTCTCTATAAGTCCTGTTTTTGGTTTCTTAATCCATTTAGTTTTTTTTTTCAATTTTTGGATCAATATTTAACTGACTTTTCTCGAAGTACAAAAATTGCAGATAAATCAGTTTTTGCGGGGAGAGTACTTTTATTTACAATGGTTATTTTGAAAAAAAAATATTGCACCTATACTTAAATCTAAGAGTGGTTGAAAGGATTTCATTTTTTTTTAGACGAAAGGGGGATAGCGGGAGAGTGTCGTTCGTGATCGGATTCGTGATCGGACTAACCGGATTGATGATCAAAAGATCAACGAACTTGGATACAACGATATAGACGGACTTTTTCGAGTCTTGATTATTCCCATCTAATTCGAGAACTTTTGATTTTTCTCATTTCGAAATCCAAAGAACATGAGGTCGTGAAAATACAAATATTAGTAGTTAATGCTAATCTCTCCTTTCCCATAACTTGTTCCGTGAAAATGAAAGAAAAATCTGGATAACCCCTGAAAACACTCACTTTAGAGCATAAACCGCTAGTGCGTCCAAACTGACATTCACAACAATAGTTCGATGTTGTACAAATGAATTCACCGCACGTACCATTCGTACAACTGGCAAGCGCGGCCAATCCTGCGCATGCATCTACAAACGATCGTTTGAGAAAAAAAAAGGGGATTGAGGTCCTCAGACGAATCACATCGACCGTACTTTGCCATTCTTCGCCGGTTGTTTTACAACAGAGTCCATTAATACAGGTTTGACCGCTAGAACATACAGATGTTGAAGAGCATCTCATTTGGGAACGTTCGCCATTATAGCAGTAACCTATAACCAACTAACTAGTAACTAGTTAGGAATAGAAATTCTGCATAAAATACCATTAATTAAAATTAAAATAAAACTAATTAGAATCAATAAAAAAATCCTCTAATAAACAAACATGTAAAGAACCTATTTTGAGTAAAATGAGCATGTAATTCGCAATTACTGATCCTCTGCGCTCCTACGCTGTTTCAGAAAAAAAAATAGAAGCTGTAAAAAAGTGGAATCCCGAGAATTTACAAAGTATTGTAAAGTTAATCAGCGAATAGTTAATCCAATTATGTGAGAGCCACTCTTGTTTACTTTTTTACTTAGTTTTTTTACTTACGTTTTTTTTTACTTTTGTTGCAACACACGCTCTTTTCTACCTAGTACATTTTACATTTTTCCTGGGATTCCACTTTTTTACAGCTTCTATTTTTTTTCTGAAACAGCGTAGGAGCGCAGAGGATCAGTAATTGGGAATTACATGCCCATTTTACTCAAAATAGGTTCTTTACAGTACCCCCTTTCCCTCTTCCGCTCCATAATTCGAAGATGCGTCACGTGCAAACGGTTGAACATATCAAACGTTGGCTATAATTTCTTTAGCATCCAAAAAATTCGCAGTTATCAGCAAGAGTGATTTTGACCAAAGACCAAAACTTTCTCGCTCTTTCTTTGCTTCTTCCTTTTCTCATGCTTCTTTTCTCTACTTTTTCCTTTCCTCTTTTCTTCCTTCAATTCTCTCTTCTTCAATCTTCGATTCATAAAACAGAAAAAAACGACAATCAGTTCCTTCCAAGGCTTGCGGTCCAAGCGCTTGGCATTGATAGACGAAGACGCGGTTATTTTACAAACCAATCATCACCAGTAGCTCAAAGTGATACAAAAATCCAGGCCCTTTGTGATACAAAATACAGGCCCTTTGTGATCCTTTCCGAAAAAAAAGCAAAAAGCACCATTCCAATTCCTAAGTTGCCCTATTCGAACGAAATTTGCGAAATGCAGCAGATGAGAACACGGTAGATCTGTGCTCCTCCATTACTATGACCTATGTATTGTGGAATTTTCGCTCTCGTATAATTTTCAGCTACCCTTATTTTTACTTTAGAAAACATCTCTGTGAAACTTTTGTAGTCAAACAACACATTCAGTGAGAACGTAAATAAGGATTTTTCTTATTGTCATTTATGGCTTTCTTTGAAATTTTGCAAAATTTTAACCTTATGTGATCCAAAAAACAATGAGCTTTATACATCCAGAATTTATCGTGTCACCCACCGAAAGCGTTCACGTCAACTGGCGTTGTTGTTGCTGTCGGGGTTGTAGGCTTTGTGCAGCAGCAACCCAAAATACATACGGTAGGGTGCATAGAAAAAGGGGTGCACTGCAATGGAGAATGAAGTCAATTAAGGTTTATAAATTTAAAAAAAAAACAATTACAAAATGACGACGGAATGAGATGGATTCTCTTTGTGTGTTCAATTGAAAATAAATTAGAAAAACAGGATTAAAAACACTAATTAAGAAAAAAAAACCGAGGAATGTTTTTTTTCTGAATTCGCCGACTTGGCGTTCAGCTTCAACAAACCTGGTAGTCGAAAGTGCATCCAATCCTGAGATTAAAACCTCCATTGCTACAATATTGAAGAGAAGCAGGTCGATTGTAATTGCAAGCTATAAAGTAAGCATATACAGTCTACATCCAATCGATATCAATGATCGTTAGCCTAGTTAAGGATCAATAGACTGCTTACGATAAATCGAGTAGAATTGATTCGGATACCCTCCGCAAATGAAATAATAATTAAGCCGTTTCACTCGAATAGATTGATTTTGTAACTGCACGGTATTCACGATGAACGCGAACAACGCAAGCACAGCGAACATTTCCGGAGAGCGGAATGCAGCGCGCGGTGATCGACCGTGGCAGAGCTTTGTTAGTTCATCTGCTCAAGAGAAAACAGAAAAGCCTATATTTGGACTTAGTGCGAAAAGGTGTTTGCTTATCTTACGATAAAACTCATTGAATACAGAGTAGAAGTGCACTGATATACATCATTCATGCTCTCGTAGGGGAAAGACAGTGATGTTCTTCAAGGATAGCAAAGTTGGTGAGCCTTTGCGCTTGAGGTTCCTCCACCCGCTGGGGTGGAGGAACCTCACCCAGGGTCCCTGACGGATTCCTCCGTTCGAGGTCAAGTTGGTCACCCTGGTATCTGTCTATCTACCGTAGCGTTCTGCATCTGGGAATGGGATCTCGCGTGAGGATTTCTCACCTTCTGTAGCAGGAGAATGACCTGCCAACCCACCATTCCTCATGCTTTGAAGGGCCAGTCTTGTTGTGCAAAATTGAGGCGAAATTCTACTGAGCTCTGTTCCATCTTGCTTTTTGTTTTGTGGCACACCTGCAGGTGTTTTCAATAAATAAGTAAATAAATAAATAGCTGTGCAAATGAGCGCCTTCTTCGTCCCTAATGTAAAAAGCATATCAAGTCAACTCCGTACCACAGCAAGCTTATAGAGTGTCTTTTTTTTTATTCACAAAACCACAAAACATAACTTTTTGATTCACACATAACCACAAGACTTTACTCGAGCACTAAAAAACCATTTTGACCCCACAAAGTCCAACTATTACGACTATAATCTCATAATACTGGGAAAAATGGAGGTAAGGAAGTCAAATTGAAGCAATGACAAGTAACTACCAACATTCTGTCTCATCTCTGTCGCCATGACTGGCTACGCAGCGCAGTGATTTCTGCTTGTAAGCTAAATACTTCCAGATAATAGTACTCAGAAGGAGCACCCACGAATATATCATCTCCTCATATTTTTAGAAATCTAGCAGTTGTTGTCAAGCGCAGTCGATTGGGGGTTCCGTTGCCTGCACTGTCGATGGGAGGTTCGAATCCGCCCTAGTGCTTACCAATCGTTTTATCTCTCCAGGATCGATAAATCGGTGCCAGACTTGTCTTGTCTGGGCAGATAAAAACACTGGCTTGACCCGTCGGCTAGCCACCGCAAGTCATTGTATAGGCCAGTTACACGTTCGTAAACCTCAAATAATTCTGAATTGAAGTGAACGTGGCGCATCCCAAGCGGATTGATTGAAGCCAGACACTTTATCCTTTATTCTTTATTCTTCCACTAGCTGATGGAAAATCCTACAGGAAAAAAGATCCTTATTAATGCTGATTTCTTTTTTTTTTGTAATTCGGAAAAGCAAAAATCAAATGTCATGAAGCAACCGTGTTGAACTCTTGACATTCGAAAAACTTCGATTAGAATACGATTCATTCTCGCTATGTCCTTCTGCGTGCGTTACGTTACTTAAGACCCGTAGAGTAGCGAAGTGCGAGCTACGAGTTGTTTGGAATTCAAAGAATTGGATTTACTAATTTTTAAACCTCTAGAACGACTCGAATCGATATCATTTTGGTGAGGTAAGTCACTTTGAACTCTTTAAATGTAAAATTCCGCGCTCTCCAAGGCGAAATTGTTAGGATTCCGAACTTCAAAAAACACTGAGAACTACATCGAGACATGCAGCACATTGACTGCATATACCATTAGAAGACAACGGTGCAGCGATGCAGTGAGGTTGTGCTTTGTTCCTGTAAAATGTGGATCAAAATGAGTTTTATTAGTTTATCAGTTTTTCCACTTATCAGTTCCATTGTCGTGGTATCAGAAGTTTGTGGTGATGGTGTAGTTCATTTTTTAAAGTACTTACCAGAAAGCATGCCGGTTCACAGCAAAAGCCAAACTGAAACGAGGGCACTTCTTGCCCCATGTAATGCCACACCTTTTTCCTCTGCAATGTTTTCCTCCGATTTATAATCTTCATTGAAACCTAGTTTTCCATCTCGGAATATTTTGAATGTTCTAATAAATTCCTTCCAGCAAGCACCACTACAGCCGATCGACAAGGATCAATTTCTTCGACAGAAAAGAAATCATCAAAGGAAAAAGAATCCTATGAGTAAGAGTTACTCCTTTTTTTTCACAAAACACGGCAGTGCCACGCCTATAGTCGTGACAAAACGACATAAAGCACGGTGCATTTGCGTACGGGCTCGAAACGGCGCGGTGGAGCGCAGCGGGTGGAACCGAGGTGGGACCATCGCAAACTGCACCGATGGGTGGTGCCAGCAAAGGTCCCAGTACGCTCCTAACCGCTACGCCTCATTGCACCGCCTCGAGAAAAGTCGCGTACGCAATCGCACCGTGCTTCGTGTCGTTCTGACCCCACTCTACGTATAGTAGAGTCAAACAGGCGTGAAGCGCGGTGCGTAGGCGGTTGCGCTCAAAGCGATGCGGTGGAGCGCAGCGGGTGGAATCGAGGTGGGACCATTGCGAAGCGCAGCAAGAAAGGGTGGTAGCAGGGGTCCTCTCTCGATCCTAACCGCTACGCTGCGAGGCGTCGCTTCGAGCACAAGCGCTTACGTAGCGTGCTTCACGTCGCTTTGACCCTACTATAATTTCATACTACGAGTCCCACAGCAAAAATATGCACCAAATGATGGTATTCATTTGCTGCATATTTCTGTTTATGTAGATTTTTGTGTTAGGCTCTCTTGGCACTGGTAGACTGACCCTACCGGAAAGTTGTTCACAAGCATCACATCGTAGACATGTAACTTATTCTATTAAAGGTATCACCTCACGAATCTGAGGTGATGCAGATTTCAGGTGGAATATTTTTATAAGGGATAGTAGATTATGGAGAGGAGGGTGATTCCGTCCATTTCTTCCTAATTGCCGTAAAAAACGGCCTGGAAGATGCGGCACCGCACAAGGCTGGCGCGCTCCAGTCGAACTCCTTGTAGAAAATAGTGCGCCAGAGCCGCATCTTCCGGGCCGTTTTTTACGGCACTTGGGAAGAAATGGACGGAATCACCCACCTCTCCATAATCTACCACCCCGTATAAGAACACTCCACCTGAAATCCGTACCACCTCAGATTCGTGGAGTGATGCCTTTAAATAAGGAATCAGAGGCAATCGTCCGCCCAACGAGTCGACCCATAAGATTGACTATTTGTATTTTGTACTATTATAGCGTTTTTGGGTTGAAAAAGGATTTCGCGTGAAAATTTCTCCTCTTCTGCAGCAGGACTGGTACCGCGAAAGTGCCTAATCGTTAACTAAGCAAGTTTTTTGAGGTCTGAGCTACGAAACATATCTAGTTGATCCGGCTGCTAGGTCTGTATAATCGCCTTAATTACCTAACTATCAGTTTTTGTCAAAATTGAAGTTTTTTTTTTGCCAAAACGTCAAATGTTCCGTCTTTTCAGTTGCAGCGCGCCACCGTTGTACACGCGCAGCATCCTGCTGTGCAGCGGTCGAAAGCCAGAGGTTTTTCTGGACTGCCTATTCAAGTGAAACCTATCAATCGGTTGCTGAGGGACCATAACGTATAAACAGAGGAGTGTTCCAACGCTCCTCGTAGGAAATAAAGCGGTTCCCATGCCATTTCTTAGGGCGATTAGGGAGGGGTGAGCGAAACGAATTCTGATCCTGCACTCTCCAACCCCATCTCTAGCTTTCCCTGCGAATTCCCTAACCACGTCACATTCGTGGTAAGCTGCCTTTAAATTCAATGATGTCAATTTTAGAGCGACTGATGAAGTCTCAATACAAGGACCAAAGAAAAGTGATGGATCCGAGTTTAGAAAGGGATTCAAAGGATGGAGTATAGTTTTTTTTTTCATTAAGATTGTAAAATAAATCCTGAAGGCATGTGAAATCGGATAGTTTGACATTTCAGGTATGTCGGTTTTTTATTTAAGTACAGTCTGGTTCTTTGGAGCTGCATTTTCCGTTTTGATCATGTATCTGCTTCTAATTCAACTCAATGAAAGGCCTCATTTTTTTGGAAGGGGCACTCATATTGGAGGAGTACCGCGTTAGTTAAAGTTGAGAACTTATAGATACTTCAATACACCAACACTTCATCAACTTCCGTTCAGACATACTCTTCGAACCAAATCCTAATCGCTTTGATGTTAGCACTAGGAGTGTGGTTACATTTCGTGCCACGGAACCAGCATCATACGAGAATCTCATGATTCGATACAAGTCAATTCTAAAAGGTTAGTTTAACTTATAAAAACAAACATATTTTTGTTATTATTTATTATTGTGAGGATAAACATAAATTTGCACATAGATATGACCTACGATAGGGATGCTTGCAGCGTAGATGTAACACTGCTAATTAGATTCATTCCTTTTATTATCAATTAAGATCATTCCTAACACTTTCATAGCCTACACGAATCAATAGTATTTAAATTTACAGATTTGTAAATATACTATGACATTTTTTGCTTCTGTCATTTTTTGAAAGGGACGGTAGGAAGGTGAGAGGCGAGGTGGGACCACCGCAAACCGCAACGGTGAGTAGTGCTATGGTTTGCTCTCGATGCTAGCCGCTACGCTCCACAGTGTCGCTTCAAGCGAAGTCGCTTACGCAACTGAACCGTGCTTCATTTCGTTCTGACTCGGCCATGGTAATATGCGCGACGAAGCTCTCTGACGGTACGAAGTCGTAAAAACCTGTCACACTGCACGCTTGTGATAATGAATCCAAGGCTCGTCGTCTGGCGCTGGTGGACGAAAACGAGTGCCTGCACTGGCTGAACTATGGAAGCTGAGGGAGTTCGAAGTTGAATCTGTGCTCTTCGTGAAATGCAGGAACAAATGCGGTACAGCTGAATGTCAGCAGCTAGTCAGATAATGATAGTAGTTCTCGATCTCTGATGGCTCCTTAGAGGGTGCATCCCATTCGTACCTGCCTTCCATGAAGCTGAAAACAGCGCATTCGAAAATTGGAATTGAATAAGAATGAAACATTTGTTTCGTTAAACACACCGCACGGAATTAGATAGCAAACAAACTGCATAAATACGAGATTCACATTGATCACCTTGACTCCCGTTGTTCCTCGAACTGCTTGGGCAGGCTCCAGTAAACCTTCCATTTGTTCCGATCGCGTGCCAGTGTCGTGTCGCCGAATGGTTTCTCCTTTAACGTGGGGCACGAAGAGCACAGAATTTTTCTTTCAAGGACTTTGTGAAGAAGTGCGACTATCGGGTCGGGGGTCTTCCTGTTGCGCGCTTAATATTGCGGCGAAACCAGTCGCTCACAGCTCTAGTCCAACGGTTGTCGTTGAAGCGCATCACGTGTCCGGGCCACCTTATTTTGCTGTACTTGGCAAATGCAGAGGTTTCTCTGGTCCTCGATCGCTGAGACAGAACCTCGAATCCGGTCTCTAACTTACCTGAGATACTCCTTGCATCTCTCTTTCGATTAGGCATTTAATGACGCTCACCGCATTTTCTTCCAATTTTTCCGGACCCTTCAGTCTTACTTTCAGAAAAAGGGGCAGGATCACCATAAACATTTATTGTAAGAGAATTCGATAACCACTGTGCATGTTGCGGTTTTTCCCCAGGAACATCTAACCAGGGAGATTTTTGGAGTCGAAATTGCCCCTATCAGGGCCCCTGATAGACAGTGAAAAACAAGAAACTGATTAAACTTTCTTCCGAGTGTGGTTCTCCTAAGAAGAAGCCCAGATGCACGTGATGTAGCAGATTATCACGTCTTTATCTCACATGAGCGCTGTTATCCATGATCCGTCAGCACTACGCATATGCTAAAAGCAGCTATGAGTCATCAGGGAGTATAAAGATGGCACGAGGTCGAAGATCCTCTGATAACACCCGCCCATAATGAGAGATCATAGCTCAGTAATGTTAACAATGCCACAGGACCGATGGCATTAGAGCAGTTTCTGACCCAGTAGACGTTCTGAACAATGCTTTTTCCTTTCGTGGCAAGACCCTACGGACACATACAAATCCGCTAGATTTTTAGTACTTAAACGCAACATACCACGAAATTGATGATATTAGGATCTCCCCGGGAAAAGAGGATTACCGATGTAAATTAAGAGTATAAGCCCGCAACATTTTTCAGGATGCTCCCAGTCCTCCTGAAAAATGTTTGAGGAAACGACCTTTAAGTTCAATATGATAAAATTTTTCGAATGCCCACTTACTGACAATGGATAATAGATAAAGCCTGAATTATCATGTGTCTGGATTATTATGTGCTCATATTTGAGATGAATATAACATGACGATTGGACCGAAATGCAGCAGAATACGCGGCGTTCTTGACGGAGCACCAACAAACAAATCAGTTTGTCAAGTGGAAGCGGACAGTAAACATGAATTCGGAGAATGCACATTGACCTTGTACTGATAGCAAAAAAAGACTTTTTTGTTGACTTCTTTTTTTCATTAGGAAATCTTCACCATTTCTTATAGAGACAACATAAACAGAGGAATGGGATTCAGTCGAACAGAACCGTGTATAATGCTTCGTTTAACTAGGGTTCGCAGTTCTTCTCCTCGTTTTTTTTTTATCTTTTATTACTTTTGTCTTTTTTTATCATACTTTTTTCTCCTAACAAAATGACTCTGAACTTTTTTCAGATAATTGGATGGTATCCTAATGATTTCAAGGATTCGAATGTGAGTTCGCGTAAACGTGTAGGAATATAAATAAAAACAGAATAAGATAAATAAACATAAATTAAGATAAAAATAAATAGAATAAAATCATAAACTTAACTAAACGTAAATTAATATTAATACCACCGATATTGATTGATATTGATTAGTAGTTTAGGAACGTTCCTGTGAAGCTGGTCCTCATTCTTATTCTCCTCATTCTAATTGTTGCAATAGGAGAAGAATTACCTTCTCATGTACATCAGTTAGTAAATTCTTCAATATATCTGTTTTAAATTGTTGTCTCATTAATTTAAATCTATTTTTTTATTTTTTCACCAACTTATTTTAATTCTTCCATTATTTTTTAATTATGTTATTAGTTTTAAAAGTTCAAATGATGGTATTTAGAGTTCGGTGAATATAAAAATGTTGCCCAGCGATGGCATCTCAACCTGTGCGTACCCATTCTGGAACAAAGCAGGATATCAGCAACCATTTGTTATGCTGAAACTCTCTAATCTAACAGATGGGAAGGCAAGTCTTGCAATGTTCTCCTGGATTGGTGATGTTTATGTTAAAAACATTTAATATGGTCTTTCTAACCGCTTCCATGCCTTTGCAACGAGAATTTGTTAGTTTATTCATCTATTTTTTATGTTTATGAAGTTTATTGATCTATTCTTTGACAAATTTTTACTGATTGGTAAGAAATTATCAAATTCAATTAACAAATTAGTTAGTTAATTAAAATTAATCAAATTATTGAATTACCTATACAACAGAATATTTGAAGAAAACGTTTTACACAAAAACAATCTATTCGTTCAGTCATTTTTGCGAGAAGTTTTCCAGCTTTTGAAAGATTCAAGCATTCAAAAAATAGCGAATTTTGAACTGTCTGTAGGTCAAATATTCGAAGCATCCATCAATGGATTTGAAGTAAACGTTTTTTGCGGAAACCAGATCCGCGCCTTCAACCATTTGAAACAATGAAGCGTTAACCAGCGAATCATTAAACAAGTCTTTTTTGCACAAAATTAGAAATTTAGAAATTATTAGAAATTAGAATTAATTAGAAATCGCAAAATTAGAATCAGAAAAAGAAATTAAATTTAGAGAAATTCAGAAATTTTGAAAAGGAAAGCAAGTGGAACGAACGTTCTGCTTTGAATGTTCTTTTAACTCGCATATAAGAAAAAAGCTCAGATGCGTTATGATGAAATTTGTGATTTTTCAGAATGAAATCCGATGTTCACCTGCACTGGAATCCATAAAGAAATTGGACGATGGCACAGAAAACACGGTTCGCATAACACTCGAGTCGTTACCTGTTTAGAGCACTGTCTGGATGCGAATCAGAGAATTTTTTTTAGAAAAATATAACATTAATGTTCATTATGTCTGTCTAACTGTTAACTTCATAACGATTAAAGATTTTATTTGGAAAAATTCAATGAGATCATTTTTAAATGGCAAAAATATGATGTGATAAAACTGTATTTGGAGGACCAAATAGTTCGGAAACACCCTCGGATAATAACTGAATACGGTGAATTTCATAGTCGTCCACGGCAAAGTTCAAAGCTTCGTAGGTTGAGAATACAATCGAGCTTATTTCGTGCATCTCTTGTTTCCAGAATGATAGGTCTGAAATATATGTACCTCATCGTTTTCCCTGATATTTTTTGGCGAGGTTTTTTTTTCTTCTGGAAAGATCTCCGTAAGTCTTCGTAAATTTCATCGACTGTGGTTCTACACAAAATTAAGTATAGCTGAAGGATTTCTATTCAGTAAATCCTAAGCAGATAACAGCAGTAAGCGGGAAAATCTCACCTCTCGAATTGCTCGTCCCTCATCGGAGAAAAGTACGGCTTGAGAAGATTGAAGTTCACATAACGCTTCACGCGAGCCGCAGGCATTTCATCGTTCATCGTTACGTCTGGATAAGTGGAATATTCTAAGGGAGAAATCATCGATGAAAATGTGAAGAGTGCGGCACCTGATGAGGAGGAGTGAATCCCGACGACAAGTACGGCTGCCAGCACGACGAGAATCCTCATAACTCGAAGCGTTTTCGGCTGGAAAAAAACAGGGCGAAACTAAATCTGTCAGCTATTTTCATCTTCTAGAAATATCGAAAAGACTCCAAGCAAAGTGGGTTTACACTCAAACGGAGGTAAATAATTCAAAGTTCAACGAAGCGGACACGTAAACGTAAAGAATGACTGCAAGAAGCCCTACCAGACGGACTTGAATGGATTCCACAAAAAAGAGGGTAACGAGGGAAAACATAATTTCACCCAATATACTTAATTAATTTTATAACACTAAAGAACTGCAAAAACAAACAGCGAGCAAATTTTAATCTCGTCGTGATCAAAAAAAGAACAGACGACTAGACAGACGAGAAAAAAAGAACAGATGAACACACGATTCTGACACTTGACGGCTTGCCAATATCAATTTAGGAAAAAATTAAAATTTCCTCTGTCTAATCTAAGATTACAAATATAATCAATACAACTGCAATTTATTACAATTATATATGTAATCATACCACATATTATTTGTCTTTTTCTCTCTATTATCCTACTTTATCTAGGAATTGACAGCAGCACATTAACCGAGTGATATTTTAAAAATTCTAATGAAATGTGTAATGTACCTGGTTTAAGGATGGAGGATAAAGTGTCTGGTGGCACTCTGCTCGGGTTGCGCCACCACTTTCCCTCCAAACCAGAGGTTTAAGGACGTGTGACTGAGCTATACAATGACTTGCGGGGACTAACCGATGTGTCAAGTCAGTACTTTTATCCTCCCAGACATGTCTGGTACCATTTTATCGACCCCGGAGGGGATGAAAGGCTTGGTTGGCACTAGATCGGTTTCGACCCATCAAGAGATCGCACATTCAAAGCGAGCGGATCCTCTTACCGATCCGCTCATGTACCTGCTTAGCAGGAAAAATTAGGAGTTTGATGCAGTAAGTCGTATAATTAAAAACGAGAAATTTTCTAAATGGATTTTATTATGAAATTGAAGAGACTACGTGGTGGAAGAGGGAAATGTTTAATGATTACCAAAATAAACTACTTCCAGCCATTTAGTTCGCTTTATTTCAAAAAAAAAATGTACCTAACAGAATGATGCTTTGAGGTGCGAGGTAATTATTGAAAAGGATGAGCACGGATGATAGAATAGAACTGTTCCGAATGGTTTAATATAGGCACATAACTATCTACTACTGTTTTACAGAAGTTGGTTTTGCATTAAAGCAATTGCATAAAGCCTCTTTCAAGCGTAATTTATTATTATTGGGAAAGTAGAGTGGAAAATCTGGTCACATAGTGTAATTCAGGTCGCAAATCCTTTGGGGAGAAAGAACGTTCTGATCTCAGTCTGTTCTCTTGTGGCTATTAATAAAATGTAATCCTTGTTAATTTGTTGCCTCTACAGCATTGGTGTTAGGATATCCTATCCATAATAATTAGGTCTCGTGACATCGAAAGTCGCAGAGTATTGAAGGATAAATACGAGAAGTGCTTAGCGTTGATCGATTCCTTGTGGATTAATTTAATTTAGACTTGCCTAAGGTTTTTGAGTATTTGAGCATGCGACCTACACAATGACCTGCGGGAACAAATCACTGTGCCGAGATAATTTCCTTATTTTCTCGACCAATCTACTACAAATTTATCTATTCACTGAGGGATAAAAATCTTGATTGGTTGGGAAAAAATTTCGGCTACATTTCTTTATTAGCATCGTGGATTAATTTTTCAACTTTTTTTTTTAGATTGACACACCGTGGATTCAGAATGAGTTGTTTTAGAATTGCAAAAAAGAATTTCTGAGACTTTCTTGAGTTTCCCATGTGTCCCTACAATCATCATCTTCCACAAGATCCAATTCTATGATAAACTCAAAAACAGTTGACAACGTCGTTGAAAATGACATTCATTGACATTTCCATCTTCAAAATTTCAGACATTCTCTGACATTTTCTAAGATCTCCTTATGATACCCACGTGTTGTTCTCCACCATGAAAACAGTGGGTGCATATGTCAAGTTAGCTGTTTAAATCGCTATCGGAGAAAGTTTAGTACATACTGGATATCAATAACAAAATTATCGACTGTGGATCAACATCAGAAGGAAAATCAGAGGCGACCGACAAGTAAGAGCTGCTCTCGTGCCCATGAAATTCAAGATTTTAAATTTTTCAATCTTAAATTTTAATATAAAGACAAGTTATCAATCGTGGCGATGTTAAGAATGCATCAGCGTTAATACAACCGAAGCAAGATGATTTTTAAACACGTTTCCCTCAAGTTTCAGCTGTTTTCAAGCGAGTAGAAAGAGTGAAAGAGAACAAGGTTAGCAAATTAGCAAGAAATATCTTAATACCTTAAAAGAGTTACATCAAGAAGACAATTCTAGAAATTGCAATAAAATAGGAAGTAACGCTTACGGAGATATTGGTTACACAGTAGGAAGTTCAGGCTTAACAGACCAAGTGTTCAAAGCATTAGGGACCAACTTAAAACCATGGAAACACACTACAATCAACGTTTGTAGGATTAAGGCTACTTTCACCTGTCCCAATCTCTTGTGCTTCTTATGAAGATCCTGAACCAGTTCGTGAACCCGGTGTGAACTTTAGAATTGTGTCAGCATTTAACCAATATCGAAATCAACAGCATAGAAACTTAACTAGGCATCAATGGCAAGGGTTTCGAGAAGTCCGAGAACTAACATCTAATGGAGCACTGCCTATCTGGATGAACGAAAAGGGAGGGGAATTCGTAGCTATGTTACGTCAAACACTAGACCTAGAAATAGCGGAGCGGCATTCATCGGGCAATACCCTCTGTCGCCCAGTTAGAGAAAAAGATTTTACTGCAAAATGGAAACGTCTGAACCATGTTTGGATGAGCGTCGGTAAGAATGGTGGGATTCATGAAAGGTTTCTTAGCAGGATAAAAATAGAAACATCAAACTGCCCCTCCTTTTACAACCTGATTAAAACGCATACGCTTACAAGGAACGACCCACGATCAATGTCAGCGAAGATTTATAAAATAGGGCCAAAAATAAGTTGTGTGGTAGGACCAACCCACTATCTCTTTGTTTCTAAATAGAATTGTGAGTCAACTTATACCAAAGGTGTCCTGTCATCTATCAAGCAGTTCACAGTTCCTTCCTTAAAAATGCCAGATTCGAACAAAATTGTGTCATGGAGTCATTTGAAGTGACGTCTTTGAAACAAATGTTGAAAACAAACAAGCGCTACACAAGTTATCTAAAATGCTAGGTAGACACATAAAGCACTTTTGGTCTAATCGAGCAACGCATAATGGCCTTGATCAACGAATGCCTTCAGTGCAACATTTTCAAATGGTCAGGAAAATACTGCTCTCAAATAAGACGATTTGCTATGGGCCGAAGGCTTGCTCAAGTTTTTGCCGTTTGCTTTATGAGCACAATAGAACAACTTTACTGTGAAATCAACGCAATCCAAAATGAATGAATGCTTCAGAATTTTGAATGAGTAATTGGAGTGCACAAAACTTCCTAGAAAACAATCAAACAATGGTTGGCTGCCTTATTTAAATGCTCAAATAAAACTGCACAGTGGCATTACAGGTGTGAAATGGTATCGCAAAGAGAATTCAAAAAAACATACTGATAAACGCAATCTCGGTTCGTCCCCTTGGGATTAAAAGGCAGTTGTCCGCAATATGATCAACAATGAGGTAGACAACGTGAGGAATCACTAAAACTAGCCATAAGGATAGGTAGTTTAAACGGTTACACTAAACAGAAATCCAACATTCGATCTCGACCTAGAAAAGAAGCATTGAGAAGCGCACATGAAGGTAGGATTCTCCTCTGCATCCTCATGGTCTCCAATTCCTTCACTGCTGCGAGTTCCGGGTTCTTTCGCGAGCAAAGTTTCAAGATGATGTTATATAAGTGGACATCCCGCACGAAAACATCAAGCGATAGTAGGTTCGTAATAGACTCTACGATAGACTATCAACACCGCAGTGTTGCGTTGTTTGTCCATTCGGTAAAACTGAAGATTGCACGAAGATCGGAATAACCTACCAGATAGAATACTTGATATGCAATGACATCTCTATTGGAGAAACTGAAAGAATTCTGAGCCTGTGTATCAAAGAGCGCTTGTCTAGTGAAAGGAATGGAAACATGATGACACTATTAGGCCGTCACAAGAATGATAAACATGATGGAACTGAGTCTGAAATAAAGCGGAGGACAACAGCCCACAAGAAAGAAATATCTGCTAGGAAGGCATTGGAAGCATTGGAAGCGATCCTGGATTCCTACCTGTAATCCATCCATGAATAACATAAATGAGCGCTTATCAATATAAAATCTAAATGATATATTTCCATATGTACAACCTCTTGTACAGTACAAAGTTGTTTACAAATTCCATAACTTAACTATGAGATATATCAGTGAGGCTTTGATGTTCTTATCACTGCAAGTCATCGAACAACAACGACTACTTAACCTTTATGAGGATTTCCGTCAAGAATCCATTCATGAGTAACAAAGAAGGGCTCTTATCAATTACTAATGACTTAGCGCCGTTCGTAACACTCCATAGCTATAAGATTGTCCCACATGCAATTCCTCAACACTATCCAGACACCAGTGCTGAAGCATACTGAGCAGCTGCGCAGTGCGTAGATATCATTCACCTTGGTACAATCTATACATACGACAATCTATAAGAACACGATGGTTCACCAACCCTGCTAGTCGGTGCGACTGGTCGGTTTGTTTTTACTTTTGGAGTTCTTGCGTAGTGTAATTAGAACGATATCGAGGCTTGACAAGGAGTGAGGAGGAGTTTGATGGGACATACAAAGCATTAAATACCTCGAATCACATTCAGCCCTTTGATAAAGACGAAGTTATCGAAAAGTCAGGCCATAATGAAGTTTCACCAATAACCTCGTTGGCAAAACAAGAAAGCGTAAATACGGCCTGAAGAACTTTATGACCAAAGAAGCTGAGAATTTGCTTCTAGTACCTCTCTAATTAGGCCCAAAACAAGCGAAAACCTTCAATTTACGATTGGCCTTCAGACATTGGAACGAAAAAGATGGCAAATGAAAATAAAAAATATGTTATTGAGTTATTAGCATACTTATCAATAGACCGAAATTTGAATAAAGTATATTGTCATACTAAGTGATAAATAACATCTTACAGTTTTTTTTTTCAAAAAATGGACTCGTGTCTGTATCAGATTAAGGCATAAGCGATGACGTTTTTTTTAGATTTAAACCCGCGCACAGAAAAAAAGAATACGTTATATAACACCGTTTTTTTGAAACATTTTTATTATACATATTTTTTAAATTTATTTCTTTCTATTGGTATTTGTTATTATTCGTATTTCTACCTTCTTATTATTTATTCTTCTTTACCTTCTTCTTATTATTTATTCTTCTTTACCTTCTTCTTCTTCTTATTTTTTCCTCTACAGGATAGCGTTTTTGGTTTTTCATGCAGATTTAATTTTTGTGAATTTTATCAGATCAATTTTATATTATACAGTAGATTCGACTGCGCTCTAGCATCTGGCGTCCTTTTTACGCTAGCAGCACTATAGAACAAGAAAGGATAAGTGTACAAGTCTGGAAATGAGGAACGATATGGTAAAGAAATCCAAGAAATTCTGCACAATTATGCGGTTTATATAGAGTTATGTAAATTAAGTTGGTTTCCGAGATTACGCAGTTCCTGTTTTCTGTAAGATGATCCCAGAACTCCTTTGTTTTTTCCGCGTTATCCGCGCTAGTTTTGGTCGAACCGGCTGGCATTTATAGAATTAGTAGATAGAATCTTCAGTAGTGAAAATTAGGCGAATAAAGAAGTTAACAAAAGTACAAGGTGTAGTCTTCTCCTTGCGTCGATCTACAAACACCTGCCTTTATTTAAATTTTAAAAAATTCGTTTTTTTAGAGAACTTGGAATAACTAGAAAAAAGAGGTGCATGGTATAGTAATCTCTTACCGTTGATCTCCAATCACCTGGCTTATTTAATGTGTATAAATTCCTTTCTGTTTTGAAAAATTCAAAATAATTAAAACAAAAAATAATTAGTAAACAAAAATCTTTAAAAAACAGAAATGTGGTTAGAGTTTAACAGAAAAAAAAAGAAAAAGGTTCTGATCATGTGGTTGAATCAAAGTTAAGAGACAGATGCAAACAAGAATTTTGTCGGTTCTCAGAAAGGAGTGTCTTGTTGCGAGCTCTTTCAGGATTTCAGGGTTTCAGGGGGCGGAAATTTAGCGAGATCTGTGTATGTGCGTGAAGACATGCGGTACAGCAAATATTTGCAAGAAATGACAGAGAAATGTCCTCGCACTCGTTCAAATTTAATGGTTTTTTCAATTCGTTTAAGTGAAATTAGACGTAACGTCAAGCGCACATTTTTTTAAAGTAACAAAAAAAGACGAACAGATAAAACAGATATTCGAATATGTACTTTGTTTGAAGGAACGAATGTGGATTTGATGCAGCTTTTCGTGTGTGAAGAATCACTCTGAATCACAGCGACAACCGTTGATTGGAATCATATTTTCCTGTTGTGCATTTGTCGTAAACAATTAGCTCCACCTCCACACATACATACATCATTTAATTTCAGTAAATTTCTTCATGGAATAGCAGAGGATCACTGGCTTTCGCTTAATTTTCTTAGATTTTCGATCAGTTACAAGAGAAACGAATCTAACTAACAAAATTCGTCATAATGTATTGGAAATTCCAAGGCGTTCTCCTTACGGCGGAGAGGTTTCCCGTTCTTGACGTCGAGGAAACCATGTGAGTAAAAGTGAAGACTCATGTGGTTAGAAACGTTCAATTCGACTAAATTCCATTTTCCTTGTTTCTCCGTTTTTTCTTCGCTGTTTTTCCTCATCTTTCGTTTTATTTTTTTCCTGCAGCAGCAGGTTTTTTTCGATAAGCTTTGCAAAAATATAAAATATAAAAATATATGAATATGAAATATTAAAATATACAATAATATAATACTATGGTAAACCATCGCCAATAAACTGTAACGTTCTGCAAAAATCAGCGTAAAGGATAAGGGATAAAGTCACTGGCGTATCAATCCGCTTGAGATTTGCCTCAAGTTCAATTCAGAATCGTTTGAGGTTTACGAACGTGTAACTGCTCTATACAATGACTTACGGGGGCCAGCCGATCATTAATTCAGTGTTTTTATCTCCACAGATGGGTTCGGTACCAATTTATCGACCTCGGAAGGATGAAGGGATTGGTTTGCTCTACGGCGGTTGCGAACTATCGACCGTGTGACTACAACGGACCTCTAGGCGACTGCACCACCGCCACCCTAAAAATCAGCGTTGCAAACCCTACTAAAAATTATCTTAAATGGTACATGAGAAGAGAAATTTGAATACACCAATTTTTTTCCAGGAAATGGATTTGAAGCTTTGAAAAGCGCCATAATTCAATAAGTATCTGACTTGTCTTATTTGAATTAACTTGATGCTTAACTGAAAATCAACAGCTAACCCATCATCATTAACCTACCATCCATTATTAACCAATTATCATCAGTTTTCCCATCCTCATATATCAAGGATGACCTCTATCTGTGAATTTCAAAGTACTAGAAATAACTTTACCTGGAAGATAACTTTTCAAGGACTTTTTCACGTATTTCTCCTTGTTCACAGCTTTCTAAAGCGTACGGAAGTTCGCTCATTGTTAGACTTCGCATTCACTGAATACGTGTTGAGAAGGCATGGTTCCATTGTTAAGGAACGATTTTAAAGTGTTAAAGTTCCAGGAATTGTCAAATCTGTCCCATTTTTGCAATTAAAGTAGCAATAGCAAGTAGAAAAGTAGCAATTAAAAAACGAAAATTTCTCACCTTCCAGGCAAAGCTATTCCTGAAAAAAAAATCAAAAATTTTTATCTTTTTCTTGATTTGTTTGAGTAGCCAAGATCACTACTAATCTTTATCAAAAGCTTAGAAACGTTTTCACGTATCTTCATTTTTAACTCTCTATTTGCTTAAAATTGTTTCATATGTTAATTTACCAAGCAAAAAAAAAAGCCGCAGAAATTCTTTCTGACTTTAGCTTTTATGGGAACTAGAGTATAAACGCACCTGACAAAATAAAAACAGCAAAGTGGATGCAACTAAGCACTTTAGTTCATGAAATTCACTTCTCTTTTTCATTTCTTTCACTTCTGCTGGAAAAAAATGAGAAAATAAAAAAAGAAGATGAACTCATTTAAGAAGAAATGCAGGTTTTTTGTTCCATTGGTTTCAACACTCATTTATGTCAGTAAAGTAAAACTTTCGCTTGAATTATTACTGATTACTAATGAAAAGTTTTATTTTATGCACGTTCTAAATATTTATATAGAATTTATATCTATATCTACATATTCATATCGCATATTTAATTTATATCTATATCTATATATTCATATCGCATTTTTAAACAATTCGATATATATTCTGTTCAGTCTCAATTTTTATCAAATCTACTTTTACGATATCCTTTAAACTTGTCATTATTTTTTTTACTATTTAAATATCATTTTGAATGCATTTATTATGAAAATTATTCGCTCATTCAACGTCATTTTTTGACAAAAGTTTGGTTTTTTAAAAGTTTTTTTTTCAAAGTTCTGTATGCATTGAAGAGATCACTTTGGAAGAAAGGCGATAAAGGGCTTTTTTTTGAAACCATAAGAATCGAAAACGAATTAACACGAATTTTTGATGCAAACCAATAGATCAGAACTAAAGATGTACATTTAATTCTTATTTATTTTTTATTTTTTAATTCGATTTTTCTGTGCGCATTATACATACATATATTGTATATTGTATACCTGTATACAAGGAAATCACAACAATTCTACTTTGGTTGGAGAAAGTCTGAAAACCCACAAATACGTCCCTAATATCTTAACGAAAATAAACTACGTTTATTACGCGTTTCTTAACAACCGAAAAAAAACTTCTAAGCACATGAAACACCCCTAAATAATTTTAGAAACAATGTAATGCCATGAATACCAGAAACAACATCGATGCCGATGAGAAAAAAAATAGAAGGCTGCGTGGGAGCTGTGAAGATCGACTAAAATAACCAATGAAAGTCGAAATCCTCGTGGAAAATAGTGCGCAAGAACGCCCGAAGCCGTATCTTCCGGGCCGTTTTTTACGGAAATTAGGAAGAAATTGACGGAATCACCCTCCTCTCCATAATCTACTATTCATTATAAGAATACTCCACCTAAAATCTGCACCAACTCAGATTCGTGGTGTGATGTCTTCAATGTGCGCCTTTATACGACTTTGTGGTTGTCGTGAACTCAAACTCTGCGATTTTGAAGATGGGGTTATGTGCTAATGCACCTACTTAGTCGGCTAAGAAAACTATAACAAGAGCTTCTCCTACGATCAAATCAAGGTGCAGCACGTCCAAGGTACCCAGGTAGCAGTACGAATTGATAAAAGTGCAAGGACAGTACTCAAACAATATAGTGATTTGCTTTGAAAATGACACTCTGCGAAGCAAACGTCCAACAGTCGTACACCTGGCGAACAATATCATTTTTTCCACATTTATGAGCAATCATTAATACCATCAGATAAAGTTGCGAGGGTCCAAAATCTTACACCCTCGTAGAGCAGCGAAAGTGAACGAGACGACTCTTTAACTATAGCTCGACTAGGTCCTGACAGGAAATACACAACCTGTCAACCATTCGGAAGAAGTTCGACCAGGATAATTGCCTAGCACTTCTCTGCCTGATGAGCACCAGAAAGGTACCGTTGAGGAGTTCCATCTTAACAAAAGATCGACATGACAATCCTGAAAAAAAGAAAGATGCGAAAAAATATGCCGCTAAAGGGAGCACGGACCTAGAAAAACCTTAAATGCATCGCCCCACGAATCTGAGGTGGTACGATTTTTAGGTGGTGTATTCGTATACGGGAGATATACAGTAGATTAAGGAAAGAGGGTGACTCCGTCCATTTCATCCTAATTGCCGTAAAAATGGCTCGGAAGATGCGGCACGTGCACAATGCTGGCGCGCTCCAGTCGAACTCCTTGTAGAAAATAGTGCGCCAAAACGCCCAAAGCCGTATCTCGTGAAATCCATACCACCTCAGATTCGTGGAGTGGTGCTTTTAATGACCCACCCAATGTGCTTTGGATCCCGCAAAAAAAAACCAGGAGAAAAATTTTGTGTATCTGTGAAGACAAGATCCATGTACAATTCTCTTTTGACGTCCATATTTGTCAGCCTCTTTACTGTCTGTGTCACTCCCACTGCCACCTAACTATTCACATACACCGCGGTCAGCAGAGAACCAGTGGCAGGGTCGGTGATTTTGGTTGTGTCCAGAAAAATTACGAATAGAAAGTCTAGTGGAGACGAAGGAATTAGCGAAGTGACGAAGTGCTGGCATCGCTTCCTCCGTCTGGGATTCGTGAGACGATGATGATCACTTGTTGAGTAGGAGTCGAGAGAAGTATCCCTGACTATCTGACGCTGTCATAATTTAATTCCACAGAAACATAACCCTCGCTGATCCTAGGAATCACAGAAGAATTTCACTGTTAGGTGCTTCGTGCAGTACTTTGGAGAGGATTATGTTGAACCAGCTTATCGAACATCGCAAGGAAACGACGCGCGACGAACAAGCCGGATCTCGTCTTGGCCTCTGTGCGACTGATCTGTGTACATTGTTAAGAAAGTGATCGAATTGTGGCAGTATGTAATTGGTTCTTCTGCAGCTCGTAGTGTTTTCGACTGTTCTCATCGATACCCGTGCTTTCAGCGCACACAGCGCCGATGAAACCAGGAAACTTCATCCCTGGCTAACTGGCGACGTCAATCGCCAGTTATGGTCAATCTCCGCAGTTTTCAGATAGCGTGGTATAGTCCTCGTTTTTAGCTACGAGTTTTTTTGCACCACCACCGAAGGTATAGCCTATGATTACTTTAAAATTTCCTGAATTGGTTTGCGGTCCGGTTTTGTTCAAAAACACGTTCTTTATACAAAAGAAATTTTTTTTTCCAATTGAATAGCTTTTTAAAAGTCCCTTCCATCTCAGCGTTCTCGTTCTATTCGTATGTGGTTAGTTGTTCCAAGATAATAGGCGTTGATGAGACCACTCCCTTAAAGGCATCACTCCACGAATCTGAGGTGGTACGGATTTTAGGAGGAGTATCCGTATACGATGGGCGGGTGTAGTGTAGCGGTTAGGGGTTCCGCTTACTGCACAATCGATCGGAGGTTCAAATCCGCCCTAGTGCTCACCAAGTCTTTTATCCCTCCGGAGTCGATAAATTGGTACCACACTTATCTGGGAGGATAAAAACACTGATTTGACACATCGGCTAGCCACCGCAAGTCATTGTATAGGCCAGATACACGTTCGTAAACCTCAAACGATTCTGAATTGAGGTGAACGTGGAGGCGCATCCCAAGCGGATTGATTAACGCCAGAAACTTTAACTTTAACTTTATTCGTATACGGCATAGTAGATTATGGAGAGGGGTGATTCCGTCCATTTCTTCCTAATTGCCGTAAAAAACGGCCCGGATGATACGGCTTCGGGTGTTCTGGCGCACTATTTTCCACAAGGAGTTCGATTGGAGCGCGTCAGCCTTGTGCGGCGCCGCATCTTCCGGGCCGTTTTTTAGGGCACTTGGGAAGAAATGGACGGAATCACCCTCCTCTCCATAATCTACTATGATGTATACGAATACTCCACCTGAAATCTGCATCACCTCAGATTCGTGGGGTGATGCCTTCAAGGATCCCCTTTAGTTTCCTGAGAGCTCTTAACGAGTTCCTTCGTTATTGATTAACTTTGTCATCCAAACTCTCATAAAAATTGTAGTGATAGTATGTTAATTTTCCGAACGTGGGAAAAAATCTATGACAAGGTTCCGCAAAGTTTGAAGGAAAATAACTTGAAAACAATGCACGACAATCCCTTACCATTATTGATTGCTATTATTGATTAAGTGGCTGTTGGCAGAATTTCAAGCAAAAAATGTCGTGGTTGTTCACTGTTCATGCTCAACTACAGAAGAAAGTGATCTCTACAGCCTAATGAAGAATAAAAGCTTGGAAAAGCCAATTTCATTACAAGCAAAACGTAAGGGAATCTTGAAATCAGAGAGATAGAGAGAGAAGAAAATAGACAGAGAGGAGGAAGAGAACGATAAAGATACAGTAAAAAGAGAATCGCATTTACAAATAATGCTCAAAGAGAATGAGAATGATTAATGTGGAGGATTTGAAGGAGGTCGGGAATAGCCGGCGCAATTCTCGCCACAGTTCTCTCACGCCGTCGTTTTTATCCCACCCGAAAGAGATTCGCTTCGAAGAGTTAGAGTTCTGTGTATAATTGGCATGCATGCAGTAATCCCGAATTCTCCTTCCTGTTTTGCGTAAGAAGAGGATGGAATTTCGAGGTCGCAAAGCCTACAATTGTGGCCTACATCATGATTTGTTGATAAAACTGCCTTAAATACAGGAAGATTCGGAAAATCCGCAGATGATAAAAGGTTGGAGAAGATTTGAGAATGTTCTTAAGTGCAGCATTCAAGGAAATAGTCGAGGTAAGGAACTCTTCACTGGTAGGTAGGATCTAGGATGTAGTTCACAATCAAGACAATAAAAACAAGAAATTTCCCCTACGAATTCAGGAATTTGACTCATAAAGAAAGATATCAGTCCTCAAAACTTTAAAAAAAAAGAACAAGCAGAAACAAGACCGAGAGTGACTCACTCACTCTCAATAAAGAGATGAAAATTTTCAATTTTTTTTTATTCAGAACTAGCGTTGCCTTTAAACAAATTACCAACAGATTAACAAAGGCTTTTATCGGGCAGGGGTCCAGGCGCATGATACCTGTTCGTTTTGACAACTAAAAAAAGACAAAATAAGTAAAATAGAGGGAAAAAATTGAAAAATGGATCGTTTCGCCTCTACCTAGACGATCCATTTTAGGATTAGCCTTCCTTGAGGCTCCTCAGTAGGGGAGGAAGGCCAAGCCTAAGTCCTTGTTGAGGAATAAGTCATGAGTGTTTCTTTCGGTCAAAGTAAAAAATGCACATAAAAACAAGAACTATTCCGCAAATATTATAGACAATTTGATATGCTCGATAGAGAATTTCTCAACTCTGTAATGGAAATTCTGTACTGATTTTTTTTCCACAGTGTCTTTCAGTCGAGGAAGAAAAGTTCCAGAGTAAAAGAATGTTTCTACGATTTGATGACGGTAAAATATATTTTTCCATGTAAGTCCTAAAGAAAAAACTGTTCCTGTCCTTAATTCTCAAATGAAATAAGATTTTTTTTTAAATTTAGATTAAAATCAGATTCTTTATGAATAGCGATGTAGAAAATAACGGTCCTTTTCCTAATCAATAAACATCGAAAACGTGTCAGTGGAAAAACTTGCAAATCAACCAAAATAGACGAACCACATAAACATAGCACACATTCCATGCTCTCGGTCTGGCTGCTGTCTGGACCGCATAAAATTCCTAGTAGTTAGACTTTTTTGCTCACTAATTCGTAAACTATTAAAACTGATTTTCGAAGAATGTGAGCTCTTGAAAAAAAATTCTTGTAGTCTTAAATTAATTGATTCCTCTTTGTAAATTGTGAGTAGATCAAAATTTGTGTTGTTCTCGATTGCTCCACAATTGGGAACTGCGGAAAAAAAATAACTTCATCGGAAATATGATACAAATATGGAAGCACCAGGAGAATGTTAAGAAGCCTGGAAAGTATAAGAATGAAGAGAATCCTTGGAGTCCAAGGCCACTAAGGATTATGTGAACAAGCACATCAATCATAGTGGGGAGATGGATGAAGATTCTTTCTTCCAGAAAAAAAGACCAAACGCACGTCGAGTTCACAATAGAAAATAACCTATCACTCCGTAAGGTTTTGTTTCTTTGAAACTCCTTCCCCTTAGAATTTCACGCCGAACGTGATTTCACATTTGCGTGAGACTCTTTAATCCGTCAGAACCGCTGTTTGCGATTCACTCTAAAAATTACTCTGTAATTCTTCTCCCTCATCTGAGTCTAAATTTCTGTCTAAATTTCAAATTGAAATAACAGAATAAGGATAATAAGAATAGAGTAAAATTAATTCTAAGAGAGTTTGAAAGGAAGGAAATCCCTTCAGTTGTAAACATTCATCGAAATAAAAAAAAATTAATAAATAATAATATTAATAACCAATAAACTATATATATTCTACCTCCAAAATACTATTTGTCACAGTTTCGACATATTTATTATTCGAAAAAGGGTAGGATTCTTATGTATTCCAATAATGACGTCAAACAAACAGCAGCATATGGAATTTCGAACAATGATCAGCAGCGATGAGGTCCATTCCTCCACTTAGAGGTATTAGGTTCCGTAGACAAATTGAGACAAACAAAAATTACTCATCTAATTTTACTTTTCATTTATTCGTGAAAACAATGAATACGGTATTGTTCAGTGGTGAAGGAATGATGTCATTGAAAACAATTCTGCAGAAAATATGAGAAAACATCAATAAGAAAGAAATTGCAGTGGATAGGGTTAGGATTTCCGGACGACAACGTCTGACCATGTCTTTAAGGACCTGTTAATTTTTTTGTTTTTTCTTGTTTTTTTTTTTGTTTTTGTTTTTTACTCTGAAAAGTGCGCCACCAGTATACGATACGAAGTAGCGAAACCAGATAGAAGGCTCATTGTTTCGGCTATGTTGCGAGATCCTGGGATCCTGGTATCTGTGGAAATCGAGAAAATTCATCGTAAATTGTTATCAGAAGCTCAAAAAGATATGTATCTTCTATTATAAATAATAATAAATATAAATAAATATTTCATAGAAGCCTTCGTTGTATAATTTCACAAATGGAAGCGTTGCAGTGACAAAGCGCCAACAACACCGCCACGTCTATTTTGTAATAATAAATGGTGAACCGAGACATTTCCCGCGATAGCACTCCAGATCTTCTTTCCTGGATCAGGGTAGGACGTTCTATACCTCCTATATTCTGCATGTACATACAAAATTGACGAATACGAAGCCGAGAAAATTCGAGAAAACTTCTCGATAGGTGACCGGAAATTTTCATATTAAAATCAGCAAAAAGTAGGAAAAATGGGTGTGACAATGTCGAATGGCTGGGATCCTGAAAAAACATACTGAGTTCACGTACACAGCTAGGGATAAAGGCTTGGAAATTGGTTTGAAACTGGAAACCACTAAAAATGTTACCTCTTTTGCAAAAGTACTAAGAAAATGCTCAAATACTGAAAAATCCAGCGCTCCGTTCTTCCAGAGAATTCTTCCTCACCTCTCTTTTTCCCTCCCTTTTCGCAGCGAAAAGTTATTTCTCGCTATGATCTGAACCATAATCAACTTTGAAGTCAATCGTTTATGATTTGAATCAGAAAAAAATGTCGCACTGCAATGCTGAGGCTCTAAGCCGAAACTAGTTTTCTATTCGCTTTTTGACATGGTTAAATCTCCTCTTTCTACACCGATCACCGATTTTTGCGAGCTCGGACAACGAGCGATTAAGGTCGAACGATTCGAAATCCGTTATAAAGCTGTGCGACGTTCGTGTCAAATAGCTTGTACACCATCATGTTCGGCCTATTTTTCATGTTACTTGCTGTAGCCGTATGTTTATTTCCTTCTTTTTTCCAATTAATTTATTCTGATCACCATGGAAAAAGAAAAATAATTGGAGAAATGCGATGAGCAGAGAAGAAGCGCCTCCGAGCAACCGTTGATCAGCGAGCAGTTGGACCCAAGCGTTTATGTGAGGCAAAATTTGTTTGGACTCGGTCAGGTATACATAAAATTTGCAAATAAATATATCTCCGGTGCAGTTTGAAGTTTTCTTTCCAGGATCCGCTCACGCAGAGGCAGATTGGCACCGTAATGCCAGGTGGGTGAGCACCAAAAAAAAGAAATTAGACTAAAGCCATGGAGCAAAAGAAAAGAGAGGAAATCATGACAAAAGTCCTCTAATTTATGGATATGTGTCGCTTGATTTCTTTGCCAGAAATTTTCCTACTGCAGTAATTCGCGCATTTTCTTCGTTTCAACACCTCCAAAAGGTCGCAACGCTATCAACAACGAGGGAAATGTGAAATTGACCGCGTTCGAATCGCATGTTTACCTCATTTTATGAGGTTTCAGCTCAATTGCGTGAAAAAGTTATGTACAAATACATGAAAATACACAACATCATAGGATAAAAATAAAAATAAAATAAAGAAAAAATAAATAAATAAAATAAATAACAGAAAAATAAAGATAAAAATAGCATAAGGTAGCAAAATTTTAATTTAAATCTAATTCAAATTAAAGCTTTAATTTCAATTTCAATTTAAGATGGAGGTTCAAAAGAGAATTGTGTTAAGTTATTACATCCTTGAATCAAAGATTCCAGATGTGTACGGATAGATCTACTGGTAACAAATTGAATGGTACATTCCATTCAATCATCCTTCGGCTATAATCCTAACTCTCCGTCTTTACACACCTTTCATGGATTAGCGGGGAGAACTATAAATTTTTCATTCTTTTTTTTTGTTATCTGTGAAGTTAGACGGAAATAAGGAGTTATCCTCTCAGCCTTTATTGAATCCTTCTTTTTATCTTTGTCCTTAGCACGAGGTAGCTTCCGCTTCAACAATCTTAACAAAAAAAAAAGACTTGTGAAAGTGTGCATTCGTATAGTACACATTCAGGTTTGCGGGTTTTATTTGTGAAGAGAAGACGAGAATTAAAATAGATCAAAATTTTTGACAAATATTTTTTTGAACGGAAAAACCATAGAAAAAACAACAAAGCAGCAGTTAAGCAAGCTATCAACGTTTTTTTTTCATATATTTCATATTTTTAATGGTTTATATCGTAAAAAGAGGAATAGGAGCGCTTTTCGGATACGGTAGAATCGGCTACAATCACAGCTCATTTCCGAATCTAATTGCATACGTTTCTACTGAGGAACTGTGTATGAAGAGGGGATTCTCGGAATCTTGCCTACCAACAAAAATAGGCTCAAGCGCTATTCCGAACTCCTCAGAAGCTACTCCAGTAATCACAACAAATTCAGCTTCTGATAAACAAACTTCTGCAGAATTTTTAGACAAGGTGTTTGCCTTAAAACACCAAGTATGGATTTATGCGCGCTCGTTTTGAATGTTTTTGTTTTGTCGAAAATCAGGATTTGTGACCTTTTAAGTATCAATGACAGCAATTAGAAAGGCAAAACGATCCTTGAGGTGATCTGCTCTTAGTAGGTACAAAAAAAATTGTATCTTAGCAAAAATCTTCAACAAATGTGTTCTGATGAGCGCTTACAAATCTTTGATGCGCAGTTTCAAAAAAAAACAGCAGAAAAATGCATTCAAACCATTTAAATCCACTCTTAACAAGGAATTGACGGGAACGGAAGCCGCTCATGTAAAAAATCCACGAGGAAAAAAAGCAAGCAGCTCAGGATGTATTATAACAGTTTGGATTACTCCTACCTAATTCTCTTGATAGTCAACAAAATGCGTCCAAAATATGATCGCACAGCTGTACGAAAAAAAATAAATAAACAATAAATGGTGATAAAAATAAAGAAAATCTTTGAAATCTACATTATTGCAGTTAATTTCGCCTTCACGTGCAAATGTGTCTCGAAAGTTCCAAACGCGAACGCACCACCACCGATAGACGCTAATCTGATGGCACAACAACAAATCCAACAACTTCAGGTACTGTTTCTTCTACTCGTTGCAATCCAGAAAAAGTTAACAAGTGAGAAATTGCAAGAGAATCATATTTGATCTCTGGAACAAATAGTCATCTTTTAAAAGTGGATCGTTTAGGTAGAGGCGAAATTATTCACCTTTTCAATTTTAATCCCTATCTATTTCTTTGTGATGTTTTAAAAGTTAAGCTCTGACAGGAATCCTTCTTAGCAATCGTCGATCAAACCACGTTTGTCTTTCGTATATAAAAACTAAACAAAACTTTGGAAAATTTAAAAAAAAACCTTAAAAACTATAATTAAGGAACTCGTACATAAAAAACTATCATTTTCTTTTTTCTGGATCATGACCACGGTAAACTGATTAGTGAAGTCTCCGTAAAGGATTATTGTTTAAATCCGGGGTAGGCGGCTGTAGATATACAGAAAACAGACTTTTCTCGAGCGGATCTCAGGTAAGGGAATGATTTATCTCTTTCTTTTCCCCTATCAACTCAAATCCTCACCAATAAAAATGTAATCTCGGTGGAGAAAACAAGAGCAAAGTGCTATGCAAAAAGTGGTAAATATGCTTAAAAAATTTACTTGGTATTTACCATCTAGATAGGCGGAGCAAAGAATACGCTTGTTGAATTATGCCGCTGTGCTCACCACAAACAGCCGTCCTCTCATCTTTCCTTTCCTTTCGTATTTAGACGGCACAAGAAACTTCTTATTTTTCTTTTTTCAATAATAAAACAACAACCCAAATCTCAAACATTATTTACTTTGTGAAAAAATTTGTAAGCTGTTATAAAGTGTTCATTAAAGCGTGAATTTTATGAGAAATAAAACAGCCTACGTCTACGCTTAGTATCTTGAAAAGTGGGACCCAACCGAACGCAATCGTGATTTATTTCAAACTCTTGCTAAGTATTTTAACAACGCCTCGAGTTTGGTGTGATGATGATGACATCCTAGTGGGAATTTTCATCCCTGATCCTCTTTTTATCTTTTCTTTGAAGCCACTGGTAAGACAAACGAGGGAGATATTAATCAGTCACGAAAGAAACGACAAAAACTTATAGAGATGTGAATTTAAATTTTTCTCGGATTTTTTTTTTTGGATTTCCATAAACTCGTCGGTACTAAGTCAGCACTTGCTAGGATACAAAGGAAGAAAGAGAGTTAAATAACAATTTTCTCTCAATCATTTCATAAAATTGAAAAAAAGAATTCTCGGACGTTGCTGTAAAGTAACAGGACGGACCACAGGTGGCCGCCAACGTATTAGGTTTGGTCATAAATAACTTCCGGCCAGGTACATGTCACCTATTGTTATTGTTTACGCATACAATGAGTTACCCAAACAAGGGATTTTTATTATCGCCGCGCGGACAGAACCTCGGTTAGCCTGTTAGACAGCAGTTTAGTGTTGGGCACGTTACGTTTAATTTTTTTTTGTTCACTTTGAAAATGGAGAATCAAAAAATACACTTTCGCCATGTGATGCTTTGGAAATTTAGACAAGGTAATAGTGCTTTGGGAACGATTCAGAAAATATGTGCTGTGTATAGTGGAGTGATAGCGGGGGTTAGAAATTAGTTTCTTAAATTTCGTTCTCAAGACGGGACCTTGAAAGAGTACCCGAGGGGGTATCAGCCTTCAGATTTGATTTTTTTTTGATATTTTGAAAAAGGAGAATACAAAAATACACTTTCGCCATGTGATGCTTTGGAAATTTAGACAAGGTAATTATTGGGAGAAAAAACCACGCCAAATAATGCCAGAATTAGCACTCTATACGTCACAATCAATAAATAAAGAATAAATAAATGTAATACAATAAGATACAATACAATACAATATACAATAAATACACAATCAATCTCAATAGATCATCATCACAATAACCGTATGAAGAACAAAACGGAAGTTATTTACGACTCAACCTCATGTACGGATCAAACGTTAGGTCTACTCCTGGCTAGGCCTCTGATTCCATGAAATTGGAAATGTCGGCGATGTCGAACTCCTTCTCAGCTGCTTGCGAGACCCTGCCAGAGGACCTGCAACCTCCGTTGTGCATTGCAGTTCGATACCCAGAAGGTGGACACTCACTCTCACGCCATTGCGGAGCTGTAAACAGTTGTGGAGAAGAATTTTTTATTCAGAATTTTTTCTACATATTCGCGCTAGACTTATTTGCGAGCAATAAGAGACTAAGCTAATAAATCCGACCTCTCTACGAGTCAAAGCACGCAAATACACTAAACATGCCCTGAGGACATGCTGTTAATAAATCTTCGTGATCCCAATATGATTGATTGAACTGCAACCATTCTATCCTTTATTCTTATCTTTAGAAGAACTCAATGACTTCTTGTGCTGTTTAGAAACGTCTTTAAAATGACGACTTTCCTAACCTGCCCAATGAATGTTTTAGATCCGTAGCGTATTTTTTTCAGGAACAAGTGCGTAAGCAACAAGAAATCATCAACAGAGCGAACCAACAGAAGACTGGATTTGAACAATTTAGTGAGTAGCCTAAAAAATAATTGCTCTTTAATATTTTCTGGAAGAAATTCTTCCGAAGAACTGAAAGTTTCTTTAGGACGAACAACAAAGAAGAAAATTTCAGACGAAACATCTTGCCATCTGTTGTTTTTCAAATAATTTTTACGAAAGTGTTCAGAGAGATGATAAGACATTTGGGTAAACATCTGGACAAACAACAAAAAATTTAGAAAAAAGTTTCTAAGACTGAAACTAAGTTATCTAAAGCGGAGATAGTTAAAGGCGCAGCCAAGAGACCAGCATCTGTTTCGCCGGGTGCAGCACACTCGGTAAAAGGTTCCGCTCTATCTGCTCGATCGATCGAAGGTTCGAGTCCGCTCAAGTGCCAACCAGGTTTTTCATCCCTCCGGGGTCGATAAATTGGTACCAGACTTGTCTGGGGGATAAAAACACTGACTTGATACATCGACTAGCCCCCGCGAGTCATTGTAGAGGCCAGATACACCTAAACCTCAAGCGATTCTGAATTGAAGTGAACGTGGGGGCGCATACCATTGACCACCATACCATCGGATCGATTAACGCCAAAAAACGTTATCCTTTTAAACTTTATTTCTTTCTTCACTTACGTGATTCTCTGCATTTCAGCACAACTTATACAGATAGCAAATTCCATGGAATGCAGCTGTGTGGGTGACAATTTAGCCACGCGAGAACGGTTCGGTCAACCATTCGGAGCTATAGGAACTGGCAATGTTAGTGTGTCATATTATCAAAATACTAAACTAAATTTGAAGGAAAAAAAATGGAACGATCCTTAAAAAACAGGGTTCTCCAGGTGTAACGCCATTTTCTCCTCAAAGGCATCACTCCACGAATCTTAGGTGGAGCGGGTTTCAGGTGGGTTACGCCTATACGGAGTCGTAGGTTATGGAGAGAAGGGTGATTCCTTCTATTTCTTCCTAATTGCCGTAAAAAATGGCCCTGAAGATACGAATTCGAGCGTTCCGGCGCGCTATTTTCTACAACGAGTTGGATTGGAGCGCGCCAGCTTTGTGCACGCGCCGCATCTTCCGGGCCGTTTTTTTACAGCAATTAGGAAGAAATGGACGGAATCACCCTCCTCTCCATAGTCTACTATCCCGTATAAGAATACTCCAACTGAAATCTGTACCACTTCAGATTCGTGGGGTGATGCCTTTAAATGTGAAATATATGTAGCATGGAAAATGTGCGCAAATGTTGTTTATATCTCTTAAACTCTTCCAAAACCTCTTAAAATTCTACCGAAAGTGAGTGGAAAGAACAGGGTTGTGTCTTCTTTTAAAAGAGAAATTTTTTCACTTCCAGACAATGGGCGTACCAGGACTACCAGGTCAACTTCGTGGCGACAGCCTCAGCGCATTCCCAGGCGCTCAATTTCTTGACGCTCACCCAGGTAATATGCAATTTCACGCGATCATATTTGGTATTTCCTAATCCTTGCCCTTCAGCGACTCCTATGGACTACGGTCAAATTCATGGCGTTCCTCTAACAGTTCCATTTCAGTCAAGGTTGCAACCGATTCTTAAACATCGATTGTTTTGATTTTACATTATTGATTTTACAATAGTGTTATATACGTATTGTTGTTATCTAATACAGGAAGCGTTTCTGTTCAAAAATTGTAAGCTTAAGCGCTCTAAGCGTTTGAAAGTTACGGTGATTTAATAAAATTCTCCTATGAATTGTTGCAGCATCGTTCGTAAGTACAGTGCATATCTCCGGATATTACTCTAAACAACTACGATTTTAGAATTATGAGTGAGATTTTGGTCTGCATGAGTTACTGTTTTCTCCAAAGCGGCAATGAACATCATTGTTTTCGAACAACTGATCGTTCGAATACTGCCCATGTTCCACTGTCTTTTAACTTTGGCATATTGAAACGTAGTTTTTAATTGATTTTTATAAAGAAGATCAATACCAATCTTGGCTACAGCTCAAGAAAATCAATTAAAAACTGACGTTCCGTCTACCACCGAGAAGGTGTGAATCGATCCCAGCAATATCAGTGTCTGGACCATTGTCCACAGAGAACACCACCTACAACGTTTTTGGTCTACAAGATTTTTGTGATTTTAACATTTAGAACTGCCATAGAACTCATAGAAAAATCTTCCGGACCTCATTAATGAAAGGAATCGGAAGAGACACTTTTTATTTTATCATCATGATTGAGAGCATCCACGAAAACTCACCCAAAGAATTTTAAGTCGCTCCTAGACGTACAACCAAGTCTGCCACAGGAGAAGCCACCCAGATCATGGTCGCTGAAAAGTCTATCTGTGGACTAATATGCTGAAACGTCTGATTCTAAGCAAAACCCAGGATATATCATCCATACGGTGTTTTCGTCATCATCATCTGAATAAGATCTTCAGATTAAAGTAAAGTTTAAGTGTAAGTAATTGTAGTCATTATCGTATAGGAGGTCGCCTCATACAAGTTTAATGTTAGGAAGCCAGTCACGAAATTAATCGGCCTTCCAGACACTCGTATCGGATTTGTACATAATTTTTGAATTTTGCACAAATTATCCGTTTTGCTTCACGTTTGCCTCGGCAGAAAATAACATACCCCAAGCATTAGCGAATTACTACATACTTATTCAGGGGCAAAAAATCATTGGAGAGCTTCTACAGCGCAATATTTGTAGAATTCGAATAAAGATTCGATAAAGTTTGATAAAATTCGATAAAGTCGAACAGTGTAAAAAGTTGTAACTGATAAAATTCAATACTGTGAAACCTGTATTTGTTTAAGTTAGTTTTTTCACCACCTGATGTTTTTTTTTTCTTTGTTTAAATATTCGGACGTGTCTTGGTGCTGTATGAGATATTCTTGAAGAGAATAGTTCCTCCATGATTCAATTTATTCTGCAACTTGAACTTATCAAGCAATTTGAATACAAACATGTTTTCCTGCTGCTGACTCTTTAGCATATCCAAATGGAGCAGTTGTTGATCGTCCCAATTATTTCGGATTGTTCCGGATTTTCTAACTCAGTGTATCTTCTTCGCGCAAAAAAAAATTACCGCATGAAAGTGCTGAACAACAGCATGAGGCTACTGATGCGTTACCCCTGTAAACAAAATAAAATACAATCAAATACAAAACAAACACATTGAGACGAAATCCGTACTTCTCTTATGGAACATATCGTTTAAAACTTGCTCTCACGCTTTTTCGGCAAACATGAGGGTCCCATCGATGACCAAGTCGTCACAGATGACATTCAGAGTGTTTTAAAATCACACGAGAAGTGTTACGAGAATAAACTAATTCTACTGGTGAGAGCAGATCGTTGTAAATATTACAGTGCCGACCGTGGGAAGGGCAGTGGTAAGAGCGCACGTAGCAGGACCACGCCGTTGCGACGACCGAAGTCCTGCGCAGTCACGCTACTGGGACCCGCCGAGAAGACTGTGACGCCTATGAGATGGAAGCTTCACCAAAAAAGGCAATACATTATTATACACCGACGGAAATGCCATGCTGGTAGCGGGGACACCGCTACCTACGAAACCGATACACACATCCTGTTGGCTAATCTGGCTGTCGTTACCTACTAATATCTTACTGAGCAACGTAATCCCGCAAGGGAAAGGGGTCTTTGTCGGATCATGACAATGTTGTAGGTAAAGGATGAGTGAAATCCGAAGTTGTACGAACTTGCTTGACGTAAACAGTCGACCATAGGAGAAGACCTTGTAGTACAACGGTTTGACATAGACTGCAGCGGCTTCCTATGGCGCTTCGAGTGTAGATTGCGGCTAGAGATGGCTAGGCCTTAGCTGTACAGCTCCAACCACTATTTCAATATAAAGAGTTAAGGAATTTACCTAATACGTGTTGAGTGTGGTCGGTAAAGAAGAACGGCTATGAACTAAAACCAAAACTACATATCGATGAAAGATAGAATAACACAACGGTTATGAATAAAGTATCACTACAGGGCGGGTATAGTATAGCGGTTAGAGGTTCCGCTTCCTGCACGATCGATCGGAGGTATCCGCTCTGTGGTGCTCACCAGGCCCTTCATCCCTCCGGGATCGATAAATTGGATTTTAATTTGCCTTGATTTTAATTTTATAATTTGCCAGACTTGTCTGGGAGGATAAAACACTGACTTACCACATCGGCTAGCCACCGCAAGTCATTGTATGGGGCAGTTACACGTCCGTAAACCTCAAACGATTCTGAATTGAAGTGAACGTGGGGGGCGCAGGTCCCAAGCGGATTGATTAACGCCAGACACTTTATCCTTTTTATCTCTTATCACTACAAAACGAGCACACGGTACGATGTACTTGTAATCATGACCTCAGCTAAGATAAAAAGATGCTCAAAACTCAGCAATAACTCGTAAGCCTCTTTTCCTTAAGTCTAGTAATGGGTGACGTTTCCTTCTGACTGCTTTGTGAGGACGTAACAGAACCTATGGTCGTCGAATTGATGTTCGTCGACCCTCTTTATCACACCTTCGTCAAGGTAGTCCCTGAAAGTAGAGGTGTACTCCTTCCAACAAGATTGTTCGGATTGCAAAGTGCTGTATTGACTCTGGAATCATCTTAGAGCTAATAATTCTTTGTTGACAAGACGTGGATACGTTATCTCCAGGAGAGATTTAATGATCTATTCGCCGTCACCCACTTCGGCGGTGTCATGAAAGCGCTGGAGGATCTATGCATCTTCTAGTTGAGTGTATCGGGATCTTTCGACCTGGCACGGTCCAGATCCAGAAGGTGAGTTAAACCGCCTCCAAAGCAGTAAGGTGGAGTGGAGACAGTAGTTTTTTAGATTGTCTGTACAGCAAATCAACGGAAAAACGTGGACTGGGGACTATTGCTAAAATCGGAATTGAACGAGTCAGTCCCCATGACGAATGCTTCAGTCTGTCAGTCAGTGTTTCAGTCTGTCCTTCAGTACTCTCCAGAAGAATTAAATTTTTTTAAGGGCTATCTGGCGTCACATGACATTTGATAGTAGCAAATTGATTATTATGACTGATTAAATCCGAGTGACGCGGAAAGAACAGGGAGCAAATTTGCCCTGCTTACTTAGACGGGATAGTTTGGACGAGGAAGTCCGCGGCAAATAATTCCTAATAATTACTGAAACCTCAAGGTTGCGGGAAAACGTATTGTTTTTTTTTTTGGTTTCAATATCAGCTACTTTTGTGCCGAACGATGGACTCCGAATCCGACGACAGCCACTGAGTAATGGTCATATTGTTAAAGGTATAGAAAGGTATAGGAATTTGGGGGCTGAGCTGGAATCCAACATGACGTTGATCATTTCAAACGCGTTGATTTTAGGATCCCGGCGCTCTCAGGTACGCGTCCAACCAGTCCCTGTTCGGTTACGAAATTGCATCAAAAACGCGATTCAAATTTAAGTGCGAAATGAATTCAAACGCAAAGTGCAAGTCAAATTTTGGGGCGCATACAAGGGATGACGAAAAAGAACAAGAACTGAGCGCTGAGTTTCGGCACTTGTACACTGGTCCCTTATATACTTAGAGAGCTACCGTAGTAAAGTACCCATAGCGATATTCCCGTGGGCCGACTATATATTAATAGTTAATAATTAATAAAAGTTAAAATAATAATATTAATAATAATTAAAATAATAAATAAAATAAATAATAAATAATAATTAAAGGCAGCACTCTGAGGCGTTACGGGTGTAGTGTTGAAGAACTTGTATTGAGCTTCGGTAGTTGACGGTCTCGTTTTATGTGCCACGCGGGATATTACTTACCAACTTTATTCGACACCACCTCGAAATTGGGTAATTAAACTATAACATTAACAGTAACTAAGGCAAGAAAAGCGAACAAATTATTAACAGTAATAAAGGCAAACAATACATGAAGGCAAGAAGAGCTAGCAAAATTATAAACAACATGAAAACAAGAAAAATGGCACAATGAACTTTCTACGGCTATTTATATGGTACATTGAGGGCGGAGTAGACTGTTATGATGTCCTGTACATGCTAACACAAAGAAGTACTCGGTTGGCCTGTAAACATCTTTGTCCTATGAATAATTTTTTTTTGCTACTGCAGGCCTAAGGACTACAAATTCGGCCGCCAGACTGCGCTAACCCAAGTTACATTATGAATCATCGACAGATAGGCATTGCTATAAGACACGAGAAGCAACTATTGAGCTAATTAAGTAGTATCACGTTCGTGATAATGGGTTTTGGGTGGAGTATTCTTGTACGGGATAGTAGATTATGGAGAGGAGAGTGATTCCGTCCATTTCTTCCTAATTGCCGTAAAAAACGGCTCGGAAGATGCGGCGCGTGCACAAGGCGCTCCAATCGAACTCGTTGTAGAGAATAGCGCCCCGGAACGCTTGCAGCCGCATCTTTTGCCCGTTTTTACGGTGATTAATGAGAAATGAGCGGGATCCTATTCGTTTCTGCAATATACGATTCCGTATTGTCTTTGACCATCGGAAACCCATAGCAGATCCATTCAGATTCCTGGAGTGATGCCTTTAATAGCGCTTCAACTACCTCAGTTGTCCAGAAAAAAAGGACTACAGGAAGAAGTATGATAAGCGGCTACGATTGCAACTATTCAGAGCAGTCACGGGGCAATTTCCTACATTTCACTCATTTGTGCGTCGATATTTTTGGTCCTCTCATATGCCAGAGCTTTAAAAAGTCGGCTACTCTTCGCGATTTTCAATAACACAAATATGAAAATCTCATAAATGTGTTCCATAGTGGATGTGGAACGCTGGCTGGGTGCATGTTATGCACATCGATTAGTTGTAACGATGTACAAATATTCAGAGGTGGTGTCACGTTGATTGTTTTGGATGTGATTCGACAGTGCGTGCTCCACGTGGAGCTTTTTATTCATCGTTTTTTCTGTACGTTTAGCATAAACATTCCTAGTTCCATCGTTTTCTCTGTTAAGGATAAACATTTCTAGTTCCCTCTCCTCCAATATTTTAAAAAGTATTCCCTCTTTGCTTAGAGAGCCAAGATGGAAGAAATTTTCGGGACTTTATTCTTCCAGAAAAAGAATTTGTAGCATACGATACCTTATAAACGCGAGTTCATTACTGTAAATAAAGACAGACTCAGAGTCAAAATTTAAAAAAAAAACTTTTTGTAAGAATTATTTGCTACAGTTTCCTACAAAATTTTCCAAAATATCTCCGGTTCCGTCGATGATAGGATGGCATTCGAAACTTTTCATGAATCCAACGACACTTGTAAACATTCTCGACATCCACAAGGCCTACAACGGAGATCTCAATGCTCCTGTAATCGATACTTCCTTACATAACATTCCTCCTTTAATAGCTAACATTCCGGCGTTTTCGCCTTTGTCAGAGCATGGAAAAATCTCATAAATCTGAGATTTAACCTCTCAGACGCATCACCACTCTACGGTTACCATTTGATTTTCGTTTTTTAAACTTTCGATGTTTAAGAGTTTAAAAAACGCAAAAACTAGTTCTTACTCCATCTGTTGATATCCGTTACGGAGCACACCACTTTGTACCAAGACTATGCATAACTACAGTTGTCATAAGGAACCTGTAAATGGTGGTTTTCCTGCCCGTAAATCAAAATTCGCAAAAATCCTGATATGGGGTTCGTCCGGTTGCGCTCAAAATCCACTCTTTCTGTCTGCGAAAAAAGTCGGAAAAGTTACAGGTGACTTGACCTCCCAAAACCTCATCATCCTAAGAAAAGTTATCAACCCTCCCATAATCAATACCAATATATCGGCTAGCGCCTACCTCGAACTCTAAAAATGCCTACGTAACAAACCAACACGCACCACAAAGGGAACATATCGATACGCGCGTAGATCAAAACCCGCAAAGGTCTAGGTATGGGGGTTAGGTCGTTAGTTATTAGAGTTAGCAACGCTGCGCCCCCTCATTTCTGTTCATTTTTGGACCGTGAGCACTTATTCGAAATGTAGCTCGCATCCAGAATTCCTGTCCTATGATACCATCTCGGACTCTTAGGACTGGATCGTGACGTAAACATATTTCTTGATTTAATTTTGATCCTTGATTTTTCTATTATTGATTTATTTCGAAGCCCTCATGATCCAATTTGCTCTCTGATTTCCGAGAACGATGAGTAGTCTTGGTTTTATGATCCTAAATCCTCTTTCACCCCAACAGTGTCCGTTCTGTTTCCTTTTCAATTTCCACATGACATTGCGGATGACGAATTGAACTACTTTTCACCCTATACAATCACTCTCTCTGCCCTTTGGACAAAACCATGCAGCTAGGAGTTCTCAATGTTTGCTCACAAATGTTTTGAATAGCCTGTCCCGTCGGCCGTACAGACAGCTATCGTTCGGAATTTGCTTCTGTCACGTGAGTGTGGTATTGTATTTCCAATACTTTCACATCGTTATGTTCAGTCTCAATGCCGTAGACAGCTCCACATCGCTCTGTTCAGATCGCAGATTAAGGAGAGGGGGTGATTCCGTCCATTTCTTCCTAATTGCCGTAAAAAACGGCCCGGAAGATACTGCTTCAGGCGTTCCGGCGCACTATTTTCTACAAGGAGTTCGATTGGAGCGCGCCAGCCTTGTGCAGCGCCGCATTTTCCAGGCCGTTTTTTACGGCAATTAGGAAGAAATGGACGGAATCACCCTCCTCTCCATAGTCTCCCATCCCGTATACGAATACTCCACCTGAAATCTGCACCACCTCAGATTCGTGGGGTGATGCCTTTAAGCAAGGTGTATAGAGGAAGATCTTTTTTTTGACTGATCATGAGTTTGGATCCTCATTCATTGATTGATCTAGTCTTTGATTGTGTACTACTTTTTGAGCAGAACCAAGATTGTTATTGATCTTTATTCTGGCTAACGTTTCGGCGTCGTCGCCTTCTTCAGACCCTGAAAAATCAAACACACGTGTAATCTACTTTCTCAAATGCCTCGTCGTTCCACAAGATATGACTTAAAAAACAGATTATTTAAAGGCAGCGACAGAAAAGCCGAGAAAAATCATGATAACATTTTTATTCATTTCCTTTCTGACCTTCTACTTCACTTATCGTCTTATTCAAAGGCAACGACAGAAAAGCCGAGAAAAATTACCATAGCGCTCACCTTGATAGCCACAAAATCGTGATGTTAGCGGACCAGCAGTTGTTAGAGTTGCGCCGCTAACTAGTAACGATGCCCCCCGCCTCTGACCCCGTAAGTCAAAACCCGCAAAGCTCTTGATATGGCGCCAGCTCGTTGGTCACAGCGATCTAGTCTTTGTTCACTGATTTTAACAACGCTTACATTGTTTTTTTTTGCAACAGCTTTTTCGAAGTTCAGGTTTTATTCTTCCAAGAAATATGATATCGTTTAACACGTCGAATTCTATTTCTCTTCACATGGAAATGAGCTATGAGTTCGAAAGCGAAGAACACGAATTTCTCTGAGGATTTCTTGAAATTCCCAATTCTTAAAAACACTCACTGATACAGTTTTTTGATCCGGTTCGCCCCGGTAGGTCACTGTATAGGCAGCGCAAGCGATCATGGATCTTAGACGGCACTGAATTGGAGTCGAACGTGTAGGCGCGTCTCGAACGGATTGATCAACGTCGTATACTTTACTCCTTATCCTTAAATTAGTGGCGATGGTTGTACAATTTTTTCCTTTTCTCTTTCTCGATTTTTCGATCGAAGTTTTCGATTTCCTCAGATTTTCTTGGTGTACGAGGAAACTGAAGGGAATTTTTGGGGTTCTTCGTTCTCCTCTCATTATATCAATACCGTGTCTACTGTCTACTCATCTAATATCGTAAGGATAGTACAGAAGCTTCAACTCATGTCACTGATGTAAATCATTGAAATCTCTGCCCGTGGCTTTCCAGAAGAAATGCGATTTGATGAGTTTCACTTATGCTGAGCCGTTTCTTCTCGCTGTTATTTACAGTACCGTTAAAATGACCTGTTCTACAGTACAATATGGTGTGAGCATCCCAGCGCAGTTAGCGCTCCTTTTCAAACCTGATGGCTGAGCCGGGAGACACTGAAGACAGCTGGGAATTTTGTTGGAGCGGACGTTTCTTTGATGTCATTTGTTTGCGATTAAAAATTGCATCGCTTTACAAAAAAAAGCTCACAATAACCCCGAAATATTTGACTAAACTGTTCCAAAATTGTTCCCTTTTCCAGAAATTGTACGAATTCCTATGAAAATAAAAAGAAACGATCAAAGTCTTTCTTTTTAAAGGGATAGAGCAGAACGTTAGTCTATCAGAGTTTGTAAATGTTTCCCATATTATAGAAGCCGAAAAGAAAAAGAGTGCGGAAGAGAAAAGTTGTTAAAAAAAAGAACAAAGAAAAAGTTAATTAACACATATTTTCCGTTTTTTTCTGCGTAATTGATGCTTTAAAAGTGAATCATTGAAATTTTCAGGCGAAGAAACTGTAGCAGCAGTTCAGGTCCATAACAACAAAATTTGCCTCTTTAATGTTTTTCTTATCCCGCTATTTTTAGCGCATAATCAAACCCACGTCAAATAATCAGACATTCATGGAGTAATCTGCTATTTGTTTGCTTTTTTTGCGCGGCAGTTTTCTTAACGGGAAAGATGAAAGGAACGTAGGAACGCATTCAGAAATACACCAAAGATTTTGTTAAAGGCATCACTCCACGAATCTGAGGTGGTACGGATTTTAGGTGGAGTATTCGTATACGGCATAGTAGATTATGGAGAGGGGGGTGATTCCGTCCATTTCTTCCTAATTGCCGTAAAAAAAAAGGCTGGCGCGCTCCAGTCGAACTCCTTGTGGAAAAAAGTGCGGCGGCGCACTTTTTTCCACAAGGAGTTCGACTGGAGCGCGCCAGCCTTGTGCGCCACCGCATCTTCCAAACCGTTTTTTACGGCAATTAGGAAGAAATGGACGGAATCACCCCCCTCTCCATAATCTACGACCCCGTATACGAATACTCCACCTAAAATCCGTACCACCTCAGATTCGTGGGGTGATGCCTTTAACTGTCCACTTCAGTTGAACAACGGAGATAAAAGTGCTGATAAGTGGCGCAGAAGGTTAGGGGAATGAATAAAAATTTCCAATTTCCAGGCTCTGACAAAGGTGATAACTTTATCCGAAACGTTATCAGTTAGTTAATAAAGAGGAAATTCCAATCCTGGCCACAGATCAAACAAATTTTTCAAAAATGTCGTGGTTTGAACAAGCACAACACTTCCTGGTATGAACTGAGACGTTACGTTAGCGTGATGGGACCTGGCTTTAGCAAATGAGACGTGGACCCGCCGATACCGTCACGGGATTTTGTCCACACAAATCTTGTACTCACCTTGTTTGGATAACTAGTACGATTTTATGGGGAGAATTGGAGAAATCAGCTTTTTTCCAAGCATATAGTTTCAAAATTTATAAATTTTATTTTATTTTATTTTTATTTTATTCACTAAAAATGGAACAAAAAAAGAGATAAAAATGGAACACACTTCGTGTTAGTCAGAAAATCCTTACGAACAAAAAAAAATTACAAACTTCACTTAACCGGAACCCAATTTATTGTCAGAGGAAACTGGCGCTGTCTTTTTTTGGAATGGATTCTTTCAATGAGAAGAAAAATTGAAGTCTGAACAGTAACCTACAAACCCCAAAGAGCTATTGTTGAAAAATTTGTGGATGTACACATGGATTATGGGTGAATTTCACTCTCATCCTGTTTTTCGAGCTAATATTGCACTGATGACTTTAGAAACGGAAGCACAATGAGATGTTTTGGAACGCACCCTCGCTTCCGGTTATCTCTTCTCTTATCAAACACTCTCAGCCCACCCGATACCGTCTGTCTCCGTCCGAACAAATCTCCTGAACAAATTAGTTTTTTTTTTTATTCTTTGGCATTTTTACCGTTTCTCAATCTCCTCATCTCTTGCTCACACATTGATGTTCAAACAGAAAATTGCGGATTCGGCAGCAACCACGTGACGGCGGGGACTGATTTTGAAAAGAAGTTTCGATTTGTTTTTTTGAAAAAAAAAAATTAATGGACAGTTTCATGCACCATCCACTTTGTTGGTAACATTTTGCATTTCCTACTTTTTATTCCCTCAACGATTCCAAACGCGTTGACGCATTCCAAGCAAATTAGCAGCTTGACACACCAGATACTACTTTATTTTCATAATTTTTAGAAGCCGGTAGCTAATACTCGCACAGTATTTGTTCCCTGACATGGCTCTAATAGCGATTGTACCATTTTATTTGAGCTATCCTGTGCCTTTTCTCCGTGGAAACTCCCCGCGAATCTGAGGTGGTTCGGGTTTCAGGTGGGTTATGCCTATACGGGGTCGTAAATTATGGAGAGGAGGGTGATTCCGTCCATTTCTTCCTAATTCCCGTGAAAAACGGCCCGGAAGATGCGGCGCGTGCCCAAGGCCGGCGCGCTCCAATCGAACTCGTCGCAGAAAATAGCGCCCCCGAACGCTCAAAGCCGTATCTTCCTAGACGTTTTTTACGGCAGTTAGGAAGAAATTTTTTTTTGTTTTATGGCACACCTGCAAGTGTTTGAATAAGTAAATAAATAAATAAATGGACGGAATCACCCTCCTCTCCATAATCTACGACCCTCAGATTCGCGGGGTGATGCCTTTAAAAGATAAAGGATAAAGTTACTGGCATCTAGGAGTAGGCACTTCATCGGAACTCTTTAAAAAAACAAAGAGGAGGTGTTTAACAAGCACGTATATATGTCTTCCAAATATTTCTTCAAATATTGTGCCGCATATTCCATCCAAGTTGAGTCTATAAGAATTGACTCAGGTATTCTTAAGAAGACCATTCTTTTTAAGTGCACATCCCTCTTCCTCAGCTCAGCTTTCAGTTTTTTTTTGTTTATTTACATCCGGTGTAAATCCAACAAAAGCATATTTTACATGCAGTTTCTGTTATGTGTACGTTTACGTTTATATTTTTGAACAAAGGGCAAGAGGGACCACACGGGACGAATGTCCTCCATATGACGCATTTAATTTCCGTGCTGTGGCAACACAGCGAATCATTCATCACAGTGAATCATACATATCATTCGATTCTCTGCGCGAATTCGTAAAATGAAGCGCGGAGGCCGCAAAAAATTTGTGCAAACACATTTTACTCGTCATTTGCTTTGCTGCAGAAGCTCACACTCACTTCCACCGTTCCTCAATGCCGTTTCGCTCTCCTTTTTTCATAGCGCGTGAGAAGTTTTCTCTTTGAACCTTTGAAGTAGCGAGTAGGGCTCAATCAACTCTCTTTCGGTGCAGTTCTACATCGTCGCAACACTTTCTTCTAACGAATTTAGATGGGACCCTTTCTTAGCCTGACGTTTCGGTTTTTTTTTCTCAAAGAACCTTTATCTAGACCTCTGAAGACGGTAAAAAAAACCAAAATTTTTTCCTAACTAAGGGTCCTATCCAGCAACTCTTGTAGGGACACTAGTAGAAAAAAATAGACAATGGTATGTCCAGGTTCCAAAACGTGAAAATGTTTCTACAATCTTCTATCGCTTGTTTATTCTACATAAACTAAACTAGTAAGCCAACTGCTCAGGGGTTGGCAAGCTCAATTATTTGAAAATATGAAGAACTACAACATCTAAAATTTGGAGAAACTCCTTGCAGGGATACTGGAAACAGTGTAATTGATGATTTAAAAAATATTATACTCAAGAACTTGAGAAATAAAAGCATTTACTACGGAAAGTCGTCTCCTTCTCATTTGAAAGTATATTTAATGAGCTTTGATTTGGAGAATCAAATACATTCCTCAGACAATCTGTGAACTTGGTCCTCTTTCGGATGCTATCATGCCATTTTTATGTATTTCCTGCGCACTGCTCGGAATCATTATTAGAAGAACATGCCCACGACTCAATTAGCACTGTCATAAATCACCTATCTGTTCGATTCGTGGTATTTAATTAATTTATTTTCACGAAATAAAACAATCCTTTTCACTTAACCTATTGCCTATATCTTTTCTTTATGATACGATGATCTTTATTATCTTTATTTATGGTTGGGCAGTGTAGCGCAGACGGTAAGAGGTTCCGCTGTGGCTGCAGCATGCGCGATCGCAGGTTCGATTCCGCTCCAGTGCTAATCAGGCCTTCAATGCCTCTGGGGTGAATAAATTGGTTCCAGACTTGTCTGCGGCGATAAAAACACTGACTTGACATATCGACTAGTTCCCGCAAGCCCCAGTTCTGCAGGCTAGTCACGCCAGTTCGTAAACATCAAACGATTCTGAAGTGAAGTGAACGTGGTGGCGTGGGCATCCCAAGCGGATTGATCAACGTCAGAATCCTCCAGAATCCTTTATCCTTACTTATGATTAGCATGGAAATACATATACATACATACCATCCCTATCCATACATCACTCCAGCAATGAATAAACACCTCCCTCCTTGTCCTGTCTGTTTTTAATCCTTGTGTTATTGATACCGTTGAGTGATTCCTCAGTGGCTATCCTCTATCCGCGACTCATTGTGACTTGCATTAGCTGCTAGCACAGCTGAGGAGCGGTTGTTCCGAAGTCGTAGTCTCCATATCTCAGATTTCTTCAGGACATCCAGGTATTCTTATGAACTTGTTGACGTTATGAACTTTATCCTTATCTTCTTATGAACTTCTTATGAGCTTCATCCTTATCCTTCAACTTGTTGATACTCCCTGATTAATGTGAAGTGCTCAGGAGTTTTTTTTTTTGAAAAAAATGCAAAAATTTATATATTATTTATTATTATTGTTTATTTTATATGAAAAAAACATTTTAAGCATAAAAAATTCAAAAAAATTCTTCTTTTTATCGGGTGCATCGGAAGAAAGGGTCAATAGTAGTAATCATATTGTGCTTAGTTTGTGGAGCATAGATCTTTGATTTTTTTTCATTTTTTTCATAGATCTAGACTGCTCAGGAACCGTTTTTAAAAGATGTGTAGTATAAAAAAATCATTTTTCTTTCGACTGGCTGGGTCGGAACAAAGGCGCCAATAGTGGGGATCTTAAGAGCTTGTTCCTCATATTTAATTTTCTTTTTAAGATGTGCTTAACAGTGTTTTTCCAACATTTATTTGAATATTCAAATCATCATCATCAATCCGCGGACGGGTACCTATTGTCTGAGGCGGTTGCTCGCATTTCTTTCCTGGGCGCGTCGTCATTGAAAACATCTCTACCCGACCTTCTCCATCCACAACTATAGCTAGCACAGAATCCATCCATTTGTCATTTTTCCTTTTTTTTATCCTACACGACTCGGCGTCTTGTGTGAACTTCCTTATCGACACCGAGTGACACGAGTACTTCAAGTCGAAAATCTCCAGAAGATTAGCGTAATGAAACGAAAGAACTGAAAACTTCTCAATTTTAGGGCTATATTTTTCTTCCTAATATTTTTGAGAGTTATTACCGAAAATTCCACGCTTCTTCCAGGTATTTGAGCTGGGAAACACCAATTTTTTTTCGCAATGTCCAGATTCTTCATATAAATGTGCAAGTTATGTTGCTCGTACGTGCACACAACTTACAATTAAAGGCATCACCCAACGAATTTGGGGTGGTGCGGGTTTCAGGTGGGCCAAGCCTCGTCTATACCGGGTCGTAGATTATGGGAATCAGGGTGATTCCGTCCATTTCTTCATAACTGCCGTAAAAAACAGCCCAGAAAAGCGCTTGCGCAAGGCTGGCGCGCTCCAATCGAACTCGTTGTATAAAGTAGCGCCCCGGAACGCTCGATGCTGCATCTTCCGGGCTGTTTTTTCACGGGAATTAGGAAGAAATGGACGGAATCACCCTTTTCTCCATAGTCTACGACGCCGTATAGGCATTACTCCGCCTGAAACCCGCACCACCTCAGATTCGTGGAGTGATCCCTTTAATTTCCTGATTGCGTTTAGTATAAAGAGGTAGTAATCAGACTTGTATACGCGGAAATGATTGTTCAAATAATTCATCCGATTAATCCCCATTCAAAACTACGGATCAGGAATCGATACGAAGTATTCTGTATGTATGTTCCCAATTGAATTCCTAATTGTTTATACGTGGGCGATGTTGACGCCGAAGGCCAGGATACTGAAAAATCCCGTAGGCTAGTGGATCTTAACACTTCTATTCCCGTCGCGAAGCAACCATCTCGCGCGTACACAACTCTCCTAGTCAACACTTTTGCATTGCTAAAAGCCTATTCCACGGAATTGCGGGCGTGTTATCGAAATTTTTATTTAATTTTTATATTAAACGGCTTTTTTTGTTGTTTTAAGGTGCTAACATTCGTGCATTCGTCCACTTTTGAGTGAACTTTTCTATGTAAATGGTTCCATCGTCTTTAAATATGTCCAATTTCTAAGATCCTCCTTAAACCGTTACATAAATGTTTTCGTTCGTATTATAGGTTTGCAGCCAGCGCTACCGCGTCCTCAAAGACTGCATATTTATTTATTTATTTACTTATTTATTCATTTATTTGTTGAATATAGATGAGCCATAAAAAAAACAAGATGGAACATCTAAATAAGTCATAAATGAGTTAAGAAAGAAGTGCAAATAATCAATACTAAGCGACTTTCGCCTTTATAATATAAATAAAAAATTTTCTTCGTTGGTGATAAATTTCGAAGTTACTAAATAATTAAATAGTGAAGAAAGTGATAGTTGAAGATTTAAAATTGCTAGGGAAAAGAACTAAAAAAAGAGACTAAAGAACTAAAGAAAAAATTAAAGTAGTTGGAAAATAGTGAACATTTCGTTCGTCTTTTCCGTTAACCACAACTGAATCCCGTATTATCCTAGAATAAAGTAATTAATAAAATTTTGTAGATGTTAGGAACGTGGAAAATGATTCCATTGCTTTGGAAGATATTATTTTAACCTTTTTACTTTTTTTTAAGATGATTCCATTGCTTCGAAAGATATTATTTTAACCTTTTATTTTTTTAAATTTTTTTCGCCAATTTTGAATGGAAATGGAATGTCTTAGTTGTTGGTGTAACATCAAAATACGTGACCGGTCACACCGTGAGAAAAACCTCACATCCACCAATCTTCAACAGTTTGTGGTTGTTAATTCGGTCATTTGTTTGTTTATTCATTGTTTTTGATTAATTTAATTGTTTTCTCGATTTTTAATTGTTTTTTTTTCGATTCAATTGCTTTCTCTCTTGCTATTTCACGATACGATTAACGATTCAATGAAATCAGCGCAACTCTTCATTTGATTTTAAAGTCTTGAGCTACTGATAAATCACTGATTTTCCTTAATAACTGGACGGATAGTGTTTCAAAAAAAAAAAAAACTTTGGAAAGGAAGAAGAGAATTTTTGTCCAGTGTGGCTTTGAAATGGGAGCGATTAGTAAAACCAAAGAGATCTGACACTCAGAATTTATCCTTCGCTCTTTGTTTATTTATTTATTTATTTATTTGCGCTATTTATCTATTTATTTAAGCCTACTTATACTTTGATCACTCCTCAGCATCAGCTATCCCGGAATCGTCCCCGCCTTCGTCGCTGCAATCCTTGCTCACTGTATTCTTTCTTCCATCTTTTCATTATGTATTTATTCCATTTATTTTTGTTTTTGTCCTTGCCACATCCTTCCTTGGGCATAAAATAAATAAATAAATAAATAAACAAATAAATAAATATGTTTAAGCAGCAATACATGGCGAAGGATAGAGAACCCTCCTCCTACTCAGCGATCACGTCGGGGCGATATCATTCTCCATATAGGAGAGGTGATAATTTCACTCCTTTGGCAAAAAAGGTGCCCTGAGGAGCTGCGGGAGGTGAGGTGCCCATACGGCGGTCATGCATGGATCGCAATAACAGATAGCCATTGGGTCCCAGAGTCTTCGGAAAAAAGATCGGATTTAGTACATCATAAAAATAAGGACTAAGGCCTAAGGTTAATCGTTTCGCCTCTTTCTAGACGCTCTTAAGATTAGCCTCCCAGTGAAGAGCTCCCTCTTGAAGCTCTTCACTAGGAAAGGGAGGTTAATCCAAAAATTAAAAATTTTTAAAAGTGTATTATAGAAAGAAGAATAAACTTAGTATAACGCCGAGTTTCAAACGGAAATAATCGTTTCCGTGTTTGCTTGTTTATTTATTTACGTTCAATTTTTTTTGAAAGTTCTCTTTTTAAAATAAATTTACCAAATTTTATTAGGCTGAATCGCAAAATTTTAGCGCGAGTAGAGCTGTTTTCTACGGTTACATTGACAAAAGAAATACCAGTTTTACTTCTATTTTACTTTGTTTCCATTTCAAGGCGTTCTTGAAGACGGAATGTGAAAAAAAGTGACCGAGGTTTTCCGCGTAGAACCAATCCATCAACCAATCATATTGACCTTGAAAATCAATCGCGTATATGCTATGATTTGTGTAGCTATCATTATCATACTATTATACTGTATACTATTAGAAACGGTATGAAAATTTTTGGGTATCATGGCCAGATAACCTTCCTAAGCAGCTTTCTGTGTAGTTTTTAATGATTTTGGGGTCGTAGTAGTAATAAGTCACCATTATGACTCTAAGGTAGACAGATCGAGGCCGCCTTAGGCTAACCAAGCCCTCAATTCTTTTGCGGATCAACAAATCCGGGTCACATTTGTCTGCGAGGGGCAGAAACACTGACCTGATGAGTTATTTAGGCCTCGGGAGTCATTCTATAGGCCAGATACGCCTTCGTAAACCTCAAACAAGTCCGAATTGAGGTCGGAAGAGTCAGAAGGGTTGATACATCCTAAAAAGTAATTGATCTACCCTAATCACTATCATTCATACTCTAATCCAGTGCATGCAGGACCGTATCGTCCTTGATTGTTTTTTTCTTTTCAATCAGAAACAAGTAAGGAAGTCTGTCGTTGTACATCAATCGTCTTTTTCCGAGCGTTTCTCGTTTTCTCTTCACATTCGCAAATCGTTTGCGCTATCATATAGTTCGTAAAATTTTGTTCTCCTACATTTTGAAAGCGGCCTTCTGCTTTCGGAAAATTTCTTCCTGGTTTCTATAATCTGCTGGGAATATCCTCATAGGTTCTAGAGGTGATTACTCTAAGAAAATCACTCATTATGCCTTGATATTTCGGGACTCACGCCTTTTTAATGTGTGGTTCAACTTGAGATTTTTTGAAGGAAAAAAGTAAAAGAATGATGGACCGGAAAGGATATAAAGTTAAAGTTTATATCCTTTCCGGTCCATCATTCCAACTTTATATTTATATAGATGGTTCCAATCACAAATGGAACAACTTTTTAAGTCTCTGAAAAAGAAGCGCATCTGCGCGGAAACATTATTTTGTGGACAATAAATTTCCCGACGTTACAACTCGTAGGGAAATGAGTATGGTTAGTGAACTACAGTCATACAGAGTGCTTGAGTTCAAAGATCAGAGGATACTAAGTTTTCTTTCCGTTCCATTGTTCTTTTTGATTCTCTTATCATCCACGGTGATTAATATAAAAGTTTCTACGCTGTATCATAAACTGACCTTGATTCTTCATTTGTACAGTCTTTGCCAAGCAACGTTTCTGAAACACTCGACTTCCTTCTTATTAACTACTTTAAACCCTACTTTGCAAAAAAAAGCGTATGAAAGGGAAAATTGAAGCAAGGATTGCTTTTACATATTCACCATTTAGCTAAGGAATTTGGGCAACAGAATAGTTGGATCTTTCGTAGATGTTTACCATAATTTCAACATTTTTAAATTTTTTCTGCAACAATTTCACTTATATTCCGATGAGACAGTACTGGAACTATCGTTTGCAACAATTTTCTCACAATTCGTCCTTTTTTCACCGGGGTTGAGGTTGAATTTTAAGAAAACTCCGAGGCTGCTGTACGCCGCTGTTCCTATAACATTTAAATATCGATCTAAAACTTGTCGAAAATTAAGTTAGCATTAAAATACTAAACGCACTATCTTTTAGAGAAAGAAATTGTCTTTCTAAAAAAGTCAGAATGAAAAAAATTAATTAAAAATTTACTTATGCATCAACCCAATATTTTTCGTTTATTTTAAAGGCATCACCCCACGAATCTGAGGTGGTACGGATTTCAGGTGGAGTTTTCCTATACGAGATAGTAGATTATGGAGAGGGAGGTGATTCCGGCTGTTTCTTCCTAATTGCCGTAAAAAACGGTTCGGAAGATGCGGCGGGTGCACAAAGCTGGCGCGCTCCAATCGAACTCGTTGTGGAAAATAGCGAACCGGAACGCTCGAAGCCGTATCTTCCAGGCCGTTTTTTACGGAAATTAGGAAGAAATGGACGGAATCACCCTCCTCTCCATAAACTACGATCCCGTATACGAATACTCCACCTGAAATCCGCACCACCTCAGATTCGTGGTACGCTGTCTTTAACTCAAATATTGTTTAAACTTTCTCTTCTTGCCGTTCATCAAACCTTCATTGATAATATTATACGCTCAGTGTCTCGTATGACTCATCCTCAAATGGATTACAAATCTCATTAATGCGATTTCAATTACTCTAATTTTACAAAGTTTGGGGCATCCTAGATCTTATAGGACCAGCATTCTAGCTCGAGAAAATGGCTATGCTGTTACTATTAGGAGGCTCTACATCCCCCTAATCTTTTTTTTTTAATTTCCCTCTTATAAATCTACGTAGACTCAATAATTGTATAGAGTGGCAGACAGCTGCAAAGCTCAAAAACGTTAATGAACTCACTTTTTCTTTAAAAAAAACATTTGAAATAAACAAAATATCAAAGAAGAGTTTGTATGCTCTGGAATGCGCCAAATCTTGTAAGATTAGTGTTATTGCTACTATTATATGCTTTATTCTCAAAAAAAAAAAACTTAGCTCTTAATTTACTGACATTCTAGAGTTTATAAGGTCAGCATTATTAATCAAATGGATGGATAATACCGTTGAAATGTTTATTTTTCTTTTTCTAGTGTTATGTTTTATTCAAACACCCTTATAAACATGTTTTTGTTTTGGTTTATTTACTTCCTTTATCTTTTCTTTCTTTCTTATCTTTATCTTTTCTTCTTTGTTTTAATTTAGGTTAGATTGTTTTATTGGTATTTGACTGATTGTTAATGGCATTAATTGTCCTGGCAAGTGCGAAAACTGTCTTGCAGGCACACAATATCCCTACGGGCATATCTTGAGGATAGGACCACGTATGATTGCCAGTCAACGACTATGCTTCTAGCCATGTCGATTTCTTAAACATGGAAAAATGTGAATTGATGTACATATACATCGGCGATTAACCGGAGTACAATTTGAAACCAAAATTTTACTCGTACAAAAAGATAGAAATCGTAACTATTAGAATATGTATTAGAAATATAGCCCTAGTCCCCTCATATAGTCTTCTCCGTAACCAAGCTTGAATTAAAATCATCACCCCACGAATGGTACGGTGGTACGGATTTCAAGTGGGTTATACTTATACAGGGTCCTAGATTATGGAAGAAGGATGATTCCGTCCATTTCTTCCTAATTGCCGCAGAAAAACTGTCCGGAACATGCGGCACGTGCCCAAGGCTGGTGCGCTCCAATCGAACCCGTCGTAGAAAATAGCGCCCCGGAACGCTCGAAGGGAGGTGGGCGCTCTGGAGATACCCAAGCGAATTGGGTGCAGCCGATGTCTGTGCCAGTAGCAGCGATCGCCGCTACGCCTGTCCAGGCGCACTGTCCATCCTTAGGCTCCGCCCACCCCTTCCACCGAAGACGCGAATGATATTTCTGCCTGGATACCCTTGACAAAACGAGCTTATAAGGAAGTGAAATGATAAGAAATGAGCTCCGCAATGAGAAATCCGTTTGCAAATGAAGATTGCTCGGTAAAAATAACGATATATATACATATATATCGGCGACTAACTAGAGTGAAATGAGTAGAACTTGAATACAAATCTTTACTCGTACAAGAAGGTAGAAGTCGTAACTATTAGGATATATTTTTGAAAGTAAGTTCCCCCGTTATTTCACTCCATATTTTCTCATGTTTAGAAAAAAAAGTTTTGTCTAGAAACAATCGTTGACCCTCTATCATACGGTGTTCTGTCCGCAAGGTATGCCTCCAGGAATATTGTGTGCCTGCAAGACAGTTTTCGCGCTTGCCAGAACGATTGATAGCATCAATATCACTCGAACACCAATAAAACAATCTAACATAAACTAATATTACTTATTACAAATTACTAATATTACATAGCATTTGAAAAAATAAAGCGAGTACGAATGGGATTTCAAAAACAAATAAAACCAAGCTCTAAACTCTTCAAGTTTTGAATCTGATAAGAAATAAGCTATCTCACATCACCCCATACACACTTTCCCCATCTACGCGGATTGCAATGGTCATTATCGCATTCTGGAGTTCATATACCTTTGATCAATCTGCCTAGGCTCGTAAGTAGATGGGCGGGGCATCTTGCATGCGTAGAGGAAAGGTCCGCTGTCGCTGCCGACCGCAGCGCAGCGCAATCATCGACACACATAACTCCTAAGGATATATTCTGACAGCCGCTCTGGGTACTTCTTGATGCGCATCTATTTTACTTTTGCATTCTTTTCCACGATCCCTTTTCTCTCATTCTCGAAATTATAACTCCTTTTAAAGTCATTTTTACCGAGTAATTTTCATTTAAAAACGAGTTTCTTTCTTTTTGTGGAGTTCATGCTTTACCATTTCATTTCCTTATGAGCTCCCTTCACCATGGGAACCAAGTAAAAATATCATGCGGTGCTTCGATAGACGGGGTAGGCGGGAGCTAGGGATGATTTAATTTAATTTAAATCACTAATTTTTTTCCTTTTCCTAATAATTATAAATTTTTAGTAACGCCAATAATAAATAAATAAATAATAATAATAATAAATAATACTATAATAATTATAGTAATACTAATAATTTTCCGTTTTTTAATGATTTAATTTACTCATTTTTAATGGACTGAGTGAGCAGTGATGGTTTCACGCTGCAAGTGACATTTCAACAAACCCATTACATATTTTCAAAGTAAACAGTAACCTTATCAAAGTTTGCTCAGCTGATATGGTTTCTCCTCGTACATTTATGACTTTTTAACTGACATTCCAATTCTTTCTCGGATGCTCCAGCGCAGCAACATTCCCGCTTCTTTTTTAAAAAAATAAGCTAGCATTTTGTCCGCTGATTAACAGATGGTGGAAAAAATGCGATCATACGTAGCTAGAAAATGAGAAAATTGAGGACAAAAAAAAATGAGGATTTCATTTTGTTAGGCTGTTTGCTTCCCCATACACTCTTGTATTTTTGAAACCCTTTCCTTGTTCTTCGTTCACTTTACCAAACCATTTCATTAAGTCAAATTAAAGGTGAAATTAAAGCAATTACTTTAATTGACTTAATTAAATTCTCACCCTCATTCGATCTGTTTTCTTGATAAATCATCCTCATTTAGTCACAAATAGTTGAAGTTGTCGACATTTCCGTCTATAATTTTTTAATCATTTTTTAATTTGTTTTTCGCATTTGGTTAGCTGAAATTCTCTTCAAAGGTAGTGATTAATATCGAAATTCTCATTTGATGCTTCCATCGATGTTGTGAGTAAGAAAAAAACAACAACAACATAAAACCAACAATGGAAGGTGATGTATAATCAGAACACCGCATTGTTACACTTTCTCTACAGGAACAGCGGAAATGAGTCAAAATTGTAGTTTCCAGTATTACGCTGTTAAATTATTGGTTTAGTTAATTAATTAGTTTTTAGTTGGATAAAATATAAGATAAAATAAGTGTAATATAGATAAAATGCGCATATTTTTTTAAATAGTAGAAGAATAATAGAATAGTAGTTTCCTCCTATTTCATACTAATTTTGAGCAGATTTCAAATAACAAAATTTTGCGGGGAATAAAAATGAAATAGAAAATGCAATAAGTAAGAATAGAATTAAGAATAGAAGTAAGAATAGTAGAAGTAAGAATAAAAATCAATAAAATATGCACGCCAAAAGACCCGCTCTACATTCTGGCTATGATGATCTCATTCCGGACTCGGAATGACTAATTGTATGTGGAGTAGAGTTTCGGACCGCCGCCGCCAACGCCGTCGCCGCCGCCGCTGCTGCAGAATCAGCTTTGATTTTGCGCGAGAAAGCAGCTATCTGATTTTGCATTGCAAGTGATACTGTAAGAGAAAGTCTCTCGCATCATTATTGTTTTTGGCATGTGATCGTCGCCGTCGTCGTCGTCAGACTCTGGATCGTTCGTACATTCCGTTCCAGCGGCGGTAGAAGAAGCTCGCCTTTATCGTATCACAGTTCTCTGTGTGTTCTCGTTCTGTCTTCTGTTCTCTCTGAAAGCCGACTTCAAATGTTTACCGCTTTACATAAATATGTTTGTTTTCTTTCAGAAATGGCCACAATAAACAATAACGAATCCTCACCTGCTCATAAAAATATCAAGTGAGCTTTTTTTTCGAAAATTTGTTTTTGTCCACATTTTGATCCCTCTTTTTACTTTCGCTCATTGAAACATTAAATGAGATTTTTGAAAATTTACGAAAATGTGCTATTTAGGTGCAGAAAGAACTGTACAGTTTTGAAAATTTTGAATTTTTTTTTGAAAATTATCTCGATTTTTCTCTTTCATTTTCACTCATTTCAGTCCTCGCTCTTACGATGACCTCTTAGCCGTTGTCGCCTCAATAAAACAACAACTAGGCGACAAGGCACAAGCAGAAGTTGGGATTATTTGCGGTTCTGGTCTTGGGCCAATTGGAGATCAGGTAGAAGAGCCAACAATTCTCCCGTACGAAAAAATCCCTGGATTCCCATCCGTTCACGGTTAGTGCCTAGTAATATTTCTCATTCTTTTTTCCGTCATAAATCTAGTCGCTAACGTCTTCCTGAAGATTTATATAATGAGAATAAGCTTAGGAGAATTATCAATCCTAGAGAAACCAAAGATTGCAGATTGCCAAGCGGAATAGATAAGAGAAAAAAACAGAAAGAAAGAAACGCAAAGGGAGATGAGGGGTTGCGCATTTTTTGTGTGGACAATCCTTCTACATTTCATTTTTGAGTTGTAAGATTTTTAAACGAAAACTTCTAGACACTTTCTGACTTTGGTCGTCATAATGACATAAAGGTGAATATCAGCTAAGAAATTCGAAGAAAAATACAATAAAAAAGTAAAGGTAAAGTATAAAGTAAATAAATATAAAGTAAGAAATGATCTAATTACCAGCCAACTACGACATTACAGGCCACAGCTTACGTCTTTCATTGTAGTTTCTATATTATAGAAAACTGACAGTAGTCAGGTAATGATAGCGATGATACACCAGTGCGACATGGTCGCATGATTCCTAGATTCAGTAACACTGATAATTTTCAAAAACTCCCTCGGACAGAGCATCTCATATGCTCGTCCGCTGGGAATTCGTGCACGCACTGAATCCATGATCTGCATCCCAACTTTAACCTGCTGAATCATCCCATTCTAGTGGGCATTGAAAAAAAAACCAAAAGTGAGAGCGGAAAAATGAAAAAAAAAGAAAAATTAAGACATTTTCCATCTTCAAGAGGTAAGAAGCATGTCCAACAATGTCAAATCGATCAGGAAAATCAGGATCGTACAGTGATTAGGTGGTGACCTTTCGTTGTGATCGATCGTGCTGAGATTCTGCTCCTCGTCTACTGCTTTTCCAACGTATGCAAACTCGTTCGTTATTCATCGGTGCAGCGGATAATTCCTGCTTTCTGACCTTTCCTACGTTTCTCAATAATTGCGATCTTTCACATTAACTGGAAAATTATTTTCTAGCGATAAAGAATCCAGGAAAAGAAGAAAGCTGAGCGGGATTGAAATTGTTAACGGCAGCATACCAGGAATGTGATATAGTGAGGGAATCCCCGGGAAAAGCTAGAGATGGGGTTGTAGATTGTAGGATCCGGGTTGGTTTTGCTCATCTCTCCCTAGTCGTCGTAAAAACGGAGTAAAAGACGACATTTTTTTAAACGACGATTCCCGTTGCAACACGCCATTCTCGTGCACGCGTCGCATCCACGTGCGAGCGGTCGAAAATTAGCCAGGTCTCCTCACCAGCCTACTCAAGTGAAACCAATGAATAGGTTGGTGAGCGAAAAAAAAAGAAAAAAAAAGTGCACACAGAAGCTCGTCCTGACTTACTTTATAGGAACTAAACCTGTTCCTACACGGTTTTTCTACGACGACTTGGGAGAGATGAGGGGAACCACGCGGGATCAAAAAAATCTACGGCCCATTTCTAGCTTTTCTCGCGAACTCCCTCACCATGTCAGATTCATGGTTATTGCCCTTAATATTTGTTGAGATCGATAAATATTGATTAGAAATTGAAGGAAATTAATTATTCTATAGTTATTCTGTTAAAATTATTGAAGAAAATTACAAAATTATATTATTGGGAATTATCTTGAAAATAAATAAAACGGCAGATGCTTCAGAAAGTGATTAGGTTGCGCCATGTCGAGTGCATACGGCATTATGCAGTAAAGAAAAAGGAAAAATTTTCGATGACTAGCGATTTTTGACTTCTTTTTGTCGTGTTGGATGCATCCAAGAGTACAGAATTTAAGTAGCATCCAAGAATTTTAGAGTAAAATTAACTGAAATAATCCAATAATGAAAAATCAGATTATAGTGGTTGGACATAAAGGAAATCTGATCTTTGGTAAGATGAGTGGTAAGAAAGTCGTCTGTATGCAAGGACGTTTTCATCCCTATGAACATCATATGGATCTCGCTTTGGTGAGTAAATACTTCTTTTTTTCCTCGATTTCTTGAGAGTAAAAAAATAGTGAGGAAATAACAACTCGTTGGAGAAATTCTGGAAGAAAATTCACACTTTTCAGTGTTCTTTTCCGGTTCGTGTTATGCATCTGTTAGGTATAAAAATAATGGTGGTTTCGAATGCAGCCGGTGGAATGAATCCAAAGTTCAAGCACGGAGATCTGATGCTGATTAAGGTTCAACGGAATCATTTCGGGATACATTTCTCACTGCGACTAAAGGTGTTTATACTTCAGGATCACATATTTTTACCTGCCTTAGCCGGTTTCTCTCCACTGGTCGCCCTGAATGATCCACGTTTCGGAGCACGATTTGTTTCCGTGCATGATGCGTACGATAAAGAGCTAAGGTACAGTTAAATGTTTTTTTTTGTTCATTGTTTAAAGTAATGGATCGTACAAGCAGTTATTGGTGTCAAAGAAAATGTTTACTCTTTCATATCAGTGCAATATTTCCAATTGTTATCCTTGAGAACACGTGCCGGTGAGAGAGCAGAGGTTTAGAATTTTCTAAAAATTGATTAATTGTGGGACCTGAAGTGGCGAACCAGAACTTAGCAATTTTTTTTCGAGCTTTTGTTCTGATTTTGAAATTTTTCTTTTGATTATATCTAGTAGATAGAATTGGAAGTGGTCTAATGAATGCAACTTAAAAAAAGATGAAAATGGTGCTGCTAAGGGCTATGATTCCTGGATTTTTAGCTATCATTTCTTTTTTTACGCTGAGATGCTCCCAAATTTCATTTTCAACTCTATCTACTACTGAAGAGAACTCGAAAATGTTTTTGAATATCGTTTCTAAACTTTCGCCGTAATTCGCTGGATTCATTGGTGGATCGATAGCAAATATTTCCCTCTTGTAGTAATTATAGTCGGGTCAAAACGGCATGAAACGGGTGCAGTTGCGTAAACGTCGGCGCTGGAAGCGGTGCGGTGGACCTAGCGGCTGGGATCGATGTGGGACCATTGCGAACTACAGCGATTAGCGGTGTTAGCAAGGGTGTTCCAAGAAATAACGTCAGTGTCAACGAAGTATAGCGGAATCCCTAGGAAAAACTCCTGAAAATGATGTGAATCATCAGAGTTTTATGTGCAGTTTTTTTTTTGTTTCAGGAAATTAGCAATGGAAATAGCAAACAAGAACAATATGCGATTATTCGAAGGTGTCTATGTGATGACCGGAGGACCTTTGTACGAGTCACCTGCTGAGGTAAGGTCGATCCGATGCTATTGAACTCTGCCCAGGACTTTTTTCAAAATCTTCAAGGTATCACCCCATGAATCTAATGTGGTACGGATTTCAGGTGGAGTATTCGTATACGGGATAGTAGATTATATAAAGGGGTGTGATTCCGTCCATTTCTTCCTAATTCCCCTAGAAAACGGCGAGGAAGATACGGCTTCGAGCGTTCCGGCGCGCTATTCTCTACAACGAGTTCGATTGGAGCGCGCCAGCCTTGTGCACGCGTGGCATCTTCCAGACCGTGGGGTGATGCCTTTAAACGATATGAGCAGAGCGAAGCTGAGCTGTCTACGCCATTGAAACAACATAACGACGTGAAAGTATTGGAAATACGGCTTCGAGCGTCCCGGCGCGCTATTTCCTACAACGAGTTCGATTGGAGCGCGCCAGCCTTGTGCATGCGCCGCCACCTCAGATTCGTGGGGTGATGCCTTTAAAGAAATTGACCAAAGCACTATACAGTGTTATTCTCATTTTTTTCGCCTATTCATAAGATTTCACCGCTCGATTAAGTTGTTCCCCTTACGATTTGTTTACAAAAACAAAAGAAAATAGGAAGCGCAGAGAAAGTTGCGATTTTCTGCTGTATAAGTACAGTCAGCGGCGAACGTGATGGAGTGTGTGATGAGCTCGTGACACCTTCAATTCATTTACATATTTTATACGTTACACAAACAAAAAAAACAAGAAAAAATAAAAATTAGAATTTTAATTGGAAGACGTTAATTTAAAAATAGAGAGGATCTGAAGGAAAACATCTAGTTTTGACTACATACGTATACAACCGCTCTTCATTTCTTCTCTTCCACGGATTTCTATGGAAGCAACGATGCTCTAATTCTAGAACCTTTTTGAAATTTCTTACATCTTCACATTTTTGTAGTGATTTAAAGAATTTTAACAAGTATTTGATGTAGTGGTTCTACTGAAGAAATCTGATTGTTTGCAAAAGCGAGCCAAAAAAAAAGTGTGGCTTTCTTTGCTGTCACATGGAGGAAACTTAAATATTTTTTTTGAGACACGCTGTCAGTTCTGAAGGTGATAACGAAAGGGCGACAATTTTTCTGTTTTACTTTTGACGCCAATCGTAACCTTTAGAATGGTTCTTTTTTAACGAACTGATAAACTATGACTGATGTCATAAAAATGATGCAAGCGGCCATAATAAGGGAAAAAAGGAGTTGTGGACATTTCTCTGAATCTTTCATTTTCCTGAAATTTCCCTGAAAATTTTGGTGCATAAAATAAAATGAACAAACTACCAGTTTTGACAAGCGAATCTCTAGTTTAAGGCGACTTTGCAGGAAATTGACGTGGTTTGGGGAAACCTTTCAACATCCGTAAAACTAACAAGAGAAGGAAATTTTTCCAAGGTTTTCTTAAAGGCAGTGTAGTGAAACCTGAAGAAAATCATGGATTTCAGAGTGTTCAGTAAGGTTCCTTCCTATCCAAGAAAAAAAATCTATCCAAGTAAAACCAGTGAACGGATTCCCTGAGGGAATCGGAGCAGGTACAAGGACGGCACGTTCTGAAGTACCTCATAGATACCAAGGCACCGTTATTTTTAGGATTATTAGGAGGAAGTGAACGAGCAATCCTATCCTTATCTATACTAAGAACTCTGTGTTTTCCATCGGGTTTCCACATACTACACTCAATTTCGAGGTACGCTCCCTTGAGGAAAATCTTGGAAAAATTTCCTTTTGATGTCAACGTTAAGAGTTTTGTTCAAAAGGTTTTATGCTGGTGTGCTTGGTTTTGAAGTTATGGAGGTCATGCAGACACTATAACTCGTATCGCGTCCAACTGCGGAAAGAATCGATAATAATAAACTTACCAAGTACAAAAAAAACTTTTAAAAATTAGAAAATCATGAAAAATACCCTATGGAAAGTGTGCGGCTCGCTGACGTTGATCTGCGCTATCGTCAGAAGGATCAATACGTGATCACAGCGTTTAGATGAATGACCTTAACCATGCTATCCAATTGTTGTTCGAGCGTTTATACTTGGCGCCAAATATCGCCAGTCGAGTGAACGCGGTGCGCTTTCGTTTTTTACGGGACGGAGTGAAGAGAAATTGCCTCCCAAGCAGAAATGGGCAGAAGCGTCGCGCTCATTCGATTGAAAAGAATTGTCGACGAGTATATGTAGATCCGCGCGGCCCTGGATGTGAATAACAATTTCATCCTGGATATGGGCAACGATTTCAATTCAAAGGCACAGATGTTGCTTTGTAGAATTTGCGAATTTTTCCTGTTCTAATTTTTGCATGAAGGCTTTTTCGATGCAGTCCCATAAAAAAGTCCCATAGAAAAAGTGGACTCAGTTTTCACGTTGCCTCAACGGAGGCAGCGACTGAAGACTTTGCTCTCCGAAACAACAGCATTACAGTTTTTATTCGATTTTTTGTTAAGACGGTTCTTGCTCAGTGTTTACTTCCAATTTAGGTGTGCATGTTCAAAATGGTCGGCGGAGACGCTCTTGGCATGTCCACGTGTCATGAAGTAGCAGTGGCCCGTCAATGTGGAATCAAAGTTCTCGGCTTCTCCCTCATCACAAATATGTAAGTTAACTAGGATTCATTTTATATTTTTTTTTATCTAAAAAACGTCAAAATTTGCGCCTGAGACAAAAAAAGGAGGAGGAGCTTATACATATCATTATCGAATTTCATCTTGTTCCTTAACAAGCAGTCATACACAGCCATAGTTATGAATTAGAGAAAAATTGCATCAGGATTCCCTTCAACTTGAAGGGAACGTTTCAAAAAATGAGGGATTAGGGAAATCTAATGGAACACCAAGAGTTGAGTGATTTCTCTATTTATTTCTCTATTCTTTACTCTCCGAAACAACGGCACTACAGTTTTTATTCAATTCTTTGCTAGTACAGTTCTTATTCTGAGTATAGATTACGGAAACAAGCGTGACCCCGATCAAATTCCTCTAGTTATCCTAAAAAAAACGGCATGGGAACAGCGTTTATTCCTAAGAGGTACGTTAGGACGTGATACCCTTGTGCACTTTGCGGATTCCTCGGCAGCCTATTCATTGGTTTTACTTGAATAGGCTTCTGAGGAGACCTCATTGATTTTCGACCGCTCGCGCGTGGATGCAGCGCGTGCACAAAGGTGACGCGTTCCAACTTACTTAGTTTTTTAGGGCTATTAGGGGAGACTGAGCGGGGCCACGTTTATATTCGTTGTCCACACCCTGAACTTTATGTTGTCCATCAGGTTTCCAGACTACGTCGATTTCGTGAAACGTTGCCTTTAATCGAATAGCGTTCATAGTTTCGATATGAGTAAACTATAATTGGGTCGAAACGACATGAAGCACGATGGAGTTGCGTAAGCGGTTACGCTCGAAGCGACGCGGTGTGGAGATAGCGTTTGGAATCGAGGTGGGACCATCGCGAACCGTAGCAATGAACGGTTCCAGCAAAGGTCCTCACTACAGCCTAACCGCTGCGCTTCACCGCACCGCTTCGATCGCAGCCGCTTACGCAACTGCACCGTGCTTCATGTCGTTTTGACTCTACTATAGCTGGACATTCTTAACTACGAATACATCCACGTGGCGATTTCTTTACATTTATTAATTTAATGCGCTAAATTTAATTATCATTACTTATTTATTAATCGCGTCTTTTCTATAACCGGTCTGCCTAACTGCTATTTCGCATACTATTTACAATAGGAGAAGAATAATGTTCTTTCCAAATATTTCTATGATTTTTCCTGATTTTTCTGGACAATTCTTCCAATACGAAAAGCAAAAAATCTGACACAACAATGTATTTTCGATACTTCTTTCAGATGTAACACAGATGCGGACACTTCTGTGAATGTGAATCACGAAGAGGTTTTACAAATCGCCAAAGAAGCAGGAGACCGTGCCTCACAGTTCGTCAAGGAAATTATCGGTCGTTTTCCCTAGATTTCATTGACATAAACCCGTAGAAATTTTAGTCAAAATCACATCACATATTTGACCTCCATTTTCGATGTCTATCGATCAATTTCGATAGTGGATGGAGTATGATAGTGGTTTTTTTTACTTTCCCATTGTACATATTACTGTGGCATGGTGGCATTTTTCTCTTTTTGAGCCCTTGGTGAAATTCTGTTTTAGCTGGTGTAAACTACAGAAATTACTCCTTTAAATGTAGTGCACAGCTTCAGAATTCTAACACCACACTAGCATTATATGAGATTTTTATGAGAGGATTTCTGTTTTTTTTTCTGTGGCCATATGTCGTGCATAAATAAACATTTCTTGTGTTGATCGAGTGTAATTGTTTGTAAAGAGACGTTGGCGCTTTCATTTAAATACAGTAACGACTAAAACGATTAGAAATTCACATTTCTTGTTTGTTACTTTCTTTAAAACCCTTCTCAACTGTGCGAAAGTCCGACCTTCCTTGATTCTTGGCATAATGAATGGGACATTGTACCTCTCATGAATCTCAAGAGGAAGTTAATTTGAAATAGAACGATCGCTCTGCCTAATTCTTAATTGTAATATCCCCATTCGGCAAAGAAGGTGACTGAATGGTTTCTGGTGTAGCTTATTTAATTTCGTGGATAGCGACAACTTTGTGTTCGTATTAATGAACATCTAAATAGGATGAAACACTCGAACCCTCTCGGATCTCAATGTCACGGAAATGCTCCTTTTTGCATACCTGCCAGGATCCTGTCTTCTGACCCCGAAATTGTTGCTTGCAGAAGATTGGAAGCGTTTTGGATGAGCTCTAAAGGTCCAACGTGCTTTCTCTGTGTTATAAAACCTTTGCGAATTTTGATCTACCGGGTCATGGGAGGGTTGCAACCTTCCCAGTATTAGCGGAGCGATTCTACAACGCGGAGGCCTGCTGACGTAACGCCAACGCGACCACTTAGTTAAGTACAACTCCTTTTTGATCTGTGCTCTTTTGCTCCTTGGTTTCGGTTGTAGAATCTTATGGGACAATGGCTTGTTCTTGATGAGGCATTTGATAGAATATGTTGCAAATGTTCTGAGTTTCCAGTCCATTTCGAGGGCGGCGATGGCGAAACTTTAGCCGTCATAGGGGGTGTTAACAATCTTCGCTCTTGTTTCACATTGATGATCGACCTTTTTCAAACGTTTCTTTTGTCGGATTTCGAGGAGACTGCGGTGGATTTCATTTATCCTGCTCGATTGTAAGGATATTTTACGTGAATTACATCATATCTCTATCATTTCTAGCACATCTTGGTAAATTCTTTTCACGTACATGCATTATATACCTGCATTACGCTGGAAATTTGTTGAAGCGCGTAGAAGAGGCACGGAAGCTGTTTGGTTTCTCAAGAAATACACCGCACTAACTTTTACCTGACTCTTTTCTACTTTCTTTCATCCTTTCTCAATCTATTCCTCTACTCTTTAAAGGATAAATGAATGGAGTGTCTGGCGTTAGTCAATCTGCTTGGGATGCGCCCCCACATTCACTTCAATTCAGAATCGTTTGAGGTTTACGAACGTGTAACTGGCCTATACAATGACCTGCGGGGGCTAGCCGATGTGTCAAGTCAGTGTTTTATCCTCCCACACAAGTCTGGTACCAATTTATCGACCTTTGAGAGATGAAAAGTTTGGTTAGCACTGGGGCGGATTCGAACGATCGATAGATCGTGTAGACAGTGGAACCTCTTATCGGCTGCCCTACACCCGCATAAGTTATATAAGGCGAATTAAACCGTTATTTTCAACGCATTTTAGTGATTTTATACTTCATCACTTTATGAAAAAACATTTTCATATAAATATGAAAAAACATTTTTTTATAAAAAAAAACACTGACTTGACCATCGGCTGGCCCCCGCAAGTCATTGTATAGGCCAACACCTCAACGATTACGAATTCCATAAAACGCGTTGGCGCATCCCAAGTGGATTGATACGCCAGTGACTTTATCTTTTTTTTATACTTTATCATTTTATACAGAATTAATGATGAATTCTGATGGTCTATTTTAAATTTTACAACAATAATGATGGATTAATGAAAAAAATTACCAGAAAAGATGTGTGCATTGCGATCATGAACGAATTTCCCTCATATCAAGCCAGATCTGTGCGGGTTTTGATTTACGTGGCTGGCCTCCAGTCCGTTATAAAAAACCCTAATAAGTAGTTGTCGTACGTGGTGGTCTGTTACGTTACCAGATATAGAAAATGAGGTGAGTACTAGCCAGTTTGTTGTTATTTGAGTTTACCTATCGTCTGAATGCTTTCTGTAGGATGATGAGGTGCTTGAGAGGATAAGTCACTGATGGTTTTGATGTTCTAGGCTCTGAGGAAAGCGGGAACTCCGAAAAGTGAGCCGTTAATGGAGAAAGATCGATAACAATCTTGGCTACATCTCGAACAAATCAATGAAAAAATGGAGTAAAAAAGAAGAAGAGAAATAGCTTAAAGAAAGAGAAAACTGTTGATTTCGGATTCCTGTGCATTGTACTTGCACCACAATGTGAACGTATGTACAGCTCAGGCCAGCTGAGCGTTAATAGTCCAATTATCTCCGTAAGATTTGAAAATTCTAAAGCTGAGGAAGGTAATTATTAAAAAAAAAAGTTCCGCTGCCAACGCCTTCCATTCAACTGCATCCCATAAAAGAGATCTCAAGCTCTGAGCTGACTCGCCGGTCTCTTGGTCATCTTTGCACTCGAGCAGCATTCATTTGTTAATCCTTCGCACCTCCAGGACCGGCTATGGGTGTGGCCGAGGTTCAAATGTGAGCAGAGTCCGAATAACATAAGCTTCTTCTGCTCACGCCGCCGCTTCGTTTGACCTCATGACTGGATCGGTTTTTTCCTCATTCATTCGTGCTGTCTTCTTCTGCCTAATTTTTGGACGACAGTGCTTTTCAAGTGAAGATGAGTCGAATCATCCGCTCGATTTAACGAATGAGCAGACGAATGTGTAAGTTCTGGACGCGGAAATTATGCAGGATTCTAACAGGTCGTATAGAAACAACTGAAAAACGCATAAACATCGAATCTCAGCAGTTTTCTCATGTATTGTTAGAATAGAATGTTATGCAGTCACAGATAGTTTATAAAATCCATTAAAAAAACTTTTCTTCTTGATAATATAGCGTACATAGAGGTTTTATCGCAACAGCTCACCTTATTCTTGAAAGATGATCTTTGTTCTAACCCTTGTGAGTCCTGACACCCCATTATCATTCGCTTGTTTTCCCGTTTATTGTCTTTTTAAATTATTTGCTTTCACAAATCCGAACAGTTGAGAAACGAATAAACACCTGGTTCGAAGCAAAATACAATTTTTTTTCTCTTTTTTTACGCAGTAAGAGTTGTTCCAGTAATGGTTTTCTTTACGGGAGGATACAAAAAGGCATGAAAAAGTTCCAGTATTTATTTACTTATTTATTTATTTATTTATTTATTTATTAAGCTCAGTGGCGTGCTAAAAAGGCTGTCTTGTGGACAAATACAAGTAGATATTTGACTTCAAATGAACAAGTATGAATAATATTTATAAGTATTTCCTCCAAATTTTAATTTAGAATTTTACGAACTATATTTAAAAGTATTTTCTCCAAAATTTAATTCTAAATTCTACAGTTTCCAAATAGCGTAATGTTCATGCGTAGTTATATAGCAAAAATAATCCTGATTTAGAAAATAAGAAGAATAAAATAAATATCGTATAGTTTTTACTATGTAAAAACGAAAAATTGTCTCATACTTGCAGAATGAGGCGATTTTTTTTCACGTGATAAGAGTGGATGACCTTTTCTTATACCGAGAGATTTTCGGGAATAATGAACTAAGTGGAATATGTTAGTTCAAATGTAGCATAGTACCGTAACTGTTGGGCTACTGTAAGTTCTTATCGTAGTCATATTTCCAAAAAGTAGCGCAAACGTCCAAATAGTTTTTTCTTTCAGCAGAGTGTATTACTTAATAGAAAAATACTTGTCAGGTATATCGAATCGAAAATTGCGGACAGTGAGCACAAGGTGGCCCAATCTGATCATCCGAATCCTGTATTGACTGAGGTTTGTTGTGATTTAATCATCAGTAGGCACTATTTTTGACAAATCACTCTGCTATTTTTTAAAATTTTTCTTATATAACAAATATTTACAACAGATAGGCATTGCCGTTGATATCGATTCACTAAAAAAGCTCGTTCAAACGGTGTCTTTCTGGAAAAAAAATCGCTTATTTTGATTGAATTAGCGCAGAAGTGAAACTTTGTGATTTTCCTGACAATATTGGCAGAATTTTAGTCAAACCGAGCATAAAAACCTTACCATTGATTTAATTGGTTTAATTTAATTTAATTTTAATCTATTTAAGTGGTAAGATTTCTCCCGCACGAAATTCTTGCTGTTTTCCGAATTTTAAAAAGCGAGGGATTTACTCATAATTTTTTCGAGGAAAAAAAAATAAATTCAAATAAAATTATTAAAATTATGTTACCGTTCATTGCATAAATGAAGAAATATCGATTAAGAAAGCAATTTTCTCACATAAAATTCCATAAACTAATAGAAACAGATTTTTTTCCTTAGCGGAACGTAATGCGGCGGCAAGTGGACACATTCGACGAGACGGGTGCTATACAAATAGTTCATCCTCCACCCCCTGATGAACAAGGATGGGTGCTTACCACAGGTGCTTTTTTTTATGAATCCCGAATTTTAATGAATTATTTTTCCCTTTTGAATTTCCTCTTGCTGTCCTCCGAAAAAAATGCATGAACTTCTTTTATAAATGCGTTTTTCCCCTCAGGATTTCCTTTTGCTGTTTCTTTAAATAGTGAATAAAATGAACACAAGATAAAATTTTTTTCTTCCTGATATTCAGGGAACGAGTCGTTGGTCGATAATGTACTGTCGATCTCCCTGAAATTTGGCGGAAGATTAGTCTCAATGGGATATTTTATTCGTCAACAGTATACCTACTACTACGCAATTATGCACAAATATACGGGCCCGGTTTTTATCAAACCAGGACCAATGTCCTACAATGAGTTGATCACTGCTATTAGGTGCATTGTATTTCTGGAAATTTATTTTACAATCTAGTATATTCCGATAATTTAGGGAAAATAAAAAGAGAGATCTGGTGTTAACTCAAATTTGTGGTCAAGAAGAAAAACCAGGTAGAATTAGCTTCACAACGTATTGGGAGCGAATTCCGGACGTTGACTACGAGGTGGGTGGTCTTATACGTTTTGGTGTTTTTCTGTGTTTGAAACCAGTTATTTTTTTTGAGAAATTTCAAAAATTTTCAAGTCATAATACATAGAAGACTCAAATAATCCGCATTTCTTTTCTGCGATCACAGTCGTTCCTCCGAAGTAGGATTTAAAGACAATCGCTTAACTCAATTAGCCCCCCTTTTGAGTGTGAATCAATTTTTCACTCTTTTTTTCAGGAGTTTGGTTTGTTCTGACAGTCTGGATTTTTTTTCAGAGAATAAGAACTTAATCTTGAAAATAAAGAATATAATAGAATATAGAAAAGAATAACGCTTATAGAGAAAAAATGCACTTGTTGAATATCCGTAGGATTTTCTGTACAATCACATAAATACATATGATTTCTGTGTAAGTATATAAACGTAGGACTGAATCTATTGGGTTAAAAAATAAATGAGTGTTATTAAACAACAAAATAAAATAAAAGTAAAATGTGTTATAAAATAACAAAATAAATAAATGTTATAAAATAACAAAGTAAAATAAAAAATGGGAGTGTTTTTCTCAAACTTGGAAATACACGTAGTTGAAAAAGTATTGGAAAAATAATCGAAATGTTCAACTTTCAGTGAACCTCGGCATAATAAGATGTCGTATTGATTTTTGAAGAGCTGTACACGAAGATGTTAATTGATTTTATTTGCTAACATTAAGGGAAATCGCTTTTTTCTGAGCCTCTGCGATTCAATTCACATGAAAAAGGCGATTTTTGAAAATTTACCCAATAAAAATTAATTACATCTGGTACAGCCCATGAAAAAAAAACAGAACGACATATTGGGAAAATGTTTCGTACCATTTGATTCAGAATTTCCTAGGCTAAAATTTGTTGATTGAGTAATTTTTCAATTTTACTTACTTTAATTTAACTTTTACTGATTCTTGCCTTTGAAAATTAGAATAGAATGTCAAGTAGCGAAATGGCCATTTTTGACACCTTCAAATTTCTGCACTTGTTCGGTGATAACACCGTTGAAGCGCAAACTGGGTCCCTCTCACGGAATGCATCGAATGAGGCTGGGAAAATTTCAAAAGAAGAGGAAAAAGAAAAAAGACCCGAGAAACATGAGTAATAGAAATAACAATATAAGAATATGCATAAACGTATTCAACGATAGAAAAACGACCATAGGAAATACGTTACGTCGATCAATTTCTTATAATTTTTATTTCAAAAAAATTCAAAAAATTCCGAAAGGAGATTTTGAATTGGAAACTTTTCTCTAACTCGCAGCAATTATTTGACCGATTTTTGCTTCATTTTCGATGGGAAACTTCCTCTTATTAAAGCACAAGGACTAATGTTGTTTACATTTTCAAATATTGCTCATCCTCTACACAGACTACAAATCTCAGTTTCAAGCTTTCAATCTCCTTCTACTAAACAAAAACCAACAACAAATTATACATCAAAGTTTTATTTATTATTTTAATGATTATTTCCTAATTTTATTTGTTTTTTTTCTCATGATTTTCCCTTTAGGTTTGGTTCCCCGGCTCCAACGAGGCGAACACGCAACGATTGAGATTTGAGAGCACAGGTTTTCGTTTGACCTACCTTTGTGGTTATTCTGAAAATAGTCGAGGGAGGTAAGACCACCAATTTATACCGTATACAAGTTCTCGTCGGGAAAAGTCCACCCTTCCACAATTCAGATATGTAGGTATATGGCAGAAATCGAATAAGACCGGCGAGCAATACGAAGCGCATTACGGACTTACTCTGGATTCCTGCATGCGAAAGAATAAAATGCTTCTAACGAAAGGTTTTGTGGCCACATCCTTCAGAGTGTTCAACAATAATAATCAGGTAACTGCATTGATAAACGTAAACGGGTTAGATTTGTTTAGATTTGGCTCAAATTTTTACTTTTATCCGTACCGAACTACTAAGATATTAATTTTAATATTAATACGTTAGAGCGGGTGTAGCGTAGCGGTTAGAGATTCCACTTCCTGGACGATCGATCGGAGGGTCGAATCCGCCTTAGTGCTTACCAAGCTTTTCTTCCCTCCAGGGTCGATTAATTGGTACCAGACGTGTCGGTAGGATAAAAACACTGACTTGGGACATCGGCTAGCCACCGCAGGATATTGTATGGGCCAGTTACACGTTCGTAAACCTCAATAATAATAATAATCACGGCGGAACCTCTTACCGACTGCGCTACACCCACCGGTAAACATCTTATAATAAAGATTAATTCCCAATGGTTGGCTCCAGAATTGAAGTGAACGTGGGGGCGCATCCCGAGCGGGTTGATTAAAGCCAGACACTTTATCCTTTATCCTTTATTAACACATTAGTATTTTTATTAGTAATAACACATTAGTATCAATACAGTCCCCACGAATAGACACTATTCAAACATATTAAGTATGTTCTAAGAGATTGCACTGCAAATGTATACGTACGTATCCCTTACTAGTTCTGGCCGTTGCCGGAATTTAATTAATAATTAATAATTTACTCTGGAGCCAGCCAATGGGAATTAATCTTTATTATAAGATGTTTACCGGTGAGTCGGTAAGAGGTTCCGCCGTGATTATTATTATTATTATTATTATTATTATTATTATTATTATTATTATTATTATTATTATTATTATTATTATTATTATTATTATTACAATCGATGGGTGGTTCGGAACTTCCCCAGTACCAACAAAGCCTTTCATCCCTTCGAGGTCGATAAATTGGTACCAGACGTATCCGGGAGGTTAAAAACACTAACTAGACACATTGGCTAGCCCCCTCCTCCTCCAGCAAATAATGGTAAGGGCTATTTACACGTTTGTGAAATCCCAAACGATTCTAAGTGGAAGTGAACCCGTTTCCTCTTTTTTTCTCCTTCAGGGGTTGACCAACGCCAGACATTTCCTTACTTTATTAGACATATCCGCATTATTCATTCTAATTACTCGATAAGTAATTACTTTTGGTGGAGCAGTAATACGAAATGTCATTATTCAACTATAAGATGCTAAAAGTATGTAGCGCGCGTCAGAAATTTTGACGAGAAGTCTTATTTTCCTCTCCGTTTCGACGTCGTATTGGTTCACAGCGGTCATTCGCGCTGAAAAAGTGCAGTATTTACTGAGCCGATTCTAATTCTCTGACGAGCAAACAGCTCACTGACCGATAAATTCCCTGAATGATCTACAGATCCACAGGTACTTCTCACAGGGCAGTAAAATATCTTGATGATAAATTGGATTTAATGTTATCCTCTCTTCCCATCAAGGTTCTTCAATTGTTTTATTGTTCTGAAATTATTCTATGTTTTTTTTCTTGAAGTTATTTATGGTTAGACGTTTCGACCTCCACGTCTTTATCAAATGCCTGAAAATATTTTGGGGTTTTCAATGCTATGCATATTCCATGAAACTCCTGTTCTCCTTAGACGAAAGAAATGAAATAATTCACTTAATAACAAAATAATAGGTTAGAAATGGACTTGAAAAGACGTACCACTATCATTAGCTCCAAACTTCTAAGAGCAAAGTTTGCTAAGGATTAGAAATTTCATTCCATCATACTTTTTGGATTTTCTGTGGGACAACGAAGCAGCATTTTGCTAACATTTTGTTAGTACGTCATTGGATTTTGCTCAGCTTTCGCTGCATCGGATTTAGTTAAAAACTTATTCCCTAAAATATATTACCTAAATATATACCTAAATATATAAATTTCCTACAAACTAAATAAAATTGCTCCCTTCTCTGCTCAAAATTAATTGTCTTGATGGTCCAACGCAAATATTTGAATCAGAAATTTCCCTTAAAGTCATTAACGTATACGTGGAGTAGAGTAGAATGCCCTCATGAACTAAAAAAGCTATCAAGATGAATTCTCTTAATAAAAACAAAGGGAGCTAATATAAAACAAACTTATAAAATTACAACTCTTTCAACTTTGTTCATAGAGAAAATTCATTTTTATTCCATTTTTTCTTCAGGTATTATGCACGGCGATTTGGGAGCAGAAGTCGGATCGTCAGAGTTTCCTTCTTGTAGGAGACAATCTCAATGCTATGTATACGTAAGTGACATTTTTCGTCCATAATTCAAATTTGAAATAAATACTACTTCACCTGAGTCTATATTTCCACATTCTTAGGTGAATTTATGAATTTATTTGTTCGAATTTTGTTCTAAAATTCTGAAATTTTTATCTTAAATTGTGAATTCTCTAAAGGGTAGAGGTCATGACGTAACTTGTAGCGTAGTGTAGCGGTGTAGTGTAGCAGTTCGAGGTTCCGCTTCCTGCGCGATCGATCGGAGGTTCGAATCCGCCCGAGTGCCAACCAAGCCCTTCATTCCTCCGGGGTCGATAAATTGGTAGCAGACTTGTCTGGGAGGATAAAAACACTGGCTTGACACATCAGCTAGCCCCCGCAAGTCATTGTACAGGCCAGTTAGACGTTCGTAAACCTCAAACGATTCTGAATTGAAGAGAACGTGGGGGCGGATCCCAAGCGGATTGATTAACGCCAGAAACTTTATCCTTTATCCTTTTATCCTTTCCACAGGTATCTGAGGCAGAAATCATCTCAAAGCCTTCACTAGCTAGACTCACCTCACTAAATTAGACTACTCCCTAAACTCATGACAATAATGAAATGAAAGAGCATAAAATAAATTCAGTTCTTTTTGTCTTTAAAGGCATCACTCCACGAATCTGAGGTGGTACGGATTTCAGGTGGAGTATTCGTATACGGGATCGTAGATTATGGAGACAGGGCTGATTCTGCCCATTTCTTCCTAATTGCCGTAAAAAAAACGGCCAGGAAGATACGGCTTCAGGCGTTCTGGCGCACTATTTTTCACAAGGAGTTCGACTGGAGCGCTGGCGCCTTGTGATAAACTCAGTTCTCGAAAATAATCATTCACTTTCAGAAACTTCAAAAGGAAACCTTCAGTGCTTCCACGACAAATTTCACATTTCATAGACAATCGAGGTGTTGTCAAATACGTGGTATTGTGGAGTGATTTGAACTCGAATCGCTATATGGATGCCCCTCCTATATGGCAGAAAAGGTTTCTCTTTTTTTTTGCAGTTTAACACAAACGACTGTCTTCACTTTTCATAATTTGTTTTCTTTTTTTGTGGTCCTTTTACGACGTGTTGGATCGATCAAATTACTCCATTTGCAAAAAAAAAAAACCCGGAACCTTTTGGTCATAATACGTACGATTTTGGGAGAGCAGATTGGTGCTATGCTTTAAAGGCATCACCTCACGAATCTGCGGTGATACGGATTTCAAGTGGAGTATTCGTACCTGATACCGTCCATTTTTTCCTAATTGCCGTAAAAAACGGCCCGGAAGATACGGCTTTGGGCGTTCTGGTGCGTTACTTTCTACAACGAGTCGGATTGGAGCGCGCCAGCCTTGTACACGCGCCGCGTCTTCCGAACCGTTTTTACGGCAACTGGAAGAAATGGACGGAATCACCTACCTCTATCTACGTAATCTACGACCTCATATACGAATACTCCATACATACACCCTACGAAATCCGTACCACCTCAGATACGTGGAGTGATGCCTTTAAGGCATAAGACCGCGTTTGCGATGGGGTCCGTTTAACACATGATTTATTGAGAGGAACTGATGATGAGAAGAATCATCTCCTGTTATAAGGTGTCAAAAGTAATGAAGAAGCACAATGAACAAAACAAAAAATAAATAAATAAATCCGAATAAAAGGACCATAAAATGACACGTGTTCGCGGAGGAATCAACATTGAAATCTATACTAAATAATGACAAAGCTAAAAATAATTTTTGGATTTTTGTTTCATTTCGGAGCAACGATTGTAGGATCTTCTATGGTAGATTTTTAGTAAGTAGAATTTGGGTCACAATTCTTAAGAACAGCACCAAAAATGAAAAACACCTATAAATTCTGAAAACAAGTGTGTATGAGGTGAACTCAGCCGATCAGTAAGTTCATCTGATTACGATGACAACTTTCTGAAGCTGCGCAAGGGATGAGGCTGAAAGATTGATAGGACTGAGTTCACATCACGCTCTTTCACCTCATCATTGTCATAAGTTTAAAGAGCGCTCCCGCTTAGTAAGGTGAGTTTATTGGATAATCTGAGCTCAATTCTAATTTTAGCTAATATTACTAGAGGAAACACTAAAAATTGACGCAAACGTTGTCCTTAAAAAAAGCACACAACGAATCTAACGTGAGGAAATCCACGGGAAAAGCTGGAGATGAGGTAGTAGTTTGGGAAGTTCGAGGTGGTTCCCGCTCATCTCTTCTTAATCGTCATAAAAAAACAGCGTGGGAATCGATTTATTTCCTACGGGGAACGTCAAAACGCTCTTCTATGTACATGTTCCGTCCCACCCAGCAGCTTATTCTTCGGTTTCACTTAAATAGGCCGGTGAGAGGACATAATTGATCTTTGGAGGCTCGCATTTGGATGCGGCGAGTTGCAACTGAAACCGTAGTTAACAAATTGTGTTTTCCACGCTGTTTTTTTTTCTCGACGACTAAGAAGTGATGAGTAGAACCACCCCGGACCCTGCAATCTCCAACCACACCTCTAGCATCTCCCGTGGATTACCGCAAGCTGGTAATTTCCTGGCATGGTGTGCTCTTAATTCAAATTTGGTTAGATTCAAATTTAGGTAACGACACGCTTGTGATACTCAAATGCGTCCAGTGCCTGTATTTCGCTTTCTTTGTTCTTGTTTTTTTTTTTGAGCGAACAGAAAGAATCAACAAATTGACGAAAAACATAGAATTTCTAAATTTAATTTGGATGATATTGAAAATAATTTATTCCTTGTAAGAATCTTTCGTTCTAGTTAGCTTCTTATTTCTCTTAAATGTTGCAAAAATGGTGAAAAATTGAGAAGTGCCATAAATTTGAAATAAAGTTGATCTTAATGGGTTAGTAGAAGTGAAGTATTTGTAGTTTTTAGAGCGATTCCTGTGCGATTCCTTCAAGGCACTCCGGAGCTGTTGACAGAATCTCAGTTGGACTTCCTGATTGAACGAGTGGAACATTTTATGCGTGATCTCAACATACCCGGTTTATCCATAGCCATATCGAAGAGAGAGCAACTAAAGTTCGCTGCTGGTACGGTACAAGTGATAGTTACAGTCGGCGTTGGGTATTTTGTCGCACCGTGACGCGACGCGACACGTACACGGCAGAGTCAAGCGAGCAAAGGGAGTCATAAGAAAGGTAGATAGCAAGAGGGACAGAGGTAGAAAGAGGAGTGAGGAGATAAAGAGAGCGAAAGGAAAGGAGGAGAGGTTGTCGCTGTTAAGTGAACTGATGTTAGGGGGTGGGGGGGAAATTAAGCTCTAATAATCCAACACGTACTTCGATGAGAGACCCAATTTATCGCATCAGGATCAGGCACAACGCACTGTTGCTGGAAACAGTCAGTCAGGAATCAATCTCTGACAGAAGTGGGAGCCTTACATTCAGCATTAAAGAACTTAATAAGAACATTTCTTATCCAACAGTGATGAATTTTTATATTATCTTCAGAAAAAAAAGTAATTTTCATGCTATTACTAGCCAAAAGAAAGACACCTATATAGTTAGACGTAGGGTACTAAACTACCGCAAAGAAGGCTCCACTACCTCCTGAATAACTCACACTCACAGTAAGTTTCGTAGAGCACTATTTTGCATTAGAAAAAGATTTTGTCTATATTTGTGCTTAGTTTGATGTCTCTAAATTTTCTAGTTATTTTGAAACCTCATTGAGAAAAATGGTGGATTTTTCCTCCAATTTTTCAACTTCTCTCGACTAACTGCTGAGGGAACTAGGACAGCTACAAAAATCAATTCAAGTTCAGAGTTTCAAGTTTTTTTTTTTCAAGATCACAGATCACAGTCAAGGAATTTCCTTTGATGCTCTATCAAAATGTATTGTAGCGGATTTTTCAAAAAAAAAATGCTTCATTTAAACGCACTTACGAGAAAAAGTGCGATATTTTGGATTTTTGGCTGTGCATTGAAATGTGCATGGCTTTGAACGTCGTCCAGTAAATCAGCTCGTACGAAAGATGAAGACGAATTTGAACTGAAGGAAGCTAAGAAGAATTATCCATCAAAATTCATTTTCACTTTTCTTCAAATTCTTTCCCCGTTCTTTCAAAAATTAGTTGAGGGAAGGTGAGTGTTTTGCTAAAATTCTCAACGTTTTCTCAACCAGCTTTTAAAAAAAAGGAAGCACGAATGTCTAAATAAAGTAATTTAATTGTTTAAAGCGGAAACTCTCCTCTATAAAACGCATGTTTTTGTTTTGTTGTTGTTTTTTTTTCGTTTTGCAAAAATTCCGGATGAAATCGAAGTGCCGGGCTTATATGATTACAGTCAAAGAATGAAATTGTATAAAAGTGGTGAGAAATAGGTAAAAATTCCTTGCTGAAAACGTGTCTTGCGTCGTTTTCGGTCGTTTTTTTTTCGTTTTGCAGAAATAAATTCTCCCTCGGGAATTGAACTCTTGGAAATCCGTAATCGATGTTAAAAGAGAAAAATTATGTCGTCGAAAAAACACGCAGAGATACGCCTTCACATGTTTCCAACTTAAAAATGCACTTATGCTGGCACAATTCTTCCTAATCCTTGAAATGAGCTGTCCGTGGCGTCAATATTATATAATACATTTATTCATTTTACTTATAGCACTATACACTGGTATTTATTATAGCACTATTTATTACCATTCATTGCACTAAAATATTTATTTACATTATATTACTATATTTTTATTATATTATATGATTTATTCACTAAACGTTGAATTCGCTTTTTTTCGTTCTATTTATTTTATTCATTTTTTGATAGATGAGCGGTTACAGTAAAAAGAATGAAATGGGGAGAATTTCTTTTCAAAAGGGTCTTTCATAGGGTTTTCGGGGTTTTTTTTTCAACTAAACGTATTTATTTATTTATTTGTTATTTATTTATTTAGTTCCTTCTCCAACAACGACCACAATAAGCATTGGTTGATTCATCTTTGTAATTCACAGTTCTAGTTCTTTTTTTTCAAATCTTAATGAAACCTGAAAGAGTTTCATTCTTGAAACACATACTTTATACAGGAAATACACTCATATTTTTTTAAATTTTCTTATTTTTATTTTTTTATTTACTTTCTGGATCAGCTAGCGCATGGAGAACATTACTCTTGCAGTTCTAAAGTCCATGTTTTAACACTTTTTGAAGCAAGTCGATTTTTCACGAATTTTGACATGACCACGTGAACAATTTGGTCCAGTGAAGGATACGACGCATTTCCAGGATATGTAAGAATGGAGGGGGTAATTCAGATAACCATGGTGCGAAGGGGGGATGTGTTGCGTACAGATTTGGAATCCACAATTTTTGGAGTGCTCTTCAGGGGATGTCCAGAAGAGCGATTAGAGTTGGTGGGATCGATGTCTGAAATGATCCTTGGAGGAAATTTCTCCTGCATTTCCAAAGCACGGAAATCCCTCCTCTATTTCTAAAGCACTTCTCAGAGGAGGCCGGTTTTCTTTCTTTCATTAACACAGAATGTCTGATCACTCCTCTGGATATCTCCTGAAGAGCATTCTAAAAACTGTGGATTCCCACCCAGCTACCTTTCGTGGACACTGATGTTAAAGGCATCACCCCACGATGCTGAGGTGGTACGGATTTCAGGTGGAATATTCGTATACGCGATAGTAGACTATGGAGAGGGGTGTGATTCCGTCCATTTCTTCCTAATTGCCGTAAAAGAAAACGGCCCGGAAGATGCGGCGCGTGCACAAGGCTGGCGCGCTCCAATCGAACTCCTTGTAGAAAATAGTGCGCCGGAACGCTCGAAACCGTATCTTCCGGGGCGTTTTTCTTCGGCAATTAAGAAGAAATGAACGGAATCACCCTTCTCTCAATACTCAACGATCCCGTATACGAATACCCCACCAGAAATCCGTGCCACCTCAGATTCGTGGAGTGATACCTTTAAATCTGGGGACTCTACTAGAGTTTTAATGTCCTGGAAAGATCTCGCGCTGAGGTACCTCGTGCCTCATTTATGATTTCTATGTACTTCCGAATAATTTCGAGGTTTCTCTTCAAAAGAACCGACTACTTGATATTTTGAAATGATGACGAACAAAATGATCCAGGAAGAGATACGGCGCAGCAAAACGAGCGCTGTCAGGGGAAATAGTAGTGGTTGGATTGATCCCAGTATCACAAGGTACTAAAGGGAGCTGACATGTGCTTTGCACAGGGTTGGAATCTTTAATTTTTGGAATGCTCTTCAGGGGATATCCAGAGGAGCGATTAGACACTCGTTCTTAGTTAAGAAAAGGAGGAAGTAGTGTGTTTCTGAATTATTTCAAGGGCACCGTCGTCATTTTTCTTGTTTCCATTGTCAACTTAATATGATCCAGAGTTTTTAAGGTCGAGAAATTACTGGCATATCACATTTCAGGCTATTGTTGAGATAATGGCCTTCACTTAAAGTTTTTTCGATAACGTTTTGTTGGAAACAAGCTATGTTTGTTGTGGTTTCTACGGATTATATGCACTCTCATCTGACCTTCGTACGATGTTTTCATACGTCCTGTTTAACCCCTGCAGCCCCCTAGAGTAAAGTGTATTTAGGGTAGGGGGCACTCGGTGGCGCCCTTATTTCTCAAAGTAAATAATTGAATCGGACGGGTGTGGTGCAGACGGTTAGAGGTTCCGCTTCCTGCACGATCGATCGGAGGTTCGAATCCGCCCTAGTGCCAACCAAGCCCTCCATCCCTTCGGGGACGATAAATTGGTACCGGACTTGTCTGGGAGGATAAAAACACTGACTTCATCATTGGCTGACCCCAGGAGGTCATTTTATAGGCCAACACGCGTTCCAAAAACTTCAACGATTTCGAATTCCAGTAAAGCGCGTTGACGCATCCCAAGTGAATGGATACTTCAGTGATTTTATCCTTTTAAATAATTAAATCAATTGGGGCCCTAAGGCCTAATCATTAGTCTTTGTGGATCTATGACATGTAAGCTGATGTTACTAAGAGAAAAAAGTAAGTAAGAGCGTTGAGAAATAAGGGCGCCAGTTAGTGGCTTCTCAACTACATACATTTTCCTTATTTTCATATTTATTATATTATAAATACATATTTATTATAATATTAACACATTATATGTGTTTGCATACATTTTCCCTCTCGATAATAGGCTCAGACGTTTTCGTATGTGAACATCTCCGGACGAGACGAGATATTCATGTGATAGAGGACTTCTGACTTCTGTTTCTGGAAACCAGGAGATGTTCAGCTAATTTTTACCGTATTCTGGAATTTTCGATTTCTTTTACTATAAAATTTCTTTAGCCTTATTTTGGGATTTGGCTGGATAACTCAGCTTTCTGGCTGATCGATCGCTGTCAGATCTGCTGTGACTAAAAACGAGAACATCCATAGTGGAGTCACATGTATGGGGAAAGAATGGAGCTGATAACCGTTCCATTATCTGTTCAGGATTTTTTTTAGTTTTTTTCACTCTTAAAATATATTCAAACTTTCATATTTCAGTTTTGGATTAATATTTCAGGTTGAAAGTTTTTGTGTATGTTTCACTCATAAATTCTAATATGTGGGAAGTACCAATATGGTAAATAAATAATTAATTACCAATAAAATACAAATAAAAAATAAAATAAAAGTACAAATAAAATACAAACAAATAAATAAATAACATAAATACCATATGTTGTGAAAATTTCACCCAAATCCGTTAACTTTTTGTTCCCTTCAAATTGCTGCGCTTTTGCGGCTCTACCGAAAAGGGCGGATGTAGCGGATCTAGCGGACCGGTGCGATTCGATCCGTCGTACTCTGCTAAGGCATCGTGGGGAAATTTGGTCCCATTTCTTCGTTTCTTCACGGAGAAATGGGCATGCAAAGTACTGATTTCGACCCTGGAAGATCCGTGGTGAGCAAGCGCTGTGCGGCCGGCTGCACAACTGGTGCAGTCGGCCTCACAGGCCGCTCGCTGTTCGGGTATGGAGCGTGCGTACTGTATCGATACCGTTACCACTCGATAGAGAAAGGCTATGAAGTATTATTAACGGAAAAACTCTTAGTATTATTAAGGAGAAAGCTCGTAGCGGAGAGATTGCGGTTTTTTTTTATTTTTTCTCTTGTTAGTGAAAATATTCGAAAATTCATATCTCAGTTGCGAGTTAAGAATTCGGACTGAAGTTTTTTCGTGGATATTTTCCACAAAAGTAGTAAAGTAGTAAAGTAAAGTAGTAGTAGTAAGTAGTATGTATATGCTCCAATAGTTCTCGAATTATGTTTAGGCTTCGGATACGCAGACTTACGGAAACAAGAAATTGTGACTCCAAACCATCAATTCAGGTACGCACTTGTGGTCGGCATAAATTTAATTCCATATATTACAGATCGATTCCTTGTCCAACTAAAAGTTTTCTCAGAGTTGGTTCCGTATCAAAGCCGATAACTGCTACTGCCATCATGCTTCTAATTGATCAGAAAAAAATTTCTCTCGACGAGAAACTTTTTGGGCCGAACTCAGTTTTCGGTTTGTCTCACGTTGCCCAAGTCCCACCTCTATCGATTTTTTTAACCGAAACTATTAAGGAAACAAGTTTGCAAGACGGAAATCCTACAAAAAATATGTCACAGATGTCACAGTGAAGCATTTACTTGAACATTCCGCTGGTTTGTTAGCTTTACTTTTTTTAAAGCTTTATTAAATTAATCAAATTAAATAGTAACATCTGGTAATATTTGGCGTAATATTAGGTTGATGCATAAGTTTCCCGCCACAACTTTTTTGTGAATATTTCAAAAAACGAACAATCCTGGAGATCAGAGATCAGATCGTGCACCATTCTCGTCTATGATTCGATGCCAACGCTCGAGCAGCTTGTTAGTTCCCTGAATCCAGAAGGAAGGGGACTGGGACTTGATTCGAATGCCTCTTAACCTCATCCTCCATCTTAAACTTTTTTCCTTCCTGGAAGGGTTGGAGGTGGCTGAAGAACCCTATCGGATGGGAAGAGGTCAGGGGTATAGGAGGCCTGAGGGATCTTCGATCAACTGTACTTCTCCAGACCAGTCTGGGTCGCTTTCGTCGTGTGAGGTCGAGCGTTATCATGGTAGAGGTTGACGACCGCCCCGATCCACAAGTGGGACCGACGTTGGTCTTCTGCTTCTGCAGCTGGACAACGTAGGTGTCGGCGTTCATCGTCTTCTCGTTTGCCAGCAGCTTCAGTGTTCCAGTCCACAGCTTCGAGATCACCAGCACTACTGTAACACCTTTTTGGGATAAATGATCGGGCTTTGGAACGGGTTCTGGCTGTCTTCCTTTATAAACACCCTGTGGTTTCTTCACAAAATTCTCTGTAGAGGACCCACATCTCGTTTCTGACCAAGTCGAGAATGTGGTGAAACCTACGCATTAACCTAATATGTGGATCTTTTCGTATGTTCAGGTGGCTGGGACAACCTCCTATCTGACCCAGCCTGGATTGAGCCGCAGCTAAGCACCGAGAAATTGATAGAATATGTGCTGGAGAATATCCCATTGGAGTTCGTGCCCGGCACAAGATGGATCTACTCCAATTTCGGATATCAGGTTTTAGGTTCTCTTCCAAAAACAGTGTCGTTTTTTCGGAACATTTTTTCGACTTCTCTATTTTTTTAGGTTACCTCGTCGAACATTTAACAGGGACCACTTATGAGAATTTTGTGAAGAATTCCGTGTTTGCTCCGGCTGGAGTGTACGATTTACAAGTCGCTCGGCCAAGTATCAGCCAAAAAGCACCGTATGTTCCAACTCCTTCAACGTGGATGTAAGAATAGGAACCTACAAGCAAATAGTACTATTAAGGAGGGAGGTGATATACTACATGAGTGGCAACAGGCTTGGTTTCGATCCGTACGATATGTTGCCTTCGGAACGGATTGGACCCTGGGGTGGCTGGATTGCAAGCCCTATTCAGATGTTACTATTTATGGTAATTTTCATCGTTCATACTTCCGTGGATTTATCTCTAAAATTAGAGTACCGTATAATTCTCGGCCTAAATAATTTTTACAGAAAGCCGTTACTGAGTAAATTGTCCAGGTAAATTTTCTAGATCGTCTGGAAGCTACTGGAGTATAGTATCACGCAATTTTGCAGACGATCAGTAAAAGCTACTTGTTTTTCTTTCTTATCATGACCAAGGCCGAGTTTTTTTTGCAGATATAAAAGCAAATATTATAAACAATAGATAATATGGATATCGATTAGGCGGCTGGTGGACAATCCAGTAGATACACAGAGCCACATTTTTATTGTTGGATTTTCATGCTCAACGAAAATCCTTTCTAACTGTCAAGATGGTCAAACCTTTTAACAAATGCTATTAATCCTCCCAAAACGAAAAAAAAAAACTGAATCTGAAAAATAAGGCGTAGGCGTTGGTGAAAGACGTTACCCCACGAATCTGGGCTGGTGCGGATTCAGGTGGGTTGTGCTTATACGATTATGGAGAGAAGGGTGATTCCGTCCATTTCTTCCTCATTGCCGTAAAAAACGGCCCGAAAGATACGGCTTCGAGCGTTCCGGCGCGCTATTTTCTACAACGAATTCGATTGGAGCGCGCCAGCCTTGGGCACGCGCCGCTTCTTTCGGGCCGTTTTTTTACGGCAATTAAGAAGAAATGGACGGAATCACCCTTCTCTCCATAATCTACGACCTCGTATAGGAACTCTCCACCTAAAATCCGTACCACACCAGACTCGTGGGGTGATGCCTTTAACGTGGAAATCGCTTTTCATATCATTTTTTAATTCATTTTTAATTCATAATATATCATTTTTTGAGTAATTAAATAACGTTAAATGGGCTTTATTCTGTTTCACATATTATGTATTAGATGGTGCATAAATTCACACGTTTTTAAAAAAATATTTTCCAGAAAAAATGCGGGGACAGTTTTTCTTTCTTACACTTCTCGTCCCTCCGTTTACATCCAAGCACCATTCGAAAACTCCGCTCTTGTGGTTGTTTATGGCACCCGGAACGTCTTTTCCTGCTGCCTTAATTGTCGATTTCCACTTGCTTTCATTTTAAAATCCAGAATTTCTAATTATATTCAATCGATAGATCATGCGCTCACGAATCGACTTAGTCAGACTAAATTCAACATTTTATTGCAACGGTAACTTATTTACAGGAATAAATTCCTGGTTAGGATAAAAGTGTTGTCCATTGTGAGGTAAATCAAGCTGTGTTCATCCTATGATCTATCGGATGCATTTTTTTCCTGCTGTTACTTCAAACGCATTGTGGATTATTGTACCATGAAGCGTCCGATATTTTCTTTGTACGGTACTTTGTTTTTGGATCCGACCAAATACATAATCGTTCTATTATCGACGGCGATTTCACAAAACACCGCACAGCTCGTCCGAATTCCTCGTGACGGTTAAAACATGGAGGGTGAAAACGAGAATGTTGGAAGAAAAAACTGTATCCTGCATCGATACTGTCTGGATTTTACTTGGGATAGCAAGCGAACCTATGAGAAATTGCAATAATGAACTAAGACTTAACTCAAATCGATTTGCTCGGATTTCATATGTGCGGGAACAGAATGTTGTTTAGCACATCCACTCCTGTATTTTTGCCTCCATGCCCCATTAATTCTGGATTTCTTTTTTTGTAGATAATTGCCGCGCGTGATAGAGATCAGGTTGAGATAAGTTATAAAAAAAAACACGAAAAAGACGCGGATCTGCAACTTTTCCGTAAGGGATTTTATTGATTTGATTTCATTAAAATTTATTGATTCATTAATTTAATCTTAGCAGCTTACTGCATCCGGGATCTCAAGAAAATGCTAGCGTTTTTCGCGTGATGATCCTTTACGATCCTAGATCCGTTAACGTGAATTTGCTTATCGATCTTCTTCCAGGCAAGTGTAGATGGTTTCTCGCATAGAAAAGATCTGCTATCGCCTGAATCAGTTTCCGAATGGTCGACACCGTCACCATGTTCGAATAATACTTATGGTAAGTTGAACTGTAGATTAAAAAACAAATCCTCTTTGTAAACAAATCATTCAGGCCTTGGATGGTCATTGAATATAATGGGTTTCAATGGATGGCAACATGATGGAAGAATGCCAGGCAGTGCAGCGATGCTGGTTCGATTGGATAATGGGCTCGAAATGGCAATCACCGTCAATAAGGCATGTGAATTTCTGGATAACAAGGGACAAAGGATAAAATGTCTGGCGTTAATCAATCCGTTTGGGACCTGCCACCCCAATTCAGAATCGTTTGAGATTTACGAACGCGTGTCTAGCCTTCAGAATACTTGCGGTATCTGCGTTACAAGTCTGCTACCAATTATTCGACCACGGCGGGATGAAAGACCTGGTTAGCACTACGGGGGTCTCGAACCATCGTACCTGCAGTCAACGCGGAACCTCTTACCAATTGCGCCACACTAGTCCTATAATTCCACGAAGTTCCGATCAGCTATTAAAATCTCATTGCATCCCAAAGATTGCTCCCAAAGGAACATGCGTTAAAGACGGCGGCAGAGAGTTTTGGTTGGAGATTTCTGCTTAGGACTTCTGATTTCTGGAGATTTTCGATTTTTCGCTGATCCGGATTTTGCCGAGACGCCCTCTCTAGCTTAGGGAGTTCTGCGTTTGCGCTCTTTCTGGTGGACCTCGTTATATACGCGCATTTTCTGTTTAAAGGCATCACTCCACGAATCTGAGGTGGTACGGATTTCAGGTGGAGTATTCGTATATGGGATAGTAGATTATGGAGAGGAGGGTGATTCCGTCCATTTCTTCCTGATTGCCGCAAAAAAAGGCCCGGAAGATACGGCTTCAGGCGTTCTGGCGCACTATTTTCTACAGGGAATTCGATTGGAGCGCGCCAGCCTTGTACGGCGCCGAATCTTCCGGGCCGTTTTTTACGGCAACTAGGAAGAAATGGACGGAATCACCCTCCTCTCCATAATCTACCATCCCTTATAACAATACTCCACCTGAAATCTGCACCACCTCAGATTCGTGGGGTGATGCCTTTAACTAGTTGTTTGTTCTTTTAAACGTAATTGTTGCCTTTCTGAGGACACTTGACTGGAATTTTTTTCAGGAATACTCGGAACGCGACTTTTTCCACGAATTAGGCTACGTTTTGCATCACATCGGCAACAATTATGACTGGTGGAATGACGATCGTGACCTTTTTAGGAATCTTTGCGATCGTGCTTGTTGAAGTATTTGATCATATTTGTTGAAGTAGAGGGCTACTATTTCATATCTAAAAATATCTGGATTACCTCATTAGGTTAAAGATCATATAAGTAACTTAAACATGTCATCGGGTAACTTTCCACTTCTTGATACTCTTTTCATCTTCAAAGATAAAAATCATCTGGGCCGCAATTGTAGATGGAACTGATCCCTGCTCGTTTGTATTCTTTTTTTCTATCGTTTCGCTATTCATTTGTTTTGTATTTGCCCTCGTCAGACCCTTTTTTGCACTTTTTTGAAGAAGAGATAAATAAAAATAAAATAAGAAGAGAAGAGATAAATAAAAATCTAATAAATTAATAAATTCTAAGACGAGGACATTTTATTTAATTTCTAATGTGATCTATTTTATGTCAACTTTGTCGGGATTTATTGAGCCTAACCAGAGGTTCTGGTAAGTTTTACGTAGTTCAGGATGTAGTTTTTAAGGATGGCAGGCACTTCACGCAAATATAAGAGTCAGAGATCTGAAGAGCATTTGAGGGGACAGAGTTGTGTCGAGGGATTTCTTTACACCTGAACCTGATGAAGCCCACTTCACACACTTTCATTTAAATAACTCTTATGGATATAAAAAAATTGATTGACTCCTCGGCAAAACGAGTTCTCTGATTTACCTGTTTCTGAGGAGGGTTTAGGATTTTTTATTGGTACAATTTTTGAAACATTTGTCTCAAACCATACCTACTAGTAGGAAGAAGCAAACAAGTAGCAGTAAAATGTTGCGAACCACTAAAATCGCAACAACAGCAATTAAATAAAGCGAATAACGAAAATCTCTACAAATATCGATTATAAAGATCCACAAGGGCGGGTGTGGCGCAGTCGGTTAGAGGTTCGTTGTAGCCACACGGTCGAGATTTCGAAATCGCCCTAGTGCAAACCAAGCCTTTCATTCCTCCGGGGACTACCAGACTTGTCTGGGAGGATAAAAACACTGACTTGATCGGCTGGCCCCCGCAAGTTATTGTATAGGCCAACACGCGTTCCAAAACCTCAACGATTACGAATTCCTGTAAAACGCGTTGGCGCATCCTAAGTGGATTGTTACGCCAGTGACTTTATCCTTTATCTTTTTAAAGATCCACAAATCGTTCGAGTCGTAGCAGTTAACCTTACCGAAGGGTGCTTTAAAAGAAATTCCCTGGAATTCTCCATTGGGTTAAGACATACTCGTCTCTAGGGAGCTGAGTAGACAACGCACACATATAGGATTTGTACACTATTTTCTCCGCGACACGGTTGTAATGTGCTATGAGTTTCAAGGTGTTTCTTTGATCTAAAAAGTTTCCTTGCGTTCTTATTACACATGCACGGTCGTCGGCAATTAATACGTAATATGATACGTCCTATGAAAGCAGCGTATCATGAAACTGACGTGGACGTGGAAAGCCTGGGGGCAAATATAGAGTTCGAAGTGTAGATTACGAGTATGAATGTGGCTGCACTCAACTCCTTCTAATCAGTTCTGAGAGATTACGTGGGAAAGTGCATTTGTTCCTACGAGGTGCGTTAGGACATGTTTTCTTCGTACACGCCACGCATCCACAAGCGAACGTCCACAGGCGATCGATAAGGTCTCCTCAGCAGCCTATTCATGCAGGAATGTAGGCTGTTAGGGGAACCGGAGCATGCAAAAGGGTAGCGCGTTCTAACGTACCTCGTAGGAACCTAAACAGTTCCCACGCTACTTTTTCAGGAGGATCTGGAGAAATTGAGCGGGATCACAGCCGCACTCATAATCTACACTCCAAACTCTATATTTTCCCTCAGGTATCCAAAATTTTTCTTCAGTTTCTTAATACGTTACCTTTAATTAAATCAATTAGTTAATTAAGTCAATTACCCAGGGTTTTTCCTATAGATATTATTTTTTCCGGAATGATTCCGCCGTAGTTAGCGTTTACCTACTCGGAGCGTCCCGCAGATTTCAGGAACATCGTTTATTTCGGTGACACTCAAGGAAGAAGACCTTCGCAGAAAATTAAAAATATCGAGAACCGAGAAATATTCGATAATTCCAAGTATCACTGCAATGAATCGTCCGAGAATGATGAACACGAACAGCACCGGCTGCTGGAACTAGCACCGAGACATTGATACTATATGATAAGAGAAATTTCGGTGAATTGTAATGCGGTGGCGAACAAAAAATTAGAATTCCTAGTTCCTCGAAAGTTTCCACTGCGTTAACACAGTAAAAAAAAACAGTGTTGTATTGCTTCGAATGTAAAAGCTGGATTCAAGGAATGCAGTTCTAAAAGTTGTTCTGAATCTCAAAAAGTGCAGAAAGTGGTTTTAGATCGCCACTTGGAAGACGTTCCATGACTTTTGAAGTGCAAGGGAAAAAATCCGTCCCAGTTCCTTCAGGACATTGAATTCACAAGAAAAATTTGAACAATTTAAATACATTAGAGGTGGAAAGCACAATTTTTTTAGCAATAAGCGCTAGGACATGGATTCCGTTGAAACCAGTAAAGGGCCACAGCGTAGACTTTAATATCTTTTTGTTTCTGTTTCAAATTCACCTTAAAAAAAGTCATGCGGAGGTCAAAAATAATGGAAGAAATTTGAAAAAATCAATATTCAAAGACAATTTTACAATGCCGAATAACAACTGAGACCAATCCAACCGTTTCTGGAGAAGATATCGACTATCACCACAACGAGGACATCGCAATGATAAAAAGTAAAAAATTAAAGGAAAGTTGCCTGAGTTGAACAATTTGAAGGGAATTTTAGGTGGAAAACACCACTAATAAACAATAAATAATAAATAAGTAATCTAACTAACTAGGAATAAGTTCAGAAGCTTATCATTTTTTTGTTAGATGTTTCTGTCTTGGAATGGAAGAGTTTAGACCATCACGATTCAGTTCGAATATTAGACAATTCGAATATTCGAGTAATCGAGCACTTTTCAGAGATGAGCTTTTTTTACAGTAGACTTAACTATCCTAAAACTTGAAGTAAGCTTTGAAATGATATAGTCGACAATAATTAATCGATATTGAAGCGGTTGATCTTATCAATGCTATCGATTGATCAATTCGAAACATTCAATTCGGATCACCTAGAAAACGTTTTGTTTTCAGAATAAAAGTGGCATTGTTCTACATTGCCAAGAATTAGTTGTTCCGAGAAGAAATCCGTTTAGAGGGACGACAAAAAGGTCAGCAAGCGTAGAAAATAGAAAATAAATTTTTAAAATAAAGCAAAATAAAGTAAAAATAAAATAGAATAAAACAAAAATAAAATAAAATAAAATAAATTGTGAAATAAATTGTAGTTGTAACTTGTAATTGAAAGAGAGAATCCACCATGAAGAAGTGCCTCGGTGGATCATTGCAGGACTTCCAACAACTTCTAAAAACTTCACATACAGCTCTGTTTTATGAACAAGCATAAGTAAAGTGCAATTTATTCATTGAAAAATTAAATAAAATAAAAGATAAAGTAAAAATAAACAAATATGTATAAAATAAAAAAAAGCTGAATTTTTTAAGGCTCACACGGGTTCTGGCGAGGCGGGGGAAAAAAATAAGATCTCAGCTGTTGTGCGGAGGTACGTCCTTCAGCATTCTCTCTCTCTCCGCCGCCGATGAACCGGTTCTCAACGCTAACCTACAGCAACGGAAGGGGGGAAGAGAATTTCACCTGCCATCACAGTTACATACACGCATCAATAGTTTCGTTGATCATTCGTCATTTATTCCCATATAATTTCAATCGCATATCTTCTATATATAAAATAAAAAATAATTACCATATATTTCAAATGTTTAGAGATGATTCTATTCGATAAAGTACCTATTTTACATTATATCACAAACCTATGGCAATGGGATGTTGAATGGGAGGAACAGAATCCGGAATATCGTTGTTTACTACGCTTGGCACATGTTGTGGTTAGTTAAAGAGAAATTTATTATTTGTTTGTGGTTGTTATTGTGTTTATTATTTGTTTGTTGAATTTGTTACTAAATAAATTTCTCCCCCATCATTCAACGGTCACTTTAGAATGCTGCAAAAGTACTTGTACTACTTGAAATACTAGTAATCCCACTCTACATACTATTCCTCTTTCCTTGGTGGATTTTTTGGATTGGTAAGTTCTTACTCCGGATCTTCTCTAGCTATAGAAATGAATAGTATTGATTGTTTGACTTTTTGACATTCGATCAGTTCGATCATTTACAGATTTCCAGGGCCACATTTTGTGATTATTCTCCTCACTCTCTATGCGTTGAAAAAGGAGAGACATCGATGGATGTGGCCGATCAATCTTTACGCGGTAATTTTCTGGATTTTTTTCAGGATAACATCAACGTGATCACCTTGTTCCTCGAACTGTAGCGCTAAAACTCCACGAATTCCACGAATTATAACATTCCATTATTGTGAGATGATTAGTTTCTATAATATAATAATATAATCGAACTGATCGATCGGGCGACAGTAATCTTTTCCCCCTTAATCCTCATACTAGGAATTAAATTATTATATTATAGAAAATAATCATTTCACAATAATAATAATATCATAATTCATGGAACTCGTGGAGTTTTAGCGCTACATTGAAAACTTGTTTATACCGAACATCAACACCCAAATCTCGTTTCTTACTTATATTACCTATTATTTAACTTATTTTTGAATTGTTAACTTATTTTCCATTCACTATTTATTTTGTTTACCCACTCTTGTAATTCAGCAAACAACAAGGAACCTGTTTTCCTCGAGATTTTAAGCACTTTATGGAGGAAGTCAAATATTTTACCCTAGCAACAGAAATATAAATCAATAATTAAAATTAATTCAATTTAAAAAATTGAATTAATAATACTGTACTTTAATATTACATATTCTATGCATCAGGAACATCAAACATACTCTAATGTTTCAACGTGAAGGAAAAACAAAAAAACTAATAAGACGTTCTCATAGTTTTTGCATCTTAGGACGGGAAACGGCAAAATAGAGGAACGAGCGCTAGTGTTCGAGAAGAATATTATTCCACACTCACGACCGTGTCGTTTTATGAGATCGCGTGACGGATTAAAGGCAGCGTACCAGGGAATTCACGTAGTTGGAAAATCTGTGGGAAAACATACGAGTTAACATACGGTAACAGTGCTCTCTCGAATATGACCTATGCTTCCATGCTTATATTCTTTTTAGTTAACCCACTTCTATCTTACTGAGACTACTAAGCTATCAGTTAAAAGCAGCAGGTTAAGAAACTGACATATTTGAGGATTCTATTGGAAAACGTACGAATTCAGGTTGTTGATTACGAGTATGATCGTGGTCGCACTCAATTTCCCCTAATAATCCTGAAAACCGGCGTGGGAATGGCATTTTTTCCTACGGACTACATTAGAACACGCTCCTTTAAACACGCTACGGACTAAACTGACGTATTTGTGAATTTTGTTAAAGATCGTACGAATTGAGGTTGTAGATTACGAGTATGATCGTGGCCGCACTCAATTCCCCCTAGTAGTCCTGAAAAACGGCGTGGGAACCACTTTAGTTCCTACGAGGTACGTTAGAACGCAGTTCTTTAAAACACGCTACGGTCCACTAAGGAGGCTCTTCATTGCCTCATTCATTGGTTTTACTTGATTAGGCTGGTGAGGAGACCTCATTGATCTTCGACTGGTCGCTCGTGGTGCGCCGCGCGTGCGATATGGTAGGGCGTTTTTAGGTATATAGTAGGAGCAAACCCCGTTTCCCACACCCTTTTCCAGGATGATTAGGGGAAAATAGAACAAGATTACGTCCACACTTGTAATCTTAACCTTGAACTCTATACTTTTCCACAGGTTTCCCAAACCACGTCAATTTCATGATACGCTGCCATTAAGTTGGCTCCTGATCAATCCTGAGAGAAAGAAGTCTTTGGAGAAAACTATGGAGACGAGTATAAGGAAAAAGTTGAGCGTAACGGACGTAACGGATCGCTGACTGAAACTAACATGAAAGTGAGAACAGTCCGCGTGAAAGCATCAATCGGCCATCAATAATGTAAAAGTGACCGTAAGGGATAGCAATAGGGATAGTCAAAAAAAAATCAACTGGACTCTTTGAAGGACTAAAATTTAAAGTGGAATCTGTCTGATGTGAAAATTATGGCAAAAAAAGCAGATTTAAAACAAAATTGACAGCAAGGCAGACAAAATAAAATCCAGTTACTTACTAATTGCTTCATTTTTTTTGTTTTTTTTTTCTCTACTGCTCCAATCTGAAATATCGCAGAAAATAGCGAAAAGTAGAGAGGAAAACCGTAGTGCATGATAGTTGAGAAAGAATGTTTATCTGTTTAGTTTTGTTTCGTTTTCTTTTTCCAGAAGCTCCTCATTTTGTTTATTGAAATCAAAATCGACCGATCGATCCAACTAAAATGTTATCGATAATGATCTAATGTTCCTCTTCCCGTAGTTGTTTAATGGGCTTGAAATTTCCGGTTCAAAAGTCTATTTTGTTTGTTTTTTTTTCGTCGGCGTGTAGACGATGTTTACGAGAAGTAAGGGACATTATTCCGAGTTCAAGGGAAAAAAACCGAAAAAAACGAATTTCTTGTCGACTTGATCCAAATCAATTCAATTTTGCACTTTACAGGCTTTCCAATTCGCTGCTTGGGCTCTTATAACGATGCTGAAATTCATCGTTGCTATATTCAATACGGAGGGATACTTAGAATTCTACGGACAATGTGAGTCCGTTCAATTTTTTTCTCCTCAGCCCGATGGAGCCCAGCCGATCTGAACATTTCAGCTCATCATGAGGATTTCCTCACAAGAGCAATTATTATTGCAATTGTGAAAGCTATTGTACTCGCTATCGGAGTTGCATTATTCTGGAGATTAGCTGTGAGTAACATCCAATTAATTTCATATGTATAAAAGATCGGAGCAGGCGTGGCGCAGCTGGTTAGAGGCCCGTTGTAGCCACACGCTCGAGGGTTCGAATCCGCCCTAGTGCTCACCAAGCCTTTCATCCCTCCGAGGTCGATAAATTGGTACCAGACTTGGCTGGAAAAACAATGACTTGATCATTGGCTGGCCCCCGCAAGTCATTGTATAGGCCAACACGCGTTTCAAAACCTCATCGATTACAAATTCCAGTAAAACGAACGCGTTGGCACATCCCAAGTGGATTGATACGCCAGTGACTTTATCCTTTCTCCTTTTTATCCGTATACGGGAACGGTAAAATTACATGAAATGTTCATTTCGCCCTTAAAGGCATCACTCCACGAATCTGAGGTGGTACGGATTTCAGGTGGAGTATTCGTATACGGGATCGTAGATTAAGGAGAGGAGGTGATTCCGTCCATTTCTTCCTGATTGCCGTAAAAAACGGCCGGGAAGATACGGCTTCAGGCCTTCCGAAGCATTATTTTCCACAGGAAGTTCGATTGGAGCGCGCCAGCGGTGTGCACACGCCACATCTTCCGAGCCCTTTTTAAGACAACTCGGAAGAAATGGACCGAATCACCCACCTCTCCATAATCTACGATCCCGTATACGAATACTCCACCTGAAATCCGTACCACCTCAGATTCGTGGGGTGATACCTTTAAGGGTGTAATGAATATTTCATGTAATTTTACCGTTCCAGTTTAATGTGGTAACGTTAAAGCCTCATTTTGTATGAGGTAGAGCTGTATGGTCGATCATTCCAAACTGCCTTAGGCCCAAACAGGTTTTTCATCGTTCCGAGGTCGATAAATTGGTGCCAAACTTGTCTAATGGGGCAAGGTCACTGGAGGATGAAACTCAGCACACCGGAAAGCTCCCGCAGGTCATGGTATAGGTCAGACACGCGTTCAGAAACTCCAAGCGATTCCACACGTTGCCGCATACGTTTTGACTGACGTCAAAACTTAAACACTTTATGATTCTTCCTCTAGTTAGTTTTGGTAGGACACAGAGTATCAAACTTTATGAGGACGACTTCTCCGTCAACTATTGACCTACTACTGAAGCAATCCTTTTTGCAGTTACCAAGCTCAGAAATCGAAAAAAGTTCTGCCTTTCTGTTCTGGTTTTTTTTTTTTCATTTCTTCCTTAAGAACCTTCTGTCTAACGTAATGGAAAAATTGCAAAAAAAAAGTAAAAAGTAAAGAATAAAAAGGATGAAGTAACTACCGTATCAATCCAATTGGGATACCGGTGCATTTTACTGCAATTCGTATTGTTTGGATTGGGTTTCGTTTAAAGTTTTGGAACGAGTGTTGGCCTAAACAATGACTTCCGGGACTCGACCATTGCGGCGGTTTCGAACCATCGACCCGTGTGGGTACAGCGACTCTAACCTAACCTCTAACCGACTGCGCCACACCCCCTCCCTACTATTAGTATTACTATTACTAGTATCACTTTCTTCCGTAGAAAAAAGGACAATTAAAAAATCAAAAAGCAATTGTTTTTTTTTTTGAGAATAATCCGAAAGAAAGGGGAAAGAAATTAATTAAAGAATGTAGCACTGTTCTTGCAGGTGTTTCACACAACAAGGAGGTATTTTGAAGCGAAAGCTGATGGAACGGTACCACCAACGGAGGAAGCGTCAGGAATGGAGAAGTTGATGAGACCTATCTAACAACGCCCTACACCACCAATCAAATCCGCTTCCATGCTGTAAATGTGCCAATGAAAGTTTACATAACTTTCCTAACTGAGATTCGATTTGGCTCAGAGTTTGCTCAAAGCTTTTTTTTTCGATGAATTATTTGAAAGAATTGTACGAATATAAATGGATGAACAGTCTTTCAAATTTTACGCTTATTTGTTTTTTTTTCCTCTGCATAAGAGGTTTTCCCCAACAGAGTCTCCCAATTGAGGTTCTTTGAAATTTGCTTGGAAAAAGATCAACCTTTGGATATCCCTAAGTACAAAAAGAAGCCGATCTAATTAAAATGAGTGTTTTTTCTAGGTGATGAAAATTATTCTGAAATAAAAATGATAACCCTAACGCTTCTACCTATTCATTTACTTCTACACTTTCAATGAGATTCTAGTGAAAGTGACTGGAAAGAACAAGTTAAACATCGGGAAAATTTCAAGGAAGAAGAATTTCGGAAAAAAAGAGATGGGAAAAAGGTCTATTTCGCCGTGGAGTTAGCGGAAACGGTATAATATTACGTACTCAAGTGAAACCGATCGAGCGTAATAATCGGAAAAATAAAAAATCCCTTATATGCTGTATGGCGTTGCTTCCACTCCTAGAACAGGATCATTCGGAGATGACGTCTACCCATTTGCAACAATGGCGCAACTATATATTTATATATTATTACATTATTTTTATTATTATATAATTATTTTTATTTTTATATATTTATTATTGTATTATTTATTATATTACTATATATATATTATTCATATATGTTTGTATATAATATATTTATATATTTATTTCTGGATAGGAATCTTCAAGAGCTATCTACCGTCTATCTGAGTCCCCAGAAAAAAGGTGTGCTCTAGCTTTCGAAAGTCGATTTTTTCTCAAGGTGTAAAAACAAAAATTAACGAAAATAATATACAGCGGACTCCACCATAACGTGATGAAATAAAATGGACAGCATGGAGTCGAACTTCGATAACCGACGCTGGATTCTTTTAAGATATAGAATTTCCTGGTGAATATTGAGATTTGGCAATAATCAATGAGGGAAGTAGGTTAAGTATGTTGAACAAACGTATGAACTTACTGAAAGGAATTTAGAAAAAAGAAAAAAAACTTAAGGATCACTTCAACAACGTATCTCTTTTATCTGATTGATCAACATACAACCTTAAAACTGTCTTCACGTATTTTGTAAAAAAATTTAGCGCTACAAAAGCCGTCGTTTATGCTAGAAATAACGATCCAAGTGGTCTTCATTCTTTTTCCGAACATTCATGTCTTTGTGAAGCGTTGCTGTGCTGCTCGCTCCCACTTAAACACACATTGAGAGTTTCCGAATAGATCGCTTCCTTCCAACTAGAACCATCTGTACACATAAGGTGTTGTTCACTTCCTCCTATGCTTCATTCTTTTAAGGATCATCAGGTGAGCTCGATTTTTATATAACTCTTCTAAATTTTCTCATAAAACCTTTCCGTGGACTTAGGACGTACAAGTCTAAAGTCTGTATGGACGTATTTCTTCTGTAAAATGGAAAGTTGCGTTTTTTTAAAGGTTTGGATACACCTGAAAGTAGTTTTTAGCATTTATGGGAAGAATTAGGAATTCATTTACTCCCAAATTATGATATCAAAAGTTATATGTAGGTAAAAGTGACATTTCTGATCATAAGAAGAAACAATTTGAGGAGTTGGTTAAACTTTGATGATATTAGGAAAAAAAATTGTTATGAATGCAAATAAATTTTTCAGAAGGATTTTTCCCGATTTGAATTATGATATTATGGATTTGAAGTTTGCTGCATGAGGTTCAAGGGTTCGGCGGAAAAAGTGGAAAAATTGGTTCGATTTCGTGGAGGTCTTACTTTCAAAGAGATATCTGAATGTACTATAAAGAGGAAGAAAAATTCTTGGTTATGTGGGGAAAAAATCTATTTTGTTTTTGCTGAATGCACTAGAAAGAGGAGAAAAAATCCTTGGTGATGTGAGAACAAAAAATTGATTTTATTTCTGTGTTACAATTTTTAATGGGAATGTTGAACGAAATTTTTGTTTGTTCTTCTTCGGTATCGACAAGTTTTAGGAACATTTTTTGTTCATCGAGTTTTTTTTCCACCGTCTAATTATTCGACTTCTTATTTCACAATCACTATTTTACTTTTTTTTCGAATATCATTTCATTTCACTTTTCCCAGAGTATGATGCTCTGAAATAATGGATTGGAATGACATTAGGAAAGCTCTGCTATGTACGAATATTTAGAAATTATAACCTTTTTGATTTCTAAAGAAGTTTTGGGTCTAGCGACTCTACACAGTTCTTACTAAATGCTTTTTGGTAATGAAATGTAGTCGTCAGACGGAATAGGAAACGCTAAAACTATTCGTCTGTTCAGCGTTGCCATGAAAAATCCTATAGATCCAGTTTCGTCACGAAAAGACGTCAACACATTGCGACAGGCACGCTAAAAATGAAGCTGATCCAGTCAACAGAATCCATCAATGATAATTATTGTTAATATTATTAATATGAAAATTTTTAACATTAATATTATTATTATCTACAATTTCTGTTGTCTAACATGTTTAAATTCTAACGTTCCTCATGAAATTTTTGATGCCATCATTATCCAGAACCGCGTAAAGGTAACCGATCTTCTCAAGCAACTATTCTGTTGTAAATTTTTTCCTTCGACCAAAGATTTCCCACTGGAAGATTTGGATCTGTTCATCGCACCAGAAAAAAAGTGTACTAGAAAGAAAATTCAGAAAATACAATAGAAATAAACAGAAATAAATTAAACAAACAAAAATAGGGTTATGGAAATAATTTCTCTCCATCTTTATAACAACTTTTTGTCTAAATTGTTCTCCATTAAAAATGTACCGTAACCCATCACAGTGAAGTTGATGCTGCTTGGCTCTTGGATCGTCCCGACCGCGTTCCGAACTTCATTCTCAGAAACGGTTTACAAGAACGTTTCTTCATTGATTAACGCAATTTCGCGGATAGTCTTATCGGGATGAGATCGAGATCCGAGACGGTGAATTTAGATGTGACTAAAAACAATGTTAAAAGCAACCACAACCCCAGCCTTCATCTTCTCGCTTCTGTGTTGCACTTGAACGTGGAAAATTTCCGGAAATTATCTGGAAGAGAAGGATTTTCGCAAGTGAACGTCCACATATGCGCATAGTGTTTATGTTACTGGTGCAATTTTTCCATGTTCCAACCGATCTTCGCCGGTTATTATGCGCTATCCCCGACGCAGTGGACATCTCCTCTAATTGATAGTTTATGGGGCTTCCCAGCGGATCGGTTTAAATTGAGGAACAGCTGAGATGGTTCTGTAGCGTTCTAGAATATGCAGTACTATCTTTCCCTTCTTTCCCACCGGACGAATGTAGCGCAGTCGGTAGGAGGTTCCCCTGTGACTACACGATCGATCGATGGTTCAAAACCGTCTTAGTGCCAACTATGGGCTTCACATCCCTCCGGGGTCGATGCATTGGAGCTAGACTTGTCTGGGAGGATAATACACCGAGCTGATACGTCGGCTGGACCACGCAAGTCAATGATAGGCTAGACGCGGGTTTGTAAACCTCAAACGATTCTGAATTGAAGACGAGATCGTAGGCGCATCTCCATAGGGATCGACCACCGTCGTGCGCTTTGCACATTCATTCTTTGTAGATCTGAAAATTCAATCCATCACTGAAAAAGGTCGCGAAGAAATAGAACTCAAGAAAAATTCCATGTGTTTTTAATCTTTGTTCAATTATTATTCAATTTCTATTTAAACTTCCTTATTTTTTCTACACCTTATCCTTTATTGTCCCCTAAAACTCAAATTCTGAATTGAAGTGAACGTGGTGGTGCATCCCAAGCGGAATGATTACAGATTACAGACACTTTATTCTTCATTGTGCTCTACTATTAAGGAAAAAAGCATCTGCAAAGTTTTTTTTTAGGATAAAGGTTTCTTTTAGCAAGGTTTTTCTTAGCATTCATGTAAAGCCTAAACCGCTTTGTCACCACCACTTCAACATCTGTTGCCTTTTAAAAAAATCCTCCTTAGTGCGTTGCGTGCAGTCACTTGAGCCAATGACGTAATGGGAGTCGACTAAGTGATTAGGCACAGTCCGCATACTAATTACGTGTCTGTCACTCGGATCGGCTATTCTGTGTTGCGTAACCGAAACCTTCCCGGAAGGACTACGCTCACGATGAGGACACGTTTTTCCACACATCGTCAGGAATCAATAAAAACTAAAAATAGAAGTCAGGATGAAAAGTCATTAGCGTGTCAATCCACTTGGGATGCGCCACCACGTTCTTTTCGATTCACAATCTCTTGAAGTTTACAAACATCAATGATCATCATAGTAAACTTATAGAAATTGATAAGATATTTTCATCTTTGAAGCTTTCACTCTTTTTTCTTCGACTAAGTCAACTCTTATTCTCGTAACTGTAACTGTAACTGGCCCTTACAATGACTTCCGGGAAGCAACCTGATGTGTCAAGTCAGTGTTTTTATCCTTGGTTAGACACTTAGACAGATTTGGTTAGAATTTGTCGACCCCTGAGAGATGAAATGCTAGGTTTGCACTAGGGCGGTTTGGAACCATCGACTGCGTGGCTACGACGGACCTCTAACCGACTTGACCACACCCTCCCCTAATAGAAGCTAAGAACGGAAAAAGGGCGGAAATTTGGAGCAATGCTTTCGGATGTTATTGTACGGGTAATCAAAGTAAATAACTTAACTAACTTAATAACTTAACATTAATAACTTAACTAACTAAGTAATTAAGCACTAAAAGACTTGTAGGCACACTAATAGAAAACCAGAAGGTATATATTTCCCTTACACGATTACAATTGAAAAAAAAATTCAAAAGAATCAATAGATTACTCTTCCACGAAATATTCAATATTTATATCGCTGATCTAAGGTGTTCTGCTTAACAGCTTTCCAACCTCATTACGATAAAACCCCAGTTTTGAACTCAGGGTAACCTCAGTATGGTCCAGAATCACTTTTAATATTCTGATATCCGGAGTTGTTGTTATTCAAATCCTCTACAGTTTCCATTTTTGTCCACAGTGATGATTACTGTACTTGAGCACGCCGGTCTGTGTTTAAATGTTATTTGCAAATTATCCAGACATCAATACTTAAGGATTTTGTTCAGTGTGTAGATCTCATTCGCCTTAGACTACGATCCTCAAGTATTCGTTTCTGGATAATCTGTAATCTGTGGTTCACATGGCCGGTAAGTGAATAACGTTCCCGTTAGAAACCTCGTTATCAAAACAAGAAAACATAAATCCCATAAAAATCCAATCTCAACATAAGAAAACTTTACAGTGCCGAGGTTCCAGGAAGGAAGGATTTGGAAATTCAAACAAATCGATAAGAAAGCAACTAAACTATCTAGGAAATGGGGTCGATAAAATCCATGTGCGAAGAAAAAGGAAACGATCTGAGGCAGAAAAAGAGGAGAAGAGTGGAAAAGTGTGGAGTGCGCTTATTTCCCTTTTTATAGAGGGGATCTATGCTGTTGAACTGAATTCTTTTTTTTTTTTGGACTTTTTGCTGGGAAATCTATTCGTTCGGTCATATTTGACCCACTTGACTCCTATTACCAGATTTTTTTATTTTTGGAAAATAATAAAATAAAATATAATGTAATATAATATTATAATAATAAAAATATAATAAATAAAATAAAATATAAAATAAAAAATATCTTTGTAGAAAAATATCTGAGTTTTATAGTGTGTCTCATCTCACAATTAGGTAACTCCATGAATGCTTTGCATTTGAATTTTTATAATTTTGAAATGTTGAATCAAATTGGATCCTGAATTCATTGAATTTCAGGTATTTTTGTGTCCTTAACGTATCATTGCAACCATAAATTATGGTGGAAGTTCACTTTCATTTTCAAAAAGGTCATTTGAAGTCTTTTTTTTCCCTCCGCATAAGCGCTTAAACGTCACCACTATCAATAATAGGGCAATACGCTGCGCAATTAGTTTCAAAGCTTACCCTGATTTTCTAGGATCATCCGATAATTGCTTCAGTTGCCACATGTTGTATGGCAAAAACAGTAACCCCAAACAACAGTGAGTGCCGTGGAGCGATTGCCGTGTGGTGCAATCAAACAAGATTGAGTACGGTATCCTTTAGGCAGTTACTTCCAGCCATAAATAAGGTGATGGGTGAGTTATTTACAACGGGCTCGTGGACAACGTTTTAATGCTCGGTGTCAGATCGCTCGTGTCCATACCTCTTGCCAGAGGAAAACATGCGGAAGTATGGATTGTAGTTTATATGCAACTAAGGTTCTTAAAAATAAGGAAACCTGTAAATGTTTCTTGGGAAAATAAAATAAAATATGAATAAATACAAATAAATAATAAAAATTAATGTTTCTCGGTAGAAGAAAAAGAGGGCGGAATTGGTTCGCATAACATAACGTTTGAAATAGATAATATTAATAATACAATTAATATATTATTATGCTTTATCCCTTAATATATAGCATAATATTAATAAAATACTCAGGAAAAAAATAAATTTATAGATAGTATTAACTGGAATAATATGTATTTAAAGTTCTGAGCCAGTATCCAGCAGAATTTCTCCAATTGAATAAACGTGCTCTGTCGAAGAAGTGTGCTCTGATTGCATATATTACCGTCATATAACAAAATTCTCCGTGGAAAAACGCGCTATGCAGCCCGAAGACGTTTCCACCTGTTTTATCACTGGCAGTGTTTGTGGGACAAACGGCTAGGTCCCGCAGCGAATTCCGTTCCATCGTGTTTGCGCCAAATAACCGTAAAATAACCAAATTAGATTGGAAAAAAATGGTTGGAAAAAGAAGTCACCGATAGTTTCGTTTCCACCGAATATTTGTCTTAAAAAGGACGGATATGGCGGATTTGTTCGTGGTCTGGAGATTTAACTGGGACCAACAATTTTTCAAACTCGTGTTTTTTGATCTTGTGCATGCTCAAATGTGGGTAAGATGTAGCGCAGTTGGTAAGAGGTTCGACTGCGACTACACGGTCGATGGTTCGAAACCTGAAGCTGAACTTTTCACTTCTTCGGTTCTTTGGTAAATTAGTACCAGATGTGGATAAAAACACAGTCGCGATAAATCGATCGGCCTCCAAGTCATTCTGTAGTCCGCATACGCGTCAATAAACCTCAGTCAATTCTGAAATGAAGTTGAACGCGTCGGAGTATCCCAAAGGGATTGCCTGACAGGCAAATCAGTTTATCCCTCATCTTTTCGTGCTCAAGTGTTAACAAAGAAATTTAAATTTGGAGCTTTCTCCTGGAAGTTTAGGCACCGAAATGGTTACCGAAAGCCGAATAAATCTTATCGAATTCCTTTTTTCTGATTAGGAAGGACTTTGTCGATATCGTTTTACAAGACCACTGATCTTAACTGGTCATATTTTACAACTGTAGAAAAATTGTATTTGTAGAAATTTGTAGAAAAGGATGCTCAGTATTGTTTTGGTAACAGGAATGAACTCTCAAGATGTTCTCGTGCTTTTTTTATTACGTCGTTTCAGAAAACCTATGTGAACCTTAACAAAATGAATTTAATGTATTAATTAAGTAAAATTATTAAGTTATTAAGTTAAATTAATTTAAACATAAATTGAGGGCACGTACAGCGTGTGATTTTCCTCAGAGATAATCAAATGGGAAAGAAATTTTTTGAGTATTTATCTCCTTGTACATCTCTTTTATCTCTCTGAGGTAGATAAATTGTTATCAGACTTGTTCGTTTCTGGTGAGAATAGAGACACTTGTTCGACACACTTGCTCCCCTTCCGGAAATCATTTTAGAGACTAGAAACACTCATTCATAAACCTGAAACGATTCTGAATTGAAGTGAAAGTGGGGGCGCATCCTCATAGGGATTGATATGCGTTGCGCGATCTGCACAGTCATTCTTCGTGGATCTGAAATTCAGTCCATCACTAAACAAGGTCGCGAAAAAACGGGGCTCAAGAGAACTTCTTTGTTGCTCTAATTCTTGTTTAATTACTACTTAAATTTAATTTAGACTTTATTCTCGTTTAATTATAATTTATTTATTTTTTCATTTATTTTTATTTTATTTATTTCAAAGTCTAATTTTTTTTGTTGCTCTATTAAATAGAAAGATCTTGAAAATTATAGAAATTTGAGAACATCGCTAATGTTGTTTATCAGTTCAAGTTGATGAAGATCTCCTCTCGGATCGGATGGCGGCAAGTCTTTAAGTGTCTCGTAAGAACTATAAATATGATGATGGCCTGAAGCAACCAGATACATTATGAGGACGATCGTTGTCAAGATAAATTCACCTTCACACCTACGTACCGTATCTATCAAGTTCCCGTAAAACAAGACAATTTGCATAGAGTACCCAATGTTATTCCAATTATCACCTCAACAAATTAAATTTAATTTAATTTAACTTAATTTAATTAATTAATTTAATTGAATCAATTTTACGAATATGTTGCGTTTTCTCTCCTCTCGTCTGTAAAATGTGCGTATAAAATTAATAGAAAAAGCGAAAACACCGAATTCTTGAAGAACGTTCTTCAGTCCTTTACGGGATTATTATCAAAAGCAAACATTTTGTTTAGACAGGGTCAAGTAGAATACGTTTAGATAAATTTGTTTACCACCTGCCTCAATATTTGAATGAAAATTTCGAGCATTTCCAGAAAATTTCGTTTGAAAACGATCAAAAACTGGCGACTTTCCAACCTACTCATATTCTTCTACGTTTGGATTTGTTTTGTTTTTGTTTTACCTCTTCTAATGTTTTCTAATTTCAAGAAGAAGTAATCAAAAATAAGGAAGAATAAAATTTTTAAGAAAAGTGTTGTAAATGCTGTTTCAATAAATGAAAACCTCTATTTACCATTCTTTTAAAGGAGATCTAATGTGAGTTTTCCGGATCAAAAGACATGATCTCTGGACACTTGAGGAAACATGCATGTAGTAGGTCTAAGAAATTCCTCGGTAGCAGGGCAATGGCGAGTAATGTAAGAACACCTGTGGAACATTGCTACCGTGGAAGATTTTCGACCTCTAAGCCGGTTTTCTGGCACTTACTATGGGGAAAAACACTTCAAATTTTTCCTAGTTTCTTATCGGTAATTTTTCAAACAGAGAGCATTTTATCATCATCGACAACGTGCTGTAAATTTCTTGCTGTCGAATGTTTTCATGAAGTTGCCCTACATCGTTAGATGATCCATTAATTCGAATTTGCAAAAGAACAGTTCTCCGAAAAGTCAAGGGCTCTCATGTTTTTCATCGCTCATCACATACCATTGCAAATTTTTCTGGAAATCTCATCAGCATTGCGTGACTTCTGTTCAAGGACTTTGCATTGAAAACTCTACCTTTTTATTGAAATTTCTTAGATATATGTGGGTCGACAAAAAGGATAAAGGATAACGTTTCTGGCGTTAGTCAATCCGCTAGGGATGCGCCACCACGACCGCTTCAATTCAGAATCGTTTGAGGTTCACGAACGTGTATCTGGCCTATACAATGACTTGCGGTGGCTGGCCAATGTGTCAAGTCAGTGTTTTTATCCTCCCACACAAGTCTGGTAACACTTCATCGTCTCCGGCTTGGTTAGCACTAGGGCGGACTCGAACCTCCGATCCATCGTGTAGACAGCGGAACCTCTTACTGACTGCGCTACACCCGCCCTGTGTCAAGAAGGACGGAAATAAAAACAGTAAGTGTCATAGGATAATATGGATAAAAAGAAGTATCACGTCAATGAGGTGGGTGTGGTGCAATTGACGTAAGAGAGTTGACTGTGATCCCACAGTCAAAGCTTTGAAACCTCTCCAGAGTCCGCTACCAAGCTTTCATCCCTTCGGAGCCGATAAATTGGTGACAAACTTGTCTGCAAGGAATGAAAACACTTACTTGAGTCACATCGGTTCGCTCTCGGAAGTCACTGTGTAGGTCAACACACGTTCATAATCGCCAATGATTCCGATTTCCATCCTAAGCGGATTCATACGCCGCTGACCTCAACTTTTTGCTTTCTATATTACGGTAATACAGAAAATCTGTAATATTTAGTAAGTTCTGCTTCTTTTTCTAGCGTTTCTTTCTTTTTTTTCTCTCCTTTTTCCGTCTTTTTTTTCTAATTTTCCGAAATCTTTGAATTTTTTTAAATAATGATTTTAATTAGTAATTAATAATAATAATTTTAAGTAATAATTTTTTAGTAAAGATTCTTTAAAATAATTTTTGAAATCCGAACAGTACCAAGAACGGGGATAGAGCCTCCGACAGATGTTTCCACTTCAAATGGAACTACAAAATTTCAATTTTTGACCGTATTCCAGGTATTTCAACAAAACTGTAATGTGGTTTATTTTCTTTTTTTGTCCTGAAAAATGCTCCAAAGCTTTTGTCCCTGCAAAATACAGTATTTGCTAGAAAGTATCACTTTTGCTCCATCGTCGGCAAGGTGTGAAAGCGGGAGATTCGATCTCGATCATAACTTCTACGAATGCTACGGGCAAAGATATGGAAACGATTAGGAGGTTCCAACATTTTTTACCGCTTTGACCCTTCGAACCCGGAGTTGATCGAATCGATTATCTCGTCGTCAGTGTGTTTCACATACACGTCTCAAAATTCACCGAAAACACTCCAGAACTACAACTAAATCACTTGAGATACAACTTATAGGCGCTTTTATGTGATGCCGACCGATCCGTAGCTAAGAGCCATGGGAGAGCACTGGCTCTGGAGGTGATGTCGTAGGCGATAATTAGGTGTACAGTACTAGTCACTTCTATTAAAGGGTCATTTGTTACGGATTCGAATGCTCTTGACAAGGAATAATATGGATAATAATAATGCGGATCCTTTCTGGATAGAAATAAATTGACATCAAAATCAGTGTTTTTGCATCCCACACGGAAAAGTTGATTAGCTCCTTCGAACGAGTTCAAGTTATCTAGCAAGCTAACTAATTAAGAGAATAATAAAAAATAATAAATAATAATTGAGTTTAAGTTATCCATCAAGTTAACTAATCAAGAAAATAATAAAAAGCAACAAATAATAAATGATTTCAAGTTAACTATCATTTTTAGAGTTTTTCATAGTTTTTCAAAGGGACACGACTGTTATGGGTTAATCGATATATCTGGATCGATTTTTCTGGATAAAGAAAGACTATGGTTGTTCAAAATCGTTATCTCCAACCATTATACTTTAGTATAGAACGTTGTATCCAGACAATGATCCTCCGCTATCTTCTTAAAAAGGGACTCAAGTCCTTTGGGAAAAGGAAACTCTCTTTTGGAGAAAAAAAGACAAGATGGTATCAAAGCTTTCGAGGAGATTCTTTCGAACTAGAATTGATGGATAGACAACGAGACAGACTCTAAGAGAACTGTATCTACTATATAACGCATATAGAATATGTAGGTCCCATTCCCGATTATTGTAACAGTTTTAGTCACTTTCTTTATTGTTTCCTAGCTGTTTCTTCTTCTAAAAGTTAAAAATTAGAATACATGCGATGGAATACAATAGAGAAAACTGAAAAGTTGTCATGTTATGGAGGTTATGCTTCAGTATGTAATTATCAGGCTCCTTCGAAGAGAAAAAAGATATCTTTGCATTGTTTTTTTTAGAAGAAATATTTATGTGGTGAGAAAAAATTTCTCATCAATTATCTTGTTAAGGGAATGTCTTTGAAACAAATATTAGGTTTTTTTGAATAAATATTAGGTTTTTTTGAATAAATATTAGGTTAGTGAACAAGTTTTGTCTTCTTTTTTAAAATAGAATACTGTTTGTCTACCTCTGAGAGTTTCGTAGACACTCGACATCTTTTTTTTCCCCTTCGCTCGTCTGCCACCGCTGTGTTTTTTTTTCATGAACTGACATCAGATTTCAGACTGAGGATACGGCGACACTAAACTGACAAAATAAAACCCACAATATATTTTTTCTGGAGTTAAGACGAAAATGTTGCCGAAGAAGCGGTACGTGGAAACATTTATGCGCTACACAGAGAAAATGGTAGGATCAATTAGAGAACAAATAGATTGCTGAAAATTTTCAGACACAACGACATCTATTTAAAAAAAAATTCGGTAAGTTGGTTGAACGATGAAAAAAAATTGTAGAAAAAACATAGGAAAATTCACCGATACATATCGATTGAGCATTTTATTGTTAGTATTTTCTATTTAGAGAAATCTGCGCTCATAAATCTATTGGAGAAAACAAAACAATCGAAGAGAAAAATTTTCCTTTAATGGCGCATCTTTTTGCAGATATTGGAGCATTTCCCTTCTTTTTTTTTCAGAAGAAAATCATAATAATTAATAAATAAAATTTATGTAAATATATAATGTAATAGACAAATTATAGATAGAATAATATAATATATTATACAATATAAAAATATAATATAAATAATAAATAAATCACGAATAATCAGTGACCTCATTCGACATTTTTGGTTTTTTTTCACACATGGCATTCTTTTTTTCGCATCTGTGCGTGGGTCTCGAATCGAAACGTTGATGACCCCCCTTACATACAGCTGTCCATAGTAATTCGATCCGAGTAAAACATGGTATGATCAAATTTCTCCGGATGCTCCAAATTTATTCCGCCCGTAAAGCAGGATCTGCTCGAAGATTTCGTGTTTCGTACTATTTTTCCACAATATTTGAAGCTTTGTAGAATTCTAGAGATTTTTCTTCACCTGAGAAACTTATTCCGCCGGGGAAAAATGGGATCTCTTTGAAGGTTTCGTTTCATATTTCAGGTTTCATATTATTTATATTATTATTACATTTATTTATTTTATTCCGCCGTTAAACCGCTCAGCTCAATATATTATTATATTTATTATATTATTATATTTATTTTTTATTTATTATATTTATTATATTTGAAGATTGATAAAATCCTAGAGAGCTTTTTTTTCCTGAGAAACTATCCTCCATCAGATTTGCCCCTAATTCGTCCGTCCGATCGCTACCAGTTTCATTTTGAGCACTGATGACAAGTGCTCAAGGACAACAGTCCGGCTGGCTCCGCCTCCTCGGAGTAAAAGCGGTTGCGTTCGTCGACGGGCGGGCGGGCGGCGATTCGGTGATGGTGGTGGCCCTTGCGCGGATTTCCCGCCCCCTCCTTGTTTACCAGTTGTTCAACTACTACGAAAATAGCACATATCATCTACAGGTTCGAGCGAATCTCGGCTGTGGGTTTCTCCAGGATTAGTTTGATGGATCTATGATCACTACTGATACTTAATTTCCGTTAATTAATGCGCGTTGATCACGGGACCGGTTTTTTTTTCTTTTCGAACTCATTGCGCACAGACCAAAAGAATGTTTTCACATTCTGCTGGTCATTTAATTAAATGCTGTGCGGAATTGCACGCAATTCTTTATTTCTCGGATATTTTATGACATTTATGCCACTCTTATGGTCTGAGGAGTATCGTCGCGCCTCAATGTTCACACCTCACTATTCGCTCACTCATAATTGCCTTGTCCGTCGTCTTTTGAGATTAGATTCGTCCGCAAACTACAGTATCCTTTATTACATCCTTTCTGACTTCATACATGTTCGTTGTACTTTTTATTTATCACTCGTATTACAGTAATTATTTATCTTGCGTTCCCACCTTTTAGAGTTTCGCTTATCTTTTCTCAAGCCATGATTCCAGTTGCTGTAGGAAAATACACCGAGCCGAAAATATTCTGGAAAAATAAATTTACTTGAGGAAAATTGACCCATATGTTAGATCTCGATGTATTAGCGGGGAAAAATACATGGAGACAACTTTGGATAACTTAAATATTAACTCCACAGAAAAAAAACACTAACATACAGTTTAAAGAAACAGTAAAACTTTGGAACTCCATCTTTTCATTCATAATATCCGTTCATTTACTGTAGCGTCCTGGATTTGGGAAAAGGATCTCGCGTGAGGACTTTTCGCCTTCTGTAACAGGAGAATAAACAAATAAAAATAATAAATAATAATAATTAAAATAAATCCAAACCCATCAAAAATTATGCTGTGATGGGTCAGCTTTGCTTTGTGAAACTTAATCGAAATTCTAGTGAGCTCTGTTCCATCTTGTTTTTGTTTTGTGGTACACCTCGAGGCGTTTTCAAATAAATAAATAAATAAATAAATAAATAAATAAATAATCAAATAACTGAACTATGACTCTGGAATTCCATATATCCAGTTCGAAATTTCAGGTATGTTTTGTATTAAGTACATAAAATATATTAAATGTAGTAAAAGTATAATATATATAAAAATAAGAAAAGCAGATTTTATTTATTGTATAATACTGTATACAATATATTTGTACAGAAGTACATACATAGTATGATATCTGCTTTTCTTACATTTGTATACATTATACTTTTACTATATTTAGTATATTTTATATACTTAATGCAAAACATACTCAAAATTTCGAGTCGAGTATTTTAGTAATATATTTTATATACTTAATACAAAACCGTATCTACGTAAGTAATAAAAAAGATAACTAAAATTTCGAGTACCTAATGTATACTTATGTATTTGTATAGAAGTAGAAGTACAGAACTATGTAGAAATATATAATTGTACAGAAAAGTGTGCATATTTTTTGTCTTTTTGAGATGAGCTGGGGATAAATTGGGCTTGGCTTCTTTTTTTCGCTGGTTCTCCTGATTGACTCACTCTCCTCTCTTATCTCATTATTTCTGATGTGCGGCAAGTGCTTTTCACCATACCATATGGCATGTTCCGTGAAGATTGGATCGCCTCATCATCCACAAGGTTTATTATATCGTGAAATATTGTGATACGCAGAGATGTTCGTAGCAATCTCGACGGACGCATTTTTCTAACGTTGTTCCGTTTGTCATCGTATAGTCGTCCGAGGAATCAACGATTGTAGATGAATGAATGTTCGAGTGGTCGGCTTGTCTCTTTCCTCGTCGAAGGTGATGATGTTGTCTCGTGTGAAGTATGCCTGGAGCCGTTTCAACCGATCAGTAGGCCACCAAAAATTCTTCCATGCGGACATAATTTCTGCGATCAATGTCTGTTCAGCCTTTGCTGCCATCAACAGGTAAAGTGATATGAAGCCTGGATCTTTTCCAGTAAATACAGTAGAACCGCTGATTCCTCGATTTTTTTCTTTTCTTCTATAACACACCACAATTTATTATATTAAATTATTACATTATATTATTATATTATTATAAAATCTTTATTATATTACTATTATAAAATCTCTTCATTATAAAACCTGTATATCTATAGACTCGCGACTGCGATCTCTATCGATTAGATATAATTAGAACTCTTAAAACCTATCGCTTAAATACTTTAGAGAAAAAATTACAACTGCAAGGCTGAGTCCGAGTTAATTGTTTCCCAAGGATATATCATTTTTGACGTGAATACAATGTATGCGGCATGTTGGCCACTCATTTCTTCTTCTTTTAAGACATCTTCTCAGGAAACAAATAATAAGTTTTCTTTTTTTCAAGGAACAAATATCTCTTGAAAAAATAATGCAAGAATATCGTTTTTATTTAAAGGAACCTTATAATGTACATACTAGAACATAATCAATCATTCATAGTATGGGAATTCCATAGTTCCCTTTATTATATAATATAATGTGAATAAAACCTAAGAAATTAAATTAAAAGCAAAATGTAAATTAAGCGCTAAAAAAAGAAGAGATTTCCCTGAAAATAGAGCGAAAATTTGCTCTTCTTTAAACTAGAAACTTTTTTTAAAGTGATTTTTAATTAGTGCCATCCAAGCTGGAAAGATGTTTTTTTCTAAACGAAAAATCTTTTCTTCGATAAAATTCTCCAACCAACACGTGGGTTCGCGTGCTCCTCACTCAGCATGACATTTTTCATGCGAAAATGGAATGTGAAGGTTGAAATGTTTCATGATCGATGGGACAGATTTTCGCTCATTTTCTCGAACGAGAAACTACAGTTCATATTTTTTTTCGAAAAAAAGACTGGATAATCACTGTATTCTTATTTTTTCTACAACTTCAGATTTAATTATGGTCTATTAATTCCCTCCAAATTAGTTCTATTTCCATGAAATGCTCTAAATTTATTTGGAAAAAAAAGTTCAAAAATGTAGTAAAGTAGTAAAGTAGTAATTCTAGTTGTTTCCGTCACCGTATAAGTTACTTCTTTTAATTTCTGCGTAACAAGCATTCTTAGGATTTTTTAAAATGTTATCTCAAATATATTAGTATTATTATATAACTTCAGTACTACCTGCTCGACTCGATCCGATGTCCCACCTGTCGCGCATCGTTCCCGACCGATGTCGCTAAGGTCGCACCAACGAATTGGGATCTATGCAGTGAGCGTTTGCGGCTGTTTTCAATTCAGAGGAATCGCCCCTCAAACTCAAACCGGACCCATTCCAGAGATCCTCGAAAATGTTCAAAAAGGTCGTGAAGTGAATGTGACTGTGATTCACGTGCCCGATACTCCAACTCGAGTTCTACCGAGTACATCAACGTCAGCGAAAGCGAAATCGACGGAAAGGACCAATACTTTGAGGACGTTACGGTATTATTTTCAAATTCATATTATATAGTTTCCAAATCTAAAACAACTGTAAACTAAACTAAAAACAAGTGTAAACTAAACTGTAAACTAATATAGAGAGAATTGATGTTTTTTAAAATTTTAATTCCTATGAACTTTCACAACCAACACTGCACAGTTTACGTCACTAAACGCGGCCATTAAATTAACAAATTATTAAATCGAATTAGAAATTTAAAAAATAGAAAAGATCTAAATTAAGATTTTACGAAGCTAAAATTGAGGATTAGCTTTTAAAAAATAAATTACACCAATAATTTCAAAGGAAGACAAAAATAAAGATTTTAAAGGATTCAAAATAAGGTTTATGCTCTAAAAATTAATAGAATGTAAGGATTACAAGAAAATGAGATCGAAATTTTAAGGAATTAAAATTAAGTCAACTGATTAATTGCAAAAAAATCAATTAAAGGAAATAATCTAATTATTTTTTTTGCTTCAATTGGTAACCAAAAAAAAAGAATGAACGAAAGAAAGAAAAAAAAATAAAAGAAAAGAAAAAAAAATAAATGAAAGAATGAAAAAAAATGAAACAATCTAATTATTTTTTCTTCCCTTAATTGGTAACCTAATAAACAAAGCAGTTCAGATTACACGTTTTCAGAGAAAGATGTGGTGGATGCAAGCGAAAACTTTCCACGAAGATCCTCACCAAAGCCGCAAGATTCTGCCAGAATTGCAGTAACGGCGGCGGAGCGACGGTAGATCATTCATAAATATGCAAAATTAATATAATAAATATAAACAATATAATAATATGCTAAATATTAATGTTATTCCATTAAAATTCCATGTTTCCAGATTTTCTACTGCTTAGAATGTTGTGTGAATAACCATAATGGACATACATTACTGTCGCTGTCACAATTGGAAACCGAACAACTGAAAGTGAGCTTTTTATTGATTTCCTAGAGCTGTAGCCAAGATAGGTATCGATTTTTCCTGATTAGCAGCTAACGTTTCGTCGTTATCGATGAAAGGAGAGCTCAGTTCGGATTTTTGGGCTGGAGATCCGTTGATTATTAGAATTGTTTCAGAGATTGACAGAAAGACATGCATTTGTGATTAAAGATAGTGATGAACAGTAAAATATTAAGGATAGTAATAAATAATAAACAAGAAAATTAAATATAATAAATTAATATAACAAACTAATCGTAGTTAACTCAAAGCTTCTTGTGTTTGGTTGTTTGACTCTAGTGCAGCTACCGTATTGATTTAGAAGGTCATGATCAGACTTCTCAACAAAAAATGTTGAGCGAAAATATTTTCGAGCGCTATCGCACGGAAATGTCACCCTCGGAGGTTTGGTTCCTCGAATGAACCAATACATTTATGAGAGAGAATGAGAAATTCCATGAAAAAAATATGAGACGCTCTCATATTTGTCAAACTCCTGTCTAGGTATAATCAAAAACTTGAAATTAAATTTAGAATTTTGAAAAAAAAAATTTAAAAATTAAAAAAAAAAACAAGAATTTGTAAGTTTACATAGAAGTAGAATATTAAGGTTTGAGATTTTTTTTTGAGAATATAATGCCTTCAATTTTTTATCTCGGATTCAAATATTGATTATAGTGTGGTTCTACTATGTATGTACGCACATACAATTAGCGTTGAACGTGTATGTATGTACGGTAACCGTACAAGTACTGTCGGTGTCAAGCTTGTCATTGAAAAATACAGTCTTCTGGTCTAAAAATCCCTTCAAAAATCGATCATCAACGATGAGAACCCCTCAAAAATTGGGAATTGATCATCGACGCTGAGAATCTCTTCGAAAAATTTTCGTACATTTCAGGTCTTGGGAGAACTGCGAGAACTACGAAGAAAATTAAAAGAAAACCTACAAAATTCCACAATCAGCCAACCGAGAACTCCCGACTTTTCAACCACGAATTTTCTTGAGGCATTTTGTAGCTTTTGGAGAATTCCACTGAAGCAACGTTGACTCAAGGTGGTCCATTACAGAAACAATTGCGAGATGGTCTGACGGAAGTCAACGATGCTATTCACCTGCTGGAGTCATCATCGCTTCTTCATCCAAACAAATTAAGGTAGGCGATTACATGGTCTCCTATAAAATTTTCTAGGAATAAAATAAATAATACAACAATATTGTGACGAATAAATAGTAAATAATATAATATAAAAAAATAAATAGTGTGATAATTGACTTTGTTCTTATTTCCTACATTTGTTTAGTGAAATACGAACAAAACAAATACGAGAGTGCTCGAGAATCCTAAACTGTGCACAGGACTTCAATGGAAACTCAAAAGGTTGAAAAAATTATTCCTCTCACCATTAATAAAAATATTTTGTATTTTGTTAATAATTGTTCTTTTTTTCCTACAGACGCATCTTTTTCAACATTTTACGAACGTATTACCACGCCAAGATCCAAGGATACGTTGGATGTTGGCTCATTGGATTTTCTGCTCACAGCTCTTCCTCAAATGCCTCCAAGTAGCGATCTACGTCGATTAATTGCGGAAATGTCACCTATGGATACACCACAGCAACGATTGGAAAATTTCCTAAATGCAGCCACCATAATAACCACAATATTATATGAGTACGTTGCCATTTTTATACTTTTAGCATTTCTAACTAGGAAATTTTCCTGGAAAGTCTCTATACATACCAGATCTGATGAATTTTTGATGAAGGAAACTTCTTCTACGTTAAGAAAAAATAATTTTGAAGAAAAAGAAGTTTTATCTGGCTTGATTGGCAGCACGTCACAACCCCGTCTTTATTACATTAAAAAATAAGGTTAAGGTGAAATCTTGAGGTAAATTATTAGTTGAGTAGCCTTCTAACCGTACACCACAAAGTAAATAATAATAATAATATGATGAATAATAGTAAATAACAGATAATTGTAATAGGAGAGGAAGATTGAAGAAAACTTCTTTTGAAATAAGAAAAATTGTGGAAAAAAGAACTTGTTCTCTAGTTTGGGATTCACTTCACCGAGAAACGCTGAAACAGTAGTAAAATTATTGTCCTATTAGTTGCGGGACCTTTCTTGTCGATGAGATTTTTCACTTTGTTTGGAGTTCCTACGTAGCGTAGTTGGAAACTATAGATCCTTGGGAAGAAGGGAAGAGGAGTTTGTTGAGATATCCATAGTCCTCAAAGACCTCCAGCAATTTTCGGGCCTTCGATAAAAACAAACTTGTCGACGTCGATTTTTTTCATAAATAAACTCTCACCAAATCGTCGCTGGGAAGTCAAAGAAGCATAAATCTTTTTCACAAAGTTTCTAGAAGATAGGACTTAGTGATTTTATACATGTTTATGTATATTTTATTTGTATATTTATTGTATATATTACTGTATTAGAAAAAAATCCATGCTATCCAGAGTTTTTCATTTGGTTTTCATGTCAATATGAGTTAACAGATTCATCAGATATAATTCTACAGCTACAACGCAAAGAAAAAAGTATTATAGTAAACAACAAATGATTGTTGTAGTAAATAGTAAATATTCTCTCTTATTTATTTTTTCATTAAAAAAAAGTATTATAATAAATAACAAATGATTGTGGTAGTAAATAGTCTAAATATTCCCTCTTATTTATTTTTTATTGGTTTTCAGCGACGTCCCAAAAGCAGAGGTTGCTGTCTACGCGGATGCTCTTCTCCATTGTTTTCATCAAGCCAGCATTCTTTCAAGAAAAACACCACGTACCACAGTCGTGAATTCCAGAAAAGCAATCTGGAAACGTGTACAGCTTGCCTATACAGAATTATTAAGAGTGGGAGCTAAGGTACTGCCTTAACACTTCCTAATATTTAATAGCAAAACTTTTTCCTTAAGAATTATCCTTCCTATCATCCTGAACGTATATCTCTTCTGGATGATCTTGCTTATCTTTGTCATCTGTACGCTGATGTTTGTGACCAGGTGGGTTTGCATGATTGAATGCAGGATTTTCCATACATTTTTCATTTTTTGGAGCAATTTTTAAACATATTTAAAACATAATCAAACATTAAAATATAACATAATTAGGGTTCCCTGAAACTGCATATAGTTAAATATACTAAAACATATAGCAGTTTACTACATATTAAGACATTTCACAAATAATTATGCATATTATTTTCCCCGACTCTTTTCTTTCTAAAATATAGGATTTTGAAACATTTATTTAGTAAAATGTTGTAAAAGTCTTCAATACTCAAGAATGCTTTTAAAAAAATTTCCTTTTCGTTTCTTAACACTTTTTTTCTTTTCTTTCGAAATATCCTTCTTCTAATATACAGAAGTTTGAAGCATTTATTTGGTAAAATATTTGTAAAAAAAATCTTTGTAAAAATCTTCACTTTCTTAGGCAACTGTCACAATTTGCATGATAGAAGCAGCCCGGGCAAGGGCATCGGATGAAAAATTGGAGGAAATGGATCGACAGAAGACTGCACAACGTCTTAAGGTCAGCAGCACATTTCTAAAGTTTTTTTATCGAAAGTTTTTACACTAGAAAAATCACAATCGTTTTAAGGAAATCGATTATCATCTCCTCGAATGTCGTCGACTACAACGGTTACAAGATCTGCGAACGACAAAAATTAAAAAATCTAGCAAATTTAAACGATTGTGGAAATTCCTGTTTCGATATCCGAAAAAACACAACGCATGCGGAGCACGTTCGGCAAATATCTTTTCAAAATAATCCAAAAAAGCTGTACTATAATGCAGGGTTGTTCAAGATTCAAGAAAAATTCGATTTCAGAAAGAATTTCACCCAAGAAAAATTCAAGAAAAATTAAGATTCTCTTCGATTTATTGTAGAACTTCTGAAATTTTTTGCAACATAAAAAAAGGGAATTTTTGCGACTAAAGGCAAGGAGAAGTATTAGTTCGCAGGGGAATTTTTTCTGAAGGATCTTGGAGGTCCTGTGAAAAAAAATAGTACAATGAAATTGGCAGAATTGTTTGTGAGATGATATTCATTCCGGTTCTAAGCTCCATTCTATTGTCATATTTTATTTGTTCTGAGTTTTAAGAGTTGTATAAAGAATTATTTACGATTTTTTCTTCCCGATGGAACTTTCTCGATTGACCTTTCAATGACCTCGTTGATCGAACTCTCTCCACATGGCCTTTTATCAGTGCGAGGACGATTTCAAACGCGCGCAATTGATCATCCAGCCAGCCGTGTGTCAGCAACGGCGGCGATCCACGAGCAGATGCTATCAGTTGGCACCTGCTGCCGAGCGAAGGCGATCGAGAGGCGCGCGCGTTCTCTCGAGACCGCTCTGTCCTCGTTCTCCTTTACCCGATCCCACACACCCTGTACCGTTCTCATGGTCCCAGTGATAAACATAGCACTGGATTAACTCCCGGTAATCCCTTTTTAACCGAGCCGACAGCGATTTTTTCGACCGCCGCCAGCGAGTTACGCGTTGCGCCAAAATTGCGCCACTACGGCAAATCCTGGCATCCTGCTTCCTAAACAAACACAAAAATTGGGAACACAGGAAACGATAAGGACATGGGTATTCGGATTGGTTTATATGAAAAACTCGATGAGCTCAAAATTCCACAATTGATCCCTAAATTTATAGTGATTGATGGTTTATATGAAGAAGTCATAAAAAAGAAGTCTAAAAATTTCACAACTGATCATCGACTGCTCTACAAAAGTTATATCGAACGTTTGTTTTCACATTTTTTAATGGATTTGATTTATGGATTGATGGTTTATATGAAGAAGTCAAAAAAACTCAAAATTTTACAACTGACGGCTCTACAAGAATTATGTCGGACTTTTTTTCCACATTTTTTATGGATTTTCTTGAGATGTACCCAAGTTGGTTCAGAACTTTCTTTATTAACAGCCAACGTTTCGGTGCCTTCGTCAGAGCTAGGAAAATCAAAGCCATCAGTGATTTATCCCTCTCAAGTGCCTCATCACCTCACAGAAAGCATTCAACCTTAAGTAAACTCAAAGAACAACGCATCGGCTAGTGCTTACCTCATTTGCAAGATATGGTACTTAAAGGGGGGGGGGGATGGGGGGGGGGGAAGGGGGGTTTAAAAAAAAACTACAAAGTGCCCAAAAAAAACTATCTTCCCGGCTTTTTTTGAATAAAAAAAAAAAAAAAAACCCCCCCCCCCCTCCCCCCCATAAAATGAACCACAAAAATGACTCACAAGCGATTCTACAAGGAATCTGACCGCCCGCCCGTAGATCAAAACCCTCACAGATACGAGGATGGTTCGCTTGTGATCGAAATGCGCTCATCCTCTCCTCTCATTTTTGGACTTTTGTATTTGACATACGAAATTCAAGGACACTCGGACGTGAGCACCTACTCAGAGATGTTTTTTATATTGTTTAGATGTTGATCAGAGATAACATTGCTAATAATTTTCTGTATAGGCAGCACTTCTCGTAATTTCCCCCTTATCGCCTAATTTCGTACTTTACTGGTTCATAAGAGAATCCGGAGAATAATTTGTTGTGGAATGCGTGGTAAATCTGGGGACACGTTTGAAATCGGAAACACGAGCCATCCACAATGTCAGGATGTCAGAATTTCTTTACTTCCTAGTCCATCCAGAAAAATAATCCACATAGTATTCATAATGGAAGTACATCCGGTACATGGTTTCAGCTCTGCTAAACGCAAAAATTTGCAGCAGAGCAGACAGCGCGCAAGGGGTCTTCCATTTTTCATTCTTTCTTTCTTTTTGGTTTTTCGGAGTTTTTTTCGAAATAATAATACAAACAAGATTCTCAACGAAATAATGCAAAAAAAGATTCTCAACAAAATAATACAAACACGATTCTCAGGAGTTTATTTAGTGTAATTGCAACAGGTTGAAGACCGCTATTTCCATAGAATTTTCCCAAGTTTTTTCCTCTTTGAATCACAGAAAAGTCAGGCAAATTTGAATGTCCGATTTATGTGCACTCATGCGTAGGACATAGAGCCGAAGTACAAAAGTAGTTTGAGTAGTCACCGATTTGAAATGCGGCAGTATGCGATAACATCTAAACATAACAAAGCCGATGTAGACGATGGCGCAATCCATGTACAGAGAGAGGGAGTCGGTCGGCGGTATTTTCTCATCTGATCACTTCATCTCATCGTATGCGATTCCGATTATGGCATAGTGACAGCGTACACACGACCGTCATAACGTACGCACGTAATGGATGACCGTAAGATTTTATGAGTCCAAGATATGAATTGAGATGAATACAAAGACAACCTACGCACAAATACCAAATTTTATCGCTGACAGAAATCTGGCGGTCATTCAGTCTTGAGAAGAATCTAGAAATCGCTGTTTTTTTAGCGGATCTGAAAAAAATGATTCCATGGATGACCGTAAGATTTTATAAGTCCAAGATATGAAATGAGATGAAAGCGGAAGAAAACCTACACGCAAATGCCAATTTTCATCGTTGACAGAGATCTGGTAGTCATGGAATCTCGAGAACATTCTGGAAATCACTGGTTTTTTTTAGCGGACCTGTAAAAAAGTGATTCGCAGGTATGTATCTACAATCAGTGATCTATAAAGGAATACGCAACCGAGAAAAAACGATTTTTGCCAACACTATGGATGCATCTGAAGGAGTTTAGGATTTATATGGAGGACGGAGAGGAGTGTTACAGATGCATGTGTTTTCTTTATACTTAGGCCTTACCGTTATCCCTTAAATAACAATAAAAACAAAGGAGTTATATCTTCGATGTAGTTCAGGGACGTTCTGTTGTCTTTTCGTGTCATTCAAATCATTTTTTCCCGGATGTTGCCGGACATTCACAAAATGTACACGCAGTTAATCAATGGTTTGACCTTTTTGATGAAGGAACCAGGGCTGACCCGTCATCGTTCTTGGTCCGAGTGTGCGAGTGAACGTCCTTCGCACTGCTGGATACTGTCGGCAACTCCTTCGTTGTTTGTTTGTTAGAAATCTTAATCAAACACTCGTTAGTGCATATAGTACACAACAAGTAGTATCCACCGGTTAAGAGTAACAAAGTACCAAATAGCAGGGATGAAAGTAAAGACGGAACACGCACAACACCTCTGGAACAGGCTGAGAGTAGTGTTTCTTTACCTTGACCAACTTTCAGGACGATATCCAGAATATTCCCATTCTCTGACAATAATACTGAAATTACAAGAACAAAACAAAAACAGAATACAGTTTTTAAATAATAAAATAATATTTTTTGAATAAAAGCAAAGCGAAAAGGAAACGTTATTATTGACCTGGACATATTACTGTAAATTTTTGAGGTTGCAAAATATTACTAGGGATATCATGTAGGTCATTCATTCCTTTCAATATTGCTGTGCTGTGAAACCAGTAACAGCACCGTGAACCCTCCAGGAAAGCAGAATCAGTCTCTCAGGAAAAAATCGGAGGCTAACCAGGATAAATGCGTGCCGATCGTCCTCATCGATGTGAACTTAAGGCCTTAACATTTTCTGATGTGAAATTGAAGAGATGAAACAATTTTGGCCATACCGCCGCGCGAAAACACTAATTTTCTGTTAATTACCTGAACGAATAATCATTTAAAGGGTAATGTAGGCGAAAAAGGTCCCATAAGAAATCCATTGCCTTATTCTTCTCCCATAAATCCATTCAAATGATTCTTTTTCACGACAGAATCTGTTTACGAAGTCTCTGAGAGTTCTGCGGCACGGTAGCGACTATAAACACACACACCTACCTCAGGAAGATGTGACATTTGCCATTCCCGACAGCGGTCTTCCTTTGATCTTCACATCATCCAATCAAAGTTGAGATGAGCAGCAGCGCCGAAGAGCAAATATTAGAAAAAAAATATCTGTATTTACAGTATTTGGCAGGGGTTGCTTGGAAACTGACTCTGCCTCACAATAGATTGAATTTCTTGCGATTTTATAGTTAGGAATACCTTTAAAAAATGAATTAATACACTTCTAGTAACTTTTCTATGGTTTTCTATCAATGTGCCCATGAGGTATTTAGATGGGACCTTCATAAGACTGACGTTTTAGTTTTCTGCCGTCTTCACAAGCGTGGTGTTCCACCGGATGTGCCGCCACTGGCAGCACCCACTTGTCGGTGCGCACTGTCCCCCCAAAACGGTCTTCTATGATTTATTTCATCGGTAGCGATCCATGGATTCAAAATGGTGCCTCAATTCAAAAGTATCTTCCGGTGCAAGATAAACAAGGCGTGGCAGTCAATGGCTATTACTATTTGGCCGAGGCCGATAGTCATTTGTCGAGCATTCCTGAATTTTTAATCACCAACACAAAGCGGATTCGAATGATGCCGAAACAATAAACGTGCGCGGTCATCGAACGCTTAGTGTTCCGCGGAAATGACTGTTTCATTACCGAATAAGGGTTCATATCAAAGTTCCCGACACGACGTTAGAACTGTATGTAAATTCACTAAACTTCCGCGAATTTGCTAAAATGAGAAAGAGTTCAGAGGGCGTCCATGTTCAGTTATTGAGGGACTCCTTTCCTGAACAGTAGTGGAAATTTTACGCTGGAAATCCATCGAAAACTCCCTTTTTACGAATGTACTTTTTCCAAAACCCGTAATTAAAAGAGAGTTTTGTATTTTATATTGCAATTTAGTATCTTTTGTGTTACTTGTATTTTAAGAAAACCACTTTTTCGGCGGGACTTTTTATTCACTGAGGCGGAAATCCACACAATTCTTCGCACAGAAGTGAAAGAAGAAGGTAGTAGGTCGAATATTAAAATAATTCTCGAAATTCTTCTCCTATTCTTCCATATTCTTGCTTCGGTAAATGAAGAAATAAGAATTAGAGGGTGGAAATTGAAAACTACAAAAAAAAATCGAGAGCAACTTTACAAAATAGCATCGGGATTGTTCGAAAAAAATAAAAAGACTGTTGTTTTCTTGTTGTTGCTGTTGTTTTTACTTTAAAAGTTATTTGCTTTCAGAATTTCAAATAATGTCCTTATTTTTTATATGATAAATGTAATTTAATGATAAGTAAATGTAATTATTTGGTGGGGGGGGGGGGTGGGGGGGGGGTTGGGCTTTTGTGTACAGGGTGTTGCGGCGGAGGCGGGGGTGGGGGTGGGGGCTGGGGGGTGGGGGGGGGTGGGTGGGGCGGGGGGGGGTGGGGGGCGGGCTGCTTGGGGGCGTGCTGGGGTGGGTGGTGGGCGGGGGGGGGTTGGGGGGGGCTGGCCCGGGGGGCTGGCTGGGCCACCCGGGGGGGGCGGGGGGGGGGGGGCGGGGGGGGGGGGGGGGCGCCCGCGGGGGCGGGGGGGGGCCTCGCGGGCCCCGGGGGGCGGGGGATAAGTAAATTGTAAATGATAATTGTAATTATAAGATAAATTTTTTTTTACTTCAAGGGCGATGCTTCAGTTACATAAATATTCTTCCTAAGTGAAAAAATTCTGTGCTCTACACTAAGGATCACATGTTCCTGGATTTGGTCACAAGTCAATCGATGCCGTTTTTCAAAATTTTTTTTTAGCCTTTGCGATGTCCAGGATCTATGAAACCAGAAACTTTCAATTCGGTTCTCGAGAATAGTAGAATATTGGCACATCTCTAATGTTCATGAGAAATCTCTCGTTGAATGTCTGGATTTTTCATCTTTGCATTTTAATTTTTTTTAACTTGTCATTTTCGTATTTTGTGCCAGAAGTCTCTCATAATTAAACCCATATTGCTCGATGCGCTCCTGATCCAAGAAATATACTTTCCCTATAGGAATGGTTAAAAATGTTTCTGGGACCACTGAGGGTGCTTTGCAAGCGGGATGATCTTGTTTATTACATTTCTATGGCTTCCATTTGCTATCTTGTTATTCTCATCTTCAGAGTAATAAGGAGTGAATAAATTGGGAAGGTGATCGCAAAACATTGCTCCTTCATTTTAAAATGAAAAAGAAACCGAACATTCATGACACAGGTCATAACAGAACGCCGTGTTTCTTACAGTGAAAAAAAAAGTTTTGCTAAAAGTACTTCGTTAGAAAGATACGACAAGAAGCAATAGCTCCAGAAAAATCCGCTTATTTCAGGATCACGGTAGTATGGTGCCGAATACTTCATCGAATAAGCGCTCAAGTGAGGCCGGAACCAGAATTATTAGACCCTGGGTGTGAGAGTAATTAACAAAGGTAGGCGAAGGGGGCCTTTGAAAAAGACGAGTTTGTTGAAACTTTGTCTGTTGTGAAACTTGTCAGTTGTTTTCCTTTTGAAGGTCTTGCGTGGTGTACTTGAAACAATATCGAGGCTTGGCGAGGAGAGAGGAGGAGTTTGATGGGATATGCATGGTATCAAAGACCTCGAACCATTTTCAGGCCTTTGAAAAAGACGAGTTTGTCGAAACGTCAAGCCAATAAAAAAGTTTCACCTAAACCTCGTTAGCTTGACAAGAAAACATAAATACTTTTCCAAATGCCAAGGTTTCAAGAAGAGAAAACTTGGAGATTGTTGAAACTTTGTCTGTTTTTAGGTCACAATCTTGTGAAAACTAAATACTGGAAGTGTATTCAAAACCAGCGACCAATCTGCGTTCGAATGGTACTTTCAAAATTTTATTTGCTTAGGTCCAAGAAGGGTTTGTCGGAGACGGATGAATCTGTCGCAAGCCGTCGTAGTTGTGAGAAAGAAGTTTGATGCTGTTTTATGCACAGCTGTTTAGATGCTAACTAGTACAGTTTTAGTTTACTTGATTTTGTGAAGAACGTTAAAAGCATCACCCCACGAATCTGGAGTGGTACGGATTCCCGGTGGAGTATTCGTGTACGGGATCGTAGATCATTGAGAGAAGGGTGATTCCGTTCATTTCTTCCTAATTGCCGTTGAAAAAGCCCCGGAAGATACGGCTTCGAGCGTTCAGACGCACTATTACTTACAAGAAGTTCGATTGGAGCGCGCCAGCTTTGTGCACGCGCTTCATCTTCCAGGTCGTTTTTTACGGGAATCAGGAAGAAATAGACGGAATCACACCCTCTCCATAATCTACTATCCCCTATACGCATAGTCCACCTAAAATTCTTACCACCTCAGATCCGTGGGGCGACGTCTTTAATCGTTTTAGTGTGCTGATGGGGTCGTGTAAACAAGTCTGATTGTTACCAAGCGGTGCCCCAGCTTTTACCAAACGCAGTCAGGCATTTGAGTGTACATATTGGGAGCGTACGAGCTATATTACCTGCGCTGTTATATGGCAAAAGCTTCTCATACATTGCAAAAGGGTGCTGTTGCCCAGCACCATGCCAGAGCCCATACCCTGGAAGGTCCTGAGAGAAATATGGAAATTTTGGCAACAAACACAGTGTGTTATTAATGTTTGCATCATAAGAACTATGATAGAACAACTCGAAAAAGAAGAACCCGTCGAATACTCCTTTGGACTGGGCTGATCAAATCATAACTGTTCACATTGCCGAGTGAGGCAATAAATCAAAAGTATGTTATGATTCCTCTCGAAACTTAAAAAAATCTACAACGTAAAGGTTAGAGATTTTACTCAATAGATTGCCTAATAAAAATATCTGGTTATCTGGCAACGAAAACGAAAAATAAATACATTCAGGAACATTAAGATGGATTCTATTTCCATTTTCGTTTAAGAGAGCTCCCTAAATACAAGAGTAAAAAAAATGCAAATAATGTAAATACTGTACGAAAACTTAGAGTTTTTGAGTAGCCATAACATATGGAGAATAAGCATGTTAATACGAAGGTGTGTGGATACAAATCCGTGGTCTGAGCCGCGATGAGAAGTATTTGATTGATCATTCCTGATCATTCCTGACTCCCGTTGATCTTCGAACTGGTTTTCCATTTGTCCCGATCGCGTGCTAGAGTAGCGTAGTGGTTCTTCGTTTCGAGTGGGGCACGAAGTGCATCATAATTTTCTTTTAAGGACTTCGTGAAGAAATCTGACCATCGAGTCAGCGGTCTTCCTGTAGTGTGCTTAATATCGCGGGGAACCCAGTCCAACGGTTGTTGTTAAAGCGCATCACGTGTCCAGCCCACCTTATTTTACTTTCCTTGGCAAACGCGGCAGCGTCTCTAATCTTTGAGTTGAGTGATAATGGATAATTATTTTCCATTGTAGTAACTTTGGTAGTCTATTTAGAACGGTAGAAGGACTGGAATTACCAAAAAAGAAGGAAAAAGAAGAGAAATCTTGACGAAGAAATCCCCTGGCGGGCAGTACCTGCGGTCCCATTAGTAATTCCGGAGATCAGTGAAGTAATAAACAAATATTACGATAGCATATCACTTAAAAATTGCTGACACTTGTAAGCTCTAGAGACTCAATGATTTTAAAGTGGAATTTAAGTGTTATGCGAGATTTGTTAAATTTTTACCGAAGCGGAAGAAGGAATCTCTTTAAATCGGTCATATCAACAGTGAAAATGTATTAGCAAGGCAAGAAAACAACAATACGTCTGAAAATTAATGTATTATAGATCTTGTAAACAAAAACAAATTGTTGCCTCACAGAAACGATAGACATCTTTAAAAGAAACAAGAAAACATGTACATAGTAAATCAGCCCGTAATTGGGAACATCGGTTCTTAATTGTTTAAGTGTTGATAGGAATAATTATGCGCGAATACTTATCCAAAGGCAAAAATTGGTCACCTGCTCACAATTAAAACCACACACATAAATGGACATGAGGGCTGATATTTCTTAAACCTGAAGATCTCAGAAACAAAAAAAAATTACAGGAGCGTTTCTCCTAAATATAGTAGTGGAATTTAGAAACAATACATCATAAGCTCGAATATGTTTCAGGATTCATTTCCTAGAAATATTTTCTACGAATGTCAAAATGACAACGTTTACACATTTTCTGCATCATGTGATAAAACAATGTGTTTAGTGAGTTGAAATTGACGAAAAAAGTGTCGAAGCTGTTTTCGAATCTCATGGTTACAGTGATAGTAGACAGGTAGTCGAGTCGCCGTCGATGAAATAGTCAGAAGTGACGACAAGTCAGCAAGATAACTGCAACAGCTTTTTATTCAGAAAAAAAAACATATGATTAGAAAAGAGAAAAATGTCCTCACTTGTACACCCGTCCTTCTCCTAGGTCCCTCAAAAATTCTGGATGAATAAATTCCATAATGGTTAGAAGAAGATTTAGAGTGTTTGTTAGTAGATAAATTGTCACCAAAGCGGCAAGAGTTCGAGTTGCATCCTTCTTCTTACGCATGACTAAAGGTGCTTTCGCGCCACCGGGTAGAAGTGTCGGAAGTTGCTGAAAAAAAGAGTTAAGTACCAAGGCCAAACTAGTTTTTTCCTACGAAAATGACAGAAAAATGTTGTTGATGAATTTTCTTTATTTATTCGCATACACAGATAGTGCACCAAAAAGAAAAAGAAAAACGCATTTGTCTATGTCAGGATAGTTAGGAAAAAGTCAGCAAACTCATTGTCAGTGGGGCCTTTTCGTGGCGCAAACGCATCAACATGCCGTTCTCTTACTCCAGAAAGTGAAGAGCCCTCTCATGACATCTAATCCCCCAGTCCAAAGCGCTCAACATCGGTTTATTTATCTACATATCGGGATAACAACTTAGCCCAAGAAGGAGCACGTTGAATATTTATAAATAAATTTCTATTTCTTACTTATTTCCGAATATTACACTTTATTCTGATCAAACACTGCGAGCACAAACCCCTTGAAGCTTGTTGATTGAGGATTCATTTGCTGTTACTTCATCTTTCTTACCTCAATCCGCTTCACTTCCCTTACCTCAGCAATGAAGTCCTTGGAATTTTTGTTGAGGTTGGCTATAGTAGCCCAATTTAACATCAGCAATAGCGAAAATGGAAGAAAGACATTAAGAAAATTGCGGCACCAGAACATCCACACAGTCTTGTAGATATCACTAAAGTCAAAAACGTACTATTCTGGCAGAACTATGATGTAACCATATACCTTCGAGTAATTTCTGAAAGGTCCAGTCGTAGATTGCTGAATGCCCGGCAGTACGGAAACGTATGCAATTCCAGCTCAAAATATATGGATCCCTGAAGCAGATGTTTGTGTAACCTTTTTATGATATCGTAGAAAATTTCCTCCGATAAGAGAGAAATTTAAAAAAGTTGCCGTTTCCCAGCAGAGTAGAAATGATTATTTCCGATGGGGGATACATTAGAGAAGCTTGTGGCAGTTACTTAATGATCGCACAAGATTTGGGCTAAGCAATCGGGGTTGTTTTAGTTCCAGACGTCATCCCCGACAGTGCGCCTCCTTATAGTGATGTAGAGGTGCGGGCTTCGAACTGCGATGCACAACGCAGGTACGTCCTCTGTGGGAGTCTCCTGTACAGAGGAAGAGTTCGATAACTCCGATACTTCCGTCTTCTCATAACTGGAAACCTAGTAAGGTACCGCCAAAATTCCCACCATTTTGACAAAATGTGGCAAGGTGGCTCCCTGCGATCCTTGTAGGGTGCCGACAACCTATGAAACACCTGTGAAATCAAAGCTCTCTCTGACAGGGGTGCTTAGTTTGGGGAAAAGTCTTCCTTGCACTCTAGCGTACACACTGCCTCAGCGCCATCTACAATGCACTGTGGCTCTTGCCTCCGCAGACGTCGAACAGTATGGCGAACATAAGAGGCGATCTAATCTCAGGTTGTTCGGGGTGTGTTTGCTGGCACCGACTAAATGATCTTCTCGGAAGACCACAAACTAAAGGTGTTTGTTTCAAGAGATTAGGAGCAGAAAAAGCGACGTGCGACAGACGAATGACGGTAAACCCGTCGTTCGCGGAGAAATGGTTCCGTCAGGAAAGAGAGCAAAGAAGTCGCATACGATGATTGTATACTCGAGGACTCCTTGTCCCACTTCGATTGGCACATTGAGGGGAGCACAAACCTTGACTACGACTTGCTGTTCGGAAAATTACAAGCCTGTGCTGAACGTACTTTCAAGCCGCGCACGACAAACTTAGATCGGATTTCGAAAGGTGCAAAGGAATCACTTAAATGGTTTTAACTTGATGGTCCGTTATCCATACAACCATGAACAGCCCTTTGCATTTTGGGAAGTACCACTGAAGAGGAGACTATGATTAAGAAACTTAACGAAGCAGGTAAGGAATAGCATCGTGAATAGGGATAAATGGAGACGACCACTGTGAGGACGGGTGAAGTGCACCCTTCCAAAATCTTGACTTGTATCTCGAACATTCCATCAATATCAAGAAAGATTTGAAAGTAGAACTAGAGGGATAGTAGCAGCGTATGCATCATTCCAAAGCTATGGACCAGCTGACAGATTAGATATCTTCTGAGTTTTGACACACCAGCCAGCTAACTCCGACTTAAGGGAGTTGTTTCTCTTGCCCAACCTAATATATATCGAAGACTAACCAGAGATAAGCCGGTCACATTATGAGGGGAATCGACGATACGTGGACTAAAGAAACGTTAGAGTGGATTTCAAGAGATGCTAGTCGTCCAAGAGGGAGACCGTCAACGAGATGGACTGTGATCGCTGCCCCTCACAAAACTTGTACACGTTTTTGATGACAGTTGGGAGGAAGAGGAACGACGTTAACAGATCCTGATGCCAGCACGTAAAGTCAAGATGGATCATCTATATATCATATATGTTAGACTGTTCTAGACTCTTAAGAACTATTTCTAAACAATCAAAAATATTTACCTTCATAATAATTGCTGAGAAAATTACTACAGCAATAACAATCATTCGCTTTTTTGGCTCAATACCTGCCGTAGAACGAAATGAGCAAATATAACGCTCGAACGATGCAGACACTATGAGTAATGTTGAAGCGGCAATAAGAACCTGCAAAATGAAGTATAAACCCCCAACAACGAAGCCATACAAACAGGAAAATCAATTTTTCTATAACACCATCCTTATTTACCTTCGGAAAGAAATTGTTGTTGTTGGTGTTGCAAATGTTTTTGCTACAACTCACCTTCAAAGTAAAAAGTTGAAGGAACAGTTGTAATGACTGTCGTTGACAAAATTTGCCATAGACCACTTACATACAAAATCGAATTTATACACATATTTGTTTTTTTCTTTTCTCTTATTTCTTTTCTTTTTTTCCTCACATGTAATGAGTCCGAACGGAATGGCGATTTGATTGATTTGATTGTGGACTATTCATAACAACAAATTGGGTCAACTGAATAGTAATTGAACTTGAATAGTAAGTGTTATTATTTTGAGTAGTATAGGAGAGAATTAAAAAAAGAGAGAAAAAGAAATAAGAGGTAAGGATTCTCGAGGTCAGTGAAAGTTTGCCGTGTTCGAAAAAAACGCTTTCATTCGACTGTTCGATTTATTTTTCTTTTTAATTAGGGCGCAACAATGTTATTATTAACTCATTTTCGGATTTAGTAGCAATCAATTCAAATTTTCAACAGTAGAAATACACTAGAGATTGCTAGTGGATGTGCGCATTCAAGAAGAATTATGACAGAGCTCTGTTAGTCATTTTAGAACGAGAAATGAAGAAATGAAAATGCGAATGAGAAGAGAAAAAAAAGAAAATGAAACCATCCAAACAACCAAGCTGATTTATTCTTTTTTTTCGGTTTAAGAAGAAAAACGAAAAAAAATTGTGTTTTATAAAACCGAAACTGTACCTGGGCACATGTAGAGATACTGCGAATATAATAATGCCATGCCACATATAACATTTCCACACGGAAATATTCCCAAATTAGAGCTGAGGGAAACATGAGCTGAATGACACACAGTACACAAATATGATTCAATTAGGGGAAGAAAATAGATGATTTTGTAATTTTTCTCATATGACCCGTCAATTATTCAGAAAATTGTTGTGACAATTGTTCACGAAACTGCTGTACCATGAGTATTTATGCTTAAAATTAAAAATAAACAAATAAAAATCAAATTAATGTTTAAAAATTCTCTAATTCATTCTAGTCGATAAATGGAACTCTCATAGTCGTTTATACAAGCGCTCATCTTAGAATTTTAACCCGATTCTAGTTTTTGTGAATTATAATATAAATATAAAATAAAACAAAATAAAACATAAAGCAAAGGATAAAGGATAAAGTTTCTACCGTTAATCAATGCAATTGGGATGCACCACCACGTTCACTTTGACTCAGAAGCGTTTGAGGTTTACGAACGTGTATCTAGCCCATAGCCCCAAGCGGGGGCCAACCCATTTGTCAGGTCAGTGTTTTAATCCTCCCGGACCAGTCTGATACCAAATTATCGACCCCGGAGAAATGAAGAGCTTGGTGAGCACTAGGGCGGATTCGAACCTCGATCGATCGTGCGGGAAGCGGAACCTCTACACTACACCCGCCCCCGTAAACCTCAAAAATAAAGTAAAAATGTAAATATGAATATAAATATAATTAAGTCCGTTTGTCGTTTATTTCTCTACGTGATATGGTTTGCAGGGATTTTTTGAAATATTTCTCTATGGAAATCTTGAACTTTCAATGAACCTCGGCATAGTAAGGTGTCATACAGATTTTTATTTAGCTGTACACGAGGTTGTTATTTAATTCTCTTCGCTAACACTTCGGTAAATCGTCTTCTTCAGAGTCTGAAATGGGCAATTCAGTTCATAATCTAAGCGAATAAAAATCTCCTCACAATCAAAACGAGTCCCTACGTTAATTCTTGAAAAGTAGGCTTAGAGCTTGTTTGTTTAGTTGTGGAGAAATTTCGCCAATTAGGTTGTGGATTGAATCGCCCAATTCAGGCTCTTAAAATGGAGATTTAACGTTAGCCAATAAAATTAATTAACAATCTCGTGTGCAGCTCATCAAAAAGCTCATTACGACATATTTTCCGATGAATTTTGAAAGAAGCATTGAAATTGCACCACCTCAAAAAATAAACCATTCTCTTTGCGGAGAAATCTTGCGCTTGTTTTTTTTAATCTTTCATCTCTCGCTCGCATGTGGAGAATTGTAAAAAAACTGTAGGATTGGCCAAAGCCTACTGTTGAGCTAGATGGCGTTTTTTTTTTCGAACGTTTCTCAGAAAACGAAAATTTCCCTTCGCGTTGTAAAATATCAGTTTTCATTGGGTGGGTGCAGGAATGGTGAGCAGTTTCAATTTTAGCAATTGAGATCTCATTAATCGTATGGAAACAAAGCTCGTAGTAATCTATTCTGTCATCAGGCGCAGTGAGAAGTCAGTTGAGTTACGGTATGTGGCGTGGCAAATCACCTCGCGGAAAGCACCTCGCGGCGACCACATCGATTCCGCGCTGTTCGTGATTCCGAAGGGAGCGAAATGAAGTGAAATGATACTCGTTTTAACTAACCACACAGTTAGAAAGGAAAGGAATTGAAAACGAATAGCCTGTAAGGATAAAGGATAAAATCACTGGCGTATCAATCCACTTGGGATGCGCCAACGCGTTTTACTGGAATTCGTAATCGTTGAGGTTTTGAAACAAGTGTTGGTCTACAAAATGATTTGCAGGGGATCTCCCGATCATCAAGTCAGTGTTTTTATCTTCCCACACAGGTCTGGTATCCATTTGTCGACACTTGGGGGATGAAGGGCTCGGTTTGCACTGGGGCGGTCTCAAACCAACCATCGACCGTGTGAGTACAACGGACCTCTAACCGACTGCACCACAACCGCCCCATAAAGTAACAATTGTAATTGTAAAGTAATTAATAATTGTAAAGTAACAGCAAAATAAGAAATGATTACGATGAACTCCCTGGATCTCTCTCCATTTTGCTTTCTACGGTTTTCCATAATTCTTTTTCGTAAAAAAAAATAAACAGAATTAGATCCCTAAGAATTGAAGGTGGGTCTAAGAGCAAAACGCCGTCACTATGTAGCAAATTTCGTGCTTCTCGGCTCCACATGACACACTTTTTGGTTGCATTTTTAACCGGTTGACTGCGCTAGTTGAGGCGACCAGCTGGACAAATCCAAGCAAAACCACTTGCTTTGCACTCCACTACACAGCCAACTTAACATTCTTCACTTCGACGCTTTGGTTTTTCCAAGAAATTGACGTGGATTGAAAACCTTCGGAAAAACGTAGAGTTTATAAGAAGTATAGATTAACTTTAACATTAAGATTAGCTCACGAGTATCAGCACGGTCCTGCTCAATTTCCCGTGATCGTTCTGAAAAATGCCGTGGGACAGGTTGGTGGAAAATGAGGGGAAGCACGCTGACAAAAATTTAAAAATAAATAAATAGTAATAATAAAATTAATTTAAATCCCGAACTCTATGTTTTCCATGAGGTTTTCATCGGGTCAATTTCGTGACGCTCTGCCTTAAAGGCATTACCCCACGAATCTGCTGTAGAGCGGGTTTCAGGTGGATTGTGCCTATACGGGGTCGTAGATTGTGAGGATGAGAGTGATTCCGCACATCTCTTCCTAATCGCCGTAAAAAAAAACGGCCCGGAAGATGCGGCGCGTGCACGAGGCTGGCGCGCTCCAATCGAACTCGTCGTAGAAAATAGCGCCGCGGAACGCTCGAAGCCTGATCTTCCGGGCCGTTTTTTTACGGCGATTAAGAGGAGATAAACGGAATCGCTCTCTTCCACACAATCTACGACCCCGTATGGGCATAACCCACCTGAAACCCTTACCACGCCAGAGTCGTGGGTGATCCCTTTAAGAAGGATGATGATGTTTTGATCCGGCTTTATGTTGATTCCATTCATGCATATGTTGCGGACGATCAGATTACATACAGATCACTTTAATTGTGTTGACTACAGCTGCGAGTGACCTCCCTTCTTAAAGGCAGCATTATCAGGACTAACCGATATTGAGACCTCTCCAGTACGTAGGATTCGAGACGTTCTTTGCGACGAGATCTTTAAACAGCAAAGAAAAAACATCACGAGTTCGTGGATCAGAGGACAAGAAGTCATAGAAATTGTTTTCAAATTAATAGTTGTAAATATAGTTGGGTCAAAACGACATGAATCACGGGCAGTTGCGTAGCCGGCTGCTTTCGTAACGGTGCGGTGGAGCGTTGCAGTTGGGATCGTGTAAGGACAATCGCTACCGCCACCCATCTCTGGAATTCGCCAAGGTCCCAGTTCAGATCCAACCACTGTCTTCACCGCACCGCTTCGAACGCAGCCGCTTACGCAACTGTCCGTGATTCATGTCGTTTTGACCCGACTATACTTTTTGTTCTTCGGTTTCTGTATTTGCACCGATTACATATATTTTCCGTTTTCATTGTGCTCTTTGTATACCTCCCAAACTCCAATTATGCAAACTCTGAACACCATAGTAGCATATTTCCGGGCATATTTAGTCACATATCATCTCTTCTGCCACTTTGCCAAAATGTCGAATACATTTTAGAGGGCGAAAGGAAGAATTAATCCTAAACTGGAAAACTCAACATTGAAAATTTTCTGGAGAATTTCCTCAGGCGTCGCTTCCACTCTGGGTGGAACTCACCGTCCGTAATCCATACACAGCTTCCGTGCTGTAAAATGCATTTGTCATTGTAGCAAAATAGCAACGGCGAGATGATTTGTGGCTAAACATGGTCGGAAATGTCCTGTTATGGTGTCGAGTGTTTGCTATATGCATATAAATGCATATATAATCAGTTTGCTTATCGAAACGTGTAGGACAAAATCCTTGGCTGAGCAAAACATCCACAAACACCTTTAAAGGTGGATATACTACAGAAAGAAAACTTCTCGAACATTATTCACGAGTGAGAAATTTTCTGGAACAAGAACTTGGAGAAATCACAGAAAGGATTGCACCAAAATTATTCTCCTGAATCCCTAACTCGGTCGAGTTCTAGGACTAAATGAGCGCTCCGAAATAGTCCGATAGCATAAGCTCGCATTTCCAGATTTACATTAATTAGGCCGGAAATGTGAACCAAACTTATGACACTAATGTGCATACATTCGGCCCCGATTTAAAGAGACAAAAACACATAATCGATTTTTGAGGTAACTGAAGGTCCAGGGTAGAATAGGAAGGGATATGGCGAGTGCTTTTGCAGCAGTATTACTTGTCCATGTATTAACCGCAAGTCGTAAATGAATCGTACTTCATTTCATGGTATTTTTCAATGTTACTTCAAAGTTCAAAGTTACTTACCACTTATTATTTTTTCACTTATTACTTACTATTATTATTTTATTTATTGGGTGGGTGTGGTGTAACGGTTAGAGGTTCGGCTTTCTGCACGATCGATCGGAGGTTCGAATCCGCCCTAGTGCTCACCAAGCCTTTCATCCCTCCGGGGTCGATAAATTGGTACCAGACTTGTCTGGGAGGATAAAAACACTGACTTGACACATCGGCTAGCCACCGCAAGTCATTGTGGAGGCCAGATACACGTTCGTAAACCTCAAACGATTCTGAATTGAAGTGAACGTGGGGGCGCATCCCAAGCGGATTGACTAACGCCAGACACTTTATCCTTTATTTCATTTATAATTTTTATTTATTATTCGTTTTTTTTTTGCGAGATACGAAAATTTAATTCAATAACAGGATTCTATCCAATTATATATAATATAAAAATATCTCTTCTAATTTTTTTTCGAGATTAGTTTGAGGATTTTCTAAAAAAACAACTCTGTACAAGGTGAATCTTTAAGGCCAAAACCAACATGATTTATACAGTTGGATAGATGAAGTTTCTCGTGAACTGGTGGATACAAATACAAATAAGGATGCGTCCCACGTTCTTATCTTTGCCTTTTAGGGTTTTTTTTATCCAACAAGCGATCTGACTGAACTGCACCGTGACCGCACCAGGATATCATCAATCGAATCATATTGATAGAAATTGGGAAGAAAAAAGAGACGGCGGTGGTTTAATTTAAAATTTATCCCTCTAAAGAGAGATTTTGTCAGGAAAAATTCGAACGAGTGTAGGAGTAAAGAATTTTGCTGCGATATTTTTCTCTGCTCTATGTATTTCTGGAAAGGGGCTTTTTTTTGGAGTTTTCAGGAACAGCAATGTCGCCTGGAAGGAGGCGAATTTGTAAGGAAAGGGACATTCATTAACGTATATATGTGCGGCTATTTACCTAGAGATTAACTTGTGCAGAAATTCTTTTTTTAAAAAATCTGATCCAAAACTCAAAACTAAAACTCAAACTAACTCTGCTGCTCGAGAAGCTTTAATGAAACACCTACATCACTCCTAATTATGTTTCTTATCTATTCTTCCATTTCTGATTTTCTGCGCTTTCCCTAATTAGACACACAGCTTTATAGGGATCGTTAAGCTCGCTCAGCTCACTAAAATTGCTTGTTTCCTTTAAGTGCACATTAAAACTCAAGTACATATTACGGTCAAGCTATTCCGTTGAAAAATTTTTTGTTCTTCAAATAAACTTACCATAAAGAAAAGTTCAACGAATATGTCGAATACGGCTAGGAGAAATAGATAGAGTAGGTTTGTGTTCCGGAATCGTAGCCGAGAAAACGTCAGGAGCAGCAGCGTGTTTAGAACAATTCCTGGAAATGAGAACTAAAACTATGCCTTCTGTTATTACCATATTATGTTACTTTTTTCAAAATTTGACTGGAACCACATCGCTTTCCTATTTTACTTTCTCTATTGTTCTCTATAGTTTCAGCAGCAGGCGCATAGGTTCAGGGGATTATGTGGCTCTATGTCCACACAAAATGAAGTATTTCTCGGAAAAATTTAAAACAAACGACTCCTGTACCATCCACCATTTCGGATTTAATCAAGCACACTACCATTATAGGTCTTAAGGAGATAGAATAAATTTTTTCCTAAAAAAAAAAACTATGCGTAAGGAGTGTAATGTGAGGTGAGGTAGTGGTTGGGGGGAAGGGAACACTCAGCTGCGCCCTTATTTCTCGAAGTAAATAATCAAATCAATCGGGGCCTTAAGGCCTAAGCATTAGCCTTAGAGGATCTATGACATGTATACTAAACTTACTAAGAGAAAAAAAGTAAATTAGAGCGTCGGGAAATAATGGCGCCACTGAGTGTCCCTCCCTCCCCCCCTCCCCAGCCACATTTTTCCCTGTAATGTGTGTAACACCTTGATCACCTTGATCACCTTTACTCCCGTTGTTTTTCGTAGTGGTCTAGCGGGCGCCTGTAATTTTTTTCTCCATTTGTCCCGATCCCGTGCCAGAATCGCCCAATAGCTTCTCTTTTCGCGTGAGACACGAAAAGCATCGAATCTTTCTTTGAAGGACTTTGTGAAGAAATCTAACCATCGCGTCGGCGGTTTTTCTTTGCGTTTGATGTCGCGTGGCACTCAATCGCTCATGGCTCTGGTCCAACGGTTGTCGCTGGAGCGCATCACGTGTCCGGCCCACCTTACGTATTTTGTTGTCCTTGGCAAATCCAATATATGTATGTGTAGCACTGTGGTACACAACGTAACACCGCTACTAACTTGCATCCAAAAATCGGTCTCCGACGGATTAATCCGTCACATATCGTCAGAATCCTTGGAACTGAGCAAGAATAAAATTCGAAAATACGATTTGAAAGCGACTGAACCGCTGATTTCAAACTTTTTATGGTTGATTATTGAATTATTCACATACTATTTACAACTTACTACTTTGTTTACGGTGATTTATTTTTAGGATTTAGTTTTGACAAATGTGTGGTCTGAAAGCAAAGTTTATCCAATAATTGTTAACTATTTTTACACCTCCGCAATCGTGCCATTGGTATACCCCGCGGATATATTTACAATACGTTTGGAATGAAAAAGTAGGATAGATTCATAGGATTCGAGCTGGTTTCCCAAAACTGGACAAAATATTTAGCATTTCGAAGGGATTCAAGAAACAAATTAGTGGCGGTGTTGTAATGTTACGAAACTAGTGATCCTAGATGGTTTTCGTTTTTTGAACCAGTTCCCAAATTCACTACTAGAACTATCTACGCCATAAAAATCTGGAAATTTGAGTTTGGGTCCCTTTCCTCGAGAATCTTCCCTTAGGTGATGTATAAACGATTGTCTGAGCCCATCACTTCAGGGTGAAATAAAAAAAAACTTGTACCACATCTTAGTGAATCTGCTAGAAAAGAAAGGTACACAACCAAATTTGTGATTTTTTTAAAATCAGAAGCTCCGCAACGATTAGAAAAACTGTGTTGCATGTTTTAAAAGAGTATTTTAGATTGGAGTACGTTTAGAAGTTTAAGCTGTTATTGTAAGTCTCAATTATTTCAACTAAGAAGTTCTATTCACATAAATCGAAAATACTATATCTAATAATTATACATAATAATAACCTAATAATTTAAAAGTAGTCATAATATGTTACGTCCCACTTATGGGATCCCACTTGAGACCGCGAGCGCTTTTAAATTAGAACACCTTCTCATCTCACAAGACATAATTGTGAGAGCAGAGCACACGGAAAGTAATTCCACGAGTCACATGCATAACAAATTCGCTTTACTTCGACTTATAAGAAGTAGATTCTATGGAAAAATAATGGATATCCAATCAATCAATACTCACCAATCAAACATGCTGTACTTCCCATACCTACGATCAATACTATTCGGATAAGGTCTGGTGGTGCTAGATGTTCATCTTCACATGTGTTGTCCGTTTCATCCATTCTGAACGGAAATTTCAAACTGATTATCGACTAATTCCATGAAAATTCCCAGCACTAACAGGAAACATTGCTTCCGGAAGGAGAAATTTGACGATGATATGAAAAATCGTACAAAATATATGCTGCCTATTTAGTTTCTGTGGAAGATAAAGAGGAATAGAAAAAAAAACAAAAGCGAAAGATGTAGAGACGGTTCGAAAACGAAGAAGTATGTACAGTAGTGCTTTATTTCCCTAATTTAAAATTCGAGAAACGTTACAGTTGAAGCTACGTTTTTGCGTAACGAAAATGTGTTCTGAATGTTCTTTTTTATTTGAATGAAGCTTCGCAAAAATCTATACAAATCCATAATCTGCTAAAATCCGGCTAAATCTGTGGATTTCATATGAGGTATGTATTTGATCGATGGAAAAAGATGTCTGTTGATGGGGAGAAAAAATTTGAGTGAGAGAATGAAAAGGAGTGAGAAGGTAGTGAAAATACGTAGAACAAATCGGAGCACATCAGAAACGTCATGAAACTGTGTTTATGCGTACGTAACTGTATTTATGCTACTGTATACCTTATTACTGTTTAGACCTTCGATAAAGAATAAGCAGACGCTGACTGAATGTGAAACTCATGAAGAACTACATACACGAAAGATTTGTTTTTATTGATGTCACCCCTCTAACAATCACTTCACAATTAATTTTGACTTGTCGTTTGCTTTGACGAATGAATCAATGATGAATTTAACACATCGCCTAAGGCATATACATTGTTTATCTGAAAGTTCTCAAAGAGACAATAAATAGGGCAACTCGTGACGAAATTAAAGGCATCACCCCACGAATCTGAGATGGTACGGATTTCAGGTGGAGTATTCGTATACGGGGTCGTAGATTATGGAGAGGGGGTGATTCCGTCCATTTCCTCCTAATTCCCGCAAAAAACGGCCCGGAAGATGCGGCGCGTGCGCAATGCTGGCGCGCTCCAATCGAACTCCTTGTAGAAAATAGTGCGCCGGAACGCCCGAAGCCGTATCTTCCGGGCCGTTTTCTATGGCAATTAGGAAGAAATGAACGGAATCATCCTTCTCTCCACAATCTACGATCCCGCATACGAATGCTCCACCGGAAATCCGTACCACCTCAGATTCGTGGAGTGATGCCTTTAAGTGAGATTTGAGTATGGACGCTTGCAGTTCGTTTCTGCTTCTTAGTTCAGGTTTAACTCTTCTACTAGCTACTACATAGAGGTTCCGCTGTGACCGCATGGCCGATCACGGAAGCGAATAGGCATGTACAGGCTTCCTTATTGACTTGACTTGGTCGGTGAACAGTGATGTTCACGCCTGACACAGTTGTTCACATCGTTCCCGACGTGTCTCACACATGAGCATCGCTCAGCACAAACTTCTGAATCCTCACCAAATCCACTTGCGCAGAATTTATCCATTCCTTGCTATTATAGAAGCGCGGGTGTGGCGCAATCGGTAAGAGGTTCCACTGTGATCGCATAGTCGATCCGTGGCTCAAAACCGCCCTAGTGCAACTAAGCCTTTCATCCCTCCACGGCCGATAAATTGCTACCAGACTCGCCTGGGAGGATAAAACCATTGACTTGAGACATCGGCTACATCCCGTTAGTCATTGTAAGGCTTCATAAACCTCAAACGAGGTTATTGATCGAAGTCTGAGTTGAAGTCGAACGTGGCATGCGCATCCCCGTAGGAATTGATCAATGCTGATCAAATTTGATTGATCAACTTTGCAGTAATTTTTGCACTATCAGAGATTTCTAAACTCATTGAAAATTAATTTTAAAAAAGAATAAAGTAATTATTAAATCATTAGTAAATCAAAGAATTGAACACTTAAAAATTCACAGTGCAAAGATCTTCGTTACATGCCGCTATAGAGTGGAATTTTACAAGTATCCGGAAAGGTGCTACTGGTCTCGTTACATAAGAGAATTATTTTATAAGCTTATTCATATCAACAATTATAAACAAAACTGCCTGTTTCCTACTTCCCAGTTCTCTATATTGATCCAAAAAAATCTTTGAAATCCTTTTCTGCACACTTTAGAACGTAAAAGCGATTAATTCTGTTTCGACTAAATTGTGAATTTTTTTGTTTTTAAGATGCTAAAACTGAGAAAAACAAGTTCTTATCAAACACATTTAAGCTCGCCTTATTTCTGCAATAAAATCAAATAAGAATTAGATAAGGTGGACCTCAAAAACAAACAGACACGAGTTTTTGCTCATAGATCCAGAAAGAATTTTCGGGCTACGTAGCGCCAGTTTCTTCCACTAGGCGAGGGAAGTATCATCAAGAAATATGTGCTAGGCGCGAAGTCTGGATGAATAATGAATAGACATCAGCAGGATTTTCTCAAATTTTAGCACTTCTGGCAAAACGAAGAAGCTGACAGCTCTCTGGCCTTTGTGAAGGATGTACATAGATTGGTAGGAGGAAATGCCGGGAGAAAAGAAATATTCTCAGTTTTAAAAATGCCAGTGAATACAAGTTAATAAAAGAAAAACATAGGTACTGTTTACATCACAAAGTTGAAAAAATAATCGAACTACAATGTCAGGAACATGAGAGATGCCAGTAAATTTCTACAGACTGCTCTTGAAATCTTAGTTAGAGAGGAGAAGAATGATTGGACATTGTTCATCTAAAGTTTGTTGTCTGAAAAAATTCCATTGTTCCCCTTTCAATAGAGGTTCTTCGTTGAATTTTCAGCATAAGTTTAGTGGCGCACTGCCATCCTCGAGAAATTGTGCCGCAACTAATTACGAGGACTTCAACCGCTCGTGTCTATCTTAATTGCACTCTAACTTCCATCATCGCCTGGAACTTCTTCGTTGATTATCGCTGATAGTACGAAAGTGCAACTCCGGAGAACTTACTCGCTACTAAAAATAGATTCGATTTTAAGAAAAGGTTAGAGATTCTGAGGAGAAGAAGAAGTAAATGAGTTGAGAGGTAGTTGTGGACTATACATCAACACTTGAGGACACTTTCACTGAACATGAGTGAGTTAATGTTATTGTTATCGTTAGTAGCACATTATACAGTCACAGACGAACGTACTGTATTTGCCTGACGAGTTTCGAGCCACAGTACCAATGCCTGATGGGCGGGCGTAGCGCACTTGGTAAAAGGTTCCTCCGCGACTGATTGATGGTTCGAAACCGCCCTAGTGCCAACCAAGCCTTTCATCTCTTCGGGGTGGATAAATTTGTACCAGACTTGTATTTGTGGATAAAAACACTGACTTGACATATCGGCTAGCCACCACAAGTCATTTTACAGGATAAACACGAGTCCATAAATCTCAAACGATTCTGAATTGAAGTGAACCTGGTGGCGCGTCCCAAACGGAATTATTAACGTCAGAGTCTTTACCTTTTTTTATTTTATCGGTACCCGCCTCTACTCTCTACTTCTATTACTTCTTACAACTTAGTACTTTCCCTAATACTTTCATTGTGGATAACTATTATGGGATTCTAAGGTTTTTTTTAAGTACTAGCGAATTTTTAAGAAGGAACCTGCAAAAAATACAAAAATTCTGGGAAAAGTTGCATTGTTGTTAACATTTCCAAGTAGATGAAACGTTCCTTCTATAATTTTGCGACAGACAAGCGCGGAAAAACTCATAGACTCCTTCCATATTTTTTTTCAGTTCACTTCTACTTTCATAGTAACACCAGTAAAAAGAATCTGTTACCACCACGACTATAAAGTAATTTTAAGCAATTTCAAGCAAAAGTAGATGAAAGAAGACTAAAAACTATCGGAAAACCAAGAAGAAAATAACTTCGACAATCTTATCCACACCTTCGTCTTATCGATCTCGGTCCTATTGAACGGTAGGGGCAGGAATGAGTGAACGAAAAAAGTAACGTCTCAAGCCGATATAGCCGACATAGTACATTTGACAACAGTTATATGCGAATAAATAAAAACATTAATTGGAATAATTAAAATTGAAATTAAAATAAATATTACAAATATTATTAATAGAAATTTCAATTCCATGTATTGTGATACATTTTGCTGCACAGATTGAAGGCTTTGAGAGCGTAGCGGCTCTCTCTTCCGTAAGAAATAGGCATTTTGAACGTTCTCGTGTCTTGAAACCTCGCGCTCACCTCAAAAACCTTATTGTCTATGTTTTCTAATAGTGTGCCTACGAGGTTTTTAGATAGAACTTTTTATTTGCCTGAGGTTTCGGCTTTTTCGTCATCCTCAAAAGCCTAGATAGAGGTTAATTGGGACACAGCTACGTTTATCCCGTCACTAACCTGGATCAATGTTTCGATAATCAAGATTCAAGGTAATGAAAACAGAACACATATTTTATTGATTTATTTATTTATTACGCACAAAGGCGTGCCCAGAGTAAGAGGCAAGGAATGAGTACAAGTATTCATATACATTGAAAATAAAAATATTAAGGAAATAAAAATTTCCATCTAAAAACCTCGTAAGGAAACTATTAGAAAACATAGCAGTTAGCATTATTGTTTGCTGTACGTGTGTTTTTACGGGCATCCACCTCTTCGCTAATCCTCCATAAGCTGCGCTGTGAAAGGAGCTGCTGACAAGTTTGTGCTAGCTCATGCGCATCACGTTTTTGAAACTTCTAAAAAATTATGGAAGAATTTCTTTGCTCAAACGTTATGTGACTGAGAGATTTGTGGTGATGCTAATTCATAAAACCATTAGGAATGTCTTATCCTACTTATTTAGTTTAATTTATTAGCTATTTAGCTTAATATATTTTAAGCTTTTTTTAAATTCAAGCTTAATTTATTAGCTTATTTAGCTTAATTTCATACAGTAATGTTTATTTAGTGAATTTTCAATGAATGGAGCGGTTTTAGCGCAGTCGATGAAAGGTCCCGTCGGTAAAAGGTCCAAAAGGTAAACTGTACGGTCCATCGGTGGTTCAAAACCGTTCTACAGCCAACCAAGCGTTTCACCTTTCGAGGTCGATAAATTCGTGCCAGAATTGTCTGCGAGGATAAAAATATCCACTTAATACAACGGCTGGACCCCACAAGTCGTTTTACAGCCTAAACTTGCGTTCATAAACAATAAACGATTCTGAATTGAAGTTGAATGCATTGGCGGATCCTAAGCGGAATGATTAACGCCAGACATTCTATTCATTTTTCTTTCAGTGAATGTGCTCGTAAATGGTGCTAGAGCTGGGTAAAAAAAGATATGAAGCCCAGTGCAATAGGCGAATGCATGGAAAAATGGGGTCGAGCAGGGCCCATCGTTTGTCGTAGGGGTGGCTGTAGGGATGAATAAGGGTCCCATTTCTATAAGAACCGCTAGATTCATCGCAACACATCGAGCGCAACCGCCTGCGCACCACCAGGTCACTACGTACTGTCATAGTGCATAGTCTGGTCAAATCTATGTATGTGTTTCTCAACAATTTTGTTAGGAGCTATTAGTATTAGGAAATACTTATGTGTATTTATTTATTTAGTGTTTATTTAAAAAGTAAGTGAACCATCATATTTCTCAGATTTCTGTTACTGTACTCGCTGGAATAAGAAAGAACAGTTGAAAAAAGTACTCTGAAGAAAAAAAAAAAAAAAAAAAAAAAAAAAAAAAAAAAAAAAAAAAAAAAAAAAAAAAAAAAAAAAAAAAAAAAAAAAAAAAAAAAAAAAAAAAAAAAAAAAATAATAATAATGGACAAAACAGATCAGATACAGTAAGATATTGTGAGGAGTAATGACGTCAAAATTTCAATGGAAAAGCCTAGTTTAGGAGCGTAAGGAAGCGAAAACTACAGTAACAAGAAATTGAAATCAGTTCGTTTAGCTTTTTGCTGCTGGATATTTCCCCTAACAAGTAGCGTTTGGACACGGTTTCAAGAATTTCACCTTTCACCGATGGTTTTACGGTTGTAATACCAGTCATTCCTAGCCATGTACATAGCATGAAATAAAAAAAATAACAAAAATAATAATATAAAATAAAAAAAATAATAAAAAGAAAAATATATAAAAACAATAATATAAAAATAACAAACTACGACCTATCGCGCTGCAACACGACACGGACCTCGCAATTCCTTGTTAAAATCAAGAATAACAATCTACTGCTCGTGGATGAGAGTATCTCGAACGCGATAGGTCGTAGTTTGTTCAATAGTTTGTAATTTTGTAATTTTTAATATTCGAAGTACAGTAGCGGTGAGAAAACAGAAGTTTGAGCGCGCGCATTTAAGATGATTCTCTTTTTGCTCGACCTAAATAAATTAGGATACAATACTTCTTGCTAAAATGTTATATTAAACCTGAACATGAGATCAAACGAAGAAGATCAACTATTCAGAAGAGAAACCACGCACTGCGCGCGAACCACTTTCACAGTCACTCAAACTTCCTCATTTTTTTATGAACACTTCAGACGATTTTCTCAGCTTCTTCCCTTTTACTTAGCTTTGAGCGTGTACTTGAAGAAATTTTGCTCGAAAGCGAATTGGTTGCAGAAGTAGGGCGTTGCTCGCTGAGAAATGAATGCTGCTTATGGAAAATCCTTAGGCGAACTAGAAACAGAATCCAACAATCCAAGTACTCATAGGTAACCATGGAACTGAAGGATAAGAATGAGGCCGCGTAAATGGACTAAATAAATAGTAAAGTAAAAAGTAAATTAACTTTATTAGTAATTAGTGTACACAATGTATATATAATGTATAAAATATATATTATAAGTAAATAAGAAAATATGCATACAAATTTATGCCAATAAGTTACCTTCTATTCAGCCCTCTGAAGATGGCAAAAAAATCCGAAATGTTAGGCTAATAAATGTTTAAATAAATAAAGTTGGTAAAATATAAAGTATAAGTAAAGTAAAATAGTAAAATAGTAAAATAGTAGTATAAATAAACGTAATATAAATAACGTTCTTTCAATAAGGATAGAAGATTGAAGAAGTAACCATAATGATAAAAGCAAAAAGCTTTAACTACGGTTTTCTGAAGTTAATTAACTTCAAGATTAGTTAGTTTTAATTATTTCCCAGAATTTTATGAAATCTTTTGTGTGCTCTTGAGTATAAGTATGCAATGACTGTGTGATTTACATTACAGGGAACGATGAGGTTGCAGGTGTTCAGTTCTCAATTGAAATTGAGATTTTTTTTCATCCTCAATTTAGAATTGGCGTTCGGTGCGATAATCCAACGCTGCGACTATTTCGAAAAGCAATCGAAAAAAATCATTAATTTCTCTTTTCTCATCGCTAAGCTTAAAATACAGCTCTTTTGCACTGACATTGAAATAAATGTAGCAGAAATGCTGTGATAAATTCGTTCTAATAGGTGCATACATTGTATTCCATGGTGTTAGTGATTCTCCTACAGTACCACTACTATTACAGTACTACTTCTATGCAACAAAATCAAAACAATTGCAAGAAAATTGCAAGAAAGAAAGAAAGAAAGAAAGAAAGAAAGAAAGAAAGAAAGAAAGAAAGAAAGAAAGAAACCAATTAACAACTCGTAGAGAAGAAGAAGATATGAATAAATAACGAAAAATAAAATAAATAAACAAATAATAATTAACAATAAATAACAAATAAAAAGGATAAAGTCACTGGCGAATCAAACCACTTGGGGTGCGGCAGGGCGTTTTACTGCAATTCGAAATCGTTAAGGATTTGGAACGGAAAAGAAAAGGAAAAAAATTAAAAAAATAAGATGATTAATAAGTAATCAGTAATTATATAAATTGAAGCGATTTCTTTCATTTCTTTAATATTAATTGAAAAAATAGAAGAAATTGCTACGAAGAGTTTCAAGTTTATATGGAAACAGCAGAAGCACGCTTATTCGGTTATTGTCGCAAAACAATCTTTTCCTTTATGAAAATAACTTCCATCGAAATAAAAACTGATATATAAAATCAAGTTCAAATCAAATCAAATCAATCTATTTTTTATAGGATTTAAATATTGATATAAACATTTTACTGTGGATACCAATATTTTCCACATTCCTACACAACTTTATAAAAAACGGTTCCTAAAAGTAATGAAAAATACTTGGGATTAGCTGGGAACACTGATTTTTTAACGCCTAAACGGTTCTTTTACTGATGAGCATGGATTAAGCGACTACATATATGGTAACTATCCTTATTCTTTAAAACTGGAGCGGACAAACGGATTTCATTTGGATGTTTTGGACGAAAAAAAGCACAAAAAACAAGGAAACGTCAAAATTTTTGTGGATTTACTGACCGATTATCTGTATTAGCAGGTTTTTTTTTCAGAAACGGTTCGGTATTTGTCATTGTTTGGGAACTATTTGAGTGTGGATGCATGTATTTTCCCTTCTTCCCAGCGCTTTCTATCCCTTCTATTCCTCGCTTCAATCAAACACTCACTACGGTGTTAAGCATGTGTACCATATGGTCCTAGAGATTGATGTTTTGGCCGTGATGCGGAAACGCACTCACCCTTACCAGCCTAAACAATCTGGCTGAGAGAAAAACACCTCTCTGGGAAATAAGCTCTTGTTCTGACGATGTGAATCAAAACAGGAATGGTTTATGGATACGGAATGGAACAAAATCGCACAATTTATTCATTGCTTATGCGACATGACCACAAGTGAATTTTCAAATGAAGGAGAAGGAGAAGATAGATTCTCTCAAAGATGTAGTCAGTACAGAGGAGGTACAAGGTTATCATCGATAGTACAATAATTTGCACATGGCGCAGAAAGTGAAGAAACTAAAGAGGAAGTAAAAAAAAAATTCCTCATTTCCATACACGACCGGCTACGCTGCGCAGAGTGTTCGTGTCAAAAATAGGCAGGCGGACGTCCGGCTCAACCTCATCCAAATAATGGGATTCTCGCTCGTTGTTCGCGTGATCGCTTTTGCTAATATCAAAATAATTGTATGGATAGCATGAAAGCATCGTTATTCAGAGACCAAACCGAATCCAGGCATTTACCAAGCGATGTGCAGCCGAAGCCGAAGCTTCTCATATTCCCATGAGGAAAACGGCTAATGAACGTGTTCACGAGAACAGAAGCATAGGACACAGCAATTCATTCAGGAGAATATTCTTGGATTCTAAAAGAATGACTCAGAAGGAATGATTTAGAAAGTGAGCCTGTGAGCTGTGTGAGAAACTATTTATTTGTGTTCTTTGCTCATAAGCTGTTGTTTTTTTCGAAACTTTCGCTGTCCACAACAACAAGCAATCAATCATCAGCGAAAATTATTCACTTTCTAATGTTGATGGCTAATAAAACAATCATTATTTCAATTAAAATAAATAACCGCTTGTGTCAGCACTGTTAAGACCTACTTTTTTGTCTCTTGTAATTATTAGCAAAAAAGGAGCAACACCGTAACCGTTTACGGAACTGAACATTTTATTTTTTTTTATTCTAACACTATTTTTACATCTTAAAAAACAATGAAAAGAGGGGAAGCTAAAAAATGATAGAAACGCGAAGGTAAAACACAAGCAAGTTCAACGAAAACACAGAGAAAACGCGCGAAGTAAAAGGAGTGAAACGAAGGAAGCGAAGTGGAAAAAGGGGCGGAGCATATGCCTGCAGTTATATACGGGATTAGACGCTGGGAAACTAGTAGCACAAAAACAATAGGATAAAGAAGGGCATTCAGAAATAAAACGGTGAACACTTGGAAATTTCCAGAAATAACATTACATTTGTCGAGTATTAGACAAAATATACGAATGAATCAATGATGAATTTAGCACATCGCCTAAGGCATATACATTGTTTACCTGAAAGTTCTAAAAGTTCTCAAAGAGACAATAAATAGGACAACACGTGACGAAATTAAAGGCATCACTCCACGAATCTGAGGTGGTACGGATTTCAGGTGGAGTATTCGTATATGGGATGGGAGACTATGGAGAGGGGGGTGATTTCGTCCATTTCTTCCTAATTGCCGTAAAAAACGGCCTGGAAGATACGGCTTCAGGCGTACTGGCGCACTATTTTCTACAGGGAGTTCGACTTGTGCGGCACCGCATGTTCCGGGCCGTTTTTTACGGCAATTAGGAAAAAATGGACGGAATCACTCCATTTACGATCTCGTATACGAATACTCCACCTGAAATCTGCACGACCTCAGATTCCTAGGGTGATGCCTTTAAGCTTTCCATGTATACAGTGAATTTTTGTGGGAACCACTATTGATACCTATTTATATTGGGTAGACATGTTAAAGAAAACCTTAAGGAATGAGTAAAGTTGACGAATTTTTAAAGAAAACTCGCTAACTTTAGTACTTAGTTTAAAGTTTACTTGCTTTGAAGTCGTAGAAAGGATAAGTGCTGGTTGGCAAAATGTTTTTTTTTTGGAAAAAAAAACCTCATTTTTTCCTTTAGTTAAACTCCAAAGCATTTATGTTCATTCTTATTTTAGTTCAACCAACCACATATAACCCTTGTATTCATTTCTATTTATATTATTTGTTTATTTTTAACGTGTATTTAGTGTAACCCCATAACCATCGTCGTAAAATTCCATAACCACGGTCCCCATTGAAATTATCAGCAGTGACCTTCCTGACATTTGATCGATACATTTATTTTTAATACCAAACCTACCAAAAAAAACCTACTCAGAAAATTTAAAAACCAAAAGCAACGATATTTTTTTTGTTTTGAAAATATCGAGACTTAGTGCATAAAAATAACATTCCAGTTCCCTTAATATTGGGTCATTTCAAGTTTTTTTTTCTCGATTTTAAAGAAAAAAATTGTTTTAGTAATAAAAATCAAGAATCAAAAGCAGTGTATGTAATTACCATTATTATCAACAACATCTTCGATTCTTCGACAAAGAGTTGAATGAAGAGTTTGATAATTTCTCCATTGAATACGGGAACAAATTGCGATTGTAATCACCTTAGATTGATTGGGAGAAAAAGCGTATACTACAACTACCCATTTTTCGTCTTCGTTTCTGGCGTTCATAGAATATATACTGAAATTTATTCAAAAAATAAGAAATTTTCAAATATTTATCCACAAGTTTCGCTTACCTAATTCAGTTTTGTTAGCCGTGATAGGTTTCCTCTTTCAGAAAAAAATAATCATCTTGAGTGTTCAGTGAGAGCAACACGGTACCGAATGTAATAGGTTGTTCGAAAAGTAATGAAACATATTTTTCTGTTTTAGTTTTTATTCATTTTTTACAAAAACAAGTTTAGTCAACAATGTGTTCTTAATAAACATCAAAAACTAGTGTCCATCACTCAACGAGAGAACGGATGTCCTCCGCAAACGTAAGAGAACAGCGAATCAAGGAACGACTCGAGCTCAGACGTCACAACTCATCAGACTTCGTGGATCGTTTTGCTCTGATAGAGTTCTCTGGATGATATCACGAGACGACTATGATCCAAATTCTTGCAAAGCAGAAATCAATGACGGTACATTAGCCCATCGTTATTGGAAATTCTCCAAAAATAACAATTGTTCTGTGGTTTCTGCATGAATCTCTTTATAATGATATGCTGTAAATCCACTAATTTCTTTCCCACAAAAACCATACGAATCACACCTTATCTTTACGTTCTTTGAGGAAAGATTGGTGCAGGTTTATTTGGCGATAAATATTTCGCCATTTAGATCGAGAAGACATCTTGTGACGTCCTTCCAGGATTATAATTACTACCCATTTCAAAAAATGGTCCAGATCCATCTTTTTCTCGATGCTTACAATCGTGAGTAGTAGTATATGGAGGATAGAGTGGGCTATGTCAGGTGAATAATAAGAGTGAGGGAGGATCCCCCAGCCAAACGTCTCCAGCTGCTGTCGAGTATTCAAAGCCACATGAGGTCAGACGTCGTCGTTGATCCGAGTCCGTCGTCGGCGTTTTTCCTGGACCAGGGGGCAGGGCTGACGCGTGTAACGTAACGTCGGCGTTGACCCGCATCCTCCTTGCTTGACAGCTGCTCAGAGTACATGGTCTCAGACGGTCGATCGGTCCGATCCTGACCTTTCAGGCTCGTATCGGCCGATGTGAAGCGAGCGAACCAGCGAGATACGGTATCGTGGCTAGTAGTGCTTGGGCATAGTTCAGCGTTGGCTGCCTACCTGTGGATTTTCAGGTACTCGTACAAAGTGATCGTCCGAATTTGGCGTTAGTCCATTTCGATTATACTACGCACAGCTACACATCGCCCTTTTAAACTCTGCCGAAGAACGACCTTGGAATGTTGCTCCAGATCCGAGAATAATTTGACTTGACCCCTTCTAATCCAGGAAAAGCTAGTGCTATTTTTTTTTTTAGCAATGTCCTACTACTTTCCGACAGTAGAATAAATTCGAGCGCAATGTTTCCTGTGATGAAGTCAAGTTTATTACCACCCACACAAAGGTTTTCCAACACTTGGCGCAATAATTAACCGTACTGGTTAAGGTTGGCATGACGAAAAATCAGCTAATTATAAAGTTCAGGACGAAATACACACCTGAACGCTATAAACACCTGCAATGCTCACGTATTTAATATGCGCTTCTCTTAACTAGATGGTATGGTATGGAACTTCTAATCCAGTAGGAGATCTAGGATCATCTTTGATCTTCATTCCTTCTAATGTTTTTTTCCACATCTCATCACAGCCTTAAAACTCAACCAAATGTCCAGATCTACTCTCTCAAATGCCTCATCATTCCTATCTTTATGCTGCTGTTTACGCTCGCGTGTTATTCCCATCCTCATCGTGAACAGATGTTTGTAGGAATAATGGAAACTTGAGAAGAAGGGGAACCCAGCCAACAAGAGATATGGCAAGGACCCGAACGAATAACAGAAAAGACATTAAAGGACAAAAAGATAAAGTGTCTGTGGAGTTCATCAATTCGCTTGGGATACGCCAACGCATTCACTTCAATCCGGAATCGTTTTGAGGTTTACGAACGCGTGTGTCTAGTCTATACGTAGACTTCCGGTTTTTAGCCGATGAATCAAGTCAACGTTTTCATCCTTCCAGACAAGTCTGGTTTCAATTTAACGACCTTAGAGGGATGAAAGGCTTGGCTGGCTCTCTGCGATTTCGAACCATCGTTAGATAGTGTAGTCACAGCGGATACTCTTACCGAATGAGTTCCCCCGCTTAAAAAAAAACACATTGGACCTATCTAAACATTTGTTTTTGAATATTTGTTCAAATAACATCTACTGTATACGTATTCCAAAAAACAAGTACAAACTACAATGATCACTACAATTACAATTACAATTACAACTACAACTACAATGATTTGAATTTGATGATTTTACACTCACTACAATGCACTACAGGGAAGCTCTCAGGTAGTTTGAGCTCTCTCAAACACATTCATCAATAAAGTGTGTATATCTGGCGTTAATCAATCCGCTTGGGATGCGCCCCCACGTTCACTTCAATTCAGAATCGTTTGAGGTTCACGAACGTGTGACTGGCCTCTTCAATGACTTGCGGTGGCTGGCCGATGTAGTGGTGTTTTATCCTCCCGACAGTCTGGTTATTTATCGACCCCGGGGGTGGGCTTGGTGAGCACTAGGGCGGATTCGAACCTCCGATCGATCGTGCAGGAAGCGGAACCTCTAACTGCTACACCACACCCGCCCCGCATTCATCAATACCTTCTTTAAATGACACACTTCGCATAATAGTGCTCGACTGCTTTACTGTTTTGCTTTGTGTCATTATGATCATCTTCAGAAAAATCCTTCTCATCATAAACGTGGCGTTAGCGGAAAAGCACAAGTTCTTTCCATGAAAGGCATAATCCCACGAATCTGACGTGGTACGGTTTTCACGGTACGGATTGTGGAGTATTCGTATACGGAATAGTAGATTATGGAGAGGGGGGTGATTCCCATCATTTCTTCCTAATTGCCGTAAAAAATGGCCCGGATGATGCGGCGCATGCACAAGGCTGGCGCGCTCCGGTCGAAATCCTTGTAGAAAATAGTGCGCCAGAACACACGAAGCCGTATCTTCCGGGCCGTTTTTTACGGAAATTAGGAAGAAATGGAATGGATAGAATCACCCCTCTCTTCATAATCTACGATTCCGTATACGAATACTCCACCTGAAATCCGTACCACGTCAGATTCGTGGAATGATGCCTTTAACAGCCATTGCTCGCCTTTTTTGGGAGGCAGTTGAGAAAAAGTTGAGAATTTTAACAATTTTCTCAACCTTTTCTCAACTAACTTTTAGGAGAATGAAACTTGACTGGAAGAAAATGAAAGTGCATTCTGATAGCAAAAGTTATCCTCTATAAAATATTTCAAATCAATTTGATTTCTGTAGACTACAAGCTGAGTTGTTGGACTTTGTTCAAAGTTATACAGATTTCGACGCACAGCCGAAAATCTGTCGCACTTTGCGAGATTACGATAGCGCGGTTGTAAAATTCGGTGCAAAATTTTGAACGAGTATCATGGAAAGCCCTGCGCTGCAAATTTTGTAATCTCTGCAGGTGTTCTGGCAAAAAACTAGTTGAGAAAAACTTTTTCCTAGTTTTTAGAAGGATACTAAGAAAATTAGAAGCATCAAACTTTGTACGAATGAAGAGAAAGTCTCTACAATTCCGCAAAAGTTTTATTAAATAAAATTCTCTTCGGGCGTCGTTATTCGGAAACTCGTCGGAATTACTTCGCACCAATTTTATCGCTAATTCCGGGTGTCTTTGTTTTCGCTCAGTAACAACAAATTCTTCTTTTTTTGGATGATAATAAGAAAAGTCACTGTCGAATGAGAAATGTGTTCTTCAAACTCTTGGATACTAAATGCAAAAATCACACAGCTGTGAAGGTCCGATACTCAACTTAGCTAAGCTAAGAAATACCAAAATAGAAATTAGAGCATAAAAAAAAAGCACGCTTTTTCGATTGATACCGTATTTGGACCATATTTCCATGGAATTCTACTCGCGCCACCCTTGTACACGTAGCGTCCCTTATTGCCTATCGGGGCAGTCCGAGTTGATTTTCGACGAATCGCAGGGCGGAGGCGGCACCTTGGGGCACTGATTGGTGCACCCATTTATCCCCCGTCGGTCCGCCATATCGATCCGGCCATTGATTCCCCTGCTGTTACTCGTTGTGGTCTACTCACCGGTCCTTCCATTGGTCCATTCTTCTAATTCGTCCGCCCATTGGTGGCCTACCCATTTCACCCATTATTGGGCCCATTCGTGGGCCCATCAAAGGGCACATTGGTCGACCTATTTGTTGGCCCATCATTCCAAAACGACTAAACATCCTTCGACGAAAGCCACAAGGGCGACATTTCACCTCGATGTTTAGTATGAGAACGAGCAGCAGTTTCCGTTTATGTAAATCGTTTTTAGAAAGCGCGCGATATTGCCCTAAATGATTGTTATTGTGGAAAACAGTGGAAAGGGTGAGATGGAACGGGTAGGATTCTGTTTATTGGTAGTAATTAACTATCATTTTATTGTTTGTTTGCATTTGTTTGCATGACCCAGAATATAATTCAGTGATTTTTGTGAGAAAAGAGTATGTGGTTAAAAATGTTCGATTTCCGTGAACTTGAATAAATGTAGTTTATTCGTGTATTTCGTATTTGGCCATATTTATGCCACATCACATCAACGTCCGATCGATCGTGCAGGAAGTGGTTAGAAGTTCCGCTTCCTGCTTCGCGTTCGAATCCGCCTTAGTGCTCACCACGTCTTTCATCCCTCCGGGATCGATAAATTGGTACCACATTTGTTTGAGAAGATAAAAACACTGACTTGACACATCGGCTAGCCCTTGTATTGTATGGGCCAGTTACACGTTCGTAAACCTCAAACGATTCTGAATTGAAGTGAACGTGGGGGCGCATCCCAAGCGGATTGATTAACCCCAGATTCTTTATCCTTTATCCTTTATGCCACATCTATACAACTTTATGCCCGAATTTTCCTCAAAGACACATTTATACTTCTTGATGCACTAATTTTTGTCAAAGATAGTGAACAACAACAAAAATAAAATTAACAACACCAATAATATTAATACTAGTACTAATATCCATCTTAGTAACGATAAGGTATGATACCAATTAGGTACACTCTTCTTACAAATCAATATGAAATGTATTCAGTCAACTAAACTTGTTTTAATTCCAGTCAATTGAATTCTGAATAAAATCAGAACTGATTGATCATTCGTTAACAATCTGTCTGCTCGAGAAAGAAGCGATTACTCCACCTCTCAACTCACACGTATTTGTGAAAGAGTTCTACTATTTTTATGAGTAAATTTTGTGAATATACATGTACCACTAAAATCACTGAATCGATTTTTACAAGGAGTTACATAGACTCTAGGGGAATTATCGTCGAATCTTTCGCTAAAGAGGAGGGTCGGACAAATCTTTCATAACACTATGAGCAAAATCCTGTACGACAGTGTGAAACGAGGTGAACAAAATGTGATTGATTGATTAAAATAGGATTTATCCATAAGTGACGACATTTAAAATTTAAAATTACGCACAGAAAGAAGAGTTAAGCCCTGTGTAACATGCCGTTTGAAAGAGCATTTCTTTCTCAATAAGCTAGTGTTTTTCGTTTTTTTGAAGGATGCTTTAATTTCGGTTAATTTTTAGGTGAATATATTTTGTATTATTGGGACCCTATCGCTGGATATCTAGGTTCTGATAGCAAATCAAGAGAGGATGTGAAGGTGGTCAGTGGATTTATTGGATGGGAATGAGATCGCAGAATTTTTTCTTAGGATTATCATCGTGCGTTGACGTCTTCAAATAAAATCAAGCACTACCACAAATTAAATAGATTTAACCTCCTCGACCTTCTCTGAATATTAACATTGTAGAATCGAATGGAGTGTTACTTCTTGAGATCAACACTTAAGTAGCGGGAGCAGCTCCGACACCCGATATCACCCGTCTACGGCTACCAAGCATCTGCGGAAGATGACGACGCTGGAATAAAATATCGATAAAAAGTTTTATTCTTTTGCACATAAACATTATAGCCTTCTGAACGAAATAAAATGACACTTACGAAAGATGACAATTGTGATGTTGAATGTTATTTTCAGCAATTTTTGATTGGTGTTGGCTTTTTCTATTTGGTTTGCCTTCGCAACTAAGCACACTTTTTACATATGACTGTTTATTATGTTCTGCTAAAAGCTTCATTTTCACTATCAACCTGTATCATTTTTTTTCACTTAGAAAAAAGCTACAATGTTCCTTATTTTGTGATTTTGGAAAATTCTCTCTGAAGGTGCCAACATAAGATTGTAAGAATCCATTCTGTGCAAAAGTTGAGTCAAAATCTAAGTGGTTTACAATAATAATGATAAAAATAATATTAACAATAATAATGAACAAGAACAACATACAACTTGGTGCGTGCAAAGTGAATATGGGTTGAGAGAAGCTCCCTATCATCCAATTTTTCTAATAAAAGATTATAAAAAAGGATAAGTTGTCTGGCGTTAATCAAGCCACTTTCAGTGCACCCCCACGTCCACTTCAATTCAGAATCGTTTGAGGTTCACGAACGTGTATCCTCGCAAACAAGTCTGGTACCAATTTATCGACCCCGGAGGGATGAAAGGCTTAGTGAGGTGAGCACTAGGGGGGAATCGAACCTCCGGTCGATCATGCAGGAAGCGGAACCCCTAACCGCTACACTACACCCGCTCCTAAAAGGTTATGCACCCTACAAGATGTATAACAGGGCCAATAGGCGAAGAAAGTGGTGAGAACCCCATTGAGAGTGTAAAAAATTGAGTTGAAAACTACAGATACGCTATCCTGCGTAAATATCAACCTAGCGTTGTTGAAAGTTTGAGCGAAGCTCATTTTTACGTTGATGAATCCAAGTATTGTCCCCTCGTGGTTCCCAGAACTTCATGAGTTCACCACTAACCCTTCATCCTAAAAATGCGTACCACACCAATAATTTAAATGACTTTTATTTTCAGTAAATTATTCAACAATTTAATACTTAATAATTTTATAGCTTTCTGGCCGATGCGCGCCAATTCGACACCGTGGGACCCGTTCTGGAAATCTGTGACCCAATATGTCCGTTATTATATAGCATGATATATGTATATCCCCGTTACGTTTCTACGTAAGTAGGAATTGACAACATTTGATACGTTGTCTATGAATTTAATTATCTATTTATATTTACATCTATTTATTTTATATTTATATCTATTTAGATTAGTAGGAAAATGGCTTGAAAGATAACAGCACTTTTCGGGAACATAATAGCACAACTTTCGGAGAACGCCAATCTACTCTTCTGGATGATAACATTTAAATATTTTGATCGTCTCGATGGCTTCTTCGGATATTTTTCATCATTTCGGAGAAGGCGATATTGAAACAACTCGTTTGTGTTCGTGGGAATTTTTCCCCGCCTACCGTACCGTATGTTTCACTTACTTGGCCCGTTCTCTACGCTGTAAAATAGTAGTTAAATAGTTATTCCTCAAGTTGCAACTAGCCGCCACTCGTTCATGGATATCTATTTCTCATTCAAATCCAACATTTCTTGTGGGATCCTCTAACTAATGAAAAAAATTACGAAGGATGCGTAGATGATAGTGCACACACTGGTTCTTCTCCATTTTTTAGCACTATCGACCGTCATTTAATCACGGTGGTGAAATAGATACAATAATTCTTCTAAAGGTAGCTGACGTCTATACAATGAATACGTCAGACCAACTTTTTTTCTGTTACAATTCCTAATAACCAGTAGGACTCCGCAGTTACACGACATTTACCTCATTTCAGCAGTAGAAATTTGGTAAGGTTGAAAATGGAAAACAGCACCGGTGCTTTAGTTATAGTAGTTTGTAGTACTAGTACAAAAAAATGATATTATAATAGAACGTAATCCACAACGACTTAGAAATGAAATGTTTTTAATGATAGAAAGAAAAGATAGAAAGAAATTAGAAATGAGTATTTTTAATGATAATATGATCCAGGAAACCATGCTTCTCTTTCGTGGTACACCATGTATGTACGTATCTTTACGTTTCGAAACTCCACAAATAACTAAGTCAATGATCAGACCGAGTGATTAGTGGGGCTTGTCACGTCTTTGTTAGCACAAAGCTCCATTCGTGTTGTCGTAAACCTTGTATACAAATTTATTACGCTCAAGTAGGAAACAACAGTAAGCGATGTTGAACTTCCCAGGAAAACGTTCAACGTGTTTATTTTCCAACAGGAGGACCCCCTTGCTGCCCTGGACCTAGGCACACTTCAATGAGATATTTATCTGCGAGTCTTTACCTATATAAATTTGACAAAGGACTTACCATGGAGTCCGCCACCCACTGGTCCGCCCATTTGTGATCCACCCGCTGCTCCGCCCATTCCTGGTCCGCCCATTCCTGGTCCGCCCATTCCTGGTGAGCCCATTCCTGGTCCGCCCATTCCTGGTGAGCCCATTCCTGGCCCGCCCATTGGTGGTCCGCCCATTCCTGGTCCGCCCATTGGTGGTCCGCCCATTCCTGGTCCGCCCATTCCTGGTCCGCCCATTCCTGGTCCGCCCATTGGTGGTGGGAGCATTGGTGGACCCATCGGTGGGAACATTGGCGGTCCCATTATCGGTACCATTGGTGGTCCCATTGGTGGTCCCATCATTCCAAATGGAAGAGGCATAGGAGGAAAGAAGTGAGATGTCACTCCAACCACTAACAGCAAAACAATCAGCATTTTCAGCTGGTGGAAAATAATTTTTGAAAGGTACAGATGTACAGTTCTGAAAGAAATATTTTTGAATGATTCTAAAATGGTTGAATGGAATGAGTGATTGGAAACGAAGGGCATTGGTTCCTAGGTAACAGGAAGACTACGTTGTTAGAACAACATGTGATTGGAAATCTTGCATAACTCCAAACTACTGCCCTTAAATAGTGCGTAAGCCACGAATAAATTACACTAATGGACATGCTTAAGTCATGTCTACACCACTTAATGCACACATCCTCGTCAAAGAACGTCCACAGTAATAATGGTGACGTTATTAACGCCCATTACATCAATGTTAATACTAATATTAGCATTTATAATGAGAATAGGAGTAGATATGCTCCTATCATAAAATCGAATGATATATACATCTATCAAATAGAATATAATATATGGAATACAGTCAATTGAAGAGATTTTACTCCCAGTCAATTAAATACCCACGTTCCGTTATGAACAGTCTGTTTCAGGAATCGGAAAGAAGAACTCTACTGGTTTGTATCATCACATCCTCAATGATCACCTCCGATGCACGCGTGCGTACGCTAAATGTACGGTCTTCTTGGTCGCGTCTCGCAAAAGGTTTTCCCTCCACCTTACGGGGTCATTTCAACAATACTAACTTTGCCAGAGATTTCCCAGGTATTCGCTATACATTACGGGTCTGTCGTCTTTTGTAGCACCATTGGCACCATACACACCATACGACTCTTGATTCTGAACCCTGGTAAGGAGTAAGAACTGCTGCATCTCGTCATTCTGAACGTCGAATTATTATTTGGTCGAGGCTTGCACAAAGTCTTTTACGAATGCAATTTAGTGAAACCAAGCCAGGAGCGATAGGAAGGCAATGTCTCAACTGCCAAAATTCTAAACAACATAATTACACTACAAAATACAACATAATTTAGTTAAAGGCATCACCCCACGAATCTGGGGTGGTACGGGTTCCAGCCGGGTAGTGCTTTTGCAGTATCGTAGATTGTGGGCAAGAGGGTGATTCCGTGTATCCCTCCCTATATCAGTGTAAACGGACGACCCCAATAACTGCAGAGTGGATAGATCTCATTGGATATCACTGGATACTGCACAGTGCGTAGATCTCATTCGCCTTGTTGACAATCTTTAAGAACGCGGTGGTTTACCAACACCGCTAGTCGGAGAAACTGGTCAGTTATTTTCCTTTTGAGGTTTTGCGTGGTGTACTTGGAACAATATCGAAGGTTGGCGAGGAAAGAGGAGAAGTTTAATGGGATATGCATGGTATCAAAGACCTCGAACCATTTTCAGACCTTTGAAAAAGACGAGTTTGTCGAAACGTTAGGCCAATAAAAAAGAGTTTCACCTAAACCTCTTTGGCATAACAAGAAAACATAAATACATTATCAAATGCCGAGGTTTCAAGAAGAGAGGACTTGGAGACCCCAGAACTGTTTCTTACGACGGCTTCCGTTGCAACGCGCAACTATTGCTCCTCGCACTCCGCCGCACTCTACTACCCTGTATAGGCACATTACCCGGCTGAAACCCGCACCACCCCAGTTGCGCGGTATGATGCCTTTAACTCTCTACCAGGTATCAGAATCAAGAGTCAGATAGTGTGTTTGGTGCCGATGATGCCGCAGAAGACGACAGACTCGTACTGGAAAGCGAACACCTGGGAAATCTCTCGCAAACTTCGTTTTGCTGAAATGATTTTGTAGGGCGTAGCACACTTCATGTGAGCAGCGACCGGATAGTATAAAAACTATAAAACTCAATGTACGGAATTAGAAGCGGATTCCACTCCTTGCCAGGTTTCAGAATCAAGAATCATGTTTTGGGTATCTAGCTTCATATCTAGCCTCTCTTCATACCTCCCATATCTATCTTCCCCCGCGGATTCCCTCTCCTCATCATATTCGTGGATTGCTGCCTTTAAGGCAGTTGTCATGCAGGAGCGGTTAAAAAAAAAGCTTCATGTTTCCCCTCCAGCGTATCCAATGGTTCGCATGATCAGATACATGCGATCACAAAGGATCACAGAAGGTGAAAAACACGATGTCAACGGAAATCTCGAGAAGAAAAAGAGAAGAACGTTTAAAGCACATGTAATTGCATGCATTAGAAGACAATAGAAACACGACACAACAAGATTCTGTACCCAAACGCTCACCGCCAACATATGAAACACAGACAAATAAAACACATGAACAAGTGAAGAATTTGGAAGGAAACTTACCTGAAAGAAGCTGGAGTATGAAAACGTCGAAAAATGAGGTTCTAAAGTAGTTGGGAAGGGCTACTCAGCTGCGCTTGCTTTGGCTTGTACTTTGACGCGCAAAAAAACCCCACAGAGCTGAAAAATCATAGCTCATTTCGATGTTAGTCATTAATCATCGTCAAATAGTTTCATTTGCATAATGGCTGCTGCTGACTTGCTGACTCTACGTGATTTCACTCCCGATTACTGTGCAGCCGAAGCTTGCATTGAAGTCCGAGGAGGAATTTGACGTAGTGACAACGATCAGCGAACCTTGTCCCAACTGTGGAAATTCCCGTAAAGTCACAAAGCAAGCGAACCCAAAGGCCTTAGGCCCTTAGCGCCACCAAGTTTCGAATAAAAATCAAAAATGTGTGAATAGAAGTTGTCAGATGCATACTTGAACGTGGATTATTGTGGTTACCATTTTCGGTTCTTTTTCTTATGGTACCATCTAGCCGGGGCGGGTGTAGTGTAGCGGTTAGAGGTTCCGCTTCCTGCACAATCGATCGGAGGTTCGAATCCGCCCTAGTGCTCACCAAGCCCTTCATCCCTCCGGGGTCGATAAATTGGTACCAGACATGTCTGGGAGGATAAAAACACAGACCATTGTATAGGCCAGATACACGTTCGTAAACCTCAAACGATTCTGAATGGAAGTGAATGTGGGGGCGCATCCCAAGCGGATTGATTAACGCCAGAAACGTTAACGTTATCCTTGCTTGGGAGGTTTGGTAATCTCAAAGCAGTAGTAGTTCCAGCTCTGTATTCCTTTTTTCTTGGTTGCTTTACAGGCCAATATGTTGTGAGTCCCCGAAAACGAAAACGAAAACAAAAACGGTTAGGATCGAGTGTGCACCCATACTACACAACTACAACGTGCTTCATGTCGTTTTGACACGATTATATGTACTTCCACTGATGACCTCGATTCGATCGATTTCGATTGATGAACTATCGCCTTCTTAAATGCTTCTCTGTTCTTCAAATGGGAAAGCCATTTGTCACTTAAGAACAACTTTTCTGTGCTCTATGGACGTTTTTGCACAGTTCGATTCTAGCGCGACAGAGCGTCCCCTCCCAACTTCGTTAGCACCCTCGCCCGCCTATCGCGCGCAGATTACGGCGTAAGTTTTGCAGTGGCTGAGATCCATACTTATCCCACTTTTTTATCGCGCGACTATTCAAAGCCATTAAAGGGGTATGTATGCATCAGTAGAGCCGAATTCTCTCGTTCAAGTTCTCTTATTATTACGTTTTCGTAGCTACAACTTCTGCATGCAGTAAATATATTGTTCTTTGCTTCTTGCTACTAGATAATGCAGTCTTTTTCTGTTACATTTGTTTTCCCATTTATAGAAGTCATGTCGGAACTATCGCGTTACTGCCTTGCTGCAGGAATCACGAAGCCGAAATTGCTTTTTGTCGGTGGCGGGAACATGGCATCAGCCTTAGCGAACGGGTGCGTTTCATCAGGTTAGTTTGCTTGCACATATGTGGGGATATACATTGAGTATGCATCACTCCTTGATCGTCATAGTTATGAGTGCTGCACTAGTAACTACTACTAATTATGATTTCTGATGACGACATTCAAGAGTTACGGGAAAGCGGGAAAAGCTGTTCTTCTTCCTTCTTTCTCCCTTCTTCTAGAAACTCGTTCTTGTTTAGCGAAATGTCACGTAGAAGCCGAAACATTTCTTAAAGGCAGTATATCACGAAATTGACGTGATATGGAAACCTCGGGAAAAAGATCGATATAAAGAAAAAGAAGAAAAAAAGAGATCGGATAGTAGACAAACAGACGATTTGGACTAGACACTCGTGGTCATAATATGCTATGTATGGGGAAGAAAGTTGTGACGCTCATTAGTAACAGCACCAACCTCCAGTACTTAGCTAAGTGTCGAACGCGATGGATGTTTCAAAAAAAAACAGCAAACATAAAATTAGTACTAAACATTGAGTGTTGCAGACGCAAACGTCGCAGCTCCAATCATGGATGCTTGACCCTTTGTTTCTTGTTTTTTTTTTCTTTTCTGCGAACGGGATCAGTCATTTATAGTTTATTCATTTATTTTTCTTTTCTTAGCAGCTTCTTGAATCCCTTCCGTTTCCTATGAGCTTGCAGTGATTTGATTTTAGGGTTTGCTCACAAAACTGATATTGCGATTAGCTGCCGTTCAATCAGTACGTCAGAGAAATGGAAGGTAATGTTATCCTTTCTGCAATTTGTCCATGATATCAATCTTGGAAATCCTGCTCATCTAACATTTGCAACGATGCCACCTTAGCAATTTTTGTTCGCAGACAATGTTGGTTAGAATGATTAACGGTTCCTTCCCAAACGTGTTTACCCACTGTGCTCAAGATCTGCTAACCTGTTGAAAACCAAAACCATTGCTAACCATATCTGTTGAACGTTTTGCTCGTTGCGACATATTGTTAGTATTATTGCGTCAGTATGACATTAGTATTATTTTGTTTTGTTTAGGGCCAAGGTTTCGAACTTGTATTTACTTCTACTTCATCAATGGTGAAAGCATTTCCTCATGGTAAGTTTTTTTTTTTAAAGTAAGTCTTGTAAATTACTCCATTTGTGGTGATTTTTTTGGATTATGAATTCTCTCTTCACGAAACCCACCCTGTTTTTCACGTCGGGAGTCCTAGGTGGCGCTTCACTAAAGGCAGCGTATCACAAAGTTGACGATGTTGGGATCTCTCATTAACGACGTACGGTTCGGGAACGCTTGATTCCCCTTAATTGTCCCGGAAAGCGGCGTGGGAAACATCTACTTCTGCCCTGTGATGCGCCATCCGGGGAAGTGCCAGGTCCGCGAGCCATTTCCCACGCCGTTTTAAGGACGATTAGAGGGGATTGAACAGGGACACGGTCATATTCGTAATCCACATCGTAGGCCTCATATTGTCCATGAAAGATCCCGACATCGTTATACGCTGATTTTAAACAGGTTGTTTTGGCTTATCAGCTCTTAGACAAACAATACAAGAGCGATTTTTCCGAAATCTAGCAGCATAAGGGACTCACATATGATTCTTCGCTTAGTTGCGGACAAAAATATTTTTAGCGAATTTTTAGCGATCTTGAGCGGGTTTATTCGATTTATAGAAGTTTTCGCGCGCCCTTTAATAAGGGGAAACGAAAACATGAATAGGCTATGCAGAGAAAACAGCACAGTTATTTTGGGCATTTGTAAATATGGTTTGGAAACTTGCCACTTTTGTTGTTGTTTTACAGGGATAATCGTTTTGGCAGTGAAACCCCAAGCTCGACATGACGTCATCGACTCCATGTTGTCAGACAATACAAATCTAGCAAATTGTCCATTGATCATCTCAATTTTGGCTGGGATCGATGAGACGATTCTGGAAAAAGAGGTCTATGATTTTTACATTTCCTGGAATTATAACCCAATAGTTCTTCGTTCCGCTCATATGTTCAAAAAGGAATGACAACATATGCTTACTCGAAATACTCAAGAGCAGTTTTTGTCTCGGAAACACCAAACATGTCGCTGGTTCCCAAAAGTGTTCTCCACTGGTCTGGATAAATCAACGAAGAAATTTATTCTTTCTAACTCTAAAAATATGCTGAAATATGAGAGAGAGTGGTCGTTTTTTTCTCTGCTTTCTATCGCGCTTTATTCACCTGAGATTGCGGTATGACGACTGAGGTGGTATTTTATCGATGGATGACGTTACAATAACAACTCTCACCTTCAAACTGTTACCTGGCTACCTAAGTTTCTGAGTCTTTTCTACATTTGGGTCGATTTCCATTCTCTACTTTGATGCTATAATTTTTGGCTCAATGCACGAGTATTTAGCATCGTGCCAAGTTTGAGGCAGAAATGATCTCTCTTTTTTGCTACACCGAGGTCAACAGCAGGATAGGGACGTTAAGAGAACTTCTTGGATAAGTTATCGTGTTTTGTTATGCAGAAATGAGCAGCAACTCACCATTCTTGCTCGTGCGTGCTAAATACGAAAATACTCAATTCCATGCAGAAACACAACACCACCTTGTGACACCTAAGTTAGAACTTGTGATAGTAATAAAAAGGTCATACTGTTAAAAAATAGTATGTTTTGATATTTTGCTCGCATTGAATCCGCATCAAATTCTGTGATACAATAAATATCGAAATATCATGGTGAAAGTAAATATGTAAACTAAGTCTTTTATAAATGATCAAAGATCCCGAACCTCATGAATAAGAAAGTCGAAGCGCTGGATGTGGAAAGACCTCACGGTGTAGTGGACGGGGCAAAGGTTCGCAGCTGAGAATGATCGATTTTATCGGTTTTTGTATTTTCAGTGTCAATATTTCACGCATGCTTGAGAAATTATGGTGTATCATGCGGATAACCACATGAATATTGATTTATGCAATCATCTTATTTTTTTTTACTCACAATTAGGTTCAGTTCCTTTGTCTGATAAATAGTACAGTGTATATTGATGCATTGTATTGCTTTACGATTTCCTCTCCGATGTACTGTCTTGAAAAACTTGAGATCCAAGTAACACGGGACTTTTTTGTATGTTTTCTTACTATTCAATCTGATTTTACTATCTAGTGCCTAGTCTTCAAATCATTCAATCAATGCAATTTTTTTCCTGGAAAAATAATGGACTTAACCGGGCTGCACTGCTCGCTACCACTCTTCTCTTTGAAATGATTTCACGTAGAGCTCGCTATCCTAATTCTTCACTATCTCAACATTTTGCTACTAGCATGTACGAGTAAGGCTAGCGGTCATCGTGCGCGCTGCTATTGCTGCCTCATATTATTGTACACTAAAATAAGGCTCCGTTGACAAATATGAGCACAACATTATCCTTCGCCATTCTTTTTTTCGTCTAAAGCGATGATCTTTCATTGCAGTGGGAGTATTTTCAGAGAATAGAAGCCTTCTTTTTCTAGTAAAGGAAAAATCTATGCTCTGTCCAATGTTTGTCATTGTACAAAATCGAAACAATGCATGTTTTTGGTTGAGTATCCTGTATTAAATCATTTGTATTACTTCCTCCCTGCACCAAAAATTTTCTAATGAAAGTGTTGTCCTTCAATTTTCTGGGAGGAAGAATGTTCATCTTTCGTTCGAGCAACCCCAAATTCTGAATATCAGAAAAGTTTAGAAAAAGCAGGCTTTTCAGTTGAAGTCTGTTGGTTATCTCGGTCCTATTGTACGACTGTTCCCCAACACTGCTGTTGCAGTTGGTAGCGGTGCCTCTATTTTATGTGCTGAACCGAACGTGAGCGATGAATTGGTGCGTTTGAAAACTTTTTGCAGATTAATGAATTCAATCACCTGATAAGTTGTGGCCTAAACTTCATTTCGTTCAGGTAGATCTTGTCAAAAATTTCGCATCCAAAGTTGGTCTTTGCTTGCGGGTGGATTCACGAAATTTTAATGCCTATGGCGCCATATCTGGGTCTGGTCCAGCTTGGGCAAGTTTTGTTTTGATATTTTATTCAAATGAAACTTCAGCACAACACACAAACAGGTATTGTTGGTGGAGAAGTACAAAAGTGGCCAAACAATTTTCTTTAATATAAGTAAAGTAGATTCGTTAGAGTGTTCATACCATGAAGTCATGTTTTGGTTTTAACTTTATTTGCGTAAATCGTCGGATTTAAGTGCTTTGAAATTTTCAGTATAATTCTTCGATAGTTTGTGCTGAACCTCAAAAAAAGGAGTCCTCAACTCTTCATATAACAGTGTCATTCGAATAAGCTATCCCGGTAACTGGGAATCCGTTTGTAACCAGGAGCTGAGACATGTTTCTTTTTGTTATCACTTATCTGGAAAAATCGTGCAGATTCATTAAGATGGAAAAATGAAAAAGGACCTGAGGGGACTAATGAAGACTAAGTTTGATGAAGAGAGATGAGCAACAATGTTGAAAAAACGACACTTGTGAACAAATATTTCAAAGATATCACAAAATACTTTATCCTTTTATCCTTCCCAATGTTCGTGACTGTACGATCCTCCACTAAGATTGATGACCTACTGCTCTAAACTCGGAGAATCTTTCCATTCTATTAAGTTGTGACCTCGCTATATTTGTCACTTCTTAAGACTTCGTTTTAGGTATATATGTTTATCGAGTCTTTGGCTGATGGAGGAGTTTTCGCTGGATGCTCACGTGAATCCGCATTGAAACTAGCTGCACAAACAGTAATGGTTAGTTTCCAATTTTGTTCGAAATGTAGTGAGAGCTTGACTCTGAGCAGTAACGTCCCTCACTTACTTGTGCACTGTACTGTCGGTTGTTGTTTTTGACCTAGCGAACTGGAAATCATCTCCTAGTTCGTTGTGACTGCGAATAACAATAATAAGAAGAATAGGTGGTGAAAGTAAATGGTCCGTAAATTATGTGCTCCCCTTGTTCCACCTTCTTTCTTGCAATTTTGAGGAAGATGGGGAAATATTGAGCAAAAGTAGCTTCGAATAAGTATTGACTTTTTTTGGTCAGTGGAGTCGGAAACTAAATTCTATCAAACAATTTTTTCTTCACTTCAAAGTCATTTTTTATAAGAAAATCTCTTCAAGTAGATTTATACTTCATTTACTATATATTATCATTATTATATTATCAAGCCAAATAAATATATTTGTATGCATACTTAGCCACATATTGCTCTTAGTTGTTGAGAATTTCAGCGATTTTTGCACAAACATATTTTTGTTGCTTCTGCTCCTACGAAATAAAGATTCTAGATGGTGTTTTATTTGCAGTAGTGAAAAGTATACTTCACATGTATTTAGGGGGCAGCCGAAATGGTTCTTGAAAGCAGTGAGCACCCTGCAGTTCTGAAGGACAAGGTATGCTCTCCAGGTGGAACAACTATAGCTGGTCTAAGGGAACTAGAAAGATCAGGTACACATTTTTCCATGAAATTGGTTTTAAGCATTCTGCGGCTTGGGTAGTGCTTATATTTTCTGAGATAATGGTTCTATTGATTTATTGTGCTTCTAATATTCCCCCCTGACTCGTAAAAACGGTGCTTTTGAGCTAATAAGTGGTGAAGTAGGAGTCATATCCCATCAAATTCATCATAATAAATCTCATTTTCCATTTGTCCTAGGCTTCAAAGTGAGCTCGTACTATTTTCCAGTCGTCCTATGCTCATCCAAATTAGCAATTCTATTCTTCCGCTCTGAGAACAACTCAGAAGTACCATCCTAAACACTTGTGTTCTCCCAAGTACGCGCCAATAACTTCATCTTTCCACAATTTGTGAATGAATTCTCTGACGTGTCTGCTCATGAGTGATTCGTTTAGCGTATATCTGCTCTCTATGAAAACGACTTAACCTTGAGCGTTTCTCGCAAAAGTAAGAACCCTGTTCGCATTCTGAGCACTTCTAGTCGAGGCTTGATCGCGAGTGCATCGGTGCTGTATCAGTGAACTGTCGCAAAATTCTGATAAAATGATCGGTGCGCTGCCAAATACTGCACATCTAACCGAAGCTTGCAAACAGTACCTTCTTCAATCACGAAGTATCCCCCTCCACCTCTTATACAGAGATCATGTTCGCCAGGTCTGTGCGGTCGTCGCGGATTCTGTTACGTCGGGCTGACGGGTTCTGCTACTTTATCCAGTGGTACCTATCTCCAGTTGTCTTTAGGAAGGAGGATAATTGATAGGGCGATGGGGCTGATAAGGAAGCTTTCTTGAGAGGCTTTTTTCCGATGGGTATCGTTTCTTGCATGACTAGCATCATTTTGTAACCATAGTCGGGGCAAAATCCTTTTTCATTAGCATCGGCACCATCGCCCTGTCCGACTATAGTACAATCGACCGGTTATGTTCGGCGACGACTGTGATTGATAGGGTCTGTCTGAGGTTCTCCTGACAGACCATTGTTTCACTTTTTCCGCTATCATATTTTGGTGGTTTTGTCCTTTAATTCTTCAGGCGTTCCCTTCCCTATTTTTTCTTCAATATACTGCTATGATTCTCCCATTTCACTGTTTAGGTTTTCGCTCTGCGGTCATCGAAGCGGTGAAGGCAGCAACAGATAGAGCCAATAGTATGAGCTAAACAATCATGGTGAATTGATCTCATTCTCTAGGTTTTGTCTACGACTATGACTTGATCTCGTTTTTTAGTTCCTTATTTATATCAGATAAATAGTAAGAATGATTTTCTCCACAGTTTCACACCTCCCGAAGGATTTACTACCAATTTTTTGGAATGTATGATACGTTAGGGACCTCAGTAATCCGGCATGGAAATCCGCCTGAATTTAATTTTTATTGTCATAATACTAAAATTTTTAGCGTTATCGCAACATAGTGCATTTTGTAAAGGGATGTATGTTCTCACGTATATACATAAATGATTATGAACAAACATATTGTTTGATGGGTGACAGTAAACAAGAGAAATTCGGCTAAGGATTACTATTTAAATAATGCACAAATAATGAAGCCAATTTTGACTTGCTATCGATCGGATTTGACTTGGACATGCTGATGAATTGTCGCCTTAATCGTGTCAGGACTGCCAAAGTACGGTACTTTCTTATCATCACCTTCAATTTGGGCCTTCAGGAAATCGCTTTTATCAATGAACTCTACCTCTGGATGTTACCTTGTTCTCGACGGGTTGATGAGCCGAGATAACAATATAATGTCCAACAGGTGTATTCCGCTGTCCTTCCATGACTGCATTGACAACATCTTGCGTAACACGATCAAGTTCATACAGGAAGTTGATTGGTGCTAGTGGTGGATTCTGCGTACTTTGATTCTCCACAAGGGCTGTTCCCTAGAAATTAAGCACAAATTTATTAGGTTCTTCAGCATAGCTCAGCTAAAAAGATTACAGAATAAAGTTAAAATGGTCAGAATCTGGATGTGATAAATTGGGTTGGTCAACGAGTCCTCCTCGAAAAACTTCACAAGAAGAACTAGCTCTTCTTTTTGATCAGGACATTCAAATGTCTGTGATGAAAAGAGCAGTAATGGAAACACCACAATTGTCAACAACATTCAACCATTTGCTGTGAAAACCCTACATGCTCCAAAATGAATTAGGCTAGCTACTGAAAGCCCAATGAAAAGAACTTTTAAGAGGGTCATGGTTCTCGAAATTTTTCCTTGGAGTCCTGAAGAGCTGGTAAAATGACCAAAGCGAGCTATGAATCGAATGGGAACTAAGATCATCTTTTAGTCGTACTGAGGTTTTTGAAACTCATCTCTCCCTTTCTGAAGCAGCGACGAGGCTGCAAGCAAATAAGTGACCGTTATTGACTATGACTAGCTGTGTATTGCAGTAGAATTAAAAATATTACTTTTTTGCGAAGAGAAAAGGACTTTTTGACATAATTAACAATAGACCTACAATAGACATGAGTATTTCGAAAGTTTAGAGAGCTGGATGCTCAAGGGATCTTCGGGATCACTTCAAGAGCCAGAAACTTTTTTTTATTATTATTTGGGAATGTAACGAATGATATCCGAAGGTACGGATTGCAGTGAGTGATGGAATAAAGTGTTTGGGAGCTTAAAATAACCATATAACTCTTGGCTGTGAGACATATTAACATATTTTTGAAAAGTCGTGTGTGGAAGTAGTTGCAAAAAAACATCGGAGATCCAGTACACTTGGAAGTCTGATTCTATAAGAATACTTACTGCTCAATCTCGCTGACGAACTCTTTCGAAGTTTCCAGATTTGATCCAGGAAAAGAGGAAAGCACTTGTAAACTTTGTCGTTCTTTTCAAAATTTCAATCAGTTGCAAGATATATGCAAATGAAAGGAAGTCTTAAATTCAACATGCTAAAAAGATTGATTATGTCGGAATCTCCTCGCGAATAGATGAGGTTAAGGGTATCACGAGATCAGGAGTGTAACCACGACCAAGCACAATGCAATTCAACTCGTTGCTAGGTGCCTCGCAAGAAAATTAACCCAACAAGTTTCCCACGCCGTTTTTCTGGACAGTAAGTAATTGAGCGTGATCGCATTCACAGTCGTGATCTAAACTCTTGACCCCACCTATTTGAGATAAGGTCCCAACATTGTCAATTTTTGAGAATGCTGCCTTCAAAGAGATTCAGGAGCATTTCAATCCTGCAATGGTAAACGAACCTCACAAAGCCACTTGAAGATATCTGATAAAGGAAGTTCGACAAATTTTGGTGAAGGGTGCTCCAGATCTACATTCATGTCATCTGGCACACTTTCAGTATGATTTCTGTAAGTTAAAAGAATCAGGTAAACTGTAGTTCTCTGTACATTCCGCTTAAAAGTTGCTCATCGTACGTTAGGACAAAGGACTGCTGAAATTCACCTCTCACTTTTTCCGACATTAACATCAAACAGTGGAGAGTCCCATCTATTGCGTTGGTCGGGTTTCTCGTATCGGGCTATAAGTTCGTGAATGGTATCTTCTTTATACCTTAAGTTCATAGTAACTATAAAAAAATACACAGAAACAAGTTGGGGATTTCTATGTACCTGTGCAGCTCCTCCTTTTTCTGGTTCAACCATACACACGTGTCAGCGGAAGCGTGGCAGTAAAGCACAGCGTACGTAGTTTTACACAGCTTGGCAATGAGGAACAATTCATACCTATATCCTAAAGAATCTTTAAAGACAACACACCTAAAGGCTGATCGGGACATCATTACAAATGAAAAGCTACTGTATAAAGCAAAAAATAGAGTTAAAAAGGGACTAAAATGACGGGAAACTATAACTACAATGAATACTATAACTCAATTATTGTCAATTAACTATAAAAATACTGACAAGACTTACCTTTAATGTAGTTTAAAGCATCACATATAACAACAGTGTTTTGATTCAAGGACTTCTGCACTGAAGAGCGCAGGAATGAGCGATGTTCTTTTTCCTAAAAAATTAGTGTCTCAGCAACATCGTCTTCTTAAGCATACAACCGCGTTAAAGCGACCTGACTTGTGGTGGAATCGCTTCGACGCTTGCGCCCGACTTCTGGGATCTGCGCTTAGAGTTCATTAAAGGTATCCAACGAAAAAGAGGTGGGTTGGTTTAAACGGATATAGACCAGGGGGGTATTTTCCGATAAAAAAAAACGGCCCGGAAGATGCGGCGCATGCACAAGGTTGGCGGGCTCCAATCGAACTCCTCGTGGAAAATAGTGCGCCGCAACGCTCCAAGCCGTATCTTCCGGGCCGTTTTTTACGCTAATTAGGAAGAAATAGACGGAATCACCCTTCTCTCAGTAATCTACGATCCCGTATACGAATACTCTACCGGAAATCCCTACCACCTCACATTCGTGAGGGTGGTAGGAAATTTAAAGCTAGAGAGGGTTCCACGGCGAGCCCAATCGCCTATGCAATTGTAGCCGAAGTCAGGTCATTTCGACCCGACTGTAACTTAGGAACATAATGCGAATTAAGAGGTAAACATTAGTTCGACAAAAAGTTCCAAAGGAAGCATTAACTGACCTTACTGGCATTGTTGTAATCGTCTCTGCTGAGAAGAGAATCATCATCATCGCCGATAATAACCACTTCCTTCCCTTCGACGGTGAAATATTCACGGACTCGTTGAACAATTGTCGATTTCCCACAGGATGGATGTCCAGTAACCACCAAAAGAGGCATTCCTACCGGAAATAATGAAAAAGAATAACCCAAAAAAGGTACATAACTAGGTGGTGACACAAAGGAATGAGAAAAAGACTTGTTTCGAGAGGAAAACTGAATTAATATGAAAGAGCTGCATACGAACAAACAATTGAGTCAAACATTTATTGCGCACGAAGACTTTGGCTGCTCGCAACGTCGCATCTGGACCTGGTGTCACAAACGTGTCACAGACAGAACATAAAAATAAAAGAACGAAGATCTAGTGCACTCTGAGAATGTCCAGACAAAGAGCATTCGAATAAAAAACAATCTGTGAGAGTAGCATTCTCGCGCAGTTGGCACATTTGCTGGACAAAGAGTAAGGTGAAATGTAGTTGAGAGGGGCACTCAGTGGCGCCCTTATTTCTCGAAGTAAATAATCGAATCAGTCGGGGCTCTAAGGCCTAACCTTTAGTCTTAGAGAATCTATGACATGTAAACCAAATTATTAAGAGAAAAAAAGTAAGTTAGTGTGTCGAGAAATAAGGGCGTCAGTGAGTCCCCCATCCCCACCTAGATTTTACCCCAAAGAGGTTTAATCCTCATTCAGAGCATTCTCGTACATCGAGTCTCCAAGCATTGTAGCAGCCCATTCCACATTACACTCGATTTTCATGAGCTGCCTTATCTTCGCTATTACTCTTTATTTACTTATGTATTTTACGTGTTTATGTTCGTTTCTACTTTATCTCTTTTGTTTCAATAAAATTTAATTACCTAAGTTTGAGGCATACTTCGTGACTAAAAAATCCACTGAACTGAACACTGAAAACACCTAGCACACATGAGTTCCGGAACTGTGGTTTTTTGTGACAGCCCACTGCGGGAGCCGCCAGCGAAATATGGTTATCAGTAACCAACAATTCCCCGAGCCGAAAGTGCGGCACCGCACATCCGGCTGCTTCAACGGGAAGACTTTTCCGTTCCAGAATTTCATGCATCAACTTCCACTGACACATTGATCTGCACCCACAAGGTTGTGACCCTGAAAAAGGCCTTGGGGTTAAAAGGTGTTTCCTCTGTGAAGGATGTTCGGTTATCTCATAAGAAATGGGATACTTTGCGGTTCTATCATCCCTTTTTCTCTTAGTAGCTTACTCCGACTAGCTTAGCTATTCACTTTCACTGATAAACTGTCGAGTCGAGTGATGAGCTTTCGCCTTCTCAAATGGGAAAGACTGAAAGAAATTTGAAAGGATTTTTGACAGTTAAGAGCAACCTTTGTGCGCTATGGACGTTATTTTTTGCGCGCCGAAGTACAAGCCAAAGAGAGCACCGTTGAGTGCCCTCAACTACCTTGCACCCAGATCTTTCCTACCTTAAATTTTCCGCATTCTCTGCAAAATACGAACGGTACATTTACATTCGCAGTAGGAACTATACAGTCATTTGGAAAAACGATGTAGTGAACGAAAATCAAGAAGTAAATGAAGCATGGATTTAGGTGAATCATGTGAGATATGAAATATACCAAGATGAATACATGACTTGGAAAAAGAGAACGATCGTTGACCTAAGCATATATAGTAAAGCCAAAAAGACATGAAGCACAGTGCAGTTGCGTAAGCGGTTGCGCTCAAAGCGGTGCAGTGGCGCGAACCAGTTAGAATCGAGGTGGGACCATCGCGAACTGCAGCAATGAACGGTGGCAGCAGAGGTCCTCACTCGATCCTAACTGATTCGCACCACTGCACCGCTTCGGGCGCTACCGCTTACGCATCTGCACCATGTTTCATGTCGTTTTGACCAGAATGCACCATCTTGATTTCGCCACATTATAACCGAGCACCTGTACAACACAACTGAAATCTTTGGCGAAAGTACGCTGTTGTGCTCACTGTAGCGGATAGATTCCTGACTAGAAGAATGCGGATAAAATGTAGTTGGGGAGGGGGACACTCAATCGCGTCCTTATTTCTCGAAGTTAATAATTAAATCAGTTGTGGCCGGGAAGAATGCATATAAGGGTGGTATTAGCAAACAATGAGAAGATAACGGGCGCTGAACCTGACATAAAGAATAATTCATTCAATATGTGGAAATATCAAGTCCAAATCAGAGAGAACCTCATAGCAAATGTCGGGATTTTTTTTCCAATCATAAGTACATACATATTGATGTACATATCCACACATCTACACATAAAAACACGAATAGGATTGCAAAAATTGGATTTATTTCGTTCGTAAATTCAAAGTGGCGCAGCAGTAGCCAATCAGAGCACGGTAATAATCACGCATGTGTCACAACGAGCAGACGCCAGGATCGCGTCACTAGTGTGGATGAATGTCCGAAACTGTTACGTTAAAGGATGCTCTAGGAAATGTAGAGGTGGGTTGTATGTAACATTTTTTATTCTCCAATTAAAAAGGAGTAAGTTTTCAGTTACTGGAGGATTTAATATTACCGGATGATCAACCAGCTATCGAGGCTCATCCCCTTCCCTTACTGTGCAGGTTACAGTTTTCTCTTTACTTTATTCATCGTTATCCCGCAATCATCCATCTTCTAGGACAAACTTTGACACCAACTTCGAGGACAGAAATGCGTATGTGACAGGTGTTTCTAAATACATTGAGGAGGCAACTCGTCACGCTCTTTTTGTGAGTTTCTTTTGTGAGTATATTATAATAGATTTGTCTTTGAATTTGTTGTTTTTTTTCCCTGAATTTAAGAGTAGGAGTGAAGTGCATAATGGATGCTACTTGACTTCCTGGCGTAAAACGTTAGAGAGCACAGCGGACGGTTCTTAGTCATCAATGGCGACCAAAGAAATGTTTCCCTAATAGTACTGTTAACAAAAGAATAGTCTGTGGACGAATGAATACGGTTATAAAAAGCCAGTGAAACGGCTTGAAAATAAGTAAATTGCAAAGAAGCATTTGAAACTAGTGGGAAAAGAAAAAATGGTCTAAGATGTAGTTGGGGATTAAGGAGGGTGAAATGTATTTGGGAGGTGCCCTCATTTGCGCTCTTATTTCTGGAACTAAATAACTAAATCAGTCGGGTCCCTAAGACATAAGCATTAGTCTTAGAGGATCTATGATATGTAAACCAAAAAAGGAAGATAAAGATCCCAGAAATAAGAGCGCAGTTGAGTGCCTTCATTCCCCCAACTGCATTTTCCCCCAAAAATAATTATAAGTTTTACACTAGTTTCTGTTGTAGTTTTCTCTTTAGCATTCCAAACATTGAAAGAGTTGTACATTGCTGTAATTATAATACTATATGTTCTATGCAAATTTGCACTTCCAGAACGACCTCCTAGTCGAAGGTCTGCAGCATGCGGCGAACCTTTACACATGGAGATGCTGCTCTCGTGCTGTGCCTACGGTACTAAATCTTGAATGATTCTGTATTGGCGTTATTTCATCTATATTTGTTTTTCAGGTGAAATCAAATGATCAGCCAAATCGTGTCGAAATTAATATGAAAGTCGTGGAAGTTTTGAGACCTGAAGTTGACAAACTTCAACAGTTTATGCTGTTCACGGTTAGTGAAACTATGAGTTTTCTGGTCTACGTCTACATGTTTTCTTTTGTCTGCCAAAAGAATCTGGTTTTGTCGCTTTGAAGTGAAATATTCGGGATTTTCGTTTTTGTTGTTGACTATTTCGTTTTTAGAATGATGCAATTTCGCGATTCTGTGAAGAAGTTCGGCGGCTTTGTCATACAGAAAAGCGGAAGGTAGGTGAATTGCAAAATTCTCTCGTTAACTTCTAACGCTCAGTGAATATGTTTAGGATTTCGTCTCTGAAGCTTACCTTCTTACATTAGGACGCTTTTTGAACATGTTCGCAGTTCTCGATGAGTTGAAAAATATGAAAGCATCTATTAAGAACGACTTCTCCACTTTCCGAAGGTTGTTCCTTTTCTTATGGGATTTTTTTTCTGAACGTTCGTGAGAGCAATTTAATGTCATATTTGCATCATTTCGTTCAGATCTGCACAATTTCTCCAAGTCATGTCTGACACCCAAACCATCCATGATATGCAAAACTTAAGCATGTTTCTAGCTACCCAAAACAAAATTAAGGATGACTTAAGGGCGAGGATGGTGAAGGTAGGGGTTTGGACTAAAGTGTTCATTGATTTTCAAATTTTTGTTTGTCAAGAATTCAAAGTAATTAACTTTTAGATTGAAGCATATGAGGAACTCCTAGCCGATGTTATCAATATATGTGCTCACATGTTCGAAAATCACTTGTATCTTACACCGTCAGAGCGGCATATGTTCGTCAAAGTAATTTGTTCTCCATAGGAAATTAATTGGCTTTGTTTCACTGTGATAATGGAAGTAATTACAAGGTGATTGCTTTTTCTCTGTTTCTCATGGATGGAGATGCTGCCAACGTAGCGAAGATGGATCAGAAGAAACGTCTAAGCATAAGCCGTCTAGATAAGATTTTTAAAGTACGTTGATTTTGCTTCCCTACTGTTAGTGCTTCTTGAGAGTAGAATCTTTTCACAATGCTTGCTGTAGAAGTCTGATCAGAAGTGAAGTTGAAGCGAACAAAACTAAAAAAAAGAAAATTTTATCATAGACGGTAGAGGAGCTAACCAAACACATAACTTGAAACAAACATGCTGTGAATATATTAAGGTGTAGGATTTCTAAGAACTTTCACTTCTTCTCTTTAACGCAGCTTCACATATGCCCATATTTGACACTAGTTCATGCATGTGATTAGATTTTCAAGCATTTCTTTCAAATATCATCATTCATCAATTTGTAACGATTATTCGTTCCGTCATAACTCTCATTTTTTCCGTTGTGCAGTCGTTGGAAGTTGTCCCACTTTATGGGGACATGCAAATACAACCGTTTTCGTTCGTGAGGAGATCGCAGTACTACGAATCAAGTAAATGGACGCTAAGCGATAAAGAGGGTAATTAGCTGGATTTATTTGAATAGTGTTTGTGATGCCAATTGTGTTTATAGTACCGCTTTTTTTTGCAGGTGACAAATGTCATGTGAACATAGTTGAGAAAATGAAGATAACTCGTGCTGATCATGAGTCTTACGTCACTCAGCTTGCGAAATTAAACAACAATGTCAGTTCATTTGTTTCTTTGCTTTTTTTTCGTTTCACTTTTTCTTAGAACATTTTTTGAAATTTGAACCCAGAAGCTTTTCGAGATGAAGTGGAGGCTGCATATTTGGAGATAATGCTTTGTGATGTTTGATATACAGGATACAGGATGATATATGTTGCACTTAGGTTGTGGAACAGAATATAACGCATGTTAGCTTTTACAATTCTATGTGTAAATTCTGCGCAAAATGTAACGTTTCTGTTGTGCTATTTATTCTCACAAAACCAGCGACGATGCAACCACTTCACTCGTTAGGTTTTCTATGAGCTTTGACTGTGAAGTTCAACAAGGACCGACATAGAGGTGGTCAGGGTTACCTCGTTGGTGTTTCTCATCTCCTGTCTTTCACAATCCGTAAGAAAATGCAAAAGTGGGTGCGCTGGGCAGCATTTGGAAAGAGACGTTCGCAAAAGCTGTACGAGTACCCCCGAATGATATAAATGAAGCAGTGAAATTGCAATCTAATAATAAAGATGATCCTGACTTTATGCTACTCCACCTTCTTGTTAAAACCCACATTTTTCGATCAATTTGAGATGATCCTCGTTTTAGGTTGCCATTAGCGATCGAGTAGCTCTAAACTCAGACTCGGAAAACCGCGAACTGACCTCATTAGCACTCAGTGGAATGCAGCTACTCTGTCAGTGGACGGCAGACGTGGTTGAAACTATTAGCTGGAAACTGCTTCATCCAACAAATAGCAGGGACAATAAAGATTGCCCAGAGAGTGCTGAAGAGTATGAGAGAGCTACGAGGTATGGTTGCAAATTGTTGAAAGTATGATTCTTACGAGTAGCTTGCATTGTGGAAACATTGGCTGTTCTGCAACTGCCTGACTTTAGTAGCATCGGTTTAGGTACAACTATTCACCCGCTGAGAAAACAGCTCTCATTCAAACAATTTCGATGATAAAAGGCTTGCAGTCGTTGTTAGGACGTATTGAGTCTTCACTTTCCAACGCAATAAGGTATTGCGATTTTTGTTTTAACTGGTATCTTTGCTTTTGATTGTTTGTTACTAATGTTTGACTCATGTATGTTTCATTTCTTTCTAGTCCCTCATTTCCAGGCGCCATATATACGCTGAATTGCAAGGATTTGTTCAACATGCTTTCAACGAACCGATCCAAAAAGCAGTGAAAAGCAAGAAGGACCTTCTTGCAAGGTAAGCATCTTTGCTTCCACAGCGAATCAGAAATATCCTACATGTATGCGAATGACTATCGTGAATTAGGGTTAAGTAGAAAAATAACTGAGTAGTATGGGATCCAATTAAGCATGTTTCTAGCATCTATCTCTCCTTATATTGTTTTAAGTGGGATGATAGGACTACTGAAACTGATGAATCGGGTGAAGAGGTGGAATGATCTGTTGTTTAGACAATGAAGAGAGAAACGGCAATATTGATTGGAAGTGCTATCATCTCTCATTTTCTTCCACTTCAATAGAAGTGTTGCGTTAATTGGGACAAATGCGGTAATAAAAGCTTTGCGTAGCTAAGATGTCCTCGCTAGGCAGATAAAATCCCGCGTGGTATATATAACAACTTCACGGGCAAAATCTCGCTTTTTATGATAACATCAGCATTAGCGCGAAAGGAAGAGCAAGGTATTTTAATTCGAGAGGTAGTGGTATTTTCTTCAAGGTATTCAGCGCCGCTCTCGAGAATATAATGCAAAGATTTTGATGGGATTATATGTGTATGTGAGAATCGATAGTCAGGAGTTATACCATCTTCGTTTTATTATTGTTCTTTTTTTAAAAGGCGGAATCTAGTCCTAGCCGATCTCGAGGAATCCATAAACAGCAGAAATCTCAGTTTCAGTTGCGCCATTTCGATTAAATGAAAAAAAAACGACAACAAAAGAGGTCCAAAATACTTTTGTCCACTTTAGACTCTAGTTTAATGATCTCATCTAACAGGAATGAATAAAACTGAAAAAATCAGGAAAATACTGTCTTCTAAAGTGAAAAATTCTTCCTTGAATGATGTATGATGTTTTGGGAATACTTTTCATTTCCATTTACATATTTCACTTTGTAGAAAACTATTACTACTTATTCTTCATCTCAATGCTTTAAATATAGATAATTTTTGACTGTTAGAGAGATAGTAGTTAAGGTAACCTTGTCGCTCTATAAACATGAATATTATCTTAACCAAGGCAGTGAAAGGTGTTTCAATGGTCGGAGAATCAGGTTAGAAATCCTCTTTTTTTTTGTCCGATATGGAGGTATTTAAGTTGCTAATGTTCTACTACAAGTTTTCAAAAGGTGAAGATGTATTTCAGAAACATATTGAAAAAAATCAGAATGAGAAGTAGAAGGCTCTATAACTTTTCAATTACTTTTGAACACGTCCCTTAGATACCACCAGACTTATGAAAGATAGCAGATTAATACACTTTAAGCATTCTGCAATCGGTGCGCGATACTTGCGTTGATACGTATTCGTCAACTTCGGATTCACGTCCTTCAGTTGAAAAACCTAAGAAGCGTCAGGGTAAGGACTCTACGACTAGTTCGAGCAGCGACTTGCGGATTGCTCGAAGAGCTTCTCCTCCTGCTCCAAGCAGTACACAGGTACTTGAAGAATTTTTATTTTCACCAACCTGTTTGTCTCTATAGTGGCGAGAAGAAAGTGTCTATAACAGCATCGAAGCAGTTGCTTAGAAGTTGCATCAAATATTTTTTGCAGCTTTACATGGCGAGGACACAGCTGGAGTCGTTGATATCTGAAAGAGCCAGCGGCGGTAAGAGAGTGCTACGTAAAGAGCTCGACGCTAAGACCATTGAAAGGATTTCTATTTTTCTAAGGTATTTCCATCCAACCCGCGATACGTTTATTATTGTAGAAAAATAACTTTGTACAATACGTCGTAGATTGCCTCTATTTTGTTGAATGTGCTGGTGCTGAACTCATCTGTTTTATCTCAGAAAATCAACTCATTGGCCTGCTTTGTTTCGTCTCTCGGACTCGTTAGCAGAGGCTGCTGAGCTAAGCCAGCTCTGGTTCAGAGAGTTCTACCTAGAAATGACAATGGGACAGCGCATTCAAGTGCGTCTATTGTACTTCCGTTTTCAACATTGAACTAATTTTCTTTTTCTTCAGAAATATTTCTAAACCACATTTTGCTATTATTATAAGTGTTAACAGCTGCATTTAAACTGGTGGCTTAGAATTGTTTTTAAGTTCCCCATTGAGATGTCCATCCCATGGATTTTGACTGACCATATACTGACAAATCCTGATTCGTCCTTGGTTGAGGGAGCATTATACCAGCTGGATTTGTACAATGACGCTGCCAACTACAGTCTTTTCAATTTTAGGAAACGGTTTCTCTTTGATGAGGTATGCGAGTAAAGACTTTAGGAAAGTAAAGACCTACTGTTTTTTTTTATATTCAAAGAACAAACTGCAGGTGGAGGCTGAAGTGAATTTGTGCTTCGACCAATTCATTTATAAGCTCTCCGATATGGTCTTCACACACTTCAAGCAGCTAGCGTCATGGTATTTATTTTATACCTCTATTGTCACTTGTCTGTATTCTTGGATTGTAAGATTCTTTGCAGTATGATGCTCGACAAACGATTTAAACTTGATTGTCAGCGTGCTGGAGTCACAATAAGAACACCACCGGCTGGTCGTTTTGATGGAGTGTTGAGACAGAGACATGTGCAGGTGTCATTATGAGTTAAAATGAGTTATGTTCAAACGAAATTGTGCGTTGCAGTTGCTCGGCCGTTCCATTGATCTTAACCGGTTAATATCTCAGCGGATCAACATAGCACTTCTAAAAGCACTTGACACAGCAATCTGGATGTTTGAAAGTGCAGAGCTTTCGAGTATAGTGGTTCGTCCTATTCTACCTATCATTTTTTCTATACTCACGAAGTATGCACTTGTGGATGTGGGCTGTTGTTATAGTTTCGGGGCAAAATGACCTGAAGCCTGATGCACTTGCGCTCGAAGCGGTGGAGCCACCCTGTTGGGATCGGAGTAGGACCATCGCTACTTCCACCTGGAATGTAAAGGGAAGGTGGTTAAGGTCCCACCTCGATTGCCACCGCCAGCTCCACCGCGCGCCTTCTTACGCAACAGTGTCACGTTGAGGGCCTTGTTGCTCCTCTTATACTTATTATTACAACACACACCATATTATGTTTCAGTATAAACGTTCATACATTCAGGAATTAGATTTCCTTATTGAGACGAATCGGCTGTGCCACTCCTTATTACGAGAAAGGCTTTTTTCTGTGGCGGACTTCAACGATCTTTTGCTTGAGGTAGGTTACCTTGCGTAATAAAAGATCATAGTGCCACTCATTCTTAGTATACGTTGCGAGAAGGTTTTTTTGGAGTCTCTCAAATTTACCGGTGTTGCATCCGTTTTCAGATGTATGTCAGATTTGAATACCTACAGATTCCTGAGTGATTATCAATATTAAAACAATTTTGTAACCACGATTCACTCGCCGACATTTAGAAAATACTTCTATTTAGCACTGGTGGACGATTTTACCAGTCGTTCACCAGAGCCTATGTCTGATATAGTTGTCACTGAGAGGATAAATGGCATAGAAATCGAAACCATTGGTGGTTCATTTCCCCAGCCGCACCATCCATTGTTACTTAGTCCATTTGCTGATCCGAATTGATACCTGACAGGATCTGACCGTCTGTTGGACAAACATTTAGACAAACAAACAGTGAATTATCTTGTTTTTGTGCTATGAAATGGATTTAATTTTCTACTGGTTAGCAATGTACCCAACCCAGACACATTTTTTCGATGCTGTAGCGGGTTTATTCATCTGGATAAATGGTAATGAATGTTCCACGTGAAGATAATGCGTGAAGATAATGTTAATTTACTTGGACAATGATGATGGAGACAGGTTCCGTTTCTGTGTGCACAACGGTGCGGTTGCAGTGCACTGTTTTGGCGTGATTTTTTTTAACAAAATATCTAGGAAGCATAGTTTTTGTATGTGCTGTCTTTTACATAGGGATGCAACCAACTTCAACTTGGAAAGATTCCTAGTACTTCCAACTGCAATGAATTCTTTTTTTTTTTTGGGTTTTCTGATTTTTTAAATTTGCATTTCGGATATTCCCTTGTTTTTTTTCGTTGTGGCTTTTTTCACAAGGGTACACCACTGCTTTTCATGATTTAAGCGTTGTTTATCTCCTCCTTCCAGTTTGAAGCAAGATTTTAATAACAACCTTATGCTTCTCGTTCTCCTTAACTTGGTGCAGTCTCTTTCGCTCTTTTTTCCTGTAGATTATTTTGTAGAGAACTCTTACTTTATGGAGAACTGCACCAATTTTGTATTCTTGCCACAGTTGTTTGTTTATGTTGCATTTCTCGACAACCCGAACGTAAACACTCATACGTTCACGTCTTTGCAGCAGACTGCGTGGAATATCTGACCTTGTGCGAGAAAATGACTACTTTAAGGCGGCAGTTCTAATTCGTAGTGGCATAAAAACTACAACCACTGATACCTTTTAAATTATAACTACTCGAAGAGCGGTATAGTGGTGATTTCATCTCTTGCGCAACCGCTACCGGTCTACCTATGATCTTACGATTCCGACTATTGTGTTCCAAAATCTGTCGATTTCTGAATCATTAAAGTCTGGGAACGTATCTTCAAGTCTAAACATCTTTTTTTAAAGGCTAATCATAATGTATCAGCACCACATGGTCGTATCACGTTGCATGTCTTTTGGGAACTTAATTATGATTTTGTTCCGAATTTTATCTACAATGGATCCACCCATCGTTTTGTGCGTGCGAAGGTAGGTCGTCTCCAGGCATCTTCTTTAGTTCTTACTCGATCGAGGCAATTTTAGGAAGTATTTCGGAAAACTCCAGCACGAGAGAGAAAGCCACAAGTTTCTTTTGTTTACCTGTGGGGCTCAAAGTCTTTGAATGCTGCATTCGCTAATATTTTTTATTCATACGCTCGTTTCATTGGTATTCCTCACCTAAAGGCGATTGCACGACTACTCCAGTATCAAGGTGGCACTCAATTTTTCACATTTTTGAATCGATTCACTTTACAGAATTGTTGATTTCTAGGTATTTCTGTTATTCTTGAGGAGCTGTTGAAGATGTCACGCATATTAATCACTGAAAAATTGAAACGACATCTAAGAGCAATGTACTCAGTGATGCCGAAGCTATGCAAACTACCCAGAAGTGATTACGGTAGTCCAGGTAAAAACAACTTGATCGAATTATTACAATGAGAATGATCGGTTTGTTTATTCACAGTAGAAGAACTTCATAAGTGAGTTCCAGAGGTGAAGGCATTAAAAGAAAGCATCCGTACTCTCTTGGACTTCTCTTCCAATTAATAATGGTGAAAGCATTCTAATAATGACAAAACGTTCAAATCCGGCCTCATACAACGACGAGATTGAGGACGAAGTCAAAATTGTGTACAGAACCAGAGAATGTGCTAGAACGCTGCCTATGCTTCACTAGCGGTCCAGCTTCTACTTTTAGTCGTTGTCGCACCTTAATGTTTTTACGCCAAGCTTCAGTATATCTTAAAGAGGGACGGTGCTTACGAAAGTGTTGTTGTTCCATTGAACTCCGTATACGTAACAATACATAAGAATCGTTAAAGAATTTCAGCAACAGTCTAACTCCAACGTTGTTAGATCTTTTCACCATTCATCGCGTTTCGCCTGTGATTAAATCACATCCGATTGTACCCCTATCAAAATCCCCTTTTTATCGGGAGTTCTTGCAAGGATGTGATCGTTACACTTTCATCACTCTCTTCAGGAGTTCTCCAGTACTACTTCCATCATCTCGAAGGAGTGGGCAAGTACAGTGAGTTGAAAGGAGAATTCTGCCAGGTACCTCTCTATATGATTTATATTCTTGATGATGATTGCTTTAAAATCTTTTTTGAGAGGTGTTGTGAGCTGTAATGTATGAAATTTTTTTGGGACGTAAGTACTGATAGAATAGAGGGGATATTTGTCATATTTTAATCATGTGCATATATTATGACCACTTGTTGAAGCCTGCACCCATTCCACACATTTAAAGGATCTTCGAGAGTTGGGCAACATCATATTGTTCTGCGAACAACTTGAACTAGGTATGGCACAAGAGGAGGTGCAGGATCTCCTTGCAGCTGCCGCATTCACAAATGTCATTCCAAAACCACCGGCAAAAAGTTTGTTTTCTCCCATTGTCTTTCTTTTTCATTATTCCACATCTGGTACCCTGAAATTTCGAGTGGAATTTTTCTTCATGATTATGAACACAAAAAACGCACAGTTTTGCGTAACAATGCCGTTCTGGGGAATTATGCTGGAAGTGTTGTAGGGCATGAACTTCTCGAAAATCTCTTCTAGTTTGGAATAGCGTTTTTACTTTGCAGTCTCGAGCAAGAATTCAGCAATCATTTTGCACTTTTTTCACTTCATTTTGTGGAGTAGAGCTTGTTTTTGTTTTTCCATTCTGCTGCAGTAGTGAATTCCCACTAGGAAGAAAATTTATTAGGCAATTGTAAAAGTGATTTCGTCTTAATGAGGAAACTCCATGTGATAGCTGAATAAAGATCTTCAACGAAAACTCTGCTGTTGGGGGAGAAAATCGGGCGTCTATGAATTGAGTTATTTCATTTCAGGACAATATTCTAATTGTTCTTTTACTAAGAACAGAAAGTAAGTCTTCATTTTGTGCAAATGCCAAGAGGTTCCAGGTTTAGCATTTTCCATTTCTTGCAATGGACATCCATGTCATCATGGACTGTTTGGAAACTATTTGAAACAACAATCCAATTGCTTAGATTGAACGGATTGTCTAAGAATTATTCTACTTGGTTATTCATTACAGATGTTGCGGAGCAAGAGAAACAACTGGTTAAACTTGAAGAAAAATATTCTCGAATTCAACTGACGAACGTTGTCGAAAAGCTCGGTGATGATAAGGTATTCTCTACACTTCTCTCATTTTACTGTTGCGACGGTGACGAGTGTAGTACTTCGGGGAAAAAAATAGGGCGCGAGTGAATTGTATATAACGTCATTTCCATATGATATATGGAAATGGTATTATATATAATAAACTATATGTATACAAAGGGGGGGGGGGGGCTGCGGTGGGGTTCAAACCCCCCCCCCCCCCCCCGAAATGGGGGGAAAAAAAAACTCCCCCCCCCCCCCCAAAAATACATATACATACATATTCATTGATTTGATTTATTTTGCAGCAAATCGCAATCTCTCGTGAAGCAGAACTTATGACAAAAGAACGCCTTTGCTGTGGATTGAACATCTTTGACATGTTTTTGAGGAGAATTCGTCAAATAATCGGTGATGATCCGGTTGGTTAATTTCCGTTTCTTTCCTCCACATTTTTATATAGTATAGTTATATAGTATATAGTTATTTTTATATAGTATGTACAAGTTCATATGACAATTACAGTGTGAAGTACGTCCTTTATTTTGTAAAATAATATGTACCCTTTTCTTCAGCTTTGGACTGGTGGCTATCCACCAAATGGTGTGATGTGGATCGACGAATGCGTTGAATTCCATCGTGTTTGGTCAGCTCTTCAGTTTTTCATTTGCCATCCCCGTCTTACTGAAGATGAACGTCTAGTAGAGTAAGTTGGTTCTTTTTAGTTTTTTGAAGTTGCCGAACTGGGAACCAAACTCATCGATTTTGAAATTGGCTGTTCACCAGGCGCAGCACTGGTAGGGTGCGGATGCTAGAAGTTATTGAGTCCTTCTAGTTCCTAAGATGTGAAGCTGAGTAGAAGACGCAAAGCTACGCTAACAATTCACCTGGGAGTTTCAGAGGGTTGCGAGGGATGCATAGATGAGATAGTCGGAGCCGGCGCTCTGACCCCCTTCAATTTTGGATGGTTTTCAAAAGAATCCCCTTCACTTTTGGACGGTTGGCGAAGGGATCCTCATCTATTGGGCTGCAGCCCATGAGCTAGACCCCTTCACGTGAGGAGGGGTCCAGTTCCTCTCTGTCGCACCTATGGAGAAGAGTGTGTTAGCAGTCTGCGAACAAACGAGCCCATTGGATAAGTTCTGATCTACCACTTTTTAAACCGAAGAACGAACGGTTGTATATGAAATAGACTTTTCTGTGTCAATTGACTACCTTGTAAGCTGAAATAAATAGCAGTGTTAGACCCACCACTCTACTATTCAGTTGTGTTCAGCCTGTTTTTATCCACGATGCGATTTTGATGCTTCCCACAGAGACGATTCGGTGCGGACCCCGCATGCGAAGCGGATACATCGTTTGCTAAAACTTTCTTCTTGTGCCGCTTCATCAGTGGACAGCGATCCTTCCAGTCTTCCCTATACGCGCTGCCATTTTTCCTTGCTCTGACGGGCGCAATGTGCGTGTTCGACTTTGGGAAGGAACAGAAAAGAGCTGATTTTGTGCCAACCAGAGAAAATGCGTCACAGTAAACGTGTCATCTTCACTCTGTAAAAATAACTTTTAGGAAATATACCATTATAATTACAAGAAGTGTTTGTAGTCTTTCTGCTTCTTCATCTACGCATACTCTTTGAATAGTGGGACTTTTCAATTAGTCTGACACATTATCATGTTAACTTCAACTACCTCTTCACAGTTTCGCCCTTTTTGTTTCAGGGAACTTTTCGGCGACTCTTTACAATGGGCTGGAATGTCGATCATTTGCTTATTGGGACAGCAACGACGTTTTGAACTTCTCGATTTCTGTTACCATCTTCATCGAATACAAAGACTCGATGGCAAAGATGACACCGTCAATGGAGTTGTAATTTTTTCACTTCGTTACAACAAACCCTGTGTCTATTTCCTGATCCTGATTTCTTTCAGCGCCTGGCTCGAATGGTTGACCGGATAAGACGTTTCCAGCTATTAAATTCTCAAGTTATTTCTGTTCTTAATAACTATCTTCTTACTAACGAGGAGTTCGAAGAAGAAAATGTTCGTGAATTTATGCCACCTACGCATCCATCTCTTACTGGACAATATCCGGTAGAATCATAGAAGAACCTTGTTCTGTTGATCCTCCAGATCTCCATAGGAACTCATCGTTCAAAACAGTTCCTACAGTTCTGTGGAAGAAAGCATTCTAATCTTTTTCCTGTTTGCTACAATAATGACGGTTATTTCAAACTGCAAACAGTTGGCTTTTTTGTTGTTTACTAAATAAACTATTTATATTATGTATAAACAGGCTAGCCCACTCCAGTGAGAGTTCCGTCAGAAACAAGGAACTCACTACAGAATAGTATTTCTTGGAAATTATTACACCACACAGCGAGGGTCCTCCGAGGTCTGCTGGATTTATGTGCAGCGTCTTTTTCACTGGATAAGTTTTTCTTTCTTCATTATCGTGGATCTTTTTTCTTCTGTCAAGATCATAGGATCAACAATAAAACTTCCAATGACTCGTGGTCTTGATACCCGTTCATGATGTCGATTTCATTGTTCTCCGATAAAGACAGTGCAGTAATCAGGTATTGCATCCTCATTCTCTTAAATCACTTCCAAACTGAATTCCCGTTACACGTGCACGAAAATACATGCGAAATAAATGTGAAATAAAATTTATTACCAGTTTAAATTCAAAAGTACGTCAAAGAACGATTATTTTTGGATAATACCGATGCAAAATTTATTATGAACTTCATAATTCAATTACTTGAGACATCATAAGGATAGCAATTCCACTTCTTTTCTACGTTCATGGGTCAAATGAAAATCGTCACCTACAGTGAGGAAAATGAGGTAGTGCAGAAAGATTACACTGTATCTTTTCTGTATTACCTGTAGTTTTCTGTAGTCTCATGACGTTAATGGCATCACCCAAGAATCTGAAGTGGTGCAGATTTCAGGTGCAGTATTCTTATAAGGGATAGTAGATTATGGAGAGGAGGGTGATTCCTTCCATTTCTTCCTAATTGCGGTAAAAAAACAGCCCGGAAGATACGGCGCCGCACACGGCTGGCGCGCTCCAGTCGAACTCCTTGTAGAAAGTAGCGCGCCGGAACGTCCGAAGACATATCTTCCGGACCGTTTTTTACGGCTATTGGGAAGAAGTGGACGGAATCACCCCCCTCTCCATAATCTACTATCCCGTATACGAATACTCCACCTGAAATCCGTACCACCTCAGATTCGTGGAGTGATGCCTTTAAGTGTACATATTACATCGGTTTGCAAATGGTTGGTTAGCTCGTCGTCCCTATCACGAACAGGAATTGCCCAAAGACTTCTCCATCATTTTGATGCACAAGGAACATCAAAATTCAAAGGACTTCATAATTACTGGATCAACGCTCTTTCTATAGTAATACCGCGTGGAACCCGGTCACTCACGTTTCTGCTACACCGATTATCGCTGAAACGCATTACGACATTCCTTTTCTTATTTTCCTTGATGAATGCGACTTCTCCATCTTTCGATAGTCGTTGAGGGGCTGGAACTTTGTCATCTTCCGTGAAGCATAGTACTCCTAGCATTATCTTTCAGATGAAGTGTTGAATGACGCTAATCGCATATTCTTCCTTTCTTTCATGGAAACGAGCAGACTTCTGTAGGCTTAGGTCGGTGAAGGTAGAGCGGTGGTGAAAATGGAGCCAGATGTTTCCCGTGTTCTTCACCACATCCTCGGGATTCACAAAAACAACGGGGATAGAATCGATGGAGGTGATAGAATCTTAAACGGACTATTTTTCCCACTCATCAATCTGGTGAAAATTTAAGCACTAAATTTTGGCAATATTTTTCCGCTTCTTAAGCATAAATCTGACGAAATTGGAGCCTTTTAGGTGCACTTAGAGGTTTCCTATCATCCCAGGATGTAGCGAAAAAGAAGGCCGAAAACATCTGGCTCTATCCTACGCCTTCTAATATCACCACTCTACATTCTCGGATCTAACCTTACGGAAACTGGGTCGTTTTGCAAGGAAGAAGAATATGCGACCAGCGTCAGCAAACGACACTTCGACGCTTTTTTTCAACACTTCGCTTGAAAGATGATGATGGAAGTTCCCTGCTTCACTGTTCTTTGAATTGCTTGAACAGACCCCACTATCAATTCCGTTCTTCCCGACGTGCAGGAGTTCTGCCTTCATAGGATTTGCTTTTGCAGGTTTTTGCTTCCGATAGAACCATCAATTTTTCTTTCCTTAAAGCACTTAGGAGGAAAAAATTGATTTGGATTGGTGACCATTTTCTTCTTCTTTCGAAAAAAAAAACCAAAAGAAAGAAAGAAAAAGGAGGAGCGGGGATGTTGTTGGTGAGCTGAGATCGGAGCCACTTCGTGTTTGTTTTCAGTCATCTTCACTGCATCATCAATGTTTTCACACTGCTCTAGACGCAACTTAGTCAAAAAGAAGGATTAAGCATTGTAGTGAACGAAAAGAATAACGCTATCGTCATTGTGCATGTAAGGAAACTTCAATTATGGTGCATCCTGTAACAAATAAAATTACACGGTACGCCATAATTATAGCGAAGAGATGTTAAACTTGCCTACAGCGTAAAAGTAACAATTTCGAGAAACCAACGATGTAACAATATTTATCGGTCTAATAAGCCACTAAACCAAAAATAACATTAAACTTCGAAAATACCTCCGTTGGCATCGATACAGTCCTTGAGGCGCTTCGGGAACTCATCGGCTGTGGCACGCAAGTATGGTGCGACGAGCTTGTCCCATGCTTTCTGGAGGGCTTTCTTCAAAAAATCTAAGACCAGACGCTGTAGTCCATCGGATTCAAATCCGAAGAGTCGCCCGGCAACTTGCACTAGTTCCGCGCCGTTCTTTGGTTGTGAGAGGGGGCTCTGGATGATCCAGGGACGGTTTCCAAAGTGAGCGGTAGCACAGGTTTGCAATCTCTCCTTCAGAAAACCCAGATAGTTGTCAGCTCTACTGTCTGGGCTAGCTACTACCACTCAACCGTTTCGGCTATTCACCAGGAGAGAACGGCTTATGTTGATAAATAATAAATGTTTATTATTATTAATATTATAAGATTATTTGTGTGAAAGTCGCATCAATAAATATGTAAAACATTGTATAAGTAATTTCTAAACAATCCCTGATTTTTTTTTAGCAATACACTGACTTTGACGTTCACTGACTTCCCTGATGCTATCAGTGTCTCCGGTGAAATTTATTCTTTCTTCTTATTGAAACTTACTGAAATTTATTCTTTATTCTTTCTTTTTAAACAAATAATTTATTTAGTACTAATGTGTGAAGTTTCTTCTTCATCTTCCTTGTTTCTCAACATTTTTTGTGCTACTACTATCATTTAAATTTCTATGCTCTAAACATTCCGTATCGGTTTCCTAAAGACCTTCGCTGCTCTTCTAATTCCTCTTTTCAGTAATATTTGGCTCCATGTTGATCTTGACAACTGTCATCGTTCTTTACACAAAATAATCCATTCGTAGGAAATGCTTGAACATGAACATCCGCAGTTGATTTAACGTATGTATTGAAGCCAACGTTTTTGAAAAATTTTGATCCTGATTTCTCTCCAGTGATAAACGAAGGAACTAGGATCGTAGTTTGTATCTAAAGCAACGAAACCGGAATTACATCCTCCGAAGTTCAGAGAATTAGAAATTTCAGCTTACCTGACGAAGCAGCTCGTTGCCTCCTAAGAAAACAAAATTTCTTTGAAGACTGTAAAGCGATGCAAGAGATACGGCGGCAATCCACTCAAACTCACACCTAAACTTTGTCACCTTTGAAAAAATTCGCTACGGCGTCAGTACCAGATCGGATCTTCCACCTACATAACTCGGTGCGTTTATCTCAAAAATATTCCATACTAGAATTTTTAACGGCACACAGTTTCTCTTCTTTATTTTCTGGCTTCCTCAACATTAATTTCTGGATCTATACCGTTAGTTTGGTCTGTGAATTAATTAAAGGCATCTCTCCACGAATCTGAGGTGGAACGGATTTCAGGTGGAGTATTCGTATACAGGATGGGAGACTAGGGAGAGGGGGATGATTCCCTTTTTTTTCTTCCTAATTGCTGTAAAAAAACGTCCGGAAGATACGGCTTCGGGCGTTCTGGCGCACTATTTTCTACAATCGAACCTCTTGTACAAAAGGGTGCGCCTAAAACGAATGAAGCCGTATCTTCCGGGCCGTTTTTTTTACGGCAATTAGGAAGAAATGGACGGAATCACCTCCCTCTCCGTAGTCTCCCATCCCGTATACGGATACTCCACCTGAAATCTGCACCACCTCAGATTCGTGGGGTGATGCCTTTAAACTGCCTTTTGAAATCCACCTTCTAGGTTCCACCTCATTTGCAGTCCGATTTGAAGGTTTTTTTTCCTTAAACCTTACACTGCCTAAATACTAAGTTGAGGGGAAAGTCCTGAATAAAATAAAACATCTTCTTTTCTCTACAATTTTTAAAAAGAACAATTAGGATAGTTTCATACTGGTATTACTGCCTGATGCGGTTGATCGCATTTTCATCGAGGCCTGTCGTCCTTTAACACAGCTATGCCCAATCTTTTCTATTTATTTACAGCTAGGGCCCACACAGAATCCTTCCATTCGTGGATCTATATCCTGCAGGACTCGCTTTCGCTCTTGCGTCTCGCTTGAACTGCCTATCGACATCGACGGGCTCAAACGTTGGTAGTAAGAAAAAACTAAAAAAAGATAAAGTAAAAAAAAATTAAATGTGGTAATAATAGTATAAAAATAATAAAAACTAACGAAAGTAATTTAAAAAAAAATAAATAACAAAAATAAAAATCAAATACGATGCTGAATCTTTAAAATATAGAATTTCAAACGTTAACAGAAGTATGCGAGTAGAAAAAAGACGTATTTTTACTAAATAAATTAGCGGCATAGAAACAAAGAAAAAAAACAATTTTTTTTTAGCATTGGAGACGAGAAAGATAATATTATAAAGTCCAGTGTACTGTAGTGTACACTATTGAACAGTGTATTCCTAATGTAAGATTGTTAAGTGGAAATTGCTAGTTAATTCAGTAAATATTGCTAAAATTAAGGAATTATACGGAAAAGCCTACACCAATATCTAAAAGAAGTTAGGGAGAAGTTTGTAGAATTTTTTCTTTCACAAATCCCATCACCTTCGTCTTGATTATCAAGGCACCGCTCTTTTCTTCCACTTCCAAGTAAAACATGCAAGCATGTCTATTTCGATCCTTACAATATCAGGGACTATTATAGAAATTATTCAAACGTTTTACAATTTATTTCATCTCCAAGTCTTCTCTTCTTGAAACCTCGGCATTTGATAATGTATTTATGTTTTCTTGTTATGCCAACGAGGTTTAGGTGTTTTTTGTGCGTTTCAACTCGTTTTTTAAGGCCTAAATGGTTCGGGTTTGATATATGCAATCCCAACTCCTCCCTCCTCGCCAACCCCCGATATTGTTCCAGTACACCGAGACCTTAAAAGGAAACATTGACCGCCCGACTATCGGTTGTACACCACCGGTTCTTAAGATTGTCACCAGGCGATGAGATCTACGCACTGTGCGTATCCTTAGGTACTGTGTCTGGATAACGTTGGAGCTGCTGTGGGGAATCTTATAGTGTGTTACGAACAAGTCATTGGTATTGATAGCACTATTTGTTTTCTGGTTCGTCAAGCCTTCCTATATCAAGAAGAAAAAAATTTATTTCATATTCAATATCGCGATACCCCCGCAAATAATTTCGAATATTTATTCAAATAAACCATTCTCTCACGGTCAATGTAGCCGAAAGTGTTAAAGGCAGCATGCAACGAATTTGACTTTGTGAAGAAATCCGTGGAAAAAGATAGAGATGGGATCGTATATTGCGAGATCCGGGTGCGAACCGCTCCAGTTCCAACGAAGTACGTTAGAACGCTCTTCTATGCTCACGTTCCGGTCCCTTCAGCAGCCTCTTCACTGGTTTCACCTGAATGGGGGGTGCTGTGAAGCATCACTGATCTTCGATCGCCCGCACGTGGATGCGGCACGTGCGCAAAGGTGGCGCGTTGCAACTGAAATCGTCGTTAAAAAAACAAGAGACGGTGGAAGACGACGTCTTCTACGACGACTAGGGAGCGATGAGCGGAACCACTTCGGACACCGCAATCTACAACCCCGGCATCATACCACGAATCTAGCTACTCCGGATTTATCCGGAGCGGATTCCATCACCACTTCAGATTCGTGGTATGATGCTAGGCGCTTCTTCAGGCGCTAGTTTGATTACTCTCCACACCTCGTCAAGACATTTTATTCCACAATGATAAAGTCTTGCCCCAAGAACTTACAATCTCAATCAGAAAAAATTACTTCCTTTTTGAGAATCGAATGAAATTCTGAAATGCTCGGAAATGTTGGAAAGTTCCAATAAAAGCTGAATTAAAAAAAATTCGTTGAAATTGATTTCGTATGGTTTAAAAGTGGACATCAAATGTGTGTTCTTCGAGAAATGAACACAGACAATCTGGTCACATGCATACTGCTTCGTCTACAAGAGCTATCACAACTGCTGTTCCCAACAAAAATGTGGATCCTCGGATACGAGGTCGCCATAGAAATAGAAAAATAAATCAAAAAATCTCCTGAACATCATAGAGCTTTTTGTATACCACGTAGCTCGACCTTAAAATTTCTTAAAGACAGTGTTCGGGAAATTTTTGTTCCTGTTTTTTTTCTTTTATTTGTTTATTTTGTTTATTTTTTTTTTGGAAATTCCTGTTTTTTGAAGATCCTATGTCGGATATACAGATTTCAACAAGGCTCTGCTGCTCCGCTAATTTTTTCTTACCAGTAAAATTTGAGTTCTAGAAGGTTGGGCTGACCAAACTTTATCGTAGTGTTATGTCTAGCATTATTTATTTTAGTGTAGTAGGAGTTCAGGATGAGTAATAATATCACAAGGGGAGCACGAAATATCCCTACAAGTCCAGGAACTAGAGATCCTTAGCAGTTTGTCCGGACAACTTCTAACTCGATTACAGTAATGAAATGAACACGTACGAAGTGGATTAATGGTGAAATTACTTCAAGAACGTCATACCTGCATGAGTTGCGGAATTAGTTCACGAGCTTAATTTTATCACACGTAAAGGTATAAAGGTATATAAAGATTTTATGTTGCTAAGTTATCTTAATAGTGGATTTGTAGTGAATAATAATAGTTGTATTTTTCGAATGTTCGCCGAGAAACTCGCAAACCGCTTTCCAAACCTTCCCCGCTATAGCACAAAAGTGATGGAATAACGAAAAATTTTCGGATTATCGCGGCTTGCTGCTTTCAGAGGTTAGCAGACTTGAAATGATTTATCCTTACTTTTTAAAGACACAGACGTTTCTCGGATATCAGTTACTGGTTGACAATGACATTGTTGTTTGTCTGCGCTCGACGCTTTAGAGAAACTCTTCCGGAAACGCCAAAGTTGACGACTATGCATTGGGTTATGCAGAACCCTCTGCCATCCGTATAAACTCTTTTTATCGATTGTCTATAGAAAGGAAATATCTATTAAAAAAAATAAAACCTATCTATAGAAAGGGGCGGGTATAGTGTAGCGGTTAGAGGTTTCTCCGTTTCCTGCACGGTTGATGGGAAGTTCAAATCCGCCCTAGTGCTCACCAAGCCTGATTTGACACGCCACTGAAAGTCATTGTATAGCCCAGTTACAGTTACGTTCGTAAACCTCAAACGATTCTGAATTGAAGTGAACGTGGGGGCGCATCCCAAGCGGATTGATCAACGCCAGAAACGTTATCCTTTTTATCCTTTATCTATAGAAAAAAGAACTCACAGATGCGATTTTTGCAGGAAAAATTGAAAGAAAAGGGGGAAAAAGGAGGAAAAAGGAGAAAGTTCACGAAAATTTTTCTATTTAGCAACCAGCAATATGAAAACTCATGCATTCAGCCTCAGTAAATACACGAGATCGACGAAATTTCGGAATTGGACACGTTTTATGCGAACCTGAAGGAAGTGATCCGCAGTCCGAGAAATTTTGCAATTTTTGCATCTAATCTCTTCTGTTTTTGTAACCGTTCTCCTTAAACCGCTGTCAACATGGAAAAGCCTGTCTGCATCGTTCGTGTGACGCGCCTGCGCGTTTTGAACAGAATGTCAGGATGATTAATGGTGTGGATCTCCCGAGGGATCCGCACACGACGTGGAGGCGGAGAGATAAGGAGAGCGCGCGGAAAGATAAGGTACAAATAGCCCACAGCAGCTTGGATTTCATGGCATATTTTCGCATAGATGTTGTTTTAAGAAGAGATGAGGTTAGGAAAAGGTTAAGAAAAAAAGAAGGAAAGTAATCCAGAAAAGCCGTCATGTTTGCTGCATCTATATATGTATAGTGTGGTGAAAAAGTTTATGGGCTCGAGAATTTCGCAACTAAATTTTCTTTACGCGAGGCAATCAATTCGGATGAAATTTTACGTAGTTCGCAATATGTTTATCATAACAATTAAATTTTACAAAAATTTCTCGAAATCGTCTCAAAAGTTTCTCAAAAACGTTCGAAATTGGCTTTGATACAAGCGTAAAAATATACCAAATAAGCGTTTAGCATATTTTCTCAAATATTGTTGCAAAATTTCTCACAAGGCCTACGTAATTTATAACTTCTTTGAACGACCTCAAGCAAAATATGGTCTTTATTACTACTATTATTAATATTAATATTAATATTAATATTAATATTAATATTAATATTAATATTGTTATCATTATTATTATATGTTGATTTTCATAAATTCATGATGTTTTCGAAAAATGAGGTAGTTTTTGAGAGAAAGTAGCTGTCTGGAGTTCAAGTTATGTAAACGCGATTGCAAAGTTGTTCCTTCCGGAGAAGGTAAAGCTTGAAAGCTGGGAAGAAATCAGCCCTAATAATCGGATTGCGTGAAGTCCCGATAAGTAGATCAGGTGAAGCATTTCTCATTTAACTTCTTCAGCTAGGATCTGAAATGTCTGTAATCTCGGAAGAAGACTTCTCGAGATGTAGCGTTGAGGCGAGCACCAATCAAACGATTCCAAAGTTGATTTATGAGGTTTCTCATAGTTTATTTTCCAAGTTGGAGATTTGGAACAAATGTTTAGCCGTGATGTTCACAACAAAGAACATGGTCCTCATCGATTTTCGCTCATAAAAGCGAAGAGGACAGATTTTTTTCTCATTGTCTCTGTGCACATCCAGCACTTGACCTTGTTGAACTGAATTCAATTCATCCAAAAAGGAGTCACATTCTCTAGCTGCAACCTTTTTTCGGCCCCTTATTACTGGATTTTCTGAAATAGATTCATTTAGTTTTCCCAGGGTTCATATTTGGAAAGATGAAAGAGTATGAAAGAACGGAGTTCATCATTTTTAAATAAAAGAGCTCGCTCAGTTCTTTGCTTTCACTCATTTCTGAGATTCTTTTAGGAGTTATATGACGTCTGTGAAATTTTCTTAGTTTAAAATAAAGATAACAATTGTGTTTCTTAATGACTTCGTGAAGACACTCTATGAGGATCTTGGATCCTTCCAAGAATGGGGTACAATTAGAGCAACACGTTCTAACGCAATCGTTGCTGGAAATCACAAATTCACCAGCAGTAGCTCTCAGAGTTTTTTTTTTATATGTGCACTCTTTGAATAGCTTGAGTCGGTCGAGTTTCGTCTATAATTTTTTTCCGGACACCGTAGAAACGTAGAACTTTGGTCATTACCTCGCCGCTGGCTTATCTACTTTATTATTATTTATTATTATTTTTTATTACCTAAAATGGTGACATACAAATGTTTAGAGAGGTCTCCTTCAACATTCACGCAACAGAGGACCTTCAACAAAATTGATAGGTGCTGATCTTTTCTTTTCTTTTTTTTTATTTTCCAAGTCTAAATGCTGAGAAAAGCGCCATTTTCGAATACTGCCATTATTATTTTTCTGTTTTTGTTTTTTTTTTTGTTTCTTTTTTTGTTTTCCAAGTCTAAATGCTGAGAAAAGCGCCATTTTCTGATTTTGGGGTGGATTTATTATCTTTATTCTCTAATCGTCAACTTACTTTTTAAATTCATTTAGTTAACGCATCCATACGTTGCAGGATGCACAGCATTGCACATCTATTAACGTCTCTTCTCCGGAGTTTTTCCATCTCCTCCTTTCTCAGCAATTCGTATTTCAAAACTACGTGATTAAAGATGTCGTCAACAGGCAGAAGACATCTTAATTTCACTGAAAGCATCCTATTGTTATAAGTAGTGGTAAAAACGTTCTCATGCACTTTGTAGAAGAAACAAGAAAACGAGTTGTGTTTTGGTTCGTGGACTAAAAACAGTAGAGCCTCGTAGGATGGATGCAGTTAATTTGCATTGAACGCAAAAAAAAAGTCATCTTACAAGAAATTGTGATGAGGATGAAGTAAGGACAACTTCTCTCACGTATAATAATTAAATTTTTCAATTTCTCTCTTCCAGTTTTTTTCTATTATTCAATCCTAGAAGTTCTGTCAAATTCAGGGGATCGGAAGAAAATATTCAGCCAACCCCCTGCATTCATTTCTTTTGACATAGAAGCTTTTCTGAGCAGTTATGGCATGTTGTGTGCAACCTGCTTCTATCGCTCTATTGACGTTCACAACGGACGTTCTTCAGCCGAGCTGAACAAATGGGGTTGTACCAGTAAAGCGTGGTGGCCGTGGTGTGTAGCACAATAGCTTTCGGACGCTCTCGGGCTTCTGACGAGAAATGGGCGTGGCCGACGCGGAGCTGAGCACAGACGGCAGCGGCGGCGGCGATCGCTCGGTGGCTAGTGTGGCGCACGCGCGCGGCGGCGGTCGATCCTTCAGAGTCTGCGATGGAGGGTCTGGAAAGCGGTGGTTTAGCCGCTGACCCTCTGCTTAGTGCGGCCCTCTCATCCCCTCTTGGCTCTTCCAGAGAAGAGCTGTTCCTACACGATTTCGCCAGGTCAAGCCCACATGCTGGGGCATTGTTCGGGTAAGCGAATTCTTCACGTCTTCATCTTTCTTCACGAGACATATTCCATATTCTTCCTGTTTTTCTCTCAAGTCCTTACCCATCCTTCGAACCACACACCGTCTACAGTGAGCATAAACTACAGTACATGATTACCACCGAATCTCATTCAGAAATCAACCCACCATAACCTTTCTTCTGCCTTTTCTTTCCAATTTTTTCAATTTTTTCTCATTTTCCAGGTTGTCGGTTGCCACGGTTACAAAGAGAGCTGCCCCATTCTTTTCTTTGTTAAATGTTAAATGAATTGAATTCCCCTCATTTCTATAGCGCAAGAAAAATATCTACTTAAAATTTTTGGTGAGAACATAGCTTGTTCTAAGCTTATCTTAGTTAAATTAAAGAATTAGAATGCTCTGTAATTGTTTCTGATTTTTTTCTCAAAAATTTTTCCTAAGGTCCCTGTTTCATCTTTTAATTTTCATGTTGTTCTGAGTGTTTCATTTGAGTTCCTTCCATGGCTTGTTCGAAGGCGAACAATTCTATTCTTCGCCATAATTTCTTGGAATTTCTCGTGTAGCTAAAATTTATAAGCGGATTGTCCTGGGATTTTGTAGCGGACTTACTGGAAATCATTTGAATAGTCGTCTAACAACTTGTCGACGCTTTTCCATAGCACTCTATGCTGAATGTCGAGTGAGGACGTGAATCGCAGGATCGGGAACTAACGCAGTGATTGAAAAGCAGTGCCGACGACGAATCGAGTCAGGCCGCGCACGCAATCGCAAATTGCGTGAAAATCCATGAATTGCTCCGGGACCTTTCCATGTCTTCTTAGTTAACTTCGAATCGTTCTTAAATACACATGTTACATCGGATGTGCCTACCATATCTTCGCTCCGCTCCGTCGGTCGGTCGGTCCGACGCATCTCGATGCTCGACGCACACATACACACACGCGCGCTAATTGACTTCTAGAACGGCCACCTGATTACATAAACGACCTTTAGTTGCATTAACCTAAGAATTAGCGAAGAAAAGGAAAAGAAGTGAAAAATGAAGAAATAATCTTTGAAAATTTATCTAAGATTTTCTTTTACAGCAATTATGCAACTCTCACCACCTTACAACCTCTTCCACCGATCTCAACTGTCACCTCAAATGGAGGGAAATTCAGTCGATCAAATTCACCCGTAAGAGAACGTCAGAATAAGTTCGTTTTTTCCTTTCCTACTTCATGGTGTACTTAGAATTTTCTTCCTAAAATAACTACTTCTAGAAATTTCTTCTACATAGCATAATAACATAGCATTATGTACTTACATCAACAAAATTCATATTCATATTTTTTCCAGCTATTTCTTCCCGCCCTCTAGTCAATCTAGTTATAATTATAATGTTAATATCAAATATGAGTATGATTTGAAAAATGAGGAGGATTCGAACGATTCACCGCCAGGTAAAAATACTTTTGTTGTACGACTCGATCTCTTTTTACCATCCGGAAAAATTAAAATTTAGGACAACCACCTTGTTCAACTCCTTCCGACTACACACAGAATCATGCCTCACAACCTGTAGAAACCAATTTTTCCTCGGCTAGTTTTGTTCCATCTTACAGCGGCATAGAAATAAGGTGAGTTTTATTCAAATAATGTGTTATTTCGGTGAATTTCCTAAATTCTGAACTTATTAAGGTCACCAAAAATTGAAAAAGACTGTTTTTTCAACGGTTACACTAATGGGGATTGTGAAATTGAAGAAGAGGTAGACATTTGATAATTAAATTCTTATTCCATTTTTATGTTTAAACATATATGATTAATTTTGTTAAGCCCACTTGTTTGCCAAAGAACTGCTCACCGGTAGAGAATGGGCACGGTAGTATAGAAGGAGAGGAGGAGGACGATGGAGAGGAGCTAAATACTAAGGTAATGAGTAGTTCTATGTACCAATCAATTAACGCAAGAAAACGATTGTGGATTTTTTCTGATTCGTATCCATCTATCTATTCATATCCAGAAATTTTTTTGTTACCTACTGCTTTTCAAATTATGTTAGGATGTCATGTGTTGCAGTGTGTAGCCGTTCATATATTGCAACATACATATTTTATTCACGTTCCCAAAACGAAAAAAAAAACACGGTCAGGAAATTGGGCGGAAACTTTTAGAGTTAGTGAGATTGTTCTGGAAATGATGTATGATCACCTACCAGTAAAAATTTTCGTAGAATTAATGGTCGTAATGGCAGAGACCGGCCGTACGGTCGATGGTTCGAAATCGCCCTGGTGCAAACCAAACCTTTCATCCCTCCGGAGTCGATAAATTGGTGCCAGACTTGTCTGGGAGGATAAAAACACTGACTTGATGACCCGGAAGTCAGTGAATAGCGCCAACCCTGCGCTCCAAAACCTCAACGATTACGAATTCCAGGGAGACGCGTTGGCACATCCCTTGTGCATTCATATGCCAGAAACTTTTATTCTTTTTTCTAATGACAGAGACTAAAATGATATTTTCCTAATCGTTAAATATTTCCAAATTTTCTCCTAACTTTGACAGATTTCTTTATGACAGCTCCGTTCGTTTTATTACCTCTAAATAAAGAGTTTTCGATGTCCCTCTGATAATCTTCTCATCGATTGTTTATTTTCTTACGTTTCTTCAGGATCTTGCGCAAAGGATTTCGGCCGAATTGAAACGTTACTCTATTCCACAGGCAATTTTCGCTCAAAAAATACTTTGCAGGTACGTATTATCTTTTCTGGGACTCGTCCCTGTGGAGCTAAATCCCCTTTCCATCTCTTCTGCTCATTCTTTCTTGCTTGTCGCACGCAGTCTAAGCGTAACATGATTATGTAGTCATGTGTGTGCGCCAGTTGGTGACACTGATTGCATCGACTGAAGAACAAAGTCGATTTGATGCGGATCATCGGATTGAGTTCTTTTTTTTTCTGAGGGATTAGGAAATTTCCCGTGGTTGAGTAAGAGATCCCATGCTTGGTTTATCAATATTTTTGTTTTTTTTTCAGATCACAAGGAACGTTATCCGACTTATTACGTAATCCGAAGCCGTGGTCAAAGTTGAAGAGTGGTCGTGAAACATTCAGACGAATGGCGAAATGGTTACAGGAACCGGAGTTCAAACGAATGTCCGATTTACGAATGGCAGGTCCGTATATACATGGAATACATAGAGAGCCGCGTCCCGTAGAAGGATCTCTTCGTTCTCTGCCACCTCTCCTACATCTGCATGTTTATGCTGAATCTGTCATCATTTGCAACGCTACCCTAATCTTCTCGGCGTCCATCACCAGCTGTCTCTCAATGTACGGGCGCCTAGAAACAACCATCAACCATATCTATGGATCTATGGACATTTTTCTCACTGAACACCCCCCACCAAACTCTTTTAGAGTGATGCTTTCGATTGTTCGAATGGAAGAACTCATGCGCATTTCCCTCCATTCATGCAAATGCAGCAACGAGTCGAAGTGAGGTGGCGAGATAGAAAGGACGGGAGGCACAAGGGGGGCTTGCTGCCTGAGGGGCGGGCAGGATCCGCTTTTTGCCACTCCTGAATCCTTAAAGGAGCTTGATCTACGATTGAAATCGATAGATAACTAATGTTAATTATGTACCAGCTGTACCCGACAGATGGTGTGCCATGTACGGTCAGGGGTCATTGAGGGTGCGCACGGAGGCATGGTTGAGCAGGAGGAGGAGGAGGAGGAGGAGAATAGGCTAAATAAGCTGTATTGCGCGGGACCAGCAAAGCAACATAACGTGCACCTGCATCAATTATTTACTTCCCGGGGCCTTTTTTACTACTACATACATTAATATCACTTTTTTAGTATATTTATATACGGAGTATAACTGAAAGTGAACCCCGCAAACTGTGAATTTCATCTCTTTTTTCGTTTTGACTCCTAGCATGAGAAAAAAAATCATAACGAATATCCAGAAAATGAACCCTAGCACTAATTAGCTCACTCATTCAACTAATTAGCTCACTCATTCGCGTAGTTAACGTAAGTTTAGCTCTAATTTCAAGCATTTGTGTGGCACTTTAAGTTTCCCGTGGCTATTTATATTTTTCCGACGACTTTTCAATGTCTTCAGCGCCGGCATGTAATGAATAAGATAAATTTTTGTAAAAAAAAATAGCTTCCGCGGTGAAATCCCGATAACAACCGTCAGAGGGGCAATAGGTGCGGTGCTACTGCCCCCGCTGACGACGTCCATAAAATTCCTTGAAACTTTTTTCTCCGTTCTTAAAGAGTATTCTTCAAAGAAAAACACAGGGACCGTAGTTTTCCAGGTCTTTACATGGATGAATTTTTTTTCTTGGAGCTTTGAACGAGGATTTTATGAGGAGTTAGAGATCCCTGATCGAACAGTTCCAATGTCCCAGCAGATCTAGCGTTTTAGATAGATTTATGCAATCATTTTCCTTGGATCTAATATATTCGCTTTTTTGGAATTTTATCCAGACGAGGACGAATTCGCTCAGTCTGGTTTCTCTCTTCTCTTCAGTTTCTCTCGGTTTGAAGTACCATTCTGGAGGGGGAAAAAACGACGTCTATGCATTAGTTTTGGTATGCGTTAAGTGCAAATGGTGAAGTGACGAATTTCGTTCGCTCATGGCATATCCAGTGAATTATGGGTGGCAGCAGCACAGTCGCTGCCAGCAGCCTCATCGCGCTCTCGCCAATTATGGCTTGGACGGTTGGTGCAGCAGCAGCAGCAGCAGCAGCAGCCGCCAGATGAACTCCTGCTCGACGCTCTCCATCGATGTTCGTTCCTGGATTCAAAGTAGCTCCACCACGTCTAGTGCTTATAGTTCTCTTTCGAAACCAAAAATAGGGGGGAAGCGAACGTAGCGTCGGCGTGGGCGGCCGTTTCTCATCTTTCTCGCGTTACAGTAGGCTGTCGCGCCAATCGGAAATCGATGTGCTTGAGAGGGAATGGAAGAGAGTTTGCGTGTGTTGTAGAGGGAAAAGAAACGGAATGAGGGGAGGCCCTCGAGGCAGCTGCTGCTGCTGCTGGAACTACTTTCTGCAACTAAGCGAGGGGTGTTACGAGATCCTCCCTGCGCCTAGTAGTAGTACTTGTTCGGAAGGAACAACAATGCGAGTTCATGCGCATTTTCTGGATGTAGCCGTTTATTCGAGAAATGAAAACCACGGGGAATCGAAGTCGGACAGCGAGAGCCCCGGAATCGATACATTATGGGCTGCTTACTTTGTTAGCAAATTAGACGAACGGACCCTGCATATTCCTTCAATGCGAACACCAACTGGTAATTTCAACGGATTCGCACGAATTCCTAAAAAAAAATTCCAATTCTCATGGAGGTCCGCAGAGCACGCGCAAACGCTTCACATTCATTTTTGTTTTTATCCTCTACTTTTTCGCTTATTTGTGCTCTACAAATTCGTATTGATTTGCACAACTCATGTCATCGTTCAAATGTAACATGATCCTTGTCCAATTCCAATCTGTTAGTGGCACAGTGGAGATCAGATCCCTGGGTGCTCATTTTGCTCAGCATTGTCGTGGAGCCTGAGCCGAACTTTTAGCGTTATATCAAGTGGAAGTAAGAAGATGAAAAGAATGAAAGTAGGAGTAGATCAAAAGAAAGAGGAAAAAAGTGAGGAATTCCGCACAATGAATTAGTTCACAAGCCTAGCACCCTTTGCTTAATATAGTTACGTTCGTCTGAATGCTCATAACAAACTTCATTAGGTCACTGCACATTCTCTCCGGAATCACCCTTAAGGACGAACATCTGATTGCCCTAATAGTAGTAATCTTGTTGAATCCCAGGCTTAATCCTACTAGATAGATTGTTATCGCTCGGGGCGATTTTGCTTCTCGTGTTTCTCCCATCATTTTCACTTTCTCTTTTATATCAAAACAATTAGCGTTATAGAGCTTTTTTGGTGTAAAAAGAACTAGGTAACGGAATTAAAAGCGCTTTCGAATGCTTGAACAGTAAAAAAAATAAATTAGATAGGCATCTGAGTGTGGCTACTAGAAAGCAGGTCTCGAGCACTTTAGAAAGAGCTTAACCTTACCTTTAAAGGACGTTTAGGACAGGAATCAATTTTTAGGATATTTTTTCTACAAGGCTGTAATGATAATAGGTATTTTCTAGGACCATAATAATAACTGTAATGATAATAGGTACTTGGTAGTATGTATTTTGCCTCTCATTTGTTCCACTAGGAAGCTCTCGCCTTCCAAAAAAAAAGTACCAGCAGATCCATAAAAACACTTCGAGAGGGATGAATTCTAAAATTTTACATTTGTTTACCGCAGCGATGCGATTATTATTGTTTTAATAAGTATGTCGTATAAGTAAGTATAGACATGACGTAATTTCAGAAGTGTAGCCTGCATTGGCGCAAAAAATTCGTAGTGCAACAATCTCTCAGCTATACATACGTGCACGATACAGTACTACTCAAAAACTCCGTGTCACTAGTGCTATTGGGGATGATTAATGTGTAGTTTTTATAGCAATAAGTCCCCTTAAAAAATCCCATCATTTTTCTTTTGGATTCTTCTGGATTTTTCGTGATATCTTAAGATTTGAGAGTCAAATTGTGGAGAATTCTATTAGAATTTTATTTTTTTCAAAGATCCTTAGGCCCTGATATTATTAAAATATTCGCTATTATTAGGTTTTACCATCATTAAAATATAAATTATTCGCTACTATTTAATACAACTAACTGCAACAGACTTTATGCAGTGACTTTAATTGCGGAGAATTCCGTCTAAATCCCCTGGGGACATTCGCCTATTGACTGTCACAATTTCATTAACTCCATTTGAATTATTCACATCTCAGATTAAGAAAAGAAAACGATATCTTTCTGGAATATTCCGTTTCATAGCGCCAGGCTCATTAAGTAAGTATGTATGGGTTAATATTTCAGTAATTAGTGATTTTTGAAGGTGGCTGAATCAAAATCTCAGGAGCGTACTGAAGAAAATTCTTCTGCAACAGCGAATTTTTTAGAAAAATTTTTAAAGCGAATTTCTCTACTGAAGCTATTCACATGCTTTCATAGCTCCCCTAAGCCACTTTAAAGGAATTCATAAATTCCAAGCATTTAGTTCCATATGATGGTCGTTCTTCCAATTTTGTGATGAAGTCATTTCCGTTTTTAGGAATTGAGGCGGTTTCTTTTGATTTTTTTAGATTTAAGGGCAAATTACTATTTTTCGTGAAATTTTTTCTACAAATATCAAAAATGAGTAAAATATGAATTATAAACTATGTCAGATATATAAATAATAAACAAATAAAAAACGAATAAAATAAACGAATAATTAATTAAAGGATAAAGGATAAAGTTTCTGGCGTTAATCAATCCGCTTGGGATGCGCCCCCACGTTCACTTTGACTCAGAAGCGTTTGAGGTTCACGAACGTATAAATGGCCCATACAATGACCTGCGGGGGCTAGCCGATGTGTCAAGTCAGTGCTTTTATCCTCTCAGACAAGTCTTGTGCCAATCTATCGACCCCGGAGGGATGAAAGGCTTGGTGAGCACTAAGGCGGATTCGAACCAACTATCGATCGTGCAGTCACTGTGGAACCTCTGACCGCTACACCACACCCTCTCCGAATAATTATTTACAAGATAAAAATTCTAAATTTAAATTTTTAATTAATATTAATCTCTTTTCTCTCTGTTTCGAACTGAATTCGTGGAGTGATGCCTTTAAACGAGGAAGCGACATTTATTCTTTTATTCTTTTATTTTCCTCCTGGATATTCCATATTTGAACCTCAAAAATTGTGAGTAGTTGAATTATAAGAAAAATCGATTGCAACATATTTGTAGAGAAAAAAGAGCTCTTACGAATAGTATATAAAATTTAACAAAAAACACAAATAAAAAATCCAAAATAAAAAAAATTGAAATAAAATTCTAAAATAAAATCCAAAATAAAAACGCTACGAACTTACCGGCCAACCTAGTAATTTACATTAACAAAAAGCCATTTTCGTTACTTTCGTTGTTTTGTGATTTTTTTTTAAATAACGGATACAGTATACAATACATTGGTTACGTATTCTTATGCTAATTCTCCCTCTTCTCTCCTCTCTCTCCCTCTTCTCTCTTATTGCTAAGTTATGAATGTTCAAAACATGATTCTTTCATTGTAGAAAAGAGCCCGTTTCAAAGAATTGAAAGGGGCACTTTTCTAGGCCTAGGTCTGGATATTTTTGTGATCGAACAACACATCTTATACCTCTCGTTTCGAAGCAGAATACGGATTGTCAACACGAAATTCTTATTGGATCATGGGGCTGCCTTCACGCAATTCTGATGCGACGTTTATAGACGGCAAACGAGTCGTTTGCCGTTCAAATGCCGCCGCCGCCGAAAACAAGGCGGCAGCGGAGACAGCTTGCCGGCGACCGCGCTAGGCCAATTACGGCCATGACCAACACATGGAGGGTAGGGGAGGGGATGGGTGGTAAACTCATTGCTGGTTTACTCTCCCCGTAGTAGAGAACCGACCGTGAACTTTCACTGTCTTACTTTGCAGTGAAGCGCTACGTTGTCGTTACGTTACGTTACGCGTTAGAACAGCGTGAGATCTGTCATGGATACTCCACGACAATCAATAACTATTCTCAGTTTTTTTCAGCATGTAAACGAAAAGAGGAACAACAAGTCCAACACAATCAACCACAACCGCCGAAGAAACCTCGCTTAGTGTTCACAGACATCCAGAGAAGGACTTTGCAGGTTAGATGATGTTATTTTTTGGGGAAATCTAATTTTTATTTAATTATATTGATTTAGCAACGGACAAAATATATAAAAATCAAATAAATAATTAATCAATAGTAATAATAATATAAATCAGTATAAAAACTCGAATCAATATAAATCAAAGGAAACTACTCAAATCATCATAAATAAAAGAAAACTATCTTGTAGAGAAAGAAATGTTCTCTCATATAACCTGCTACGTAGCTCCAAACTCCATTATTCTGTTGAAGTTAAAGTCAATCGAAGTTTAAATTTAGAAAAAAAGCCTTTACATAATAATATTTAATATTAGCAATGACAATATTTACATAATACGTAATATGTAAAAGGAAAGCACAAAACAGATTAATTACAGTGCAGTGAATCGAAGTTTCAAACTTTCAACGTTTTTTTTTTAAATGCAGATGCGACCGCTATAATAATCTGTCACCATCGTCAAGTGTCCCATCTTGGGAATTTTTTTTCGAAAATAATAGAACACTGAGTTTTAAAAACTCGGTAACGTTTATGGTTGGAAGAGTATTTCGTGATGAAGAGAAATCCCCATTGAAGCTTCCTGTTCTGCGTTATAAATGTGTCGATTCTTGTGTTCACTTTTTACAAGCAAAAATATATAGCATCCAGAAATTTCTACAATTCTACAAGCGCTATTACCACGTAAAGTAGACAAAAATTTTTCCTGAAAAATCCTGAGTTTATTGTCAAAAGCCATAGACTGGTGTAGGTTCTTTGGTTATTGAGCGTAAAATTTTAACATGTTATCCGCCACAAAAACGACTGCGCCAGGTTCTACTGGCCATAAATTAGGTAGATTTCGATTAATTAGATTATTAGATTATTAGATTTATTTGATTTATTTAGATTAATTAGATTTTTTTCAATTTTCTCGCTTGGACAAAATGTGTTTCTCCTTCCTGTTTTTGTTTCTCGGAGCATCACTGGTAAATGTAAAGAAATAAAATAAACAAACACATTTACTCATCGCATTAAATAATATGGTGATGTGGATCTTACTAGGAAATGTGTGGACCACCTCCCAAGCATAGAAGGTGAATTGACCGCAGCTCACCGAGCAGCACTTTCTTTCCTCGAACAGCACTCTTATTGAGGGAAGCATTTAAAGGCATCATCCCACGAATCTGAGGTGGTGCAGATTTCAGGTGGAGTATTCGTATACGGGATGGGAGACTATGGAGAGGGGGATGATTCCGTCCATTTTTTCCTAATTGCCGTAAAAAACGGCCCGGAAGATACGGCTTCAGGTGTTTTGGCGCACTATTTTCTACACGGAGTTCGACTAGAGCGCGGCAGCCTTGTGCGGCGCCGTATCTTCCGGGCCGTTTTTTACGGCAATTAGGAAGAAATGGACGGAATCACCCCCCTCTCCGTAGTCTCCCATCCCGTATACAAATACTCCACCTGAAATCTGCACCACCTCAGATTCGTGGGGTGATGCCTTTAAAAGTGAAAAATGAATAGAGCACGCATATGTACACAGCGCTTGCGTCACACGTCATGCGACTAAAACCACCTCGCTCCGAGTTCTTGCACTTTTTTTTGACGTTAGGCTGTTCCATACCATATTCAGCTAATTCTATGCTTGGAACGCGAAGAATTCCATACCTCAACGACTAAATGTTCCTCGCTATTTCGATCATTCATTTGAATGGTGATGAATTTTTTTTCGAACCAGCGTACATACATCTAAATGTCCTGCTGACGAAACGTTGACATGTCTCGCATTTTTTGCTGTCAAACGCGTTGGCGCATCCCAAGCGGATTGATACCACCGAAGACTTTGTCCTTTTTATCCACATCCTTTCGAACTTAAAAAAAGGAAATTCGGCTTTGTACCAATGGCATCGTTCTCGTTTTATTCTTAATTCGTTAGGCACATCATACATATTGCAGTAATTTCGCTCCTTTCCTGGAAATTTGACATTCGAAACAATCGAAAGTGAATAGAAATTCGAAAAACCGAATTCTCGCTCATACTGTACTCATATCGATTCCTAAAGTCTCCCATTGTCTTTAGGTTTAGAATGAATATAGATGTCCGATCGAAATTCGATCCAAATATTTGTAAGGATCAATAGATCACTATTTGTGCCCTTCAACAGTACATCGACAGCTAAAATCCCGCAGATAAGTAGCATCCGGATAGAGATTTTACTTATTTTATCTATACCTAATATTTTAACGTATTCTATCCAACGATGACTATATGAATCCGAATTTTCGCCTTTTGTGTCTTTTTGTCTTTACTTTTCTCTTTTTCTCTGATTCCACAGTATTCTTCGTTCAGAAACGTGAGAAACAATTGTTTCTCTTGTGTAATTTGTGCAATTTATGCCTTATTCAATCTATTTTGTAAGAAAGGCAAAAAAGTATAAGGAGGACCATCCGGATCTCACATGTGGATGGATATGTGACCTTTCAATTCAGGAGAATTGTGACTTATGTAACCTTGTTAAGCCTTTTTGTAGCAAAAGCGTGCTTTATTAGTGCATTGTTGAACATTTTGACATAATTTCTTTTCTTCGAAGCGTATCAATCGTTCCGCGAATTCCCAGCGAATGACCTACGGACAATTTCGTTTCGCAAGACACCAATTCAATGCCTTAGGACCCACCTCAGTCCGCTTCATCGTTTTTTTTAGCGTTTACGCATCAATTCAACGCCATAGGACTCTTCCCTTCTCATACCGTTTGCTGCTTTCTGGATTGACAATAACCAGCGTAATCCGCGGTCCCCAGGTCAAACAGCAAATAAATCATCTAAAGTTTGTAATTTGAAAAGTTTTGAGCGCAATTCATTTTCGACTCCAAATAGTACAATAATACAAAAAATAATAAAAAAAAAAATAATAATAATAATAATAATAATAATAATAATAATAAAATAATAATAATAAAAATAATCACAGCTCTAATACAATATATTACCGATGAGTATCGTTTCCAAGAACGTATCTCTGGTTTTTTTTCATAGTTTTGAATTTTTTTCTTCTCCAATTTTATCTTGTATGTGAATCTATGCAAATAACAACGAGTTTAGAAGCGATGCAATTCTATCCTACAAAAAATTTGTTTCTAGTCACTGAAACAGCGTCCACGAGTGGTTGAAAAATGCTGTTACATACTTGCTTCCCTGAAAAATGTAATCGTAGTGCAAATTATTGTCAAGTTGGAAGAGGAGTAATGATTTTTACTGTCGTAAGAAACGTAAGAAGAGGACCACTAAAAAAATTCAAAGCAAAGCAGTCACGTTTGTTCCAAGGTCCATTCTTTAAAAAAAAGGAGCCAAGCGGTAGTCAATAATGATTTCTGATGGAAATACACGTCATTTTATCTTTTACGCACTTATTCGGAAACGAAATGAAAGGTTTTCAAAGGAATGCCTTAGTGGATGCATTAATGGCACACGAAACTGGCACACGGCAGCGCATGTGGCATTGCACTGCCAGCCCCACACCCAGTCAATGAGGTCAATGATTATGGGGTACGATAAATTGAGGGTGTAAAAGTTAACCTCAGAGTTTTATTGAAGAGGGTTAGGGACATAAAATCCATCTACTACCCAGGAGAAACGTTCTTCCCAAAAATAGCTCTATTTTTATTATTTTCGTTGTCACGATTTTTTGTTGAAATTATCAACTCTTGAGTCAAAGCTTATTATAAAAGCAAAAAGGCAAAATCTGAAAAAATGTGGATGATTCCGCCTCTTCTTGGCCGATCCACTTTTAGATCACTTTTAGATTAGCCTCCCTGGAGGCTTCTCAATAGTTGGAGGAGGCCAATTCAAAACAAAACATGTAGAAATATATGGCGTGCGGAAAAATTACGGAAATCTGTGCACAATAAATATAAGAAAAAACAACGAAAATAAAAAAAATGAACTTCTCAGCTATCGGCTAAAATATGATTTTGAAAAATTTGTCTTAAGTTGTTGTGAATTCGCTACTACCTAATTCATACGACTATGAACGTTTGCAAGAAATTCTCAATCGTCAAAATTCCAAATTCACAATAATTGGGAGTACGGTTAGGATTTTTGCTCATGACCATTGAAAAGTGAAGGGGGTCAGAGCACTGGCTCTCGCGTATGATTGGATTTTTTTTGCTGATTAAAGCACCTTTTCAGCTCACTAGTGAAGAATATTTCAGTATTAAGTAAATAATCCTCTTTGGGGTAGAATAAGTATCTCACCTCTAGACTTGTTGTTATTTACTCGGAACGTCAATGGATTTACCTGCACGGTCGGCCTGGAAAAGTTATCGTGTCATGGCGCTTATCAAAAGTTAAATCAGCTATCAAAAGAAAAAGAAAAGAAGAAAATTTTAAGAAAATCAAAAAAAGAAAGAAAGGAGAAGAAGAAAAAACGATTAATGTGTCTTTAAGTTCAGGGAATTTTTGCAAAAAAAAAAAAAATGAATAATCCGTGTCTTTTAGTTCGAGGGAGTTCCTAAAAAAAAAAAGTTTAACGTTTAATCTTTCTTAAATTTTTTTTCGTGTGTTTCCCAAAACACAAAAATTGATGTTTCTTCTGGAGCTGAACGTTATCGGTTTGACTCGTCACCCATCCGGAATCAACAACCTCCTACAGTTTTTTCTCAGCTTCGCATATCAGCTGTTAGGTACAGCTGAAAAACAAAAATTTTCACAATATTTGTGTATAAAATACATTTCACATTATTATACTAGAGTGAATGTGTAGTTGAAATTAAATTAAAATCTTCTTAGTTTCCCGAATCACAAACTTTAGATTTTAGATTTTTTCTATATAATCCTAGGGAGCTGACACAGCCTGTGAGTCAATTAGCCTTGTTTACCGATCCATACAGTATTTGGCCGACGTATATTTATACGAGTGAATCGTAAACAGGTGCTATGAGGTATGTAGAGGCTCATAGAGGCTCACAGGGGTGTACTCTCACGTAGTACCATCGACGTCTAAAAGTAATTTCACTTTTAATTTGGTCCTATCTCAAATCATTGGGCTCGTGGAAATAAAAATGTACTGTAATTCCCGTTCATTTCGAAAACATCCAAGGTTGCTCTGTGTTTTTTTTTTCTCGTTCCCTCAATCAAGCCTCGTTCTCGTATCCCTAGCTAGCTCTATGATTATCTCTTCTCAAGTCATGCGATATCGTTCTGCAATTACAGCTGCTTTCTCCTTTGTTCTCCTTCGCTTGAGGGATCTTTTTTCACCGTAACGATGCGCGATATTTTTGCTATTCTTTAGAAACAAAACCAATAGGCGCGCCTTAGTTCTCATATCGCAGAAGTAACTCGGTATGGATTAAAGCATGCGTGTTACCACGGAACCATTATGAACATCAATTTCGATGCAAAAATAGGCTGTATTTTCTTTCCTCATTACGAATATTTCTTCAATGGAGACTGTTACTAGTCACATCAATCCATAACTCTTACGTTCGCTAAGAGAAATATGAGCCCGTGATGAAGGATAAGCCGGGACGGGTGCACCCGAAGTATACGTGGCGGTTATTTAGAATTTTCATGATTACAGTATTCATCAGAATCATTTGAAAAGGCGAACGAAAAACTGTTTTAACATCGACATGCATTTCTTTCTTTTCAATCAAGAATCGCAGAGAAAAGAAGAAAAACTGTAGAAAATAGTAATAGAAAAACTATTCTAAAATAGTAGCTGTTGCTTATATCAACTATGTTTTGAGTCTTCTAATTTCTCCAGAGGCGCACAATATTTTCTATCTTCCATAAACTTGCTTTACATTAGGACATAGTTCCCCTTAAAATTTTTGTCTCAATTTCACTCTGAAATCGATACTACTGTTTTTTTTTTCTTTCAAACCTCCATTCTCGATAATCCCAAGGTTTTTAGAAATATTTTCTGCATATATTTTCTTGAATATTTTCTTTAAATGCTTGCAAGTGCGAAATCAATATCCGCTGGCCAAGCAGACCATCAAGCCGACGGTAGCAAATGAGTTCGAACCCGTTTCTCTATTCTCAACATGAATTTTTTCGAAGATTCTTTGATCACTCTAAACATGAAGGAAACAAGATTACAGAAGGACAAATTCATTTCAATTGATGAAAATTTAGAAGAAAAGACATTTAAAGGTATAAGTTCACGAATACACCATTTATACCAAAACGAAATTCATTATATATATTATTTATTTAGTTTATTTAGTTTTGGAAATAATGAAAGAGAAATAATGCAGGAGATTAGCTACGTCTTGCTTTGTTTGGTGTTTTGTTTCTTATGGGCCCATAGATTCAGAGGCACACGTTGTTATTAATCATAGTTCTGTTTTAGGCGATTTTTAAAGAGACAAAAAGGCCCTCACGGGAAATGCAGTTGACGATCAGTCAACAGCTAGGATTGGACCCAACAACGGTTGCTAACTTCTTTATGAACGCCAGGAGAAGGGGACATGATCAGAGACCGGACGATGACACCAGCACGGTGAGCAGCGGAAGTAGCCATGCCTTCGATGATCAGGTGGGTTAGGGTTACGGTGCCTCTTCCGATCTCTTCCAACCCCCGTCCTCAATCTCCACCTCTTCACAGGTGCTCTCTCCACTGCCTCCGACACCGATTTTCGAGCAGCTTTAATCTGCTGTGGCGTGCGTTAGTGGATCGGCATAATCTCCAGCGTAGTTGTGATTTATCCTTAATTCATTTCTCTTAATCATTGCCTTACTGTTTTCGATTTATGGTGCAGAGTGCCCGATTTCGGTGTGTCCGACCTCTCTTATACTGAGATCGAGCACCTGCATTTTTTTCTTATTAATTTTTGTCGGATTGTTAAATAAGCCGGAATTCCTGTGCCATACGAAGTGATATTGAGAGCCTAAGCTCAATTATCGCGACCTAATTTTCGTTTATTTATTTGATTCTTATTTATTTCTTTTATGTCGATTTTATGAATGATGCTTATGAATTATTATTGATCTCTTCTCATCGTTTTCTCATCATCATTTTCTCATCATGAAACCGAATCTCACATCATTTACACTCTAACATTCTTACATTCGTTCGAGTTATTGTTTGTTTGTGCTTTGGCGGAATCCTTATTTTGCCCTCAGATGTATCACTTACTTGTATACTTGTCGTAATTGCAAGGCTTTCTGCGTTTATTTTTTCCCCTAGCCGTAGCCAGGAAAAAAACCGAGTCGAGTTGGCTCGTCGCCAATTCCAATGTTTGGCTTTTATCGAAGAGACATCCCATGACGTTTGTACTCTAGTCAATTCTCCTCCCGTTCTAGTCATTCACTCTCTCTCTCTCTCGCTATACGATCTCATACATGAAAGCAGTAACCAAATATTCACTTTCCCGAATTTTTTTTCCGAATATTTTATAGCTTTAGCATGTCTGATTAGTCACTATGCGTCCTTCTTATAACTTGTACTTAGTTTCATATAAATTGATTTTCTTATTTTTTCATTTTTTTCAAACCTTTCTACAATAATAACGACTTAGCCTGGGTTTTATAAACCACTATGTGGACATTTTTTTTCTGAATTAGAGGATTCTAACGTTTCCTAGTGAAGATACTATCGAGGAGAGGACTAACAGATGAAGTAGATAAAGAGTGCAGAAGAATATCCGAAGCTACACCTTAATCGATAGTCCTTGTTCTTTTTTTTTCTGGACCGTGGGATCCGACGCAAACTTCTTTTAGGGTGTTACGAATCAATAAGGCGCGGAGTTCCCTTTCTTGTCCTCCATTTTACTACTTTATTCCTCAACTCGACGCATAAATTTCGATGTCGTTATATGTCACGAAAACAACGCATCCAAAATATGGTGCGCGCCGACAGAACCAATGGATTTCGTTTTTTAAATTGATCAATCCAAGGATTCTGACTATTTATTTATTTTGACTACATATATCTAACTTCTTTTAACCAATTCGTAACGTCCAATAGAAATACCAGAAGTATGTAGGGTCGAATTCAACAAAGCTTTATTTAAATATTACATAAAACGACGCAAAAGTGCTATAGTCGGGTCTAAACGACATGAAACTCGGTGCAGTCGCGTAAGCGACTGCGCTCAAAGCGGCGCGGTGGATCCTAGCGTCTGGAATCTAATTCGGACTGCAGTGAACTATAGCGATGAGTGGTGTTAAAAGGATCCTCTTAGGGACTTCTTTTAGGGGCTCTTAACTTGTTTTAGGGAGTTGCGAATCAATAGCACGGAGTTCCCTTCGTTGTCCTCCATTTTCCTCGATCCTAACCGCTGCGCTCCGCCACACCGCTTTGAGCCCTGCCGTTTACGCAACTGCACCGAGCTTCAGATCGTTTGGACCCGACTATAGCTACCTAGAACTACCATGAAAATAATCAAGCTTCAACGGATTTCAGGGATGAGTTTTTTGTAAGGTCTCCCTCAGAAAGATGAACTACTGTGCTCGAGAAATGTACAGAAATTTCAAATATTCATAAGCAGACATGTCGACATAAAAGATTCTATAATTAATCGCGAAGAATTTCGCTCACTTTTTTAGGAGTGGATTAAAAGTGCGCGGCGCCGATCTATCTCTTATATGAATGTGCCTACGTGTTCGTCTTTGATCCCAGAATCGTTTGATATTTATGAACACGGATGGAGCCTTAAAAACACTTGACGGGGACGAGTCAATTTGTCAAGTCAGTGTTTTTATTCTCCCAGACAGGTCTACAACCAATTTATCAACCAGGGAGGGATGAAAGGCTTGGTTGGCTCCAGGGTTGCTTCGAACTATCGTTTGTGCAGTCACAGCCGGAACTCTTGCTGACCGCCCCACCTCCATTAAAGGCATCACTCCACGAATCTGAGGTGGTACTGATTTTAGGTCGATTATTCGTATACGGGATAGTCGATTATGAAGAGGGGGGTGACTCCGTCTACTTCTTCCTAATTGCCGTAAAAAACGGCCCGGAAGATACGGCTTCGGGCGTTCCGGCGTCCTATATTCTACAAGAAGTTCGATTGGAGCGCGCCAGCCTTGCGCAGGCGCCGCATCTTCCGGGCCGTTTTTTACGGCAATTGGGAAGAAATGGACGGAATCACCCGCCTCTCCATAGTCTCCCATCCCGTATACGAATACTGGACCTGAAATCCGTACCACTTCAGATTCGAGGGGTGTTGCCTTTAACGTCAGCTTTAACGGTTGTAGATTACGAGTATGACTATGGCAGACCAGACTCAATTCCGTCTGCTCGCCTTGAGAAATGCCATGGGAACGGCTTTTTTCCTATGAGGTACGTTAGAACGCCTTGTACTCTCCGGTCCCCTCACCCTTATTCATTGGTTTTACCTCTTATTAGGCTGATGAGGAGACCCCATTGATCTTCAACGGCTCACTCGTGAACGCTGCGCGAGAGTGGAGCGTATTCATGCACCTCGTAGGAACAAACACAATTTCCCACGTCGTTTTTTTTAGGATTTTGAGGGGGAATTGAGCGAAGGCGTGCTCATACTCCAGGATCCACACCCCAAACTCCATCTTCTCCCAGGGGTTTCACAGTTTCCGCTTTCAGCTGCCTTTAATAGTACGTACATCAAATCATCCATTACGTTGATCGATTTTTCCAAGCAATCACCAATCACTCATTAAACCTTTATATTTAGAGAAGAGTCAAGCTCTACCATTATCTTACTGAATAGCCTGATTTTCTCATCTCGTTCGCTTCCTGAAATCTGTACGTCCGAAGAGGAAAAATCCTGTAGGTTCGAAGGTATAGTTGAATTAAAAAGATTTTCTCGTAGAGCTACTCTCTTTTTTAAAAAAATAAGAGAAAAAAACTTCTAGTAGTGAGTGAACCTTCTCAGTAGCAAATAAATAGGATGGTTAAATATAATTACACTCACAACATGCCCCAAATTGATGGATTCACCGGGATTTCGTAGCTAACATTCGCATCACTTTGGTCCCTTTATGTAATTTTATCTAACTTTGTATTCGCCTTGAAAATCCATTAGGAACGAGACGCGTATACTGATTGTTTACTGTTAAAAACATGCGGTTCGCCGGCTGTGTGGTCTTCCTAACGTCACCGCAAAATTTCTCGCCTCCCTTCCCCGCTGCTCGTTCGTTAGTAGTCTGTAACTGTTTGGATTGCTAAACTTTGCAGCAATAAGTAGGTAATTTTATAGGAACTTCGCTCCTACTGTAGATTAAAAAACATATATAATAAATTACTTAATCACACATTATTATGTAAAGTCTATGAAACCACCTGCTCACTGCTTTAACTCGTAAGAAAGGAGCTCCTTTGTGCACATTTAGTCATATTTTAGTCACATTTTATCCTTTTTTCTCTACATTAACATTTTGATCTACCCAGCTACTAGAATAGTTCACAGCTGTTCATATAATGGGAATCGTTTCTTCTTTTCCGTGTCAGGACTTCTTCTTCAACATCTCCGTCCTGTATTTAGAGAATTTTATCCTTATTATTCGCCTTTACTGCTCGCACCCTGCAATTATCTTGCATCCGACTCCTGGAGCCCCTTTTCTATCTTTTTCTGTCTCTTTCTTTAAAATCCATCTTTTCAAGTCGTTGCGTATTTTGACGGAGCATGCGCCAATTGCTTTTGTTCCTTCTTTTTTCTAAGCTACCTTATTCCTTCAAGCAATACTGCACTAATTTCGCCAAATATTTTTTCTCCTCTTCTTTATTCTTTCAGATACTCATCATCTCATTTGACGTTCTTGTTCAACTTTAGACCAATTAGTTCGATATGCCCCTGCGGCTCGAATGAATATCCCGAAACCGCTGAACAAAAGCCAGAACGGCACAAAAGACGATCTCTTCCTTCAAAATCCATCTTTTCAAGTCGATGAATCTCAATAGTGCATAAAGAAAGGAGACATAAAGAGAAAACTCCGTGTTGCCCTCCTTTATTCTCGCAGAGGGATGTTAGGCTAATTTCTGCGACTGCGGACTGTGAGAAGCCCTATGTAACGCTGTGATTAGAAGACCACTGCCCGCCTTGGATAACAAACATAAAGAATAGTAAAATCTCTGGCGTAAATCAACACGCTTAGGATACGCCAACGCGTTCACTTCAATCCAAAATCGTTTGGGATTTTACGAACGCGTGTCTAGCCTATACAATGTCTGGCGGGGCTAGCCGATGTGTCAAGTCAGTTTTTTTATCCTCCCGGACAAGTCTGGTACCAATTTAGCGACACCGAGAAAAGGTTTCGTTGGCACTAAGGCGGTATCGAACCAGCTATCGATCGTGCAGTCACTGTGGAACCTCTTACCGACTGCGCTACACTAGCCAATGGGTAACATAACGCAGGGCAAACGAATTAGTTTCGTAGAGCAGACTGATGGAACATTGATAGTATGAGCGAACACCACTGGCACATAACAACAACATCGAGGAGGACATCTTCGCATAACTGATATAAAGGCATCGCCCCACGAATCTGAGGTGGTATGGATTTCAGGTGGAGTATAAAAAACGGTCCGGAAGATACGGCTTCGGGCGTTCCGGCGCTCTATTTTTTACAAGGACGGGAGCGCGCCAGTCTTGTGCACGCGCTACATCTTTCGGGCCGTTTTCTTAGGCAATTAGGAAGAAATGGACGGAATCACACCCTCTCCATAATCTACTATCCCCTATACGAATACTCCACCTGAAATCCGTACTACCCCAGATTCGTGGGGTAATGCCTTTAATAGATAGCTCAAGCGTTGTTATAGGCAACCTTGAAAACCATCAAATTATCTCTGAAAGATTTCTACGTTCTATTTCTACGTATGTCACCTATGTTCAGTACTGCGTCCATGAGAAATAGGACATGTCTCGCCTCAGAAAACTTCCTGCAGAAATAATCTTTACGTTGAAAAAATGACGACCTCTAAATATTATCTTCTATTTCGTAACTATCGAATAACTATCGATGCACCGTTAAGGATGTTGCTGATTTATAATTAGTGGAACTTTTTTGGTTTTCTAAAAGTGAAATCATAGTAAGTCATTTTCCAATAAGAATTTAAAAATTAAATATCTTTTGGGATGAGATGAGTTGTCCTGGATAATGCATTTGAGAGGATATAATATTTACGAATGTTCAGACATTTTAGAAGTGGTTGCGCTCACTTGGCCAACTATAAGGTATATATTTTTGCGCAACGTGGATTTGTGAAGCAAAATGATCAGTGATCCTTTAAAAAGGTAATTCACTTGACCCAAAGAAAAATGATGAAGAAAAGAAAATCTGGACAGCCAACTTCGATTTCCGTTCATTTTCTCACGTGTTGATCCCGACGAGACCGCTGTGCCAGCTTGAAAGGACTACAGTTGTTCAATCCCACCTCTCTGTTCGGAATTAGCCTCTCGTTTCTTTATGAACGCGATCATCTACAAACGAATGAAAGTGTCATCTCTTGGAATGGATATTGATAGTCCAATTCTTTGTTATTGCCCTCACTCTGTTCTGACGACAACAGATCTTGGTTTTATTACATAAATTCCTCCATCACTTCACAGGAGCGGGTGTAGCGGAGTCGGTAAGAGATTCCGCTGTGTTTGCATGATCGATCGGAGGTTCAAAACCGCTCCAGTGCCAACCAAGTCTTTCATCCTTCAGGGGTCGATAAATTGGTATTAGGCTTGTCTGGGAGGATAAAAACACTGACTTGACACATCAGCTAGCCCCCGCAAGTCACAGTATAGGCCAGTTACACGTTCGTAAAACCTCAAACAATCTTGAATTAAACCGAACGTGGTGGCGCATCCCAAGCGGATTGATTGACGCCAGACACTTTATCCTTCTATCCTTATCAGTTTACAAAGTGTTTTCTAAGAAGTTGTAAAAATAGGAGAAGGTCAATCAACTTGTTTGGCATCGCTGGAATGATCGGACAATGCGCCATATGCAAGGGAAATCAAAGATGCAACCAATGTCGAAAGAAATGAAGATTAAGAATCATTCGTGTCAGATTGGTATCAGAAAAGCTTTGGAATAGACACAACAGACACAAATTGTTGTGATCTGGCTTTATTTTATACTTTAAAAGTGTGCATAGAAGTTCCAATGGTTCCCTGCTAACAGCTACTGAAATTCTCAAATTCATTTTCTGACGAACGGATCACAGTAGGATTACAGCTTCTAATGAGGATCATACATACGATGTGGAACCAAAGAACATCACGTCTTAAAGGATTCTGTTATTAAGCAGCTTTGAGCATAGATATAATACTTATAATCATCTCCAATATGATAATCTGTAATCGTCTTTCGATAAAATCTTCAGAAATGTCCCACCAGCCGAGAAGCAACATTGAATGTTACACATATTTGTGAAGAAAAGATTTTTTGCAAAGCCAAGTCACAAACTTCTGAAAAAGGGCGTGGATACAAGGCATTCTCCTGTACATTCTTTTCACTCCCTCCACTTTGAAAAGAAAGGATCTAAAAAGGGCGCGGTTCGATGCTAAGCATCCAGAGCATTGACTACGTCTAAAGTTACAGTGAATTAGTCCTGAGTATTAAGATCGGAAACAGTTTAACACCTAAAGCTAATCCTAATTACTTCGCATAAACTCATTTCTCAGAGTTTGGACGTTTGAAGTTCGGTTTTCATCCTGTTATCGCCGTAATTTTAAATGACCGGATCGCTGCGAAGTTCGTCAAGAGCGCGACATCCACTCACTCTTCGTCGCAGCTGTATCCCCGCCAATTAAAAGTGCACTATATTGCATATTTCAAGTGCATATAATTCCTCAATATAACTGTTTTAGTAGAAACTGACTAAAAATTTGACAGGGATTTTTTCCTTGCGATCAGTCAAGAAATAACGGAGTTTTAAAGGCATCACCTCACGAATTTGAGGTGGTACGGATTTCAGGTGGAGTATTCGTGTGCGGGATCGTAGATTGTAGAGAGGGGAGTGATTCCGTCCATTTCTTCCTAACTGCCGCAAAAAAAACGGTCCGGAAGATGCGGCTTCGGGCGGTCCGGCGCGCTACTTTTCACAAGGAGTTCGATTGGAGCGCGCCAGCCTTGTACTCGCGCCGCATCTTCCTTTTTTACGGCATTTACGAAGAAATGTACAGTACCACCTCCCTCCCCATAATCTACTATCCCGTATACGAATACTGCACCTGAAATCCGTACCACCTCAGATTCGTGGGGTGATGCCTTTAACGTAGAACTCCCTTCTGTTCTCCTTCAATAAAAAAGTGAAGTGGATAAAATGTCAAATGTCATCAAACAGTCCGCCAGAGGTGCTCCCACAAGCTCGACCTCAACTGAGTATCATTTTAGTTTTATTAGCGCGTATGTGGCCTATACAATAACTTGTGAGGACTAGTCGATATATCAATTTGGTGTTTTTATCCTCACAGGCAAGTCTGGTACCAATTTGTTGACCCCGGAGGAAATTATTGGTTAGGTATTTCGAACCATCGGCCTTTTAGTCACAGCCAGTCCACCAAGCGACTGCGCTACACCGGCCCTTTCTGCTATTCTGAATGTTTGGTGTAACCTAGATTTAATTACATTGAATTATTTGCGTCCTAGAATTAATTAATAAATCGTAATAATTTCTCCGTCTGATATTCGTGACATGAAGAAGATTATACGTCCATGGATTGATGAAGGGATACTTGAGCTGTGGGGACAAGGCCTCATAATTCCCTTCCTCATGAATATATTCGTCGCGGAACCTAGTAGTTAATATCATTGCTATGAGTAACTTACATGGTTTTGAAGCGGAATCACTCTGGGCAGGCAAATGAAACACTTCGAAGAATGCAATCGTGACGAAGAAGCTGGCTTTGGTCCTTGTGTCGATTTGTCGATTAAAGGCATCACCCCACGGATCTGAGGTGGTACGGATTTCAGTTGGAGTATTTGTATACGGGATAGTAGATTATGGAGAGGAAGGTGATTCCGTCCATTTCTTCCTAATTGCCATAAAAACAACGGCTCGGAAGATGTGGCGTGTGCATACGGCTGGCGCGCTCCAATCGATCTCGTTTTAGAAAATAGCGCGCCGGATCGCTCGAAGCCTCAGGACGACCAAGGGAAATTGAGCGCGACCATTGTCACTCATACTCGCAATCTACAACCCAAACTTTATATTTTTCCACAGATTTCCAAACAACGTCAGTTTCGTGATACGCTGACTTTAACAAGGGATTTGGGGTAGTCAGTAAAAATTCCGGCTATGACTGTACAAGAGATGGTTCGAAACTGTCCTGGAGCCAACCAAGCCTTTCATCCCTCCCTGGTTGATAAATTGGTTGTAGACTTGTCTGGGAGTATAAAAGCACTGACTTGACACATCGAGTCGTCGCCGTCAAGTCTTTGTAAGGCTCCATCCGTGTTCATAAATATCAAACGATTCTGGGATCAAAGACGAACACGTAGGCGCATTCATAAGAGATAGATCGGCGCCGCGCACTTCTAATCCACTCCTAAAAAAGTGAGCGAAATTCTTCGTGATTAATTATAGAATGTTTTGTTTTCATATTTCGGATGTGTTGTTTTCGTCATGTGTAACGACATCGAAATTCATGCGAAGTTGTGGAATAAAGTAGTAAAATGGAGGACAACAAAGGGAACTCCGCGCTATTGATTTGTAACACCCTGAAAGAAGCTTGTGTCAGATCCTATCCACCGTCGAAATAGAAAATAGCGCGCCGGATCGCTCGAAGCCTCAGGACGACCAAGGGAAATTGAGCGCGACCATGGTCATACTCGCAATCTACAACCCAAACTTTATATTTTTCCACAGATTTCCAAACAATGTCAGTTTCGTGATACGCTGACTTTAACAAGGGATGTGGGGTAGTCAGTAAAAATTCAGGCTATGACTGTACAAGAGATGGTTCGAAACTGTCCTGGAGCCAACCAAGCCTTTCATCCCTCCCTGGTTGATAAATTGGTTGTAGACCTGTCTGGGAGGATAAAAGCACTGACTTGACACATCGAGTTTTCGGTCCCCCGTCAAGTCTTTGTAAGGCTCCATCCGTGTTCATAAATATCAAACGATTCTGGGATCAAAGACGAACACGTAGGCGCATTCATAAGAGATAGATCGGCGCCGCGCACTTTTAATCCACTCCTAAAAAAGTGAGCGAAATTCTTCGTGACTAATTGTAGAATGTTTTGTTTTCATGTTTCGGATGTACATTATAAGTGTTAACAGTTACATTTAAAGGTATCACCCCACGAATCTGAGTTGGTGCGGATTTCATGCGAAGTTTTGGAATAAAGTAGTAAATTATGGAGGACAACAAAGGGTAACTCCGCGCCATTGATTTGTAATACCCTGAAGAAAACGGCCCGAATTGTAGCGCGTCACAAGATCCTACCCACCGTCCTTGTAAAAAAAAAAAACAAGGAATATCTGTATCTCAGCCGTCCTGCACCTCTGATTGCCGTGGTCGTCATCGGTCGTAATCGGTCGGATCTGGTTGGCTGCAAAAATGATCAAGAATCAAAAATCTCATAGAAAACAGGGAATCTCCAGTTATTGTCAAAATGACAACATTCAATTCAATGATCAGTTCAATTTCTCTTGGGCTAACAAAAGTGTTATTGAAATTTTCATAAAAATCCAATCAAATGTTCCATCCTTCTGTTTGATGTTGGAACTCCTCGAAAGATGACATGACAAAGAGAGGACCAAAATCTCTATCCAAAAAACAAAATCCATGCAGAAGGCTGATGACTTGTGAGGCTTCAGCTTTTCTGCCGGAGATTTAAAGGCAAGACACGAATACAAAATCGAAACGAATTGGAAGCAAGTTGTATCTAAGTTTTTTTAATTTTTTTTTTTCAGTGGTTTCTAATAACAGCGTTATTTAGGGCTTCTACAGTACCGCAGTCGAAGAAAGTAGCCGTTCATCCCTCTGCGAGAATAAAGGAGGGCATATTCTGGAAAGTTTTCTCTTTCGCATGTCTCGCTTTTATAGGCACTATTCAGACCCATCGACTCTGAGGAGGTATGGATTTCAGGTGAGAGATTGTATTTTAAGCCAGTCCTGGCTTTGGTTCAGCGGTTTCGGGTTAGAAATCCGAGCCGCAAGGGGACAGCGCACTCAATTGGTCTAAATTTGAACTTAAGAACGTCAACATTGAGATGATGAGTATCTTGAAAGAATAATTTATAGGAGAAAAAATATTTGGTGAAATTAGTGCAGTATTGCTTGAAGGAATAAGGTAGCTTAGAAAAAAGAAGGAACAAAAGCAATTGGCGCATGCTCCGTCAAAATACGACTTCATATGGAGTATTCGTATACGCAGTCGTAGACTACGGAGAGAAGGGTGATTCCGTCCATTTTTTCCTAATTGCCAAGAAAAAAAAACGGCCTGAAAGATACAGCTTCAGGCGTTCTGGCGCACTATTTCCTACAGGGAGGTCGACTGGAGCGCGCTAACCTTGTGCGGCGCCATATCTTCCGGGCCGTTTTCTACGGCAATTAGGAAGAATTGGACGGAATCACCCTCTTCTCCATAATCCACTATCCCTTATAAGAATGCTCTACCTGAAATCTGCACCACCTCTGATTCGTGGGGTGATGCCTTTAATGGCGAATTTGTTAGCTATTCCCTCAGCTTCTATTTCACCACAGAAGTTTCAAACTTAGCTCTCGCAGCAAGCAAGCCACGTCCAGCTCTGTCCTATGAGAATTCGATTTGTCAATTGTCACATGGAAGCAAGAGCCAAGATTGTTAACAAACTTAATTACGACTAACGTTTTGGCGTCGTCGCATTCGTTAGAGCCTAAGTAGCCCCGTTGCTGTGATATTAGCGGACCTCCGCGTGACAAAATCGCTCCGCTGATTTGACAACCAAAAAGTTGCAATCTTTATGGCAAGATTCAAGTAAGGTAGAACTTTTACGCTTCTGAAAATTATTCGATTTCGATTATTGTACCATTGTTCATTTTTACCTATCACCTGTTCTCTCGTTGTTCATTGATTTCCTCGAGCGGGCACCACTAACACTTCCATTTGTCCCGATCGCGCGCAAGAGTTGCCCAGTGGCTTTTCTTCTCGCGAACGACTCAAAGAGCATCGAATTTTTCTTCAAAGGACTTCGTGAAGAGGTCTGAACATCGGGTCGGCTGTCTTCCTACGGTGCGTTTGATGTCGCGAAGTGTCCAGTTACTCACGGCTCTTGTCCTACGATTATCGTAAAACACATCACGTGTCCGGCCCACCTAACTTTACTTTCGTTGGCATATGCGGCAGCGTTTCTGATCTTCGATGGGTGACGTAGGAATGAACTTCGAATCCCTTCTTTGACTTGTGTAAAGCAGGATACTATTAGCATCACTCTTTAAATTGCGCGTTCTATGACGCTGGTCACATTCTCTTCTTGTTTGCGACAGACCCAGGTTTCTAAAGTCTAGCTCAAAACAGGAACAATGGTGGTGCTGAATAGGTGAGCACAGACCCGGATGTTATTAGTCCTCTTTACTAAATCCCCAATGCTCTTATATCCTCCCCAAGCACCTCGTTTCCTCCTGAATAGCCCCGAGGTCAGGTTCATCATTAATCATTGTTGATTTTGATTTTTTTCATTCACCATGTTGATTTCCCGACCTTGATACATAACTGAACCATTCGGATATGTTCGTTCCGTTGAGCGTGAATGGAGCATCAGAAGCCCACTGGTTCCTTATGAAAATAACGTATACGCGAATTATTATGTAAATTATTATATGCGCCTAACCAGACAATGCATGTTCGATTGGGGTGGAGCAGGAGGAAGAGAGAGTATTTCGAGCAGAGAAATAGTGTGCGCTGCGGCAGAGGCGTCGCGGTTCAGTTGAACACATTCGACAGTGTACTTCTGCTTCTCTTCAGTGGTGTTACTAGTCATTGCACTCTGATGGCAGCACACCACGAAATTAACGATATTGGGATCTCTCCATGAAAAAATAGGGTTAGGGGTGTACATCAGGAGTATGAGTATGTTCATGCTCAAATCCTTGGAAAAATGGTATGGGAGAAGGCTTTCCTGTACCAATTTTCCTACGAGGCACCTTATCACGCGCCATGCGAGCAGTCGATGATCAATGAGGTTTTTCAGCATCCTATCCAAGTAAAGCTATTAGATAGGCTGCCGAAGAACTTGCGCGCGAGCAAGAGAAGCGTTCTAACGTACCTCGTAGGAGAATTGGTATAGACCGGCAGTTTCCCGCGACGTTTTTTCTGGACGAATCGAAGACTTTGACCACGAACAACAATCTTAACATCGTCAATTTCGTGGTATAATGCCACTGATGGCAACTTGCTGCTACATACGCCACAGACACCAGTAGCTCTACTAATCTTTTTTTTCTTAAAGTATTTTTTTCTACAATTGTGGATTACTTGAATAAAGTATTCTTCGGGTAATTAGCAACTAATAACCGTTCTTCCCACCCCGTACCGCTTATTACTACATCAGTATTTCATTCAGTGTTAACCACGTTAGCCTCCTAGGGCTATTTTCACTCCTTAGCTGTATTATGTGCTATAAATGTAAATGTATTTTAATCTCTATATGTTAAAGCGAAAAAAAATAAGGCTTTAATAGCTGCCCTATTTAGAATCTAAGACAAACCCATTAAATCCGCGAATGAGAATAAGAGCAATACTCAAGTGGCCATATCGGGTCTTTGCACATCTTTTCTCACACGTTTGGGAAAAAATTGAAATTTTTTCATTTTTTTAAAGCACAAAGGTTCAAGGATCAGCAATGTGATTATCATCGTTACCAGCAACATGTAGTCCTTTAATGGGCAAAGAGTCAGTGATCTTCTTCGAAAACAAAACGAGACCCCACACGGCGAAGGTGACGCGACACTTTCTGGAGGGTCTCTGCGCTGGACGACTGCGTCCCGCCCTCCTTATAGTCCGAACGTTGCCCTATCTTTCACCTTTTCTGGCCTCTGAATCAGCATTTGTTTGTAAGAACACTTTCAAAGACCGGAAATACTTTAAAACTTAACGACGTTTTGTCCAGTCCCAGTCCCTTTCGTTCCGGAAGAAGGGGATTGAGGGTTTACTCATTAAAAAGCTCTATATTGTTGATAATGGTGGTAATTACATTGTTGATTCTTGACTTGTACTAATGAATTCAAAATCCGATTTTTTTATGGAAGCGATAAAAAATTATGTGCAAAGATCCGATGGTAGGAATAAGAAATAGTTATAACCTGTTCCATTCATCGCAAAAGAACAGCTGTTCACATAGTAGACAGCTAAGAACTCGTGATTACTATTTTTTTTTTCGTCAAGAAACCAACATTTGTCATCTGGTACAGACATATGTCGTGATGTTTTGAAAAGCGGCACAAAATTCTCGATACTCTTCGATGATGGTGTGTGTGTGTGTCGTCTTCGAACATTTCAATTAGTAATCTGCAACGAAACGATATAATCCATCTTCATTTCCGACATTAGAATCGAACGCGTCTCTTTTTTCCTTTACACTTTTAAACGTCTTTTGTTATCAGATTGACTTAGCGCGTCCAGAAATGTAGATTGATTTCTTTCAATTCCTCAAACCCCGTACCTTTACATGAACAAATACGTTGGAAAACTGGTTTATCATAATTAACGACAAAGTATTATGTACTATACAAAAAAGATCCGAATTGAATACATGGTGGGAGTTTGTGGAGTTTCAAGAAAAAAATGTTTATTAATGTATGAGGGTATGTGGTTCTTTTCTAACTATTATCCATGCAACTAAGCTAATGAATCTATTCTTCTTCAACACACCGAGAACAGAATGGTACATTGCTCTTCAAATGCCCTCAATCAGGAAAACAAACATAAAATTCAATGACGCACTGTTTTTCTTCCATTTTTGGAACATTTCTAGTATGTGATTTTGAAAAAAATAGGAATTGAAACGGTTTGAATGGTCCATGGTTTATTCTACTTAATTTAAACTGAATTATGTCGTGCTAATTAACTCAAGAAGCACTCTTTAATTAGTTGATTAATCAGTTTTAATCTTGAATAACTCAAGAAGAAGAAGAAGTTCCAGTACTTTCAGATCTCTTCGCGTAGTCTCTTCTAGCCGAGAAAATGTGAATGACCTGGACTAACCCGGTTGAGAAAGCGCACTTTCCGAATTTGATTCGTCGGCGAAAATTCCATTAATACGATAAAACACTACCATGAAAGTTTTTGAAAGATTCCAACTCAAATCGGAAGTAACGGGGCAAGAAAAAAAAAACAACGCGACTCTCCATATCTTCTGTCATTTGCAGTGAACGCATTCATCTCAATAAACACACTTTTTCCGTCCCACTTGAAAACTGGGACGGAACTCATAAGGGGAATTTCATTGTACATTTGCGGTGATATCTTCGGAGGCATTCTCCGGTGGTAGGTGTAGGTAGCGGTGAGCCTGAAATCACCTGGAACATCGATTCAGCTGCAAGCTGTGCGTGCGATGGACGAGGCTCGGCGGCGTAGGGCAGCAGTATCGAACTGCGTAAGCCGTAGCCGGTCATTCATTCAGCCACAAACCGAAGCCACCCAGCCTTATGCGCCGCCCACGTCGTTAAGGCAGCACGTACGTATTGACATTCATTTCGCCTTCCGGAACCTGCTAGGTTTTTTTTTCCTCTGCCATTGAGAAAACTTGTTTTGGAATGCATTAAAAGTAAGCAAACATCATTGCATGTGCGCTTCTTTGGTTCTCCATGATCATCGAATCCTCTGGCAATGAATATGCAATCGGAAGTGACATTTTTTTCTAGCTCGTGCTACTAGCTGAACTTCTTTGACTCATGCAAGCCTGCAAGTTCAATCGAGGTCTCTGTTGGGGCCTTTCCGGAAGTTCCCCTAACCTTCCTATTTTTATTTAAAAGACGGAACCGGGGAGAGGGGGAGGGGAGAAGGGGAGGGAACCGACGTTGGTTGGTCTTTTGGCCGCCAACTCGAGAGTCGCGTGGGTTGAATCTCAGCATAGTTAAATATGCGGTGCGAATTATGCATCACTGCTCCAATTACGGTGGAGAAAATAGATCCAACACTTCTCTGTAATTAGCCTAAGCCTTTTTATTTTTTCCTTTCTTTCCTTTGTTTCTTTTTCACTATGAATGTCAAAGATATCAATCAGTTCCTCATTCGCCTTTTTTTTCGATGGAAGTTTCTGGCATTATTTCCACTTCGCTCGTTTTCATTTTCTTCTTTTTCGTTCCCTTCCCTTCAATATCCACAATCGAAAAAGACTTCAGCAGTATTTTGGATAATTCTGTCACGGTTTCTATTGATTTCACCTCTTTACCTTTTTGAAAATAGAGGGAAAAAAGTGTGAAAAGGTGGAATTCGTCCGGTAGCAGCTACGTTTCTGTCTCGATTCGTGTTCCCCTCTTAGACTCAACCACAGCCGACATTAAATACCTGTGTCGGACAGCTGCCTTATCCCTCAATGTCGCTCGTGATCTTAACCTCAACAACTGTCCTCTCAGTCTCACACATGCAACTGTGAAATAACAGGAAATGGCTGATCTTCGCTGTGTTTTCAGCTTCAAATCAAAGCAACACACCGGTCATCCCGGTTACTGATAACACTTTCCTCTTTCTCGATAATCGATAACGGATGTTATCAACGAGGAAACTTTGATTTCTCTGGAATGTTTGCGGCTTAACAGACATTCCATTGCTCTCACGGTTTCCGATCATTCGATCTAGATGGATTCACCTGCAACAATCTCTCCAATCGCTAACGCTTCGTTGTTTGCCTGAAGGTGATTCGAGCGACGACCTCTTGCTTGTCGCCAGCGAATGTCATGTGATCCAGATCGACACAGTCGATTCTTTTCTGTGCTAAGCCGACAATCTCTCTATTCTACAGTCAACTTCTTGATAGTTTACTTTCTTTTACATATTTAAATCCTGTAAATAATCCACCTCAGAACATATTTTCACTTCTCTCATGAGCTTCAAACTCTTAAGGTCCCATAATGTCTCAAATCCTTCTTTTTTTTGTTTTGCCTTTTGACCGTTAGTAAATACAAATATATCAGTGACATAATGTAGCAATATCGCATAGGAATGACCAGAAAATAAAAAAAAGAAAAAATCCTTCAAAAAGTGTTTTTCTACGTTTGTAACATGTCTTCGTCGATCAAATTGCAAACAAATTTCACTCTAACTGTTACGTAGCCCTATAAGTTCATGGATGATGGAGGTGAAAGACTCAAATGTCCTCCATAGAGCAGTACGTTTCATCTGATTTGAGGAGACTCGGAGAGTGCTTCTTTTTCCTTCTCTTTTTTTTTCCTTTTTTTCGCTCGAAATAATACTTATATCTCCGTTACCGTCTGTTATAAACATCATTTTGAACTAATGCCATGCGCACAAGAGTTATGGCTTCTTACCAAAAAAAAGAGAGCTGAATTCGTGGATCTCTGATCACCCAGGAGGTACTATCATAACCTATGAAAAGCTACAGAAGTGCTGCCGGATCGAGACCGTCAGCTCACGACAGTACGGTGACGGTGGTCGACTTCGATGGTGGAACAAGAGCAGAAACTGCAAATGTTAACACACATGGAGGTCCCAGAACTCCTGAAGAGGCACCACGTAGTGCGGTGACAGTAATTCGAAAAGTTGCAAAAGTCTTGTTACAGGTCTCGAGGTCATTTTTTGGAATTAAGTGCCTTCGTATGGAAATGAGGTGCAATTTAAGTGGTAACGTGCAGTTCCGGATGAGAGGGGGCACTCAAGTGCGATCTTATTTCTGGAAACTCTATCTTCTTCTTTTTTTTCTGCCTTAGTAGCTTTAGCCTACATAACGCAGATCCTCTAGGCCTAATGCTTAGGTTTCAGAGTCATTTCCAGGAATAAGAGCTTCGGTCGAGTGCTTCTCCAACTACACTTTATCCCAGCTTAAGAAGAAATGAAAAGGTTTCACTGGGAGTTCTCGACCGATAACTCCTGGAAGAATGACCGGTCAAATCCAGCGTTCGTCCTGTGTGTAACGAATCCCTTAGCAATGTAAGACTACTTTAAAATGTTACATTTCATATTAGCGTATTGGCTGCTTATTTCGCTAAATTACTGACTCTTATGAGCTCAGTGCAGTCAGAGAAACCCCTGGAGTTGGAAAAAACCCCGCAGCCCATCACATTATTTTCATCCGCCACTGTAGCGTAAATTAAAATGCGTTGTTTTGTTTTGCGGACTTCACAAAGAACAACATTGTCCTTTGGATACACGCAATAAAAACGGGGAAAAGGGCTATAAATGTTTATTAGGAGCTACAAATGTAGGTGGTTGTGAATTTATTGCAAGTTGTAGATGTTTATTTCATCGTACTAGAATCCTCTCTGGTCCTGCACTTATTTCCAACGAGGTACAGTGTTCATCGTTAAAATTGCCGTGTTTTTTGGTCTCCTTGTATGCTTGAATCCCTAGGTGTTATTAGAATAGGAAGTAATAGGATGACGTGGGAGAAATGAGGGAAATAGAAGCCGAAAAGCACCGGAGGCGCACACATATGCAACGATTTCCCATTCCGACATCGGATAGTTTCTTTCTTTCTTCTTTTTTTTAGGAGCTTAAGCATAAACAAATGGATGTTTGATCTGTTGCGATAATTTCATATTTTGTGGACTTTTCATCTGCATACATCTCGCTTTTGTTTGCCCATGTGTGGAGCGAAGCCGCCGCCGCCACCACCACCGCCAACGCCGCCGCCGTTTCGTAATGCAGCCGGCGATTCTTCTCGCCGCCAGCGCGTGGGTGGGGGCGGCCGCTTCCGTCGCTCTTTTGCTCCTCGCCGTCGTCGTCGTCGTTACAAAGCGACGAGGGCGATGTCTTTGCTTTTTCAATCTTACATGTTCCACCAACATCGTTGTCGTCGTCGACTCGTTAATTTTCAATCACAATACCACTATCCAGTAGCCGGATGGATTGTTCGACTTTGAGGTCTTTATTTCTCCCTCGTTCTAATTCACTCTTTTTCTTTTCCCCTTCTTTAAATTTAATTCAATCAATTCCTTGTTCATTCGTTTGTTTTATTGCGAGTTTGTTAACTTCCTGCTATAGCTATTATTCGCTTCGTATATACACGATCGTACATTTCCCAATAATGTTTTAAACACAATTCGTGATAAAAATTTATGGTATGCACTGCTCACACAATTGCGTTATTTCAACATTTTTCATCTTTTCATTATTGTTCCATTCCAGTAGCTCATTGTATGTGAAAGTTGGAAAATTCCTCCGACATTTTAGTGTCGTATCAGCTTGTTTAAAGATTAATTCATGCTCTTCTTTATTGCGTAATGTGGTTTAAGTGTAATTACAAGGATCATATGTAAACATTACCATAATCCAACCATTGGAAGAGGTTTTTTTTTAAAATCAGATCATTTGAATGGGGAGGTCCAGTTTTTTTTGGCAAGTGTGAAGAAGTTCGTTGATGAGGAACTTTTAACGCAACAAGACCTTAGGTTTATTGCTAACAAAAGAAAATGAAACGAGGGTGTATGCTTTTAAAATCACAGTTGTGGGATAAGATGTAGTTTGGGGGGGGAGGGGCTTATAGCGCTGTTATTTCTGGAAGTTACTGAATCACTCGGCACCCTAAGATCTAAGCATTAGTCTTAGAGTATCTATGACATGTAATTTAAAGTTACTAAGAGAAAAAAGTAAGAGAGCTTCCAGAAATAAGTGCGCCTCCCCCTACTACATTTTCCCTCAGTTGTGTTTACCGATTTATGCAGTTACAAAAGTGTTTCCAGATTCGTCCTTGTTGTTCTTGCTTACAATCACTTTATTTAAATTACCTCTGTTATTCCTGCAGTAATAAAAATTAGACGCTAGTAATTTCCAGTTCTCCATCCGTTCTTCCACCTGCTGCGCTATTCATTTGCTGTTATTTCAACTGATCTTTCCAGGTATGGTTAGTACTCCACTTCCATCCACCTCATTTCATCGAGAAAAATGTATAACCGGAAAAGAGCTTAACCACATTATGGAAACTGAACCGCATTCGTTGTGTATTTTAGATTGCCGGATAGGTGGTCCCACCTTAAAGGATGCAAGCAGGTGAGTTTCTTCGATTTGCTTAGTGTTTTCGAAGTGAAAAGTAAGAATTGCGTTTCTTTGTGTTCAGAGTGCGGCTTCCAAATGTTTTATTTCGACGTTTGGTTAATTGTTCGCTGTCATTGTCAACTATATCACCTCGTCTGAACGATCCAGATGTAAAAGTGGTTGTAATTACTGAATGTGGATCTGACTGCACAACATCTGATGCACTAATAAATGCTCTGCAGAAAGCAAACGTGCACTACCAAATTTTAACAGGTAAATTTTTTGTCAGATATTAAGATCATATTTAGAAACACCGAAAATGTTAAAGAATTTGTTAAAGAAGACGTTTTCAGATCCTGTTGAAGATGTGCTTACAGCTTTTCCATTATTGTGTGTGGATGAAGAGCGGCAAGCTTCTCGATCATCTGGCGACGTAGTGTGCCTCAATCTAAAGTGCGTAAAGTCATTTTCCCGGGAATTAGATGTTCTCATCATTAGTAAGCCAAGTTAATAGAAATAATTATGTTAGGTCCGATTTACATCATTCCCTATTATCGATACTTCCTCTGAAGAAATTTTTTCGGGCTCTCTTCTTTTTTTTGTTCCCATCTCCGCCACGAGCATCCTTCATAACTTTCCTGCGAGTTAACAGTTAACGAACATTTCAGTGCCTTGCGGATTGAACCCAGTGTTCCTCCGTCGACTGACAAACGTCAAGCTTTTCCTGTTAAAATCCTACCTCACCTTTTCCTGGGCAATTATGAGACCGCAAGCGACGAGCAAGCTTTGAAACGGTGAGGATGTTTCACATTTGTAATCTTTACCATGAAGACACCACTTTCATTTTCTAATATAAACTTTGTACAGTTTTCTTTCTCTGTTATGCACTTGATGAAGGGGAGGGGGCGGGTGGGTATTCTTCTCCATTACTTCCTTGTGTTTAGATTATTCTTAAAGAAACTTTCGTGCATTCGAACTAGACTTTGGGTTTTTTTCGCTGATTTTCCATGCATCATGTGTGAGTGAATGGGTTTCCATTCGACAATCAGTGACCTAAAGTCGTTTTTTTGCTCTTGCCAATGAATTAATTTTCCGCTGACTAGTTTTGTTTTACTTTTTAGTGCTGTGAAAAAATTAACTACTATTGGAGTCTTGGTGGTAACATTAATCCAATTGAAATAACAGAGTCTCACGCCATGTTTTTATTGGGATCGCCGTAACGTTCATGTGCATTTATCCCTAATACTCTATATAGAAACTTCAAAAAGAAAAACTCAATGACTCAACATGACATGAAGCACGGTGTAATTGTGGATAAACTCCACTGATGTCATCGAATTATCCATATTTGGTAATGATTCTCACTTTGAGGTTGTGCCATACTTTTTGGTATATCATTGCAACAAAATTTACCTCCTAAGAATGCATTCTTGTATGTTTACGATTGTGTATTGTGTACTCACTCAATCGTGGTACATAGTGTTTCCGTGAATGTAGGAAATAGGTGTAGTGCTTCGAAACGTCTTAAACACACTTTTTGTTGGCTTATTACTCATACTCGCTTAGGTCACCTCTACTGTTTTGTTTTGTTGTTTAGGTAAACTATCAATCAAGTCATTGGATCTTTGCTCAAAACCACGCATGTGAAAAAACATGCATCCTGAGATCTTGGTTGCGTTATTGTAATTCATGTAGCCTTCTATGCATGCTCCTCATCCTAAATAGATTCTGGTTACTTTGTCATCACTTATTCTTACTTTAAATCTACTTCTTATGGTTTCATATGGTTACAAAACAATTAATGCACAGTTGTGGCAAAATTTACAATCTCAAACCATCGCTATGTTTTCATGGATTAATCCATCTGTGAACATCTGTCGAAAACTTTCTTTCTGGTCGAACTCTTATTATTTATTTTAATTTATTGGACAGGTGTTATAGACAAACCTCGTTTTCTATTTGGTTGTTGAATTATCATGTAAAGGAAAGGTATGAGTGATATGGCAGGTTTAGATTAGTCGAAGGTTAATCGAAAGTGGTGGTTTACTGCTGATGAGGCTGCCGTAGATGTTAAAACTTGCTCAGTGGGTTCTTCTATATCGGCTACATGAAACCCTCTTTCATGAATTCGAGCCCTTTTTCGGAATATTTGTTAAGAATTCCGATATGTTGACTCAATAATGAGGTCATATTTGTTTTTGACTTACTTGCAGTTCTGTCACAATGTTTTTATTTGTGGTGCCATCTATATCCCTACAAAGTTGGGCTGTTAATCGTTTCCTGACTACATGATATTTCCATGACTGCAACGAATTTAACGATTTCTATCATTGTGGCTGATCAGGCGAGGGTGTGTCCGCCGCATGTTTAACACAAACACCGGAAAGAATATGAATTTTTGGTCGAACACAGTCTCAGTTTTGATGATGTGGCACGATCCGCTCGAAAACGACCCCATCCCATTCCCCGCGAAATTACGGAACCATAAAAAACGAAAGCGCAAAGGTCACACAGATTGAGGAATAGGACCACTTGAGTTCGATTCTTCGCCGTACCGAGTTTTTGCACAAGAGAGAAAACTTAGAACTGCACTGCAAGATAATCTGCCAAAACCAATATGTTACATAGTTTACCATGGTTTTGTACCTAAATTGAATAACATTTGACGACCAAAAACGCTCAGATTGCGTACTGTTATGTTTAGAATATCGTTAATAACGTCACTTTGAGAAATACTTTAGACATGTGTTGAAGGAAAAGACTTGCTCTTACAAAATTCTTGAATTACTCATTATTTTTATTGGTTTTTGTGGGGGCCACCCAGTTTTTTTTTCACCTTAGATAAAACACAGATGGGAAAATCGACATTTTTCTTATCTGTGTTCCATCTGAATATTGGAGAAACGAGGAAAGCCTGTTAAATGTGAAATCCGTATTGGGGTAGGAGAAATCTTCGCTTACAACATATGGAAAAGTGCATTGCTTTACATCAAGTATGACCCTAGTTATTATACATTATTTATGATCATACACTTCTCCACGCTGGAGCAGAAATAAGAATTTTAGCGAGTTTTTCCGTTCCATGTACCACTTACTTTCTTATTCTTCTCTCCTCTTTTCTCTTTCCCTCTACTCTTTTCCATATCTCACTCTTTTTCATTCAGTTCTCAGAATTCCATTTCTGAAATCTGTTGCTCGCTTTTTGTATTTAAAATCAAAAGTTAGAAAAATCGTTAAATTAATGATTTTTTTTTGCCTCTTTTATGCTGGGGCACCAGCCGTCAGAAATTTTGGGACAAAATGTTGTTGTGTGCTTACGACCTAAAGACTATGACAGTTTCGTCACATTTTCTGAAGGGTCTTCGCGTCATTCAGTTTTTTTTTAGTATTGGCGTGCACTACATTATCAATGTTACTTCGAACCTCCCGAACCCTTTTGAAGATAATCCATCATTTCATTATCTTCGGATTTCTGTTGACGACAACAGCTCACATAATCTCACTCAGTACTTCTCAGGTTTGTGTTTCCACACTTTTCATATAAACGTTGATGCAATATCGCTATTTTTTTCCTTTTTTTTTCAGAGGCGATTGCCTTTATAGATGCTGCAGCACGTGCTGGTGATGCGTGTCTAGTCCACTGTTTAGCGGGGATTTCCCGTAGCGTAACTGTGTGCCTTGCCTATCTCATGACCAAGAACAAGCGAGTTTTCTGACTTTACTTCGTATTATTATTAATGAGCGTAATACAGTATAAGCTTTCCGTCACAGGTGGAGTCTGGAAGACGCATACGACTTGGTACTACGCAGAAATGCTAGCATAGCTCCAAACTTCCACTTCATGGGACAGCTCACCGAGTACGAGCGGCATTTAGGAGTGCGTGGTACCAATGTTGGGGTAGGTTTTTTTTTCTGTCCTTTCCTTTACGGTTTTCCTGGGATACACTACTGCCTTCCAATGCAAGGGACAAAATTCTTCTCAATTTCAATTTTCTTTTCGTTTTAATAATGAAGTAATTTGTTTTTGGGTCAGTTTTTCAAATTGTTTTCTCAAGTTCGCTCTGAAAGTGACAACAGTTCTTGGTGGAAAAGATATCGTTTTGTTTCACGAGTCAAAACTTAACCGCGACACAGGAAGAGTAGTGGAGATTGTAGTAGATTTCGCTGAAAATCTGTTGTATTTGAATCATCTCCGATTGATTGTAAGAGCTGCCACAGAGACAATGTTCTGAAAGTTAAGAAGTGGTAACGTTTGCCTTTTGCTCCAGGATGAGACTTCATTTGAGATAAGTAATTAAGACACATCTAAATCACATACAAAATCACTTTCTCACAATCAAATTCTTTCGTGCATCAACGTCTTGCAAGGATTTTATTGCAGCATCAGTATGCACTTCCATACCAATAATTTGCAATGCATGCGTTTGTACGTGGGAGTAGGGCTTTCATCACATCCATTAATGCTATTCTATTATTCCTTCCATTCAGTATATCATAAGATCGTTAAGACGAGAATTACTTTTTTACACGTAGGAAGTGTTCTGTTCGTTAATTAGCAGCAGAGAAACATCTATAATGATTGTAGTAAAATGCGTATCTCAAGCTTTTTACACATATCTTATATGTTCGGATCAAAACGACATGAAGATCGGCGCAAGCGGCTGCAATCGAAGCGGTGTGTTGGAGCGTAGCGGTTAGGATCGAGGAGGAAAGCAGCACTTTCTTTGCAGTTCGCAATTGTCCCATTGCAGTGTGCAGTGTAGTGGTTAGAGGTTCCGCTGCCTGCATGATCGATCGGAGGTTCGAATCCGCCGTAGTGCTCAGAAATCATTTAATCCATTCCGGGTCCATAAATTGGTAGTGGACTTGTCTGGGAGGATAAGAACACTGACTTGACACATCGGCGAGCCCCCGCAACTCATTGTATAGGGCAGTTACACGTTCGCGAACCTCAAACGCCTCTGAATTGAAGTGAGCGTGATGGCGCATCCCAAGCGGATTTATTAACGCGAGACACTTTATTTTCCTGTACATTAGACAATGCGAATCTTCCCATTTGAGTGAAATCCTTCCGCCTCCAACAATCAATAATAGCTTAGTTTTAGCTGATGTCTCTGTTTACCACCCACGTGCGTTCACATTCTTGTGTTTATGAAATAATCTCGTATAAATCCGAAAGGTTGTTAATGGTTCGGGTCTTTGGCTCATTAAAATAAATAATTCCTTTCCAGAAGTATCCATCAGTACCTCCTCTTTCGCCGTCCTGCTCCGCTCAGGCTGCAGTCGCATCTGGACTGCTTACTCCTCCACCTACAAGTTGCTCGACTTCTCCGCAAAGTTCTGCGCATTCAGTAAAGAGTTTCGACTAATTCTTTCGCATTCTGCTTTCATTTCTGATATGAGAATGTATGTTGATCAGAATCCAAGATTTTTTTCCTCGTGGTGTGGAAGAGCTCCTTTGTGGAAAGGTCATTTCTCTGTTCCTGTGCACATATTCCCACATCGCTCTGTGTGATACCAATCCTCCAACAATGTTTCTCAGTTGAATTCTATACCTCATTATCAAAACCTACACATACTGTACATTGTTGTGTTTACCGTCAAGAATTCTTTCATTTTGTTGTGCCTACTCTTCCTTGTGTGTTTCTGTGCATATTTAGTCATTTTAGTGTTTGATCTGATGCATCGGTGTTTGTAGTGGAAAAGTTGACAGAGAATATCATGATGCCATGACAAAGACCTCTAATATAATATCTTTGCCAGATGTTTTTTTCATTAATTTTCAAAAATAAATGGATAGTGTAACCTGACTTGGAGTTCCTCGTTGCGTATGACTGGCCTCACGGGTAACACTATCTTTCTGAGTTCGGTATGAACCATTATTGCACATTATTTTACTTTCGCAACAGTATTTCCTTCATCGATTGAACCGTTAATAGATGCTATACGCAACGCGTCACTTTTTTCTCTGCTTTTGTTTGTTTTCATCGGTGTGCCCTGTTGATAATCCAACTATAATCGTGTCAAAACGACATGAAGTCCGGCGCAAGAGAAGCGGTGAAGCTAGCGGATCGAGGTGGGACCATCGGAAACTCCACGGTGAATGCTATTTTGAGGTTATTTCTCAAATAAGAAAAGTCAGAGTTGGGACTAAATCCTAATTCTGGGGAATTCTCCTTATTCTCTAATCATGTTATGCGGTGCCTCTTGTTTGTGGGAATTTTTTCATCCTCATCTGAAAAAACTGAATGAAAAACAAAGCATTAAATTGAAAGAAAGAGGACGATTTAAGATGTTAAACAGCTGAAGAACTATGTTTCTCTTAAGATGAATTGTTTTTGACGAAAAGGTAGCCAACACTTACTAATTTGATTTTTACCTTCATTTCTCACTTTTCGTAACTGCTTGAGAGAAAGTCTTGAGCTTGTTTGGAAAGGTTGATTTAACCGGGGGTCCCAAAGTAACGATAAGGAATGCAGACGAAGAAACAAAAGCGAATTCAAATGATTTTCGAGAAAAAACTAATTAGGTTTGCATTTACTTTGCATATTTTTGACTGTGATATGCTAAGAACAAAAACATCAAAACAATTTCATTCTGGAGCGTTCTACAATGAATCCACATGTTTGCGAGCAGCTCTTTGTTTTGACACTCGGAAAAAACTATCTCATCCAAATAATACGATACGGAATGTTAGGATATGGAGCTCTCAACGGGATATACAATGCATTAGAGGTTCTAGCATGGTTCATTTGTTCTTCTCCATCGTCATAGCTCCAATGTAACAGTGTCCACCACTGACTAGTCTTTCTTGCAATAATTAGTTTTCAAGTGAACTGAGAATGGAGGAAAATATTGAGTGAAGCGCACGTGGTTTCGTAAGAGTTTACTGCAGACCACCTCAACAATCTTACGGCTACTGTTGCAGTTTTCTCAGAACAACTGCAGATAATAAAAAGGATAGAGTTTCTGGCGCATCAATCCACTTCGGATGCGCCATCGCGTTCTTTTTACTGCGATTCGTAATCGTTGAGGAATGCGTGTTGGCCTATGCAGTGACTTGCGAGGGCCGAGCGATGAATCAAGTCAGTGTTTTTATCCTTCCAGACAAGTCTGGTACGAATTTATCGACCCCCGGGGATTGAGATGCTTGGTTGGCATTAGGGCGGTTTCGGACCATCAACGGTGCGGCCCAGAGGAACTCTTAGCGACCGTGCTGCACCCGCTCCGCAGGAGATCGTAGCAAAGGAGGCCGGGCGCTACGAGATGTAGTTGGCACCGAACGTGTTCAACCGGATGAGCGCATTGATGAGACGGAGCGGAAGGGGAGGGGAGAGTGTATTGGGAACAAGGCAAGAACGTGCGTTACACGTTACTTCAATCGGTTGAACGCAATTGGTGGTGAGTGTGCATGTCCAATCCCTCCGATAAAACTTATGTTATGGATCATACACTATTTTGTACATATATATCCCCGGATTTTTCTTCGTTTTGTTTTCTATGGTTTTTCGCTATTTTTTTTCGTACAATAATGTCTGGATAGCCTTAACAAAGTGAACCATTTTGAACTTTGAATGAACTATTTTTTCTTCCAAGAATTCAGATACATACATGCAGAAGGAAAAAATTGGAACTTACAGTATAACGATAATCCTCATCTCCGGTACTCTTGAAAGCTGGAATAATCTCTTCCTCTCATATTTCATGTTAGGATATCTTTTGCTTTTGGTACGGTTACAAATTTGTGATCACCTCACATCACAAATTCTCAGGGTATGTGTTTGAATCTCCAAAACAATTTAGTACCTCTTGAATTATATCCTAGCCGGTGATGCAGCGTACGATTAGCGTTAGATAAGCAGACTCAGCTATTTAAGTAGCAACCAAGGTGAATCTCTCCAGGATACGCACCATCGGTAATTAGTCTGCAGAGGCAAGATCGGGGATGCTCGAAAATCCGGGGGACCCTCCTTACACGCACTTAACGCGCGGTCGCTTCTTGCAGGGATTGATGAATGCTGTGCCCTTCACCAACTGATCACAAGTGATAGGAACGGAAACTAATATAGTTTGTGAATCAGAAGAACTTATTAGAATCCGAGCTTTTGGAAATGAAGCTTCAAAGTTCAAATTTTGACAAAAAAGAAATCTTGGCTTGTTATTATGAGGCCCAAGTCCTGTGAGTAAGGAGAATTTTTCTATATTTGGTATCATTGTTCACTTTCCGATTGCTTCGCCATAGTGATTTTAATTTGGCACTTCTGTGGCACAATCCTGTGCAACATCAGTGAAAAAACCAGGTGACACTTGATTTCTAAGCAAAAGTGAAGGAATTCTGCCAGAGGGCCGTGATTCACGGAGACGGGCTTACCCGATCTCTTCTTAGTTCTTAGTTGGTTAGCTTAGTTCTCCAGTCTAAATAGCTGAAATATTGTGTAATGTAAAGATGGAAGATAAAGGATAAAGTCACTGGGTATCAATCCACTTGGGGTGCGCCCCCACGTTCGCTTCAATTCAGAATCGTTTGAGGTTTACGAATGTATAACTGGCCTATACAATGACTTGTGGGGGCTAGCCAATGTGTCGAGTCAGTGTTTTTATCCCCTCGGACAAATCTGGTACCAATTTATCGACCCCACAGGGATCAAAAGCTTGATTGGCACCAGTGTGGTTTTTAACCTCGTGGCTGCAGCGGATCTCTACCCGACTGCGCGACACCCACCGAAATGGAGGCGGCATTTTCTGGATGCAAAACTAGAGATGTGGTATGAAGGGTGAGGGTTGCGATGTTCTCCCAGCGAAAGTAGCTTCATATACGTTTGCAAATGTGCAATTGGGACGCCTTCCATCGTTTATGAATTATTTTCGAAATGTACTAGTGCATATCAGCACTTCCACGCATATGAATGCGGGGATTAAAGGCAGTGTATCATTGTTTTGAAGTGGTCACAGAACTACAGCAAAGCGTAGAATTTGGGTAATAGATTGCAGAAGCCATCGTTGTAGAAAACGGCGTGGAAGGGCGTTCGTTCCTACGAGATACGCCAGAACACTTCCCCTTGAACACGATACGGTCCTCTCAGCAACGTATTCATTTGTTTTACTTAAATAGACTGGTAGGAAGAACTCATTAGTCTTCGAGCACTCGCTCGTGGACGCGGCACGTGCACTAGGGTGGTGTGACAACATATCTCGTAGGAAAGAACGCGGTCTTCCACTCCGCTTTTTATGACGATTAAGGGAAGTTGGACAGAACCACCATGGGTTACAACCCGAACTCTACGGATTCCCTGAAATTTCGGTACTACGTCAATTTCGTGATATGTTAACTTAACCTTAATCTCTTTGTTCTCCATTCTGTACTGCTGAAATATTGTGTAGTGAAAATGTAGACATTTTCTCCATGCAAAACTAAGAGCTATGCTATGGGAGGTGACGGTTGCGGTGTTCCCCGAGCGGAAGTTGGTTCAGATACTTCTAGCTTTTTACAATTGGAACTAGTTCCACTGTTTCTCATGAACTCTTTTCGGTTTGTGCAAGTGCAAATCAGCACTTAAACGCTTACAATTGCGGAGAATTAAACAAATAACCCGTGCAGCGGAAGTGAAAACAATCTTGAAAACAATCTCTATAAAAAAATCCGTGCAGTCACGGTACAAACGTCTACATCAGTACAACTTTTTACGGGTTTATAAGAGTTCGTAAAAGACGATGGTGATAGACACTGCATTTCAGCGTATTCCGCCCTAAATGGACTGGTTAGAGGATTATGGAGTACTGGCGCGTAGATTACTCTTAAAAATTATGCTTTAGGGTTTGGATGACGATGAAAATATTTTGCTATTTATCGTCGATCAAAAGTACTCGGCTTTCACTTTTCTCATCATTCTAATGTTTGAACCAGCTGCAATCTAGCGAATTAGCAGTAGCAACAACTTTATTTAAAAATAAAACGAAATTGTATACACCTGAAAACCCAAATCAAAATTCACCCGTGACGGGGGGCATAACGTGACACATGGAAAAAAACATTGATCAGCATAAATGTATAGCAAAATGCATAAAAGTGAATTACAAACATCGCGGGGAGCAGGTGAAGTGATTCCAGAGGTTACATTATCGCCTTCATCAACTGGACAACTGATCAACTGATCTACGATGTACAACGATTAAAATTGTTGATGAGTAAACGAATATGGACTAGCACCAAGCGCATAGAATGCAAAACGACTATATAAGGAAGTAGAACAGGAATATCACATTTTGCAAAAGAATGGTTGTAAAAGCAGGTTGGAGCCTTCCTTGAGCGAACGGGTCATTGCGTTAGTACAACACCTCGATAAGGACCTTGCATTTTCAGATACTGCAAAGAAATAGTTTATGAGCTCTTAATCTATGATTTATGAGAAAATTTTTGTTACTGCAAATGAAGATTTCGTCTTATCGATACTCTGGACAACTGATAAACTGGTCCAAGACCTAGTTCGGTTCTTGCCTAATGTTTGATCTCTTCAACCTTCACACTCCAAGCTCATTTGAATTCGTACGGCCCAAAAATTCTTTTCAACTTTCGGCACTCTGCTGTCAAGCATGTTTATTGCGACACATAGTATGCACACGCTTCGAAATCACGAGGCAGTCTTGCAGTGTGAAACTACACTTCCATGATGATGACAGTTGCTTCAGAGTGTAGCACTGTCGAATATTACAAGAAACCATGGCAATAAATGCAGACACAACACCGATAAATAAGCAAAAATGATAGGTCAATGGCAAAGAAGAAAAATACTTTAAAGGCAGTGTATCACGAAATTGATGTAGTGTGGAAACTTGATGAAAAAATATAGAATTCGATGTGTAGATTACGAGATGAGCGTTTTATACTACGTTATTTGTGTTGTAGCGTTTGATACAAAAATAATGGAAAGAAATTCTACGGGGTCATGCTCAGTTCTTCCTAGTGGTCCTGAAAAACGACAAGAGAAACGACGTTTCTTCCTACGAGGTACGTGAGAACGGACCACCTGAGCTGGAGCATGTACAGGAGTGGGGTGTCCTGACGTACCTCGCGGAAATTAAGGCGGATCCTACTTAATCTACACCTCGAACTCTATATCTTCCATAAGGTTTCCACACACTACACACTACATCAATTTCGTGATACGCTCTCTTTAAGATTGCATTCATGATTGCCTGACTTTGTGGGGAAAACAAAGGCCAGTTCTTTAAGGTTATGGTGAAATTTTTAATTCCTTAACTTAGTGAACATAACGCGCTTCAATTTCAAACAGTACAAAAGATAAACTCCTACCTGTATGACAAGGCTAGGCCCTCCTGCAGTGATTTCTGGAGGAATCTGACTTAAAGGGCAATTTTCAATGGACATTATTTCGAGCGAAGAACAGAGTGCCAGCTCAAAAGGAAGATTGTGCAACGAGGGGTTGTCGTTTAGATATAATGACTTCAAGCAATCCAAGTGACCTGTAAAAGAATGGACTGAGTGATTTCAGAGAGGGTGATTCCCTTTATAACTCACCTATTTCCTCGGGTATAGACGACAACGAATTTTCACCAACTCGTAAATCTTGAAGACTAGCGAGATTACCTATCGTTCTGGGTAGGTTCACAAGTTTATTGGACTGCACCCACAATTTTGTCAGTTGTAGAAGAAATCCTATAAGTCAAGAAATTACAGGGAAAATTAACGTTTGCTACTGAATCAGGCAATAAACCGCATAGTCAAACGGTACCTATTTCACTTGGGATCGTTTCGAGATCGTTCTCTTCCAGATCAAGCTCTCGCAACTTCTTTAGATTTCCTATTTGCGCTGGCATTTTCTTAAGCTGGTTATTCGACAAAACCAGGATCTCGAGATTTACCTAAATACTTGACTTCCACTAAAAATCTAGACGGAAAAATATTGTAAGATATAAAATCACAAGCTTCTCTATGTCCTCAGGTAGAACTTTCAATTGATTTGTTGAAAGGTTCAACTCAGTAATAGAAGTCCAGCTTCCCATATCTAAGGTAAAATATTACAGTGAGATAAGTAAATAGTAAGGAATAGAAAAAGAAATTATTCAATAATTACCTAAAGGCAATGAGAGCAGTTCGTTCTCTTTCAGATTCAACTTTGTGAGACCGCTTGCTCGTGAGAAGATACCGATCGGAATTTTACTAATCCGGTTGTGCTCCATATTAATAGTCTGGAAGAATATAAAGTTATCAGTCGTTGTGATGAAATTATGATAGAAGTTCTGAAGCTTTCTATAATGTATTGACTTCATCTTAGTTTTTTTTTTTGTTTTTCTTTTTTTTTCTCTTGCTTACCTATACAGTCCAAAAACTACGTAACCGCACGAGAAAGCAAATTTTTTGTTGTGAGTGCGGAAAGAACAGGTCGAATGAAAAGCTAAGGAAAACAGAGAAAAAAAGATGGTAGTAATAGGATCTATGCTGAATGTTATGATGAACTACAGTATATGTCGCCTAGTAGCGTGGGCTAAGGTAACCGTAGGAGTGTGAACTATTTCATACTTATATCAGCAAAAATCTCTGTGTCATTCAAGAGTGACCTGCAGATAACTTTAGAATACTGGAAAATCCCGAAACTATGAAATCCTTTCTTGTAAAGTGGGAAGCAGTTTTTATATACTGTCCAGCTGATTTGTGATTTGGTAAACAGCAAATGAAGCATGCCATACTGCCCCAGGTAAAAATCAACTCCTGCTTTTAATAAGTTATGGGTTAAGTAAACAGAAAGCACTTAACTACTGAGGAACGACATAAGGCAGAATTAATATTACTATCAGAAACCTTGAAAATTCTTTGCGGACAACTCTACTGCTAGATACTTTTGTAAGTTCTCCCAATAATAGTGTATTGTTAAGCAATGCTATGCGAAAACAATACAATTCTTGGTTGAAGCCCACGGTGTTTGTACTTCATTACGAATTACCAAGAAATTTTCTGTGGTCGACGATAACTTTTCTTTCGAGGATTATATTGCATACTCCATTTAAAGTTACATAGCAATTAGCAGGGAATTTTGGCTCTTTTTTTTTCTGGGAGAGAGAGAGATAGAGAGAGAGAGAAATTGGGAGTTTCGAAACTCAAGGACTTTGAGGTATTGGCAGTTTAGAAAGCTATGGTTTTGCACTCCCTTAGTGTTAATTTAATGTTAATAAGCCAAAAGAGAACAGTAAGATAGTATACGGAAAGAAATGGTACAATCTACATTAACTGTGAAAATTCCGACATAGAATCTTTCAAAATACATGGAAAAACATTTTCAGAAACATTGTAAATCATATTTGAAAAAAAACGAGAGTTACAGTCAATCTAAGTTCCAAAGTTTCTCTAAACTTTGGAACTTAGATTGACCGTAACTCTCGTTTTTGAAACCTAAAGAACCTTGGGAAATATACGGACTTACCACAGCAGCAGCAAATTGTTGAGGGCCACCTTGTGGAAAGCCTGCGAGCTCGTTCCGAGATAAATTAATGGTTCTCAGCTTAGGAAGACAAGTCAACATAGCGTCCTAAACGGAAAAAAGTCAGCTGCATTCAGAAAATGTATCTCTTTCGTCTGTTTCCTGTTTTATGAAATGACTTCTACATTTGCCCGGACGCTGCTAAAGTACATGTCAGAACTATATTTAGTGATTACTAAATATACTTCTGACATGTACTGTGCCTCATCTCTTTGGCTGTCAATATAATACCTCTAGACGATCTGGTCTGATCGATAGTACTGTATATCGGGTGAACAATGGAACGCAACAAAGAGATTGCGAATTTTTGAGAGAATTTAGGGTAGCTCTGTCTAATATACATTTGGCCAAGAATAACTAAACGTGTTCTCCAACAACTCACCGGAAGTGTTTGCAGATGGTTCCCCTCTACGATGAACTCTTCTAACTGGGTACAGTTTTCCAGAGAAGCAGGTAATGATCGTAACTTGTTATATCTAAGAAAGTGTGTAAATGTTGAAGAAGGAAAAAAAAGCAGTGATGTAAAGGACACCTTCTTGAGTCTTTAAAATCTGCAATTACCTGATACCCAGTCGAACGAGGTTCTTCAGTTTACCCATTGTTTCTGGCAATTCTGTGAGGTCATTATGTTGAAGATCGAGCTGTGTCAAGCTAATGCACAATCCAAGTTCTGGAAAACTTTCAACATGTATATTGCTCTATTAATATGCCGCGGTCCCCTCAAACGTAGCTACTCTGTGCTTATCACAGTACCACAAATCTTAGACGTGTACTAGAGTAAAAATTTTGATGTGTGTTGGGTGTTTACACCCGTACGGAAGATGAAATCCTCTTTATGCATTTTTTTTCGAACCACCCGGGCGGGTGTCCTCGGCTATCTCATAGAGTAACGCTAGATCATTGATCCTGTACTCACAAGTGATGTCCCTGCGCTTTCGCTTTCACTTCTGAGAATCATGTTTGAAACCTTACCGACTAACAGAAAGAAATGAAACATCGAATATAACCAGTAGCCAGATTTTCTTCGTCAACTGCACTCTCAAAAGTGGTTTAAGAGAAGTTTAAAAGAACAACATACCATCAGGCACCTGCGACAAGTGGTTGTAGCTCAACAAGCACACAACCAAGGAGTGTATTTTACCAATTGAAGCCGGGAGACTATGGATCTTGTTCTCGCGCAGATCGATCATCTTGAGCCTAAAAAGGCCCGTTTCTTAGGAGCATAATATCTTTTTCCGAGAATAAATGCAATAGCCAGAACTCTAGCACATTTAAACATTAATGCTATGCAAAAAAGGGCAGCTGGAGAAGAGATGTGCAGAAGTTCTCGTTCTCTGGTCCCATGGTCTTCAATTTTTTCAAATCACAGTCGTCTGATTTTGGGCCAACGGAATCACCAATTTTATTGATCGATGAACGATCATTAACAATTTTGAATAAAAATAGAGAAGGCCGAAAAAGTAGGAAGAAAGTTATTGAATGGTTATCATTAAATGTCCCCACATAGCTCAATTCTTTGTGTCCACGCTCTTTTCCACGTACTTCTAGATCGGGGCGAAAACAGCTATTCTTGCTTTAGAAGCGACTATGATAAATAGTGGCCAATAACTCAGTAGTGAGGAGGGGCGAGGTCAATTTTAGCACCAGCTGGAGAATTGCTCTCAGAACGACGAGCTTTATGCTGATGGTTCCATTTCGACATTATTCTTCTAAGTTCGAGTTCACGCAGTATCAAGCTAAGAGAACAATCATTAAATCAATTGGTATTGCGATCTCTAGCTGAGGGGACTTAGTTCACACTTGATTTCAAGCAATTTGCACTTTATTTTTTTTCAGGTGGTACGAGGGAACGGCGTGATCCACTAATACGTCAATGTTGTAATATTTTGGACTCTTATATGTTTCTTAATTCCTAAGTAGAAACGAGAACAGCGCATTGGTAAGGGATCACCCCTACTTATGCGAGTGATGGACGACTGACAGATTACGGCTATATCGTAACAACTGACAACGGATGAAAATTGCAAACGTCTTTGTTAAAGTAGTAATGACTGAATGATTTCCTGTTCAACGAAGGTGATGAGCCGAAAAAAGTCGAGTGCCCCTACTTTTCATTAGTACGGCAGCAATAAAACATTTTGAAGCAGCTGGCTGTGACAACTAGCGTGTGGGTGTTCCCTATTAATAAGCATATGAATAAATAAGAACATCTATTCGGATCTGAAACTCCTTTCTTATCCTTTTTAACGAAATCCTGGTTCTGTTCTGCGTAGGCCTAACAATTAATTGAATCTGATTGGATTTCTGTGGAATTAAAGCCTCTAATCACCAAACTATCAAACAAAACTGCCCTGTACAGAAGTAAGAAACGTATTGTAAAAAAAAGAAAGCAAGCGAAGTTGTGATACACGAGATGATAAAGAAGAATGTTTCATTAGGGAAAATAAATCTGTACCAACTCACTTTGACAAATTCCCTATATCTTCGTCGATGCAAACAATTCTGTTGTATCGTAACCATAGCGTCTCTAGTGACGTTATGCGGTATATTACAGGTGGTATCTGAAAAAGATACAGCTCACAATGCTTATTGTTTCACAGTATCATGGATTCTATTAAAAACTCAAAAGTGACATGTTATATATATATATATATATATTTGAAAATAACGTAGTTGCAACCTCTTCCATCTTTTCTCTTACTCCAACTGCGAGACAGAACGTCTAGAAAATGAGAGTAAGAACGAACCTCTGTAAGCTTGTTGTGCCGAAGGTCCAACGTTTCTAACTGGGTAAGTGAGGCAAGTGAGTCAGGCAAGGAACATAGAGCGTTTTCACTCAGTCCGAGTTTTCGTAGTGACACCTAAATAGAGCAGTGAAGACGAAGAGATTCTAAATTCTAAGATGTAGTCAAGTCGAAACAACCTGAAGCTCGGTGCACTTGCGTAAGTGGCTGCGCTCGAAGCGGATAGGTGGATCTAGCGGTTGGGACCTTCGCTAGCTTAACTCTGACTGCAACGATGAGATAAGCGAGTGAGGGTCCCTGTGGACTCCAACAACTACCTTCTCCGCGCCACTTCGAACGCAGCCACTTACACAACTTCTCCAGTCTCCTTACTCAAACCCACCAAGTTGCCTAGTTCATGTGGTAATTGCGTGAGCTTGTTCTTGTATAAGAACAACTCGGTTAGCTGCGTCAGATCCCTGATAGATGAAGGTATCGATGTTATCTGAAATGCAAGAGAACTTTCTGAGTAACAGTAAAAATCCTTAGAGAGGAAATTGAAGCGTTCATCAAAAAAAAAAAAAACTTACGTCGTTTGAGCTGAGATCAAGTCGAAGATCGTGACTGTCGCGACATCTTTGGAATTCACGATGGAGATCCTGTAAGCTAATATTTTAGGCATCAAGGAACTGCTGTTGCATCATAGAATTCATCTATTACTAAATAGTGTTTATTTACGTCATCAAATCCCTGTAGTTGCTGCCAACTGAAGCGTCGTAACGTCTTGTCGCTAGTGAATTCAAGTCAAGTTTAGAAAAAAAATGCTTCCTATTCTATTTATCTGATATCTATATGCGACATATCTTACATGTATATGATCTCAAATCCTTATTTTCAAAATTTCACTTGGAAAATAGTCTCCTAAGCATGATAGTGCCCAGATATTGTCACAGTTTTCGTTCTCTTGGTCGTCGCTTATGACCAAAGAGCTGCTGCAATGTTGTTCAGTCCCTAGTGTTTGATGAGATATTTCACCGGTCTCCCAACTAAATTTTCTCTGTTCCTCTGCTCAAAACGTTTCTTAAAGTGCCCTTTTATTGTAGTGGTCGCGACCAGGTGGCCAGTGTGCCGTGTCGTGAGGGAGCGAGCAAAGAAATAGGAAAACCATGGGAAACGCTACAAATTGAACGAAAACAAAATATTGAACAATTCGTTGTTGATTGAGCGATTCAAAACGACATGAAGCTCGGTGCAATTGTGTGAGCCACTGCGCCTGAAGCAGCGCGGTGCAGGCAGCGGTTGGAATCGAGACAGGACCATCGCGAACTGCAGTCGTGAGTAGTGCTAGACAGGGTCCCCCTCGACCGCAACCGCTACGCTCCACCACACCGCTTCGAGAGCACCCGCTTACGCAAATACACTGAGCTTCATCTTTTTGACCCGACTATAAAGGTGTGGGTTCGATTAAGAAGTGTAACTTCAGTGAATGCAACGTTTGCAGAAATTTCCCGATAATGGGTTCTCTCCGATGGGTTCGGGACAGCGAGCGATGCAGCGATGACGTAAACCTCCTCCTATTCCTAAAAGAGGTGGGTCTGAACATGCAGATTAGTCTGCTCGAGGAAGCAACTCTTTACACTCGATAAAGTCCGAATTCCCGCTTTCATGGGCGTAAAAAGTTGCTCCGTCTGTTAGTGTGACTAGTCTAGCGTTTCCCTTCAATCTGATCTCCTAATTTTTTGGGAATGTCCCGCGTCTTCGTAGTTATCTACTTGAGAACTACGTTCCAAACTATATGCACTCTTGGATAGGGCCTAACATCGAGAAATTCCCTCAAATATTGTGTTTAATTGGCAGGGCGGACTCATTTATACATTATGCATATGCAACTGCAAACAAAATTCGTCATAGTATATTCGATTCCTGTGCAAAAAAGGTGAAATGGCATGTGAATTGCCAAAATATGGTCTGAAATTCAATTAAAAATGACAGAATACCAGATTAGGGCAAAGAAGCTGAACAGGAACTCTGATACACATCGAAAAGTATCGTTGGCACGAATTATACTACGTGAAAACGTCGACGTACGATGGGAAAATAACGTTTTGATATTTTGAAATGAAAGTGATGAAGTAGAGCTAGTTAGTGAACTGATTTTTCAAAACGTTCTGAAGTGAAGGGAGCGTCCGGTGAAAAACCACCTCATTTCCACTTCGACGTCTTTGGCGTCGTCGCGGGACGCTTACTTTCAGCACTGTGTCGTTGCAGCGGGAAATGAGCGTCCCGCAGCGAAGATCTCGCTGACACCTGGAACGCAGCACGGACTATAGGACTGCTCGTCCTTTTTTCCTCGTTTTCAAGTTTGACTGCGTCTTATTGGTTCGTCCAGGACGATAGTAATACCGAGAACTTATAGCGGATCCTTCCTCGGGTTTCTTATGCTATATAGATAACATCCCACTATTACAGATCCTATGTTATTTTAGTGAACAAGGTTTCTTCTTCAAATGAAAGTGGCCAGTTCACCAATCCTGTAAAGCGAAATGTGCGTATGCGATTTCTGCACTTTTAGCTAATTATATTGTTCCGAATCAAGCCCAAATTGAAACATAAAGTGCAACAAAGGTCCTCCAAAACCTGTCTATCTACTAAGCGGCAACTAAAACTCACCTTTTTCGGCTTTTCATTGAATGTAGTCGAGTTGGACGTTTTCTCATTGAGCGAATGACGCGTCTTACTTCTCGCAAAATTGCTCAAACGCCCAATCACTCCAGGACTTTTTGACCTAGCACCCTCTTTGGTGGGTCGAAATTCGAACTCTTTCGTATCCATACGGGCCTTGAGGCAAAGAGCCAGCGCGTCTGAGAGGCGCGCTGTGCTCACACACTTTCCACCAACAAAAGCCAGCGTAGAGTGGTGATTTCGTCGACGATCAATGCATTCAGCACAACCTCAGCGTTTTATCGTCGTAGGTTTTGCAGACTTGCGGATACGAATGTGAACCTAGCAAAGATTTCAGGATCAATATTGATTGACAAAACGGCTAGACACGAAGACAATTACGGCGCGCAAAATACAAGAAAATAGACTATAATCGCCGGTTGGTGATAGTTGAAAGTGGCAGCGAATGTGGGGGTCTCTCTGTTCCTTCTCCGTTTCCACACTATTTTTAGCGGTTTGCACTTGATTTGGCAAGGGAGGAAGATAGCAGGCAGACTAACGGCGCAATTCTAGAAAGAAGCAAACTGAGAGCACGCAACCGAAACCGGCAGTAGACAAGAGAAAATTGACGCCATGACATGTGAGAGAAGATGAAAGACCGGAAGTGGAAAATTGGGATGAAGGACGACGACGGTAGCCCGGGATCGCTCTTTGAATGTTAGGTGCAACCATGATACAGTGAACATAATCATAAAACAGGATCCAAAATCACCCTCAAAAAACCCGGGAAATGTGTAAATTCTTCTTTTTCTCCTTTCTTTCTTTATTCTTATCCACGAGAGAAACATTGATTGTAACCAGTCATACAGAAATGAGATTATCTGAGCTTACAAATCCAGTGTGGCTGAACTAAACTAAAGTGGCTCATTAGTCATTCGTCAACATCAAGGGATTTGAAGCGAAAAAAAAAATCGTCATAGAAGTTGCCGGCACATTTCTTTCGCTATCGGTGAAATGAGTCGGAAAGCGCCGACAACAGAGATCAATAAGGACCGTTGTTGTACTGATCTAAGAAAGAACGAAAGAAAATCGTTGGAACGTTGTTTTACGGATAACGTTTGACGTTAGAACAGCTGCCCGCAAAAGAAATGAGATTAAAATAGTGCAACATGCTGTTTAATCGCGTGTTGCACCGAAAAATCATGAAAAGAAACATAGAAGCACAGAAAAAAAAGCTTTTAAGGTACTAGTGCTAGTAAAATGAATGATACACAGACACTAGTGACTCATGGATTCTACCTTGGCGCGTATTATGAATGAGAATGCATCTATCAAGTACATACATATATGAGTCATCGCGGTCCTACGTAGCTGAAATGATTTCACGTACGAAAAACGATAGTGCTTCTAAGCCGAAAATGTGAATCCCTAAGGAATGATAAGCGAAGCAAAGAAGCGGAACATAGCACGTAACTTCGAACAATAAGTGGGAAGAAGAATGATCGATTAAAACACACAATGCTGTAAAGAAGAATAACAATACAGGGAGAGAGAGAGTGTGTGAGTGAGAGCGGTCTAAGTGGAGCCTAATGTCTCGTCATCGTCATCGGAACCGGCCCTCCCTTTTTATAGAATCGAATGGAAACAAATGTCAAGTAAATAGAGACGAATGATTGTTACATTTAGTTCCTATGTCTTAAATTCTTATAGTCACCCTAATTGAGGAAAATAGTATCTAAGTAGAAGCCTTAACTCATACACAAAAAGTAAGAAGTAAGAAGTGGTGAGAAAAGTCGGTAACCTCCTCCTTGAATCCATTTCAAAGACGCTGGCAGACATCGATTTCAAACTTTGAACGAAGCGAGAGCAACGCATGATGGACGACTATTCGGGCATTGAACAGAGCGGCAACATGAGGAATATCCACGGATACTTATTCTAGGGTAAAATCAAAAAACTCGTATACATTCTATGGTCAAATCTATCTCCCAAGAAATACAGTGGATACAGTAAGAAATGAGTAGAAAGAAAAAGAGAAAAGTAAAAAAAAAGTAGGAAACTCCTGGCAAGTAGGAAACTATTGGATCAAGCGATACGCAACATATACGTAGTCTGTGGCAAATTAGTTCATTCTAAATTACTAAATTTGAGCGATGCGGTTCGTAGAAGGCGACATTTAAGTCGTCCTCAAACATAACAAAGGAAAACCTTCAGCGGGGGTATCCCGAGTTGGAATCCAATAAAGAATATTAACAGGAGTATCGACAGAATTTTCGTGAGAGAATAGTCGAGAAAAACAAGAGGCGAACCACAAGAAATGCAGTGCAAATCGTTTCGTGTGACCAGTGTCTGGCCGCGACGTAGAACTTTCTCGAGAATTCGTCTACTACGTTGTCTACGCGGTTTTTTTTTAAAGGAAACCTTAGGAATCGATCACGTCAACGTACAGAAAAATCTTGCAAACATGAATTAATCAAAATACTTGAGCGTTAATTGGAATTATTCGTAACGGAGTTAGTTCCCTTCTTTCTTTCCTTCTTTCTTTCTTTTTCTTTCCTTCTTTCTTTGCTTCTTTCCTTCCTCCCTTTCCAACTTTTTTTTTCTCTTCAAAGAACAAGCACTGGCTCTCTAGTTTCCCACTAGAAGAACGTAATTACATTTTTTTTCTAAAATCGAATATTTGAAGTTGCTGGGTTCTTCTAGTTGGGAAATGGTGCTTTTTTCCCCACACTCTCTCGTGACCCACTTCTAAAACGTTCTTGTAACGTCAAATATTCAGAAGTTGTTGAGTCCACAAATGTTAAGAGCTGAACAAATGAATCCATGGAGAATCCTAGAAGATTGTACACATCCATAAAGCAAAACTATGGAAGCACTCATCTCAATTAAACGTTTCCTTTTCATGTGCTATGAGAATTATGCTTTTTTTAAATTAATACCGTTTGGAGAAGCTAAAGCCCACTTAGAGAAATCTGAGGTTCATTAACACTTATGTGATGACATTATAATAATGTACTTGTGCTGCTTAGCTGAAGTATGCAATTAGTGTTTTTATCCCTACAGACAAGTCTAGTACCAATTTATCGACCTCGAGGAAAAGCTTGTTTGGCCAACGTCGGGTTTTTAACGATCGACAGCGCAGTCGCAGCCAATTGTGCTAAACCCCCGCTTGACCAGCAGGAATTAATTTCTATTATAATTTCTATTAAAAGACAGAAATTCCTCGCCTTGTTCGCTTTCCTACATTCGAGTTAGTCATAATTAATTAAAGTGTCTGAGCGTTTCGGCGCGCTGTTTTCTACAAGGAGTTCGATTGAAGCGCGCCAACTGTGTGCACGCAGTTTTTTTACGACAACTAGCAAAAAACGGACGGAATCACCCCCTTCCCTTAATCTACGATCCCTTATACGATTACTGCACCTGGAATCCGTACCACCTCAGATTCGTGGGGTGATGCCTTTGATCAATCCGTTTGGGATGCGCCACCACGTCCACTTCAATTCGGAATCGATTGAAGTCACGAACGTGTAACTGGCCTATACAATGACTTTCGGTGACTAGCCGATTTGTCAAGTCAGTGTTTTCTATCCTCCCAGACAAGTATGATATCAATTTACAGAGGGATTAAAGGCTTGATGAGCACTAGGGCGGACTCGAAATTCCGATCGATTGTGCAGGCAGCGGAACCTCTAACCGACTGCGCTACTCCCGTCCTTGGTCATAATTAACTAAATAGTTTTTGGGGAAAATGTGGTTAGAGGTGGGGGCACTCAGTGGAGTCCTTATTTCTGGACGCTCTGTTTTACTTTTTTTTCTCTTAGTAACTTTAGCTTACATCTCATAGATACTCTAAGACTAATGCTTAGTTCTCAGAGCCCCGACTGATTTAGTTATTTACTTCTAGAAATAGGGGGAGGGGAAATAGGGGAATCGCCACTGAGTGCTCCGTTCCCTCCCCCATAACAATTTACCCTAATTTTTCTCTGTATAGCAGCTGGGATGTTCCAGATAATAGAAGAAGCAGAAAGGAAAATAAAATAGAAGACAAATGAGGTATAGTCGGTCAAAAACGAACTGAAATCTGGTACAGTCGATACATAAACGGTACCCTTACTCACTTCTGCAGTGCGATTGCAGCAAGCGAAGGTTCCGCCCAGGTCGCAGCCGCAAGCTCTACCGCGTCACTTCGAGCGCAGCAGCTTACGCAATCGCACCGAGCTGCAGCTCGTTCATATGCGCGACTATAGCCGTGAATTTAAACCTAGGTTTCGTTAGTCGATCATGGAAGATTATTAGGTGTTCAGCTCCATATCTGTCTAACCTACTTCATAAATAACAGAATTGAACATCTAGGATTAGGGTCCAGCAAACTGTTGTTATTTACCACAATGTAAAAAATTATGCAGAGACAATACAAAAGAGGGATAGCAGACAAGACGAAAAGGTAATTTGGGGACACTTCAAAACTGCTCCAATCGCCAATCGGTTAAAGCGCAAAAACGTTCGAAGAGCACAAAAATCTTGCTTAATTGTCAAATGGCTTTCCCATTTGAAAAGGCAGTAGTTCATCAATCGACAGTTCATCACAGGAAGTGAGTAGCTAAGTTAATCGGGGCTCTAAGCATTAGTCTTCGGGTATCCATGACATGTAAACTAATGCTACAGAGAAAAAAAGAAGAAAAAGACAGAGTTGGAACTGCTAATGTTTTATCCTAACCAAACTTTCCAAATAGGATTATTGGAAGTGAATAGCTAAGCCATATCATGTAGTGCTTCCGGAAGATCCAAAAATGGGGTAAGATATGGCTTCTTCCCAATCCGCATTTGACAGCTAAGGACGATTTTTGTGCTCTAATTAGCAATTCGATTAGGGCAGTATTGGAGTACTCTCCTCCTCCCACCAATTCCATTTCGCCGCAGGCAAATAATAAATTATTTGAAAAAGAGCTCAGTTCCATGTATCGGTCTCTTCTTCTTTCTCCTACCATACATACTTAAGTGCGAAGTTTTGGAAGCAGTTCAGTAGAAAGAAAAGTGGGAATTTCTTTCCGAAGGAGCAGAGGATAAGAAAGAGTGTAGACAGCGACAGATACTTGATAATCTACACGAAGTGTCGGGAAAACGAGGAGTCGAAAGACGAAAAATGAGAAACTATAAAACATCCATCCATATGACATTCCTTATGTTTTTTTCCCCAATCAAACACTCTTCTAATGAGAAACACCTGCGCTTGATGGGAAAATAACAATACTGGCACACGCGATAGACTCAATCACTTATTCCTGGCAGTTGTTAATTATCGCTACTATGTATACGCCTGATTCAATAACCTGGTTTATTTTTTGATGAAAATTTCCTCCTCGTTAACACCAACGTCAACGATAACCAAAGCATTTCTCTCCTGCCTCTTTCCTTTCCTCTTCGCTACAAAATGCTAATGAAAGGAAAAAAAAAAACCACAACGGAAATATAAATGAATACGTTTACCATAGACGTTCCGTGTGAAAATGCACATCAGTCAAAAAAAGCTACAACAAAGAAAATAACCTTTTTGTTTCTGGATCTTCATATTCGTTTTAGAAAAAAAAAACAATGACAAATTGTCCAATTATTTCCACTATGTAACCCAAAGAAATGTTTCCATTTGAGGACAAAGATGAAGATCCATAAACCAAGGACGCCACTTTGTATGGTTGTACTTTCTATAGGACGAAATAGCAGACCTATAGACCAAGAATGCTAATTTATTTAATTAATCACACCAATTTATACCTGCTGCTAATCTTAGTGCAATTTCGAGACGATCCTCGAAATTGCACTATAATTCACAGTCGAGGACGAGCTGTGGTCCCGCGTCAGCTCTAATACCAAGGTCCTGGGACGAATAGCCTACGGTTAGTTCTTAACGGCAGCTTTCTTACTTTTGATTAATGGTACATCTGGCTCTGAAGCGAGCCTAGTAACTTCTAGCTTGGGGCAGCCATTAGTAGTGCTGGACCTTGGGTGGGGTTGTGGAAGTCAGCCTTACTGATCCTCGGAACTCGGAAAATCGCTCATACACTCCCATTATCACTTCGTGATGCATCCCACTATTCTCTGATAGAATAGGATGGTTAATAATCAAGAAACTGCTAAAAATGACAGCAAAGAATGCTCAAAGTGCTTTTCGTTTGTGTTCGTGGTCATACGACCTCAGTTCTCCACTTAATTATTCATTATTCTGAGTGTTCGAGTGGAATTAAGGGGAATGCACTAATCTGTAAAGGGACTAACATGCAATGCGCAAAGCAGAATGGTAAAATTAATGAGAAGTGGAATCTCGTTGGAGAAATTACAAAATCTAGTCTAAAACAACGTTTGTTTATGAAATAATCAAAAGCATTAACTACGATAAGGAAGTAGAAAGTATTTTATGGATTTTCAATAAAATGTACTATAATATATAATATTTATCTATAATAGGATCTTTTATGTAGTGTAATATTCATCTATAATAAAGTCGTATATAAATAAAATAAATAAAATGAATTCAATTCAATGTTTTATATATGACTAAAATTGAAGTGAACGCAGTGGCGTATCCCAAGTGGATTCATTAACGCCGGACACAGGCATTTTATTATATAAAAATAATCAAAAGCACAAGTCAATAGAATATTGTATATGTCCTTTGTAATACATAGCTAGTGGATACCTGCAAGGATATATACAGTACTTATTGATCTTGAAATAATAACAGAATGGAACAATTCGTTAAGAGCAACAGGGAAGAATAATAGGAAACTTGCTGTTCACGTCCACTTGAGCTAGACTACACCAGAATATTCTAGAAATTGGTGCCAGTTTGAAACCAGAAAAAAAGCTGAGAGGGGTTGCCAAATCCCTGTTTGCCAAGTTTACTGGATTGTCTGATCATATCTTCGCAACCATACACAGTAGTTGTCAGAAGGGTTCAACCACATGAGCGCAACGCAGCTGCCACAACGCACGCTCTTTCTCTGCTTGACTAACGTTATCTCCTCAGTCTCTTATGACAAAATCGGAGATGGCCTGCGTGCTACCGCTTGGCGCCGATTATAAAGATCACAGAATCAACATATAGTCGGGTAAACATGACGACATGAACCACGAGTGTAGTTGCGGTGCATTTGCGTACGCGCTCGAAACGGCTCGGTAGAGGCAGCAGTTGGGACCGAGTTGGGACCGTCGCAAACTGCAGCGACGAGTGGTACCAGCAAGGGTTTCACCACGCTCCTAGCCGCTACGCTCCACCGAAGCACCTCGCGAGAAGCCGCGTACGCAATTGCGTACGAGCTTCATGTCGTTTTGACCCGACAATGGGTGTTCATGTAGTTGGGTCAAAACGACATGACGCACGGTGCAGTTGCGTAAGCGGTTGCGATTGAAGCGTAGTGCTGTAGCGCAGCGGTTAGGGCACATGGGAGATTTTTGATAGCGCGACTCATAGCTGCAGTTCACTATGGTCCCACCGCGACCTCAACCGCTAGCTTAACCGCGCCGATTCGAGCGCAGTCGCTTACGCAACTACGCAGAACTTTATATCACTATGACCTAATAATTCATGCTTTGAATTGGAATATGCTTGATTATTTGAATCACAAAGAGAATTCCTAGTAACAGAATCATTCTCGTCTTTGAAACAAAACAAACGAGCTGATGTGTTGCGCAGTCTTGAGGAGATTCACAGAATCAAAGAGAAACAGGATTAGATTGAAAATTCGTTCCTGCAGAATTCATGAAGGATTTCGAAATCAACAATAAGACCAGGAACAGCTGTGGATCCATCAAAAATATAGAAGCTGTTCAAAAACACATTTTGCAGCAACTGAATGCCCTTTGAAAAATAAGATGACCTAATTCTCGCAACGATAAGAAGAGGTGCTTGTCCTGCTAATTGGGGTCTTTTCGTCACAGCTGGCATGAAGGATTTGCGAAGAACGTGAACTATCGGAAGAAAAGCTCAAGCACTATGATTATAATAATATACATAATCAATGACAATTTGTACAATAATAGGATTAGTAGGAAGACTGAAGAGTGGAAAACATGCTCCAATTGCAAGGACGTCCCTATAGGGACCTAATGCTAAAGTATTTTCTTTTTTTAAATTTTGAAGCTTGAGTATCAAGCCTTCAGTTGGGGAGTGGAGGGAGGCAGCAAAGAAAGAGGTGAAAGGTCCAGAAATACTCGACCTCAGTCTCGTGACCTGACCCCGGGATCTATAAGAGGTTCCCGAGTGGAAGTATTGGAAGGATATTGCCGGTCATGTTTCGCCTTGTTTCCGCCGGCGGTCTTGAACAGAACCGCCGCCGATCCTGGACATCGGAAGCTTCCCTCCCATATCCCTTGGGTAGGGAATTGTTGTCTTAGGATGGATTTTGCGATGTGCCCTCAAGACAATCAGAAAAATTGACAAACATCCGAGTAAAATGTGTTGGGGGAGGGGAGGGGGGCACTCAACCGCGATCTTATTTCTAGAAGTAAACAACTAAGTCAGTCGGGCGCCCTAAAATCTAAACATTACTCTTGGAGGATCTATGACATGTAGGCTAAAACTACGAAGAGAAAGAAAGGAGATAGAGCTTCCAGAAATAAGGACACGGTTGCCCCCTCCCCCCTTTCCCTCAACCCACATTTTTCCAAAGAAAAATCCCTATCTACAGTATATATTTGCTCATTATTTAATTGTCAGCGCTTCAACGACCGCTTCACCCACAAAATTTAACAAACCATACGGTAATTGCTTTAGAGGCTAGTTAATTTAGAATATTGTAAGGATATCCCCTTGAAAATACTCTAATTGTTCCTTATAATTATTTTCTCTAGGAATATAGTTTTCGCTATACCCTTCCACCCCACAGAATTCCTGAAATCATCAAAGAGATCAGTATCGAGAACAGGATTCTACAACTATTTGTGAGTAAACATTTATATAAGAGTGAAGGGACGTTTACGCCCAAAAAATTGTGTTCGTATGCGCCCATCTTTTCCAATTTAACATTTGTTGACACTTTTCAGGAGGAGTTACGAGAACTGAAGTGAGCGGTCAGGAAGTAACGGAAATTGTGCGCGAATGATCATTGGCCGCTTAGCTGTTATCTTGGCTAACGCTCCAAATGCCAATCACTAACATTTTTATCGATCAATAATTAATAATATGTATTTATTATTCGGAATGCTTTGGAACAGTAGTTCAATAATACGTAATAGATGTATTATTCGATGTAAAAGACGGTGACTGAGCTTCTAGGAATTCGTTTTCTGCTGCTGTTTTCAATATGTATGGGTTCGAAAGGCAATTGAGGGAATTTCATTTTCTGCAAAAAAAAAGACTATTTGAAATTTGAAAATGGCAGAGTCGTTTTGAATTGAATGTTGAGTTGTCATTCGAAAAAAAAAGACTCTTTCCATCCTATTCGAATATTTCACTTTGAAATCTCCAAGGATTCCCTTTTTTGCGGTTCTCCAAGGAGACCAATGCTTGCAAATTTTCGGGGAGAATTCAGTGGTTTAGAGCTTCATGGTTTTTCGCTGCGCTTTTCATAGTGGATACATCCTTCGATCTTTGGAATCATCCGAATGCGAGCAGAGGTGTTGGAAGAAAAATAAAATAAATAAATAATAGTAAAAAGAGAAAAGTGGTGGCAATTCATTAGTTCTATGACGATTAGAAATACTCTATGGATAAAAACATGCGAATTTAGTGGATAAACACTATGTTTACAATTTAGAGGGCAATATCACTGTTTCCGGAAAAAAATCATAATTCTAATGAGTCACAACATCTCATGCATATGTTTTTATGATGGAAAGAGAAATACTTCTGTAGATATGGTCAGTAGATGATCAAAAAGATGTCTGAGTGCCCCAAATAGCATATAATGTTTTACATTTGTGTAGTAAACAACAAAATTGCGACAAAACAAAACAAATAAAATCTAAAGATGAGAAAAATTGAATCCTGACTGAAACTTTACTCATGGGAAGAAATCACCAAAAGAAAAAAAAAGAGCTGGAAGAAGTTAGTCAACAACGGATGCTCCCGAAATGTGTCATCCTACCAAATTGGGTGTCATCCCCGAAGGAAAAGGAAATGCGACGACGACGACGACAATCGATAAGACGGCTAGGCAGAGCAAGTCGACCTCAGATCCTGTGGTGGTCGTGGTGGGGTGTGGGGACCGCGCACGGATCGGCGAGGGCGAGAAAATACGTTTCACACGAACACGGTGTCTGTGTGTGTGTGTGTGCTTATCGAATTTCAGTTTATTTCCGAAATGGCGGGCCCGGCTGACGCCCTGAGGCAACGGTTAAATGAAAACTTTCAATCATTCAAGCGTTGACAGATGTCAACGGCTGCTATGTTGGAGCGATTTCCCGGAAAATTGGGAAATTTCACCGTGGATAATTGAGCACGGCTATAAATAATAGATAATAAAGCAGCAGTTGGTTGAATCAATCTAGATCGCTTAGGCTGTTAGCCTAAACTGAATAAAACCGCTCGAGAATGGATCTACAAGGATGAGCAGAGGTAATTGAAAAGGAGATATTTGATCGAAGAAAACGATTCGGATATTTAGATTTATTTCGTTTATTTTATTGGAATTTTTATGAATAAAACTGTCGCGAACAAAACTTCTCCGGAAATATTAACAAATTTTACATCGACAGCTTACTATTTGTACATTCAGCTATATTCTAGATCACTGACATAACTTTAACGTTACACAAAACCCTAATATATCCTGAAAACAAGAAGAATATCTTTTTCTGGTTCTTTTTTTTTTTTGTTAAAAATTCAAAAATGCAAAGTAGATGCACTAGAAAAATGATATGCTTTCAATAACGGGAGTAAATTTCTGAGTTATCAGATCTAACGGACGAAGAGATGGATGGACGGGGGTAATTACGTCGTATTGCGAGACATTATTACGATCTTTGATTTCAGGATAATCTCTTTTTTTCCGAAGTCCCTTTTTTCCGGAACATACATCAAAAATACGCTTCGAGGAATAATTACATTATGGAATAATCCACTAGAAGTAAGAGAAGCCTCAGAAGAAATAAGAGGTGGATAGTATCGTGATGTGGTCATAATTGGATCCTTTCCCGGATCCACGGGTTTCCATAGGTGATTTTTCGCGTCAAAAAATCAAAGTTCTGCGGAATGTGGAGTTGCTCGTCGTTTTTGCGAATTCTATGGACAATTATGCACGATTAAAGAAGCGCAGGAGATTAGAGAAAAGGAAAAATCCCGAAAAACAGAGTAGAAGAAGGAAATGAAAAGGAAATTCAAAGGGAAATTTTCTGGAATAATTGTCCTTCATACGTATGCTTAGGTTCTCGTTTCACCTTAACAATTTTGAAGAAGTTACCCATTCGCAGTAAACGACATTTCATTCGGGCCGGCACAGCATACAAACAACCTGATCGGGATTCTCATGAAAAATTCATGATGTTTTTTTGTTATTGCTGGATATTTAGATTCGCGTTTCAACGATTATTTGGCCGAGGAGGAATAGAAGATGATGTAGGAGAGGAAAAAAGGAGAAATCTCGTCATAAAAGACAGCTCCATGCAGAGTTTGCGCTTAATCCGCACCAATGAATCCACAAAGTACATACATATATAAGTGTTTTAAGCTGTCCCTATTCGGAGGAGGATATCGTGAGGAAAAATGAAAAAAGAAAAGAAAAGAAAAATCTGAAGGCGATTAGGAATCGTATAGCGGTCAAAAATGTGCCTGATCTTTATTCATGTTACTCTCATCTCACAAAACATCGAAAACATCTAAGCAACGTCTTATCCGGATTAACTCGACGTCTCTCTCTCTCGGATTTAACCCGTAAACATTCGGGAAAAAGAAGATGGCAGGACGTGACAGGACGGCCCGGAAGGGGAAAAAAAAGGAGGAAAACGAACGCCGACGGATCAGAGAGCGTGTGAGATGCAAGGGGCTAACTGGAGATCACACACACACGTACAGAAACGAGACACCTGGCGACTCTTATCCAGCACGGCTGCTATCCAGAACTAGGGCGTTGTTGAGTGAAAACGAAAACGCGGCGATCGTTGACATTGACAAGGCGGAAGGAAATTCCCAGGGTTTTTTCACGTTCAATAAAGCCAGCAAATCTCTCCTTGAATCCAGAATTGAACACGAACACTTGAAAACGGGGTGGAGAGGCGATTGATGTCCGAAGCGATTTCACCCGGACAATAAAGCGATTCCGTAGATCGATTGCTCGTAAGTTGTTCAGTCGTCGTGTTGTAATAATGATCGCGCCTCTCTCTCCACACATACATACACACACACACGCACAGACGAGAGAAATCATTCCGAGATCATTGTAGTGCACACACACACCCCGTAAGGCTACGTATCAGCCGGTTAAGGGGACTGGCTCGAACTCCCCCCTCCCCCCACCGCAAAAAAAGCGTATCTCGGCCGTGGCCTAATTTCTGGATGTTCTAGATGTTTCTAGAACCCATTTAATCTTAATGTGGAAGTACTTTTCCCGAAAGACATAACAATTAAGAGCAAAAGTTGCAAATTTTGCAAAATTCGCAAACTGCAGACATGTCTGTTTCGTGTTGATGTAATTTCGGTGTGGGAAAAAAGAAAACGTCCGTCCCGCTAAAAGTACAACTGCCATTTAAACGAGAAAACTTGGATCAACGGCTTGTTTATATGCAGTGGTGACTCGTTGGCGGCTGCAGAGCTGTTGCTATCCGCTGCAGCTGCATCCGGGAACACCCCGCAATGGATCGCGTGAACTTTGCATAATTACTGAGCTATTAGTCGAGAAAAAAAGCATTATATGCGCCACTGAGCAATTGAGGATTACGATCCGTTGCGGCGAAGCGCAAAGAAAAATCCCGCCAAAAACTTCAGCATAAAGAATCTATAATCTTCGATTATGGGAAGCATTTCTTCAGGAAAGGAATGCTATAAAATTGAGGTAATATGGATAATTCACAGCAGAGAACGTTGCACGCTGACAAAGTATGGAATTCCGACGCTACTGAATCTAATAAGAGATAAAGGATGAAGTATCCGGCGTTAATCAATCCGCTTAGGATTCGCCAACGCGTTCGCTTCAATTCAGAGTCGTTTGAGGTTTACGAACACGTGTTTAGCCTGCACAGAGTGACCTACGGGGGCTAGTTAAAGGCATCACTCCACGAATCTGAGGTGGTGCAGATTTCAGGTGGAATATTCGTATACGGGATGGGAGACTATGGAGAAGGGGGTGATTCCGTCCATTTCTTCCTAACTGCCGTAAAAAACGGCCCGGAAGATGCGGCGCTGCGCAAGGCTGGCGCGCTCTGTCGACTGTACAAAATAGTGCGCCAGCCTGAGGCCGTATCTTCGGGCCGTTTTTTACGGCAATTAAGAAGAAAGCCGGAATCACGGAAACTTCTTCTCCCGTCTGCGACTACTCCTTCCGCCCTCAGATTCGTGGGGTGATGCCTTTAACCCTCAGTGTTTTTACCCTCGTAGACAAGTCTGGCACCAGTTTAATGGGACGGGTGAAAAGCTTGGTTGACACCGGGGCGATTTCGAACCAACGACTGATCGTGCAGACACAGCTAGAACTTCTTACCGACTGCGCTACCCCCGCCCCGAATCTAATAGGTTTTGAGGAGTAGCGAGTGCACCCCATAGATGTACAGATCCGTTATGACGCATAGGATTGCAACTTGAAGTGTGGTCCATGGCCAAACTCGTCATTTTGTGGGACTCTGTAGCCAAACACCTTCACAAAAATTCGAATTACATCAAATTTTCCCGAGATGAAATGAAATAGGTCAGGATTTTGTTTTGTGAACTTCCCGAATCCAGCATTTTAAAGTAAAAACAAACATGGAAAAAGCTATTGTTGAACGTTTTTTTGAAAACGTTGAAAAAAAGGACCCATATGTGACTATTTTATTTATTTTAGATCTGCCTAAAACACTGACTTATTACATACAGCTATGGGGCTTTTACAACACACACATAGAGGAATAAATAAATATATGTATAAATAAAATAGAATGGATAGGAGATAGGAATATCAAATAGATATGAGAAGTAAAATGAATAGGAAAAAGAAAGTCATTGGCAAATAGAGGCATGTGCGCGTGGATCGAAAAAGAATTTGAATAAAATCGAACTTTTCAACAAATTCGATTAAAAACTGTTTTTCTTTTCATAGTAAGAAAGAGGTAAATGAGTCTAATCGTTGAGGAATGAGTCGTATGAGGTTTGTAACTAATGTTCGTGGAAATTCTGGCGATACATTTTCCACAAGATGGGAAGATTCCCGAAGTGAGCATTTAGCGATACGACTGCCTACGATAATGGTGGTGCTGTGTTGCGAAAAGGGCTTAGCATTGACAAATGAGTCTAGACACTTTATTTTGTCATTTTTTTGCGGGTCCATTTAATCCCTCATCCGTGAACATTTCGCGTTCATTATAGAATGGATTTTACAGGTCTCCATAAAAAGAAAATTACTAAGAATTAGGATTAGTGAAATATCGATGTTATTGTTCATAAAAAGAAACGTAGTCCTCTAGATTCAGAAGGATCAATGAATTACGGTAGAACAAATGATGCACGCTAAGAAATAAGGTATGTATTAGGTTGATGCATAACTAATGGCGTTTTTTTTATTTGAATTTAAACTCGCAGATAAAACACCGACAAAAAGAAAGAGTTTGGCGTTATGTATCAATATATTTGAATGAGTATTTTTTTCTATATAGATAGTTTCCTCCTCATTTTAAATTAATTTTTTTTTCTTCTTTTCCATTTTTTTCATCCTCATTTTAAATTAATTTTCATTAATTAATTATTAGTTTAATTTTTCTGTCTATTTTTAGAGAAATAAATATCGGCTTTATCTATCAGATATTTCTTTAAGAGTTCAGAGAAGAAATCACAACTATTAAAAATTGCCATAAATTGCAAGACTGTCAGTTTGGGCTAAAAAAAATTAAAATATTGGGACGAATATCAAAGGGATGTGCCGTGCATTGCTTTTGTGCTCGGATCAGACCATTCGGCAGCAAATGAAAAGATGTGGGACTCGAAAAAGAAAAGATTGACATGAGAAGATCAAGGTCACAACGATGTGGCCGTGTATAGTCAGCGCAATGAGTTCAACCGAATGAATGCGTTGCGTGGTTGATTGGCATCCAGGGGGAGGGAAAAAAGGAATATGTAATCATTTCAAGAAAAAGAGATTCGTCACAGTTATTTGTCACATTCTCACGACTGAACACATTTGGCGACAACCATAAATACGAAAATTGCGCATGAGTCAGAAAATACATCATGAAATTCTCCCGATAAGTTGTGACAAAAAGATAAACGAGGAAGTGTTAGGAGTTAATGAATCCTCTCAAGATACACCAACGAGTTCAGTTCGATTCAGAATCGTTTGAGGTTCTCGAGCTCTCCTCTGCTCTCTCTCTCTCTCTCTCTCTCTCTCTCTCTCTCTCTCTCTCTCTCTCTCTCTCTCTCTCTCTCTCTCGAGTTACGGGGCCAACTGATGTATCAAGCCAGTGTTTCTATCCTCTCAGACAAGTCTGGTGCCAGTTTATTAGCCTCGGAGGTAGGAAAGGTTTGGCTGGCGCTAGCATGGTTTCGAACCATCGGTCGGTACCATACAGTCAAAGTGGATCCTCTTACCGGCTGTGCTACACGCGCTCATCCTCAAGTAGTTGTGATGCACTTACATAGTGAGCCCTTCCTCTCGAGCTCACCCCATCCCTTCGCCCAGGGCCCTAACGAACTCGTTCGTGTTCTGGACTAAGTTAAAGGATAAAGGATAAAGTGCACGGCGCAGATGGTGGCGCAGAATCCCAATGGGGATGCGCCTACGCGTTCGACTTCAACTCAGACTTTGTTTGAGGTTTATAAGCCTCAGAATGACTTGCGGTGATCAGCCGATGTCCCAAGTAAGTGTTTTTATCCTCCCAGATAGGTCTGGTACCAATTTATCGACCGCGGAGGGATGAAAGGCTTGGTTTGCACTGGGGCGGATTCGAACCTCCGATCGATCGTAATCACAGCGGAACCTTTTACCGACTGCGCTACACCGTCCTTCTGGGCTAAGTTGGCCATAAAATCCTGGTAACCGTTGTTGCATTCTAACGTTCTGAACTCGGCGAAAAGATCTAGCGTGAGGATTTCTCACTTTCTTCAGGAGTAAGGAGAAGGACCTGTCGACTCACAACAATAAGCTAAAAAAGCACAACCTTGCTGTATAAAACTTTGGCAAAATTCCAGTGAGCTCGGCTCTTTCTTATTTTTGTTTTATGGCGCACCTATAAGTGTTTCCAAGCAAATGAATAAATATACACAGTGTCTTTCTGTTCAGAGATGATCAGCAAGAATTTTGCGTCATCTTCGTCAAATTGATCGAAAAACTCAATGGGGTTTGATGGACTAGATTAATTTCATCTTTAGGCCAGCCACAAAGTGGCGTCAAGTCTTTAAAATGATAGGGTTAGAACTATACAATGTTTGGTTCAGTGATAAAAAGACTTATGATATTCCCTTTCCTGGTGGGACTCCCAAAAACCTTATAGATCCTACTTTTCTGGATAGCTGGACTACGATTCACAAATAGACCCAGATAAACCGAGATGAATACTTTTGCTCGCTGATGAACAGCCTTATTATCACTTTTTTGAATTTTTCATTACTTTTTCTACCTTTATTCCTCAAATTTTATGAAAATAGTTATGTTGCATCAGAGGATGGAAGATTTTCAAAGAGTTACAATTACAGAGACACTGAGTAATTGATAAAAGATACCATTACTCTGAATTTGACGTCCTTTGTCCAAATTTCAAGGATTTGGTCTACTACAAGCCCTGGTCCAAGGATACCTACTCTAATGCAATTAAATGGAGCTGTTCTTATTCCTTGATTTTTTGCGTTGACCTATTTCTAGAGCATTAATTTTGCCATTCGCATTTTTTTCTCATTTTGTTGGTGCACCTCGAGTCCATTAAATAAATGAGTACAAAAAAGAAATGAATAGAACGTTTTGATCGTTGACAAAAAATGTTGAGCCGGAGAAAGTAGCCCGGACGGCTGAGTGGATGTCTCTACGAATAATCGAGCGAAATGAAATTCAACCGTATGCAATGTAGCCTTGATTAGATTTGGAGAAATGGAATACTACTGAAATCAAAAAAAGTATTCCGCCCGTAAATCGAGTTTGCATTGATGTGAGGGTTACTTACATTGTTGTTACTTTGCAGGAGAATTAATGGAGAGATTCTTCCGAACTGGAAACATTCCACGGAAGAGAATGGTTCTATGTAGAATAGAAAATCATTTAATGCACTTCCAATGCAAATGCTTCCAGAAAACAAAGAAGGCAAGGAACTGCCTCTGTGCGTCGTAAATTCTCACTAGCCAATCTTCCTGGGACTTATCCGCGCTTTCTTAGCCACACCACTTTATTCGAAATATGTAAATTGTAAGTGTACGTATAGTTATGAAGTACTGTTGAAAAAATAACGCCCTTAACGTATAGTAAAAACTAAGAACAAAAAACAAACTAACGAAACTATGAAAGAAAAAAGCGAAATTTTATCAGTTATTATTTTTATCATTATCATATCATTATTATTTTACCGGTTTATTTTACTGCGATCAATTTTTTTTAAATCAAGAAATCAGAAGTCAAGAAAATCTTCCGCCTCTGGCACCTATTAACCGTTTAGATTGTGATGCTAAACAAAAGAACTAATGCTATCCTCGTCTAGTCGCCTCGGATCCGAACATTCTGGATATGTTCGAGCACCAAACTTTTCCTCACTATTACGTTACGTGTAAAAGAGCATGAGAACACCATCAAATACATCATATGTGGTGAAACCGCCCTCATTTAGGGATATGTAGCTGAGTCGATGAACCCAACGACTCAATCGTCAACGTATACATGCTATATTTGTATTAATACAACACATTGCTAACATTTTAACTTGTTTTCTGAGCATAAACGATAAAGGATAAATTTCCTGGCGTTAATCAATCCGCTTGGGATTCGCCCCCACGTTCACTTCAATTTATTTATTTATTTATTAACATACACCAATGGTGCATTAGAAAAGAAAGATAAAAAAGTAGAACACACTTTGTCTGAGTCACAGAATCTTACGAACAAAAAAAAAATACAAACTTTATTAAAACCGTGACCCTATTTATTGTCAGAGAAGACTGGCGCTGTCTTTTTTTAATTCAGAATCGTTTGAGGTTTACGAACGTGTGACTGGCCTCTACAATGATTTGCGGTGGCTAGCCGATGTGTCAAGTCAGTGTTTTTATCCTCTCAGACGAGTCTGGTACCAATTTATCGACCCCGGAGGATGAAAGGCATGGTGAGCATTAGGGCGGATTCGAACCTGCGATCGATTGTGCAGATGCAGCGGAACCTCTTACCGACTGCGCTACACAACGGAACCGCTTCGGAATTTAAGATTGTATTCTTGGCTCACGAACATGGCCCCACAAAACTCTTGTTATGTTTCGGATTACTGCCAAAATTCCAGAAAATAAACCGCAAAGAGTAACGTCTCTTGATTAAGCAGGAACTCTTTATCTGCTTAAGGTTGTTGCTTGATTGTACTAGTCATCTCATAAGGTGTACCCCGCAGCGACAGGAAAAAAAATAAGTTCCTATCTTAAGTTACGTTTTGCAGTTTCATTTCTAAATGCGAGATCCAGGAGCGGACTTAGAATTTTCGCTGCTCGGCGAATAAGACATTTTTCCAGATAAACCACTTCCTATTTCAGATTTTCAGGCTCGGACGAGAGCGAATTCACTGAAAGTTGAGCGAAGAATAAAAATTTAACAACCTCGTGTGCGGCTCAACTCAAAACAACATTTGCTGAAAAGAAGGCAATTTTGTTCTTTTTTGAGGCACTTAGCCTTCGCATTGTGGCTCTGAATTCCAATGCAACATAAACAAATTTGAAAAGAGGATGCTTCGCACAAATTGGGTCCATCTTTTCGAAGAAAAAATCTCTTTTCATAAAAAAACACGTTTGCCTTCACCAGCTATATATGGTGGTAGAAAAGCGAAAAGCAGCTTAGGAACAGTGTGTGACGAGAAGAGAAGTTATATAGGAGCGGAACAAATGCGAAAAATTAGTGAAATTGTAGGGTCTGTTAGAATTTCGCTTCGTTTTCTTGCAAGTTTCTTTCTGAGAAAACATGCTCGATGATGCGTGCACCTGCTTTATGGAACAATTTTTTCGAAAAGTCAAAGCGCTTTCAAAATGTTGTAATAGAATGTGAAGAAATGATTTTTCTCAGCCTTTGAAGTAGGCTTAAATAAATTTAGGATCGATCAGCTGAAATTCACATGACCTGGCAGCAAAAACGATTCGTTTCAGTAAATCTGTAATGGAAGAAGAATTGAAACAAATTTCACTGGATTTTTATGCTCAGACACTTTCTGTACTTCAAAATGAGACGTATCAGCGGATTTCGAGTTCGAGTATTTGTTCCTGACTTCTCAAAAACAGGATTAAATCACTTGGGTGACAACCATAAATCTAATCTTTCATATGAAAAATGAGGTGGATGTAGCGCAGTACGAAAGAGGTTCGGCTGTGGCTGCACGATCGATCGGAGGTTCGAGTCCGCCCCGGTGCTCACCAAGCCCCTCATCCATCCGAGGTCGATAAATTGGTATCTGACTTCTTTGAGAGGACAAAAGCAGTGACGTGACACATCGGCTAGCCACCGCAAGTCATTGTAAAGGCCAGTTCGTAAACCTCAAACGATTCCGAAGTGAAGTGAACGTGGGGCCCAAGCGGATTGATTAACGCCCGCGGACATTTAATACTTTATTGACTCTTTGTATGGGTAATACTGACTTGTGGAAGTGGAATGTTCATATGAACATAGTTCTGTAGTCTTTAATCCCTTAATTACAGTGCCTGTGATCTTTAGCTGCAATTAAAGGCTTCACCCGACGAATCTGAGGTGGTACGGATTTCAGGTGGAGTATTCGTGTACGGGATAGTAGATTACGGAGAGAAGGGTGATTCCGTCTATTTCTTCCCAATTGCCGTAAAAAACGGCCCGGACAATACAGCTTCGAGCGTCCCGGAGCGCTATTTTCTACAACGAGTTTGATTGGAGCGCGCCAGCCTTGTGCACGCTGCGCATCTTCCGGACCGTTTTTTACGGCAATTAGAAAGAAATTGACAGAATCAATCCCCTCTCTATAATCTACTATCTGGTATAAGAATACTCCACCTGAAGTCCGTACCAGATCAGATTCACGGGGTGATGCCTTTAAAGCAACTTTGCTAGAAGCGATGTGAACACTGATTGATAGCTGAATGGAAACTTTTCGACTACAAATAGGATCAGGTGAATTAGTTGATTTTTTAAAGGCTTTAAAGGCTTCATCGGATTGAGATAGTTCTAAATTCGCAGCTGTGGAAAGTAGAAGCTACAACCGCCTTGAGAAGATAGCCGATTATATTGTAATATTGAAGAACTAGTAGGGAATTTTAGTGAAATGTATGGATTTGCTATAGATTTGAGAATTGAAAACCTTCTTGTTGAGAAAGAAAGAAAGAAAGAAGGGAGAAAAAAAAAAAAAAAAAAAAAAAAAAAAAAGAAAAAAAAAAAAAAAAAAAAAAAAAAAAAAAAAAAAAAAAAAAATACATCTCCTTAGATGGAGAGTTTTTGTAAGGTAACACTTTTCCCCTTGGATCGAGCAAAAATCCGAAAAATAGAGAAATTGTTTCATGACGAATCGTTACAAGCTGATATCATAAAAAAAAAAAAACATTGTTTCCCCAAAATTTTCGACATCTTAGATAAGCGGAATTTTCGTATTTAAAGTGATAGATTTGTTTTTGTTTTGTTTTTTTTTGGGGGGAATTTTTATATGAAATGGACTTTTTTTTCCCGGAAATGTTCTTAGATCCTTCTTGAATAAATTGAAGATTTTCTAAGTTATTGTCACAATATATAAAATGAATCTCACCCGATAAAACATCCCAAAGAATAGATAAGCGGTCATATTAAATCAAAATAAATTTTCACAACAAATTGTTGGAAGTTGATGCACGTATGGATAAAAAATGTATAGTTTTGATGAATAAATCGATTTGCATTTCTTGAATGATGCTGAGAAAAGTCGAAAGGTTCCAAAAAAAACTGGACATTTTTCAAATTACGCAGAGAACTGTTCATTGTAAGTGAAGAAACGAGCTTTAAGCGGCAAGGAGCGACAAGGACTTAGACACAATTTGACCAGGTCGTAGGATGATTGGGACAAAATTAATAAATAGATTGAAACTGATGTGAGAGTGCAAAGAAAATCAAATATAAACGGAAAATCCTTTAGGCACAGAATAAACCAAAAGGTCACACTTAGTTCAATAGCATACGTCGTTGTGGATGAATGTTACGCGCCTTCTAGTATAACTGGTATTCTCGCCCAATCTTCTATTAGTCTTAACGCTAACAGGTTCATGACGTTTTGTTAGTGCTGACTTTGTTATGTGAATATTGCTCGCATTCAACTTTTTCGAACGTGGTGGGAAGTGGCTGCACTTTCAGAGGCATTTCATCCATGTGGGACGCTTTTAGCCAATGGTGTGCCATAATGAAGAACTTTACGCAGAAGTGGATATGGTGTGTCGGTGGATAACACGAGAAAAACAGCAATATTTGCCCCACCCTCTAAAAGTAGTCGTGGAAAACCTCGTCTTCGTTTTCTTGGTCACATTATAAAGGAACCATCAGATCGCTCTGTCTAAGTTGCTTTGAGGATGTTGTCAGAACTGAGCTGGAAAAGGCCACCTAAGGGAAGTTCTGAAGAAACTTGGCATTGACAGGCTGTTCAGGTGAGATGTAACGTTTCGCAGAACACGGAAAAGTTTGTGGATGAACAGATTCTATGCGAGCTCTGGCGAAATATCGAACAGGATAGGTTCAAATAGGAATGGGATACGTTTCCACAACGGTTTACCGCCTCATAGTGGCGTGGAGGTGACTCTGGGCGTCGAACTGCGATGCACAGCGGAGGTTCATCCTCCGGCTGGGTCTCCCGAAGCTGAGAAGGAGTTTGCAACATTCCAACTTCTCGGAATCGGAATGTTAATGTGGAAAGTCTTGGAATTTGTTAGTGTTGACTTTGTTATGTTAATATTGCTCGCATTCAGTTTTTTCGGGTGTGGTGGGAGATGGCCTTCACAGACCTTTCATCCATCTAGGGTACTTTGGCCAATAGTATTCTATAACCATAAGAAGAACTTTACGCAGAAATGGATTTCTTCCAGCGGCGAATGACACGAGAAAAACATCAACATCTTACCCCAGCCTCTAAAATAGTCACGGAAAACCGTCTTCGTTTTCATCGTCACATCATAAGGAAACCATCAGATCGCTCTGCCCAAGTTGCTCTGAGGATGCTCCCATACCTCAACTGGAGAAGACTATCTAGATGTAAAAAGAACCGTCTGGATGGAGTTAGTGAAGAAAGATCTGAGAAAACTTGGCACTGTCAGGTAATTCACGCGAGAAGGAAGGTTCCGCAGAATATGCGACAGCGAAGGGTGGACAGATTTCGTGTGAGCTGCAGCGGAATATCGAGCAGGGTAGGCTCGAATATGTCCGAGGACGAGTAGTTCCGGATAAGTCGCATCTTTCCTGAGGTGAGTCTGAGGACAAATCGTAACATCCACCTACCGTTTAAGTAAAAGTGGGTCAAGACCTGTCATAAAGCAGGCTAACCTTGTTAAAAGCATCACTCCACGAATCTGAGGTGGTACGGATTTCCGGTGGAGTATTCGTATACGGGATAGTAGATTATGGAGATTATGTGATTCCGTCCATTTCTTCCTAATTCCCTTAAAAAAACGGGCCCGGAAGATGCGGCGCGTGCACAAGGCTGGTGCGCTCCAATCGAACTCCTTGTAGAAAATAGTGCGCCGGAACGCTCGAAGCCGTATCTTCCGGGCCGTTTTCTACGGCAATTAGGAAGAAATGAACGGAATCACCCTTCTCTCAATGATCTACGGTCCCGTATACGAATACTCCACCGGAAATCCGTACCACTTCAGATTCGTGGGGCGATGCTTTTAACCAAAGTTTTTGAACCTAGGCTGACGCCCTCGATGGGGCGCCGTTTGACAGACTGATTGATGTGACATGCTTCTGCACCTCTTGTAAAACTTTTAACGTCCACATGAGTATCTTAAAATAATGCCCATGTTCGACTGTCTTTGAATCTCGGCATGTACGTGGTGGTCTGCTGCGGTACCAAGTCTAGCTAATGAGGCTTTGACGAAGGCGATAACGCCGAAACGTTAGCTGTCGTTTAATAAAGACGATCAATACCAATCTTGGCTACAGCTCAAGAAAATCAATTGAAAACTACGTATCGTGAAATATTTCTCAAACCAAAGACTGCTATGAAAGGAAGGAGAAGGAGACGAGTATGAGCAGTGCCCGAACTACCGACACAGGTCCTCTACTCGGGAGTATATGTTCAAGCATAATAAAGTGGACGAGGTTCCCTCCAAGCGTTACGATTACCTCATATACACTCGATGGAGGAGATGACAAACGCTGGATCGGACAAGGATTCGAGATCTAGCGACCCAACCGGAACATGGATAAAGAAATGAGTTCTATACTGCGTACGTTCTCTTCTTCGTATTTACTTACACGGCAATGACGCCGACAAAAAAAAACAGTAGGGAATTCTCCTCCCAAACCTTAATCAGGATGTGTCAGGACAAGAGACTTTAATATCCACGTAGAAAAAACTGCAAAACGAATGACAACAGAGAATGTATAGTGGGGAAATATTCGTTTACAGGTACATACTCCTCTACATGGGACCCACTTCAGGAATCCGGAGAAAAAGAGAAAGGGAAGAAAAAAGAAGAAGAGAGAAGAAGAAACATTAGGAAGTTATTTTTATAAGTCATAACATGCACGTTGTATGTAACACCCTGGGTGAAGGAACCGGAATCTGTCACTGATTGCAAGAAAGAATCCAATCGGCTGAAGCATTAGGATTAGAAGGCTGTCCTCTTAGGCTATCTTGCTTCATTCAGTATATCTAGAAGTGCAATTATATGTAATTTCACACCGTTGTCCAAAGAAACGGTGTTCTAGAAATCGATAATGGAAATGTAGGGACATTCTCCTATCGGAGTCTTCAGGGTTTTTATCCAAACTTATCCTAATTCTCTATGTCATTCAGAACTAATCGACAAAGAATCCGACTATCTTGATAATCATTTCAAGTACAAGCTCTAAGCAGCCTGAGGATGATTGCATCTTATTCACAATAACCATTAAACTTTTTGAAATCATTAACGAACATTTCTCAATCCTCATCCATGGACTTTTAGGATGTTCACGCTTTTATGCTATGTACAAGAATCAGTCAGGAACTTGAATCGCTGCTCATTCAGCGATGGAACTATCGGATCGTAAATTTGGACTACATTTGAAGATTAGAAAAATTGAATATCTCGAGGTGGACTTCCAGAAACCAAGATAAAAAAAATAGAATTGACATGATCAGGGTACCGTAGAATTGTTATAAACAACAAAATACTCCTATCTGGCTTCTTTTAAAGGTATCACCCCACGAATCTGAGGTGGTACGGATTTCAGGTGGAGTATTCGTATACGGGATTGTAGATTATAAAGATACGGCTATAAAGAGTACAAAAAAATAATATAAGGACAAAGAAAATAAGATAATAAAATATAAAGAAGGATATAAAGAAAGATACGGCTTCGAGCGTTTCGGTGCGCTACTTTCTACAACGAGTTCGATTGGAGCGCGCTAGCCTTGTGCACGCGTCGCACCTTCCGGATCGTTTTTTACGGCAATTATGAAGAAATGGACGGAATCGCTCCTTCTTTATAATCTACAAAGCCGTATACAAATACTCCACTTGAAATCCGTACCACTTGAGATTCCTGGGGTGATGCCTTTAACCAAAAGCACAATGAGCGGAGTAGAAGGGAGTAGCCTTAGGGAGAATGAGTGCTGCTTGTTCATAAATGGAAAGAGTGCACAAGCATTTATTGCTATCAAAAAAAGAAAGAAAAAGCCGAACCGCTCGGAGGGTTCGGTTTTTCGTACGGCCCACTGGCCGGTGGCTTGCAATAGCCTACTAATGACGATAAGAGCTGCCGGTTTTTCCATGCGATGTACATGCTGATGCTTTGACAGCCTCGCTCAAATTAACTCCACTCAATGGAATTCGCAACGAAGAAATGGGCAGAGGACTAAACGTTCTCCCTCTTGCAAAAGAAGCGAACGAACAAGGGCTCGGATGGTTTGGTTATGCGCAGAGGCAGATTGCGACAATTTGTTGACTCAGTAGTAGTTCTTGAAGAAAAAAAGTCACAGAAAATAATCTCAAAGGCCTCATTCACTGGTTTACCTGTGATTTGTTTTTTTTGTTTTTATTGAAAAAAAAAACGATTCGAAGTTTTCTACTCGTCTATAGCTTATTACGTTTCAGGAGCAGCATTTGACACAGGCGCGTCTAAGGAGACGCTTCGGGGTTCACCACTCCCCGCTACTCGGTAGAACTGGTTAGTTTGTTTTACTGTTCGGAAGTTCTTGCGTACTTAAAACCATAGATCGAGGCTTGGAAAGGAAAAAAGGAAGAGTTTGATAAGGTATCCATAGCATCGAAAACCTCGAACCATTTCCAAGCCTTTAATAAAGACGAGGTTCTGTCGGAACTTCAAGCTACAAATAAAGTTTCATCAGAACCTTTCATTGGCACGATTAGAAAACATAAATACAATTCCCAATGCTGAAGTTTCTACAAAAGAGGACCTAAAAATTGTTACCACAGCTTTTTTTTTGTTTCCTAAAATGTTTGGAGATTACTAACACAAAGACTCGTCACTCAACAGAACCCTCTACAACACCAAAAAAACTAAAAAAAAACCCGTCTCCATAAAATTAAAGCAGACTTTAGATCATTCGAATAACTTGGGTGGAATAAATATTGGACGAAGAGGTTCGTTAGATCCGAAACAGAATATCGAAGGATTTTTGTTCATCGATCTTTCTTTGTTCTTCGCGCATCCCAATGTATGTTTGAACAGCTGCTAAAGACAAACTAAAAAGGATCGTTGAGAATGATAAGGAAGAAAAAACTACTAATAGTGAGCGCAAACATTCTGGCATCCAATTTATTCCACCCAAATTATTCAACATTCTGTGTGCTTAAATAATAAAAAATATATTTATTTATTTAATGAAAACACCTGCAGGTGTGCCATAAAACAAAAAAAAACAAGATGGAACAGAGCTCACTAGATTTTCGCCTGAATTTTACACAACAAGGCTGGCCATTCAAAGCATGAGCAGTGGTGGGTTGGCAGGTCGTTCTCCTGCTACAAAGGGCGAGAAATCCTCATGCGAGATCCCTTTCTCAGACCCAGAACGCTACGTTAGATAAACGGGTACCAGGGTTTCGGTGACCAACTTAACCTCGAACGGAGGAATCCGTCAGGGACCCTGGGAACCAGCGCAAGGCTCCCAACTTTGCTATATGTTTAAGCCATTCTTGTTTAGGGTTCTCGAAGGTCCGGAAAAGATCTTGAAATATGAAATTTCTCGCAAAAATCACTAGTCTATAAAAATATCGGGACTATTTTTTTAAATAAAGGTTGGGAATAACTTGACTCAGCTTCGTGACAGAATCTGTCTAAAATTTAAAAAAAAACCCGCAGCTATTGACATTTGATGAAATCTGATACATCTGCTGTTTTCTTGCAAATTTCCATCACAGCAATTACATATACGGATACAATGCCACTCGAAATGCTGCACGCAAAAAAATGTATAGAAGAAGATCGTGTTCTTGTTTGGATACATCAAAAGTTAGAGGAGTAATTCCTTGAAAATTACTTTACTTTCAGACTTGGCAAACACCCAGCACATTTGAAACCGGTTCTTTATGTGAGCATCGTTGAATTTCATGTGAATGTGGTTCAAATTCTCTCGCGTTTTGGAACTTCAGCATTCTTTCTATATTTGTACTCCGGATACGGCGAAAAGTCCTCAAGCCGCACCTTCGCCGAAGACTAAAGGACTTAAGGTTCTATCTAAAAATATCGTAGGCCCAGTAACAAAAATCAGGTTGTCCTTGTTTCTGTAAATACTACATATTTTGATATGACATCATGTGTACAATATTTTGATTTGCTTGACTTATTCAGCTGGTTGGTTTTATTGCCTGACACTGGTAGCTGCATCTTTGCCGAACCGTGTCGTTCTTGAACATAGCTCCGCTGCGCTCTCTCTTTCTCTCTCTCCTTCTCTTTCTAATTCTGTGCGAGCTCTTATTGGGACCTTCTATATCTATAGCAAGAGTTCGTCCAGAATCCTTCCATCCATCACTGCTCCATTCTCCGAGATTCGGTGTCTCATATAAACTCCCTATCAACACCGAGTGACCCAAGTACCTTCAGGTCGGCAATGTCTGGGTCTTTTGAGTTATGAAATGGAGAGTCGTGACCAAAAAAAAAAAAGATTCCATGCTTCCTCTATATATTCAAGTATATGGGTTAGGCTTCAGCAATAGTTAATATCCAGTTAAAATCCAAATAATGGACGGAATCACCTCCCTCTCCGTAGTCTCCCATCCCGTATACGAATACTCCACCTGCAATCGGAACCATCTCAGATTTGTGGGGTGATGCCTTTAAAGGTAGCATAGCGCGAAACTGAATACGTTGAGATCCCTCCACGAAAAAAAAGGATTAGGGGTGCAGATCATCAATAAAAGCTAGATCAAACGTGTGGTTGGGAGAAAACTCGTCGTGAACGTGACGACCTTCCGCCCCTTCTCAACTTTTTCCAATGTAACCGCTCATTTAGTAATCAAAAATTAATTATAATAAATCGAGTTAAGGAAATAAATTAGACGCCTAATAAATAAATTTTAAATTAGAATAAAATACTATAACAATCTAATTCTGAATTGAAGTGAACGTGGTGGCGTATTACAAACGGATTGATTAACGCCAGACACTTTATCCTATTACTTTTAATATATATGGTAAATATGAATAAATGTTAATAAATATTAACAAATGATGTTAACGTAAACATTTATACACAATGCTATATGCAAAATTAAAATATATAATCTAAGACAGATCCCACAAATATTTCACTGCAAGAATTAGAAGTGTGTTAGTACATATGTGCATAAATAAGTTGAAAATATGGCGGATATTCTTTTTGACACTTTTTTTATCTTTTGAAACTATTTACGGATATTCAAGAGTTCAATCCTCAGCAGAACCTTAATTTTTGCAAAATTCGAAAAATCATTTTTACCTGCTTCTTAGTGCTTACGGACAACTTCTCTTTTTTGAAACTGATTACCGACTTTTCTGAGTTTGATCCCTGTAGGAATTCTCTCTCTTTGTAAATCGAAGAAAAAACTACTGAGTGGTGCACTTCAGTGAAACTTTGGTAATTTTTCAAAAATTGCTATGTTTACAACATTCGTGCGACGATTTAGTGGTGGTTATTTTACCGATTAACACTGATCCTCACAGAAAAATGACTATTGAACTAGTCGAATTTTGTTGGGTTGGAATAAATTTAAATAAATGAATATGAATATTCATACCTTGGCCCCCCAAAAAAAGGCATAGTAAGGCAAGTAAGCATACGTTTTCTTACCGAGTACGCTACACCCCACCTCATCAGATACAACAAGATCAATGATATGGAAAATCCAGGATTTTAATGCAATGATTTTCAAAAATTCGCTGGCTTTTGCAAATTATATGACGAATAACGTAGGGGAAAATTTTGGTCAAACAAATCCAGTCCTAGTTCAATGGTCCAAGTTATGACTAGTTTTAATCCTCATACAAACTGAAATACCTTTGAAATGTGTTCATAATCGACTAGTAATTCGAATACTATTCGAATACGAGTGGAGGTCAAGAAATTTTTCATCTACATATCATTTGGTTCTTCATTTCAATCAATCCATTTATATTTATTCTGTTCATTTTATTTTCTATCCGTAATCAATGCCAAAAGATAAAAATAAAATAAATAAAAATTATGTCTGAACGCTACTATCGCTTAACATGTGATGTATTTTGATATTTGAGGTGAAAAAGCAGAAATAACTGCGACAACCGGAAAATATTGACCTAGTAAAGGATGTAGGATGCCGTCCATGTAGTTGCTACCTTCCCTATTTCAGATTATTTAGTAAATAATGGATGACTGGACATTTCACTTTTTATTCAAAATATTTTAACGCTGGACGATGAGGAACAATGATGATCGTGACAAATCCCTCAATGGCATGTCGTAGTATTTCCACATTACGCCCATCTGATGATAATTTCTGGGAATCTCAAAAACGAAAAAAGAAGAAAAAAAAAGAAAGAAAGATAATGGGGTGGATGTAGCGCAGTCGGTAAGAGGTTCCCTTGTCTGCACGATCGATCGGAGGTTCGAATCCGCCCTGGTGCTCACCAAACCCTTCATCCCTCCGGGGTCGATAAATTGGTACTAGACTTGTCTATGATGTAAAAAACTCTCATTTGATTGATTGGGGTGGTGGCGCATCCCAAGCGGATTGATTAACGCCAAACACCTTATCCTTTATCCCAAAAAAAAAGAATTGTAAAAATGAACTTAAAACGTATAAACCTTTGATGAGGTTGGGTTCTTGCGATTTTTTCGAAGGTAGATCGTTCTGTCCCCACCGGCAACCAGCGAGACCCTTTTTGCTTGAGGAGATCGTGGTTTCTGAAAAACATTTAGTACATCCACAATTGAGGCGTTTCTCACATATATCACAAAAGTGCATCCCATTGAAAAATTCGTAAAACTGTCCTGTTCCCTCTTTGCTGCATGAGGAGATCCGAGAGCAGAAATATGTATGCTAGGACAAATGAGATTTTTTGGTGATATTGAAGAATTCACATAAAATTTCTTATAACACAATCTCAGCCACTGGACAGCATGCGCTTCATATTTTAAAGGCATCACCCTACGAATCTGAGGTGGTACGGATTTAAGGCGGAGTATTCGTATACGGAATCGTAGATTATGGAGAGGGAGGTGATTCCGTCCATTTTTTTTCTAATTGCCGTAAAAAACGGCGCGGAAGATGCAGCGCGTGCACAAGGTTGGCGCGCTCCAATCGAACTCGTTGTAGGAAATGGCTTTTTAACAGCAGTTAGGAAGAAATGGACGGAATCACCCTTTCTCCATAACCTACGACCCCGTGTAAGAATACTCCACCTGAAATCCGTACCACCTAAGATTCATGGGGTGATGCCTTTAAAGAATAGAAATGCTACCCCCAAAGATTTTCAGATGTCTCACCAATTCCTAACCACCACTGAAAGGAGACATGACGAAAAACTACTTGTAAACAAACGAGTTGAGGAGTAATGGTTGTTTTTCCAAACAACCAGATGCGCCCGAAAGTAGCAAACGAATCTTCTGGAACTAAGTTTCCACATTTTGCGATGACTACTACTTTTTTCCGTTTAAATTTCAGATTTCCTTCTTTACCGATAATGTTTACAAATCACAAGACTGCAGTAAAATTACAATACATGCTGCTCAGAACTGGCCGCCACCTGATTTTCCGCTGTCTAACATTAGACATAAAATTTTAGTTCTTCTTTTTTCATTTTTTCACTTTCTTTCTCAATTCACACATGAAAATTTTTCAAAAAATCAAAATCAAATTAAATTTATGTTTTCGACGAGATGTTCCAGGATGTTTTTACTGTGCTAGAAGACAGCCGCTAAGATCGCGATGAGACTATCGCTCGGCTTCGAACGCAAAGACGCAGAGTGTAGTTGGTGAAGGTCTCGCCACGATCGTAACTGCTAGTTTTCCCGCGCCGCTTCATGCGTGCCTGTTTACGGAATTGCAGCCGTGGCCGGGTCCAATCTGAGAGCGGTTGAAAAACGTGCAACTTTGTGCGCAATCGTTTCTTTTCAATTTCTCACTATTATGCGCTAATTTGTTCCGAATTCCCACGAATATTCAAAGATCATTCGCACCACAGGCGTGAGTAATTAAAGCGACTGATTGCACTGCAGAAGTGTCGCACAATTCTCACAGCCCCCGCACCAGTACATCCTACGGACACAATATCGTTATAGAGCGTGGATTTAAGTCTAAAAGGGAAAATTTGCGTGTGGAAACAGAGCAGCACGTTCAATAAAATAACACAGAGGCGATCCGTGATGAGGGGACAAGACAATGGGACCCGGACCTAGAACATTGCCGGCAGCGATGATCGAGCTCGACATGATTTTGAGAATTATCGACGATCCTGACCACGAATGTGCTCACTTCGTCTATGACATCCATAGAAAAGAACTTTGACGTCAATGTGTTGGGCACCGTACTCCTAGTAAACAGCAGCTCTTCCTTATAGAAACACCAATCCAGGACGGAAGAGGAGAGGATCTCAGGATTGTGATTCACTTTATAGAACCCAACTATTTATCACACCAAACCGTTTAACGGTGGGTTACTGTACCCAGCTGTTCAAGATAATTAGAAGGATCAGTTAGTTTCAGCAGAAGAAAACTGTGATGTGAAGTTGAAAGTTGTGTCCAGTTTCAGGAAGTTTTTTATCCGTGGACAAAGTGCTTTTTCGGGCAATTTTTATGCCCTCATTTAAGGAGGAATTAAAATTATTTATATATTGTATTTGCTGTATTATATGTTCGTTATTATGCCAAAATTTAGGCAGGGACGAAAAATACAGAGAGATTTTAGGTAGAGGCATTTTCAAATCGAAACGAAAATAGGAACATTTTCAACGGAATTTCCTATCGGAACATTTTCATTTTCTTGCCCATAAATTGCTAGGAAAAGACATTTATAAAAACGTTAAATCCGAGCAATTTTTGTCTGTTATGGGTGTTGCAAATTATCACTCCAATTCCAGAAGCGTTGTACTATCGAATCCTTGGGGAACTCTCAACGAGTGCTATAAGATGTAAAGTTAATTTTTTATATCAGCACAAATTTCCGCCACATTGACTTCACACGTAATAAGTTGTACTACCCAACAGTTCATGCGTAAAATACGGTTCATAATGCTTTCCGAAAAAAAGCACCCGATGCATTAACCCTCCTATAGAAATTGGATTTTTTGTCATCTTCAAAAAAAAACATCTGTGTTTCAGTTCCTTCAAAAACATCTGCATTTTAGCATTGAAAAACAATTTAAAATAATAGAAACACTACGGTAACAGGCAATTATCTGCGACCAGCTGCTAAAACATTTCCGTTAACTTTCCGATATATCTTATAAATTTATTTTTTTTACAAATTCGCGAAATAATGGGCTTTTGTAAATATATTCACCACCCTGTTCATCTCATTACAAGGAATATTTTCAAAATTCTGGAATATCCATGTTTTCATGGTAGTTATAGCAGAAAGAAATGTCTGGAGTATTATTTGAGTTTTTGTTACTCGAGAAAGTTTCTTTTTTTTTCAGAGAAATTAGAATCGATATGGTGTATGCTTCTGAATTACGTATTAAAATCATTATTTAAATATTACTGTTACTATTATTATTACTATTAAAATAAGGTTCTATGAACTTTAGGAATCGGTTATCTTTGATGAACGCAACTAAGGACTGGTTTCGGAAGCCTTCGACACAAAAGATCCGAAAGTAGCTATTTAATTTTTACTGTAGTTTTTTTTCTAGTTGACTATTGGTTAGTTTATCTAACATGGTCACCTGAAAAAATCGTAAAGAAGGAGTGTAACACAATGAAAATATTAAAGTAAAAAAAGAAGTAAAAAGAAAATGAAGGAAAGCACCCACCCTTTTTTTTTTTTTTATTTTAAAAAAACCAAAAAAAAAAAAAAAGGAGGAGGGGGGGGAGGAGAAAATGGTATGATTTAAAACAGATAGTAAATAATAAAAGGCTTGGGCCAGGAATTCCATGCACATTTTTGCATCTCACCCCCTCTTCTCCTCCTTCCTGTATACGTCTTTTCCTCTAAGAAGAAATTGAAGAGAGGATTGCATGTTCAACAATTTTTCATTATTTCCATTGATTCTTTCTTAAATCATTTTTATTTATTCAAAATCCTAAAGAAAAGCAATGACAAAGAATTCCTCTTAGGAGTAAAATGTGTCTAATTAGGGGATAATTTCAAAGTAAATTTTGCAAAAATTCAAACCAAGCACCAGATCAGAATTCACAGACGGACCCATTTAATCTAGGGGCTTAGTCAAAACGAAGAGGTGTGGCCTGAAAAAGTTATTAAAGAAAATCAGACTATGTAGGATACTATGTACATTTCCAGAAAAATTCTCACTCAAATTAAATCCATCCCTCCTCCCCACATACAGCCTCGAGCCTATTACAATTCTACGTTTTAAGCTGGCTAAGCCTCACATATTCGAATCCAAACGCAATGAAGTCGGATAACGAGGTTCCCCAGGCGAGCACAAAAACAAACTTCATGAGCCGGCGTGAATGAGTCTCGGCAGAAATTAGTTCTGGAACCTATCCAGCTAACGCGGAACAACTCCGACGGCTACGAAAGCTGTTGCTGAGACGTTTGGAGCGACGCTTAATTATTGATAGTTATTCATAGTAAAACATAGCGCAGTGAGGTGGAGAGGGACGAAAAATTCAATGCATCTGAGGAGCTCCACAAGCTCAAAGTTCACCTCTTCACCTATCGCATCTTCTCTGGAACAATTTTGCAATTAAAATCTCTGGAGTACGTTATTCGGCACGAAAAGCGTTCCATAAGAAACGTATGGATTAAACAGTAGAAAATCGCGATCATAATGAATGCCACAAACTACAGTTACAGTTACAGAATTTTTTTTTTCGAGTTTTCTACGCTTAATTCTTTTATTAATATTTATATTACCGATTATTCTTTTTTGAGTTTCGAGGCCATTGTCGCTTAAAAACACTAAAAAAGAATTCAAAAAAATCGGACGCTATCGAGCAAAAATTAACAAAATTCAAAAAAAAGAGATCATTTCCCATTGTGATTTCCGGTCAAAGCTACCCATTTGAAAATTCTACGGTATTCGATGTACACATACAATTTAAAATGGTAATTAGGAAAGGCTGTATCTTGAATAAGCTTTTTTTCAGAATTTATTATTTTATTTTAATTTTTCCCTTGCTGACCATGTCCTGAACAAATAAAATAAGGAATACAGAACAAGGAAATGGAATTACATACAGAAATTCAAAATGTTGAAACCTAGGCCTCGATAATTTGAATTTTTCATTCACAGTGAAAGTGTTCTGAAATTAACGAGAGTAGTTGATTTCAAATCCAGTAGAACTGAAGTGTAATTGAGATGTAATTTGAATTGAGATGTTGGGTCCCATTGTTTCATTTTTTTTTCATTAAATTTCCTAGTTTATTTTTTTTTCAAGAAAAAAATACCATTAAAATCAGGCAGTTCAGAGAAGCTGCTTACGTCGAGTTGTTCGTGATCGCATTTCATAGCTACCGCTTTTTTTTCTTTGAGAAATATCCTTGAAATGAATATGTTTTTGCTAGGTTACTACTACTTTACTTGTCAACATGAATGTATGTTTACTTATGCATTTTATCTATATTTTAATAAGGTTTTTAAAACATTTGTATTCACTTTATGTAGTTGTCTATTTGTACTTTTTCTACGATTTAGGCTATTAGCGCAAAACGAGCCCCGATACCGTACCTCTTGCAAGTCAGGCAAGCTGCCCGCGTCGAGCTGTTCATGATCGCGTGCCATTGCTACCGCTTGAAGGTGGTGGTAGACGTCGGTGCAGTGTTGTAGTGAGAATCGCCTTCGAGCCGAGTCGATGCTGGCCACGAGGCGACTACGACGTGAGGTCGGATGTCGTGGGGATTCGCGCGAGTCGCGAGATTCACGACTTGATCGGCTCGACTTCGGCGAACCCGAATCGACGGACATCCGCCGGAGGAACGATGTCACAGACATCTGAAATTCGCATCTTCGAGGAAAAAAAACAGAAACAAACAAACAAAAACAAAAACACGAGCACAGTTCTCAATTTTTAGTTTTGAGACGAGTACTTACAAAAAAAAAACAAAATACGGCTTAAAGTGACGACGATTCCTATTTCACCTCTCATTTGAAACTCTTAGGGATACTGTAGGAATGTCTATTACTGTAAATGCTACAGCTCAACAAAACAACCTTCACTGAGTAACGAGACGATAGGAATTGCTTCAATAAGTGTCTCGTTTCCATCTGAAGGAATGTGTTTGTTGTTGGACACATGGAGAGAAGGGAAACAATTACAAACCCTAGCTCAGAAGGAGGAAAGATGAGAGTTAGAATACTTTAAACTATTTGTAGCCATTATACCGTGTTTTGTTACAGGATAAAGTGGAGTACAAATGGGAAAAGTGTCTCTCTTTCCAGACTTTCCAGACAATGAGAAAGAAGAAAAAACTTTTATTTAGTTGTTCTTTGGGATTTACAGACGTGCGATTCCGGAGAACAAGCACCGAGTATTTAAAGAATTCTAAAAAGAACACTGTTTTGGGAATTCTAGAACAAGAGAAACCTTTGTTTAACAAATGCAATTTCTTCTCGGATTACATCTAAAAGCTAGACGTGGGAGAAAAAAAAACGAATGTCTACTCTGCCGTCGTCAAATGTTCAATGTACTAAACTAAATTGGCTGCAAGCCAAAACTCTGCCAAAAATAACTATTGAATCCTATTTTAACAATTAAAGGGAAGACTTTTTTAAAAAATTGAATCCCTTGAATAATTAAAGAATTGATTTCCAAAATAAGAGCTCCCATTATTCACATTTTAACATTTTTCACATTTTTCATTGAACCCTCCCAGAGAAGGAAAGGCTCGTTGCAAAAAAAAAAACAACATCGGTCTACTATATGCACATTTTTTTCCTAGTAATTACTTGTGCTTGGCCGATTTTTGTAGTCACACATCCAGCTGTGACTCCAAAGATCTCTGCCACCAAATTATCGCGAAAAAAAGAGCTCCTGGAAACTATCGGTCAAGAAAAAAAAATAGCTGGTTGGTGAGTTCTTTTCAATCATCACGGCTTAAGGAATTCTATCACCGAATCTCCGAAGAAAAAAGATTCTCTAGAAATAATTGAACAGTAAAAATATTGTTGGGAACCTTTTTAAATTGTGAATCAATCAATCAATGGATGAAATTAATTGTGGATCAAAAAAATCCTATCACACAGTGGCACAAATGCCACATCGACAGTGACAGACTGATGTGAACGCGACGGTTTAAAGAATTTTGATTACGGTTTAGGATTTATTTTCTCAAAAAATGTCGACTAATCCTAGTTGACCAATTCGAGAAAAAACACAAAAGCTGTTTTTTTTTCAGGTTCTGGCAATAATTAATCAATTACAATTACGAACAAAGGCTCAAAAAATTTAAATTATTAGCCGTAATAGAAGACTGCAAGAAGTCTCTCTCTCTCTTCTCGCAGCTAATCGAAAAGTTCACCTTATTAACTCGGAAGAATAGTCCGGGGAAGAAAAAAAATACGATCACGTGATGATTACTGCCGGATAAATAGGATGAAAGTGCATTTTTATGTGATTTCCCCCCCCCCCCCGTCCCGTCCCGTCCCGTCGACATATCAAATGTTAATTAGGTGAAGAAGTACAGAATAGGAGCCAATGAAAAATCGCGTGATGTGCGGAACGTGCAACAACCGACAATAAATGTTTTAGAAACGTGAACTTGTGAGGAATTCCTAGAAAAATGAATGATTCCATTAATTTTTCCGGATCTACATGAACAGCACACAAGTTGGACGCTTGTATGAATTTCGAACGAGATCTAACGTCACCTTTAACTTCACGTCTGGAACAAGAAAAAAAAATTGCTGGAAAAAAATCCCCATGGGAAAAGTCAAACTCTTCTAATGATCAACTTGTTATCTTTGGGAAAAAAATCCTTCTGATTCCATCCAGAAAATTGTTGCAGTGACGATGCAGAAATGCAAGGAACTCAAAAGATTACGGTAGATGAAAAGGTTCATTTTAAAACAAGGAGTGTCGAAGTGGAAAACTCGAGGCACATAATGAGAAATTTCTATTGTTCCACTATTCCTCAATTCTTTTTTCCGTCTTTTTACCATGTATTAACTGTGATTGTTTTGTATTTACCCTTGAACACATCATTTTAGTAAATCATTAAGTGTGAAAAAAACAAAAATAAAAATGAAAATAAAAAAACAAATAGAATAGAAAACTTTAAAAAATAAATAGAACATAAATAGAATAAATAAATAGCTTCGACTTTCTTAGCGGGATTCTATAAGAAACAAAACAAATATTCTATAAGAATTCTATAAAAAAAAGGACTTAAAATATAAATATAAATATAATATAAAATATAAATAATAATAAATATAAATACATAATATAAAATAAAATATAAATAATGGTAAATATAAATATATAATATAAAATAAAATAAAAATATAATATAAAAATATATAATATATAAATGAATAGAGGTACATACGTTAGGAGGATCAGTTGCTTAAATCTTGGTACATCCTATTGGAACACAGTTGAATGTAGTAAATAAATAAGCGTAAAAGTGTAGTAAATAATAATAATAACAATAATAATAATAATAATAATAATAATAATAATAATAATAATAATAGTAATAATAATAGTAATAAAATAAATTCGACCTTCCTCAGAAGAATTCTGAACTCTTATTCTTCGAAAATTCTTCGAAAAACAACACAGGTTGGGAGGTTTGGAGCACCAATTGATCGCGAAAAAACACAACGGGAAGTCGGTAGTAGAATCCATGATGTCAGGATATTCAAATACGGATAAAGCAGGCGATCATGCTGCACCACAACTCAAATGAGCTAATGCGTGAAGAAGAAACGAGGGGGACACGGCGGAAATGCGCTCCCTGCGGAGGGCGGGCTCGTTGATTAGCCGGGGGGAAGGTTCAACTTGGCGCCGATCGCGCCGGTCCTCTGGATTCCTGTGAACCACAGGAATCCGGAGAGCTCGTCTTCCAGGCATAATTAATCCAACTGGAAGAAAGAGGTGGGAAGAAAAAAACCTTTGGAAGTTATATGAGGATGGTTTTAATATGAATGAGCACCACTCTCAATCAGCATTAATTGCCTCCAAGGTTTTTTTTTCCTTCATCTTTTTCCAGTCGGATAAATTATGCCAGGGCACGAACTCTGGATTCCTTGGTGCAAAAACGATCGGTGATCGGCCGAGTTGAACCTTCTCTCAGGTAATATTCGAATGAGTGACACAACTTGGCCGGTTGCCAGTCGTCCTGTGAACAACAGGAATCCAGAATTCGTGAAGTAAAAAAAAAACCTTTGCAGGTATTTCATGGTGAGTGAGAGGCATTCATTTATATTAAAACCATCCCCATATAACCTACAAAGTTTTTTCCCCCTTTTTCATCTTCCAGTTGGATAAATTATGCCAGCACACGAACTCTGGACTCTTTGGTTTGAAAAATGACCAGCGATCGACCAAGTTGGGCCTTCCCTCAGCTAATATTTGAATGAGTTATGTAATATATATATATATACATATATACTTTAATAAGTGACCGTTAGGTCTTACACGGAAGTGCAAGAAAGCGTGTATTTTGCGCTAAGAAATCCTTCAAACCATATTGGACAGCAGAATTTCGGGAAAAAAAAGCGGATGCGAACGATTCCGCTTCAATATTACTCATCCTCTCTCGAGGATAAATATATTACAGATTGTGCTTGGATTTGTTGCATGGATTCCAATAAAAGGTGAATCTACTCTCTCGACTTTATCAACGAAGCGAAGCCGAGACGTTATTGATCTGAGACTAGCGGACAGGAGCGTACTAATTGCCATACAACGAATCATTTATGAGAGGTTTGAGGTATGGCAACGTCTGGGACGACGAGGTACGACGGCTTCAGGGGGACTTCAGAGGAGGGGCGACCTCTACTATTATCACGAGCAAAATCTGTCACAATCCACTGGAAATCACCCGCCACTTTAATGCGTCGTGCACTTTTCTCGGATTTACTCGAATAGAAAAAAAAATCATTTAGGAAAGATCTTGGAGATAAAATGTCCCTGAGGCTTAGTCTGCGCATAAAAGTGCAACGCAATACTGACCACAAAAAAATCACATCTGTCAAGGCTATATGAATTGCTCAGAAGCTTCGGGAACCTTCGCCTTTAACTTTCATCTATGAAATTAAAGAATGTTTGTTTAAACGTCTGAAATATTGCATAAACATTATTAATTCACAAAAGAAATAATTCATAAAAGAAAAAGATTTATGTAGAGGAAATATGGAGAAATGTTTGTTTGATCACGACTCGAATTACACAAGAGATTTATTTATCCAGAAAAATTATTTGCTTTAAAAGGGCAGTGATGGGAATATTTAGTTAAGAAAAATCCCATAAAAATTTCCCATAAAAATGTAAGTACGGCTGAAAAGTTGGGAAAAAAAATGTAAAAATGTTATTTTATATATTTATAATGTTATTGGTAGCGTTCTCATGTTGTGAAAGAGAGTAGTGTTTTGATTTTCTTTTCTTCAGTTTTAAATTTAATTTTAGTTTCTTTAGTTTTTTTTTTAAATATTTTTCTTGAATGACTTTTGAATCATTTTTTTGTTTCAGATCATTAAACCCTCGTGATAGGAGGATGAAAGGGAGCATTACTGATACAATTAATTTTTTGCATTATTAATGAACATAAGGCTGCTAAGGTTGAAATCTGTGCCGCGTATCGGAGAAAAATACCGCCCTTTGTTTTGTCAATGCGTTGAAAATGGGAATTTGAGCCTCAAAGACGGATCAAATACAAAAACAAATAAATACAGCCAATAAAATAATAAAAGAATAAAATAAATGCAGCCTGATCAATAGCGGAGTTATTGTAGAAACATTGATTTGTTCCCAATTTTCTCCAAAACAAAAAAAAAACTTCAAAAAGTGAACTTCGATTCAATCAATTACATAATCTTCGGTTTTGTCTCTCCTATAGGACCCAATCCCCTTCACAAACACAGATAAACAAACTTGTTTTTTATTTTTTTTTTCTTACCATGTTTTTTTTCTGAGATTTTCCTAGCTCATTTCATGCTTTTCACACCCAACACACGTTTTACGAGCACCCCCCGGCTGTTTTAGTGCCACGGTTAGATGGAGAGGACAAAAGGAGTCAAAAATGCTCCGTTTTATCCGCTTGAGACCCCTTTTCGATAATCTTCAAAAACGAGGATCCAGAAAATCAAGAAATCAGAACACGCTCATTTTCCAGAGCGGGAAATTCTCCGTAGAATGCGAAATATAGCATTTTCCCAGTACTTTTTCTTATTTCTATGTGGTTTTTCAGTCTAGAGGGAAAAAAACGCGAATTATTTCTCAACTCAACATATGGTTTTGCGATAATAAGAGTAAGGAAATTTCTAGAAACTAGAGAGGAGGAGGCTATAACAAAAAAGAAAATAACAACCCAGACATTACACATGTCACGAAACTAACGATGTTAGAGTCTCTGTGGGACAATATAGAGTTCCGGATGTAGATCATGAATATGAGCGTGGCCCCACTCAGTTACCCTTAATCGTCCTGAAAAAAACGTTGTGGGAACCGCATTCCTACGAAGTACGTTAGACCGAGCCACCGTTGAACAGGCTTCGGTATTCTCAGCAACAATTTCATTGATTTTATTTCAATCAACCTTCCGAGGAGACCTCATTGATTTTCGGCCGCTCGTTGGTGGATGCGGCGCGTATGCAAGGATGACATGTTTTAACGTGTCTCGTAGGAACAAACGTCGTTCCCCACGCCATTTTTTAGGGCGTTTTAAACTACGATCAGGTGAAAATAACCTAGTCCATGCTTACGTTCACTTTCTACAGCTCGACCTCTTAGTTTTCCTACAAAGATCTCGACGACTTCAGCTTCGAGACACGCTTTCTTTAAAATTAGAAGACAGTTTTTACCACTTTTTCTTATTTTGAAAACTCTTGATCTCTTTCTATAACAAAAATATTCACTACTTACCTGAAAACGAGGAGCACCGTTTTAAAAACATACAAATAGTAGATAGTAGATGTCCAAGCACCTCCTAGGGTGAAATTTATGCAGTAAAAGTCAACGTTCGCGAACTTTTTTCGTGTTGTGATTTCTACACGAAAAAATAGCGGTGGACATTGCTTTCAGGAATGGAATTGAATGCAAAATAACCTTAGGACATCATGAAGTCAATAGGCACAGTTTAGCCGACAATGGAACATTTAAACTCATAAGGTTGGGGAACAAATGCACTTGAAGTATTGCATCTTGAGGGTGTAAAGAGTTGCGTCGTCAATTAAACTGAACCCCATTGATTTCGGGATTCGTAGGAAACGCTTCGCATTTTCGTTTCCATTCTCGACAGCTGCATAGTCAAGCTTACCTACTACTATGTAGAAAGAAAAAGCATCTTTCGATTTTTTTTCGAGTTCATTCGAACTTTTGTGGTCACGTACAAAACTGATGCTAAAGCCGCTGCTGCTAGTAAAAAGCGCCTTCCCAAGAACATTTTTTTACCTAATAATACCCTCTTGTGGAATTCTGGATGATCTCCAGACGAAGAGAGACACGAAAGATAACTAGAATCTGCAAAAATCCATGAAGGTGAGGATGTTGGGATTTGCTGGACTGTCTACTACAGTATTGTTGTTTTTTTTTTGTGTAAACGCAAAGGTTAAACTGACATATCTCCTAAAAATCAATAAATATTTGTCTGAAAAATTTTTAAAAAGTGAAAAGCAATTTATAATGCATTAACTGAATTTTAACAAGCTGTCCAAACTAATTTTCGCAACAAATTCTCATTGTGAAAAGAAATTGTCAAAAAAAAGTCATTCAGAGCTGCATGGTTTTGTTTTTCTTTTCGTGAAAACAGTCAGAATTGGAAGTGGGAAGGATAGAGCTTTGTAGTAGACTTCAAATTCAAAATGTTCCTACAGTAATTGCTGAACAGCTTAAAAAAAACTAGTGCTATCTGCTTTTAAATCCAGGAGCTTTCGAGTAGACGAGATCCTTGTTTTTATATCAAATCTAATTAGTGCGAAGAGAAAAGCAGTCTGCCTCTTCAAATCCAATTTTATTCTGCAAACTTTTCCTTCTTTTTTCTAAAAAAAAACAGAACGTTGTTCAAAGGAGATTTGTTCTGGGTAGGACAACTTTGCAAGTAATAAAGTAAAGTAAAGTAAAAAAGTAAAGTAAAGTAAAGGAAAAAATAAAGTAAAATCTGTTGTAACGTGTTGATGCAGCGGCACGCTCTCGATGACTACGGTATGCACAGAACTCCGTCTACCGTACATGCGAAAATTTTTATATTTTATAATCTTCATCATTCAGTCTTTATTTTTTATTAAATAATATTTAATCGATTATTTTATAAACTTCATCATTCAATCTTTATTTTTTATTTATAATCTATTAAATATTATTTTATAGATTATAAATCGATAAAAATTTTCGCATGTACAGTAGACGGAGTTCTGTGCACACCGTAATAATCATCGAGAGCGTGCCGCTGCGTCAACACGTTTTATTTACTCATGTTTTTTTTTTTCATGATCATTAACGCTTTGACGACAGCGTGGCTCAACGACAGTAAGCCATACACTTTTCAACGGTTTTTTTTCCTCATGAATTTTTAGTTTTTAAAAAGTTTTTTTCTAATTCGATAAGTCTATTTTTCTTATATGACACAAATAATGCAATACAATTAAAGCTTATAGAAGTAGATTGGCTCGTCCAACGCAAAAAAAGGAAGCCGTCGTCAATGAGTTAAAATTGGATGACTATCAAACGGATAAAATGGGGAACATTTTTGAAATCATTCGGTGAGTTGTTTTTTTTTGCATTCAGCCTGACGACGACATTCTCTACCTTGTTGTTCTTTCCACCGTTTCCAATAACTTCTTTCCATCGATCAATACTTCTTCTATGCCTTTTACATAGTAATTTTCTTAAAGGATAAAGGATGAAGTTTCTGGCGTTAATCAATCCGCTTGGGATGCGCCCGCACGTTCACTTCAATTCAGAATCGTTGGAGGTTTACGGATGAAAGGCTTGGTGAGCACTAGGATGGACCCGAACCTCCGATCGATCGTGCAGAAAGCGGAACTTTTAACCGCTACACTACACCCACCCGATTATTTCCTTATGTGTTCATTTGTGTTCTTGCTTTTTGCTCTTCTCCCAGGTAATTTTTTGTTTTTTTTTTCGAATTTTCATCTATTATTCAATGCGTTTCAACAACAACTAAACAAAAATAAATAAAATAAATTTAACTAGTAACTTCAGCGACCTTATCAGCTCAGTTAATTGCAAAAAATCAAACTCAAAAATTTTCGGTTCACTCAACTTGACACTTTATTTCAAACCCCGCAAAAGGCAAGAATTAACGAAAGTAGAAAGTCACAATAAGGTCTATTGTAAAGCGATAATTTTTCTATTGAATGATGCGTGGAACTTCAGAAATACTTCCATTCCAAACTGATCTTTTTAATTAGAAAAAAGTGCTCGTAACTTATTCCTCAACCAAGTATCCATAGGTGTTTTTGTCCATTTGTTTAGCAAACTTCGAATGCACCAAATTTAGTGGAAACCAAACAAAAAAGAGGAAGTATCTTTGCAGATGTGAAATGTTGTGAAGTAAATGCGATTGTAGTGAATCCTACACGAGTTATTGCTTATCACTAATGAAATCGCCAATCCTCGCAGTCGGCAACGAAGCCGGGGAGGGAATCACCTCAGCCGTCGATCAACATCGGTTACAGACTTATTTGAAGGAAAGAAGAACGAAAAAGTTGAGTTGAATTGTTTTTTTTTTTTGAAAAATATAGGAAATATATTGGAGAGAACCTGAAAACCTCCAAAAAATCTCTGGTTCAGGGTTTTCTTCGATGATCTCAGAAGCGGGTGTGGATTTTCTGGTCACACTACCGTAAACGAGGAAATCTGCGATGTTTTGGATTTTTGGTTGCACGTGAAAATGAATATTCGGCCATTCAACCGAAAATCGAAACTGATAGTCAAACTCTACGTAAGACATCTTATCGAATAAATTTGGAATTTAGATTCAGTTCCCGGATCGAAAATTAGGTGAGTTTGTGAAAGAGCCTTGTTTAAGAAGATCCGTACAGTACATTCACACCTCACCTCGCTTTTGCATCACACATCGTTATTTGAAATAAGAAAAAAAAGAAATAAATGAATGACGTGAAAATGAAATTTAAAGCTCTCATCAAAAAGATGGGTACGTACCCCAGGGAGCAGCGACTGGATGGGGGTTCTGGAGCCTCGGTGACATATGTCCATCTCGTTAGATGGATGGTGAAAATGACTTGACATGAATTTCCAAACCTTTCATCCTATTTTTCGTTCTTTTTTCATTTTATTATTTTTTTTATTAAAATTACGTATTATTATATTATTTATTACGTTGTTTATTATTATTATTATATTATTATATTGTTATATTATTATATTTTTATTTCTTTTAATTAGTATTATGTGTTATTATATTATTATATTGTTATATTATTTGTTACGTTATTCATTATTATTATATTATTATATTATTTTTTCCTTATTTTATTCATCGGTCACCTTCTTAAAACCGAAAAAATAACTAGGTTTAACGTTAATATCAATATGAACAACAAAAATTTTTCACACGTGCAAAAAAAAAAAATTCCTGGAAATCCCATCTTAGACAGTAGCCGTGATTGATGGTAATTATATATGATTAGGGAGAGGATAAAAAAAAAATAGAAATAAAAAGTAGGAAACTATAATTAGGTTCTCCTACCGTATCTGTTTCCCAAAGAAGTGATTTCCAAAGAGAATATCTAACAGTATGTAATCAAGTAGGAGCGTATGTGATTGTAACACATCCGTTCCTCCTTGACCCCGCTTTGAAAATAATTACTTTATTTTCTTGGCCATGAAACTCCAACTACAAAGCAGCCAAATACGAAGCGAAGACGAAGAATATCCAAGAACCATTTTTTTTCAAGGATAATGAACCTAAGCGAACAAAGGACACATTTTCATTTTCGGTTTTTGATGAGCACATTGCGGATTCGGATAGAGAAAGTAATGGAGTTTCTGATCAATCCAAGTTAAGGACTCATACGATTGAATCTCTAAAATTATTGGAATTTCTGGAACATAACTACGAAGCACTTTGTTGAATCTTCTGGAACTTTGAATCCTTGGAGAGGTGAGTGCAGGAACTGAGGAGATTGTAAGGCTATGTTACTACTCAAAATAGGTTAACCTTCGAGCTGTCCTTTTCTATGGATTCCCTAAGCCTAAGCACTAATCCTTGAAAGACCACCAACGACCAAGGATCGAACGCTGCCGTTCTGATTCCAGAACTTAGCCATGGGGAACCTGAGCTGCATCGCGTCAAGCATATAATTGGCATTCTTCTCGGATATACAATACGCGAGCTATTGTGTGAAATTCTCGATAACAAGGAGACAATAAGCACAATAAATAAATAATAATAAAATAAAATAATAATCTATCAGTATCAAAATAGTAACTCTAAAAATCAGCTAATTTTATGCGCAAATATTGACTGTATTGTTTCGGAGTCCGTCCCACCACCTTTAACGACAATCCCAAACCATTCAGGATGAGGCTGAAGCGACAGTTCATGAAGATTCTCGGCTGAGCGATCATCTCCCACTTTTCGTACAACACGAAACTCAGCCAATTCTACTCTTCCAGCTATGAAACACTCCATTCCACACACAGAAATTGTTCAAAAAAAATTTAGCCAATTTCCAATTTTTTAAACTTCATGTTAGATTTTTATCTATACTATATTTTTTTAAAATTTTCCCAAAAATAAGCGGTCTACTCTCTCGTACTGCAGCCTCTTTTCTTCTCTTTCTTCTGGAAAAGTTGGGCAAAGCCGTGGATTCATGAAATGTGCAGCTATTTTGAATGTGCTGGCAAAAATGATTTGTTTCAACAAAGTTCAAAAGAACAAAATATAAAATAAATTTTAGAGGAGTTCTAAAAGATTCTAAGAGATAAAGCGCTGACCAACCAGTAATATTGCCACCACCAGTCATTTTAAAAGTAAGATCCAGAAAAATACTCAAGCGATCTCAGACTGTGTAGGATCTCCCAGAAAGTTCAAGAAAGTTCACATAGAGGCAAAGTTTCTCAAGAAAACAATGAGAATAAACAATAAAAGGATTTAAAGCGTCGGAGCAAACACTATGAAACAAAACGTAAACAATGAGAGCACGGTTTCACCGGGAAACTGCATGAAGCATGTTTATATTATTGTTTCGGCGGATTTAATGAGCAGAAATAAAACATAGGTTTGGAGGGCATGAAATACAATGGGACCCTCTCAATCAAAAATTTAATTGTCGGTTTGGTCTAGTGTCTGCCTTCTCTTAAGTTCTATAACTCTCTCTCTTTGCTCAAAAAAGAAAATTCCTTCTAGTGACAAGCAACGTTTCCACAAGATTTTTTTTCTTTAAGAGGGACAAACTCCGTCAATTGAGTAGGAACTGGAAGACAGGGAAAAAAAGGGAAATTTGAGTCGTGGATTCAAGTATCTGTGATGATAAATATTTTCAGATATCCGTAATATCTGTAATACGAAACGCTCATGGAAGAAAACAAGAAAAAATAGAAACAAGACGAGAAAAATTGTAGAATTGAGAGGAATTGACTAAAAATTGGTAAAAATTGACTGATTATTCGTACGGATTGCAATTATTCTCCATGCTGTTGATGTTGTTATTAAAATATAATGTTTACCTATTCAACGTTTTTTTTCGATTTCCGAAAATTCGGCTCAAAATTTAAGATTTATATTATTTCAAAAAAAAATCTTAAATAGAATTTGATGTGAGTAAACTGAAACAAATAATTAAAATTTAACGCAGATAAACAAATTAGGAAAAATTATGGCGTGTTAATAGTGGTATTGCAAGTATTAAATGAAATTGCAAATTAATTAAATCATGTTAGCAGCGAAAAGCGAGTATTTTTAAAAGTTGAATTATTATTCTCATGTGTTGCTAATAATTGGTACTAGGGCACCTAAATTTTGACGAATGAAAAAAAAGGAACACAACGCTGTGAAGAAGATCCAGAGCGTCAGCGATCTGTCAATGAACGGGAATATGCCGCTGTGAACCACCACCGTAGGCCCCGCAGCTAATTTGGTGCTGCTGGAATTAATCTGTATACGCCGAAGGCATCCGCCTGCTGGCCGCCGCCAGATCTCACATTACCCAGGGGAGCTGAGCTGAGCGCGGACGCGAACCGATACCACCACCACCACAGGCGTCTGTGTTGTCTCGCCGCGCTATGTCTTCTATTTAGAATGCATTGACATTTTTTAGTAGGAGAAAAAATAATGAAAACAACTCTACGACGTTCGGGAACATCCAGAGAACAACATTCACGCGATCGAGCTCATTGCGCTCCGAGTAATCCTTTAACTTTCAGCATCTTTGACTTCATTAATGGGATTAAGTTCACGCTAAATATGGAAATCATGGCCGTTAAATAATGTGGGACCTATTTGGCGCTGATAAAATAATAAATATTGATATTGATAAATAACTGATAGTTAGATCACTAGATAATTGATTGATATACTGATATATATATATATATTGATGACTTACTATTAAATTACTACTATCAGTAATAAATTACCATAACTACTTACTATTATTACTATCACTTTGAAAAATTCTTGAATGAAATTTTGCAGGAGAAACTTCGCAACTGTAAAAAATTCCTGGAAAGCGTTAATATTCCATTCGGCAGTGACGCAAATAAAATAATAACATATGAAATGAAAATATGAATATGAAAAAATAACAAGTAAAAATAGAATAGAATTTAAAAGAATAAAATGAAAAGAGAGAATAAAGAAATATTTATAAAAGCGATTACGATTTTAGGTAAACGCAAACGTGTTATCCATGAATTTTCATGCACTGAAAATGGGAATTCAGCGAGTTCTTCTTTCCATTCGTAAGTTTGAAACGTGATCAACAGGTTCACAGCAGTGGATCTCCAAAACGTCAAAGCTGTCTCATTTCATCCAACGAAGCGTCTCTTTACATGCACAGGATAGGCAGAAAATGACTGAGAGAACTGGATTTCACCAGTACAGTTGTAGGATTACAATGAGTTGCCCTATCGACTAAACTGTGCCCTCTGATTACTGGATTATCCCTTTTTGCAATTTGAAAATTAAGTATATTTTAAGCCCAAGTAACCAGCCTAATATTAAAAAAGCCTAATATTGAGAATTTCTCCGAACATACCCTTAAAAATTTCTTATTACAAATACCATCTGAGAGGGAGAAAATTACTTTCGATAATGTTCAGAAGAAGACAAATTGCCCAAAAAATATATGAGTGAAATGATCGATATCCGGAAAAAATGATAACTACTAACCGCAGTAAATAAATATAAAACTATCAGAATAGAAAAAAAAACAGTTCAAAACAGAAAAAAACAGTCCAAAAAAGATTTCAGGAGGAGCCAGCCCTACACATTTCAATACGGCAATCCAAACATATTTCATCGAGCCATGAAATGGATCGTCAAACACGTGAAAACCACGCTAAGGGTGTTTTCCTACTTTATAGGATATTATCCAAGAAATTTTGCCTAAATTACGAAAAATTTCGAATATTTAGAGGATTAGGTAAGGAAATTAAGGAAAAAGACTATAGACTCGTTATTTCATTAAGTTTTTAAATGATGGTCGTCTGGAGTACTAATTAGCTAAATATAATACTGAGTAACGCAAGGTCATGACCTACTACGGAAGTGACCTACTACAGAAATGTGTAACCGACATATTACACAAATTTTTAGAACAAAGAAATCATTCAAGAAATATCTCCTGGTCAGAACCATTAGGAAAAATCTTCACTCTATTTGCCAGATTTAATTAATTAATATTTCTAGAATTTTAATTTAATTCAATTCAATTTAATTGGAAACGATTTTGAACAACTTGGGAAACTAGGTTTTTTTTTTTAAAGATGACGGATAACTATCCATTTTTTGTATTTTCTTTTATTATTCCACTACAGAATTACGGACACTATCTGACGTCGCTAAAGAGGATTTTCAATATTTTTCTCCTATGTGCCGTATTTATTATTTCTAGCTGCGCTTTTCACCGCAAACTCCCAAATCTCCTTTAATTTAAATGCCGTGAAGCAGTCGGATCAAGTATCTAGGTCCCATTTTTCTTCCCACCGCATTCATTTTGAAATTAATAATGTTCCATGCATCCGAACCATAAAATACCTCAAGGGAGGGATTACCACATCTGTAACTCCTTTCCTCAAAAAGATATTCATTTAAAAAAAAATCCAAAGACTCCGGAGCTGCATAGATGAGGTATCGGATAGTTGTCACTCCATAATTCATAAACTCCACATCATTAACCCCACGTTCAATTCAATTCCAATTACGGATTCCTTTATGTTGGTCCTCGAAGCGCTCTGCTGAGCTGGTCCCCTCATAACTAAACGCTTATAACCTCTCATGCAGTCTAGACTCAGGACTAGAGCGAATATTATACCCTCACCTGAAGCTGGATGGATTTTTTGTCACGTGGTTCAAGTTGGCCAACGTTTAGTTCGTTTTTGCCCGTATATGCGTCGTCTCTAACGTCAAGACCCCAGAAGAAGTCTTTGCTGGAGTTTATAAGCTGCTACCAGCGCCCATGCCCTACTTTACGGGTATATCAAAGCTGGATCACCGCTTTGAGTAACAGCTGAAGTCATACAGGTGACAAAATGTGAGTGGCAGGGAAAATGCGATGAAAAGCACGGATTGATCTTATGAGAACCGAAATGCTCTGCAAAGTTCAGGCACGGGTGACTTTTTCCATGGTATGTGGCATTTGACGAATATTTTATGGATGGTATGGAGAGGTGTACTAGTTGGTAGTTGGTAGCGCAGTTGGTAAGAGGATTCATTGTGCCCGCCACATGATCGGTCAGAAGTTCCAATCCGCCCCAGTACCAACCAACCCCTTCATCCGTCCGAGGTCAATAAATTGGTGCAAGAGTTGTCTGAGAGGATAAAAACACTGACGAGATCATCGTCTGCCCTCCCCCCCCCCCCCAAAGTCATTGTATAGGCTACCCACGCGTTCATAAACCTCAAACGATTCTGGATTGAAGTGAACGTGGCGGCGCACACCCACAGGGAGTGATCAAACCTCGTGCATTTCATCGTTTATCTTTTTCTTCCTATATTCCTTCATCCCGAACTAAGCATGTTGGACATCCAAGACACCTTCCCTGCTTATTTACTGGGACCCAGGCGTGTAGCAAATGAAAGGTTCCACAACGTCTTTATAGTTGATGATTCAAGAATCCTATAAGCCGACCAATCTTTTCTTTCCTCCAGGAGTATCAGAATTCTGTGGCACCATGAAGTCACTGACTTAACGCAACGGTTGCTTCCGCATTGCATTACATTAAACCGCATTCATACGCATTCATTCATAAACCTCCAGGATTCTGGATTAAACTCGAATGTGTCGAACGAAGCTCCCTTTGAAAGAAGCACTAAAAACCAGTATGGAAATATCCATGCGTTAGGAGCGAATTAATTATTCAGCTTTCTTGCATAAATAGGAAATCAATTGCAGGAATTTTACACATTCCGAAAAAAAAGAATAAATCGAAAGCAGGAATTGCGGCTAGAATTACAAGAACTACGGAAAATACCACCGTATCATCGAATTGCACAAGCGTGTGCACGTATTCAGCATTCAATAGAATCAAAGCAAAGGAGAGAAGAAGTATCAGGAGGGCGAAGAGCACGCGTTGTAGCCGACGCGACGCGTTCGCGCATTTGAACGCACCAGACGTTGACTATACACAAAAATCCCGCACAGAAATTTGTTGTTTCGGCAAATTTGTTACTTTCTTTTTTGAAATATGACAGAAATAGAAGAAGATGTAGAGGAAGAACAAAAACCGTTGTGTCTTCTGATATCCTTCCCTGAAGTTGCATTATTCATTTTAAAAAAATCCCAACGTCTTTAAGCGAACTTTTTCAATTCTTTGTCAAGATGCAAAATGAATAGTGAATCTTATTTTCTTCGAAACCCATCAAAAATTCTAATCGAGATGGTTATAATTTTTAATAACTGAAGTACTTTTAAACTTCGAATCTAAAAATTCTCTTTTCCAGATGTTTCATCATTTTAAATGATTTCAGTGCTGCCCCTTAAAAATTACGAGCAGATGTAGTCGAATAAATTAGTTTGGAGCCGACGTCGTTATAACTATAAAGAACATGGATATGTTGGGATTTATACTAGTTTCCAGAATTCTTCGTCCAATGTTTCGTGAACCTTTAAATACGAATTCGAACCATGTTAACCCAAAATCAAAAGCACAACTCTCCGCGTTCGCTTCAAAAAAAATTGTGAAAAAGAGAATAAAACACAATTAAAAGTAATTTTCTTTCTTTAAGAACATTTAAAGTGAAATGAACATTCTTAGATGTAGAAAAATATACGTGTGTTCTAACTTAAAAAGGAAAATCCAGAAAGAATCATCAAGAAATCGAATTATCAGGCTGATAACAGAAATTGAAGAACAGCAAGTGATTTCCTGGGACGACGAGCGGAGATTAGGAATTCTGTATCCGCCTATTTCTATGGGGCCTTAGAAAAAAGCCAGTAGCATCCGTGAAAAATGCATTTAGTTTTTTTTTCGGAAGGTTCTAGGATTAAAATTCCAAAGGGTTAATTTCGTTCTTTTACAGCTATGATCATTATGCTTAGATTTTGAATTTACGTAAATTAAACCAAATTAAATATGTATAAAAGGTTAATGTGCTTACGAATTAAATTTTAATCCATTTTAATCCTTTACGCATACATAGTATTTAAGACATATAAATTAGAGTTTTTTTTTAGAAATTATAAATATAAATTTAGAAAATAAATCAATATAAATAAATATAAATCATTATAAAGGTAATCAAATGAATTTCCTGGCAAGGAGGAATGAAATGTGAATAGAAAAAGTAGCGAATCGTAGAATTTCCAATGAAAGCGGAAAATCTTTTAAACTTGAATGTAACAACAAAAACTTTTAAACTTCACAGCAATTAACGCAATGTAATTTGAAAAAAATAAACATACTATATTTATATACAAGATTATACTATTTATATATAGAATTATATTTACAAGAAGTAAATATACTCAATTTCCAGGAATATTTTGAAAAATAAATGGGAAAAACAAAAGAAAAAAAAAACGTCTGAAACATTTGAGAATTACAACGAACACAGGACTTCTGGCGAGAACTGCTCCAAAACCGTTTGTGGGTAGGAAATGAAGCTGTTGCCGACTTCCCGACGTTCTCACAAGATGAACTTTTTTGAATGTGAGGAGCGTTGGGCAGCGTTGATATCTCCATCCACAATTTTGCCGCATTCATTCGCATCACAGAAGTCAGACTCTGTGCAGTGCATGAGCTGCACATAACTCTCTGAATCCGCATAAAAATTCTTTACTTTCAAATCTAATAAAGAGGATTCTAGATTAGGGATCCGAAATGTTGGAAGGAAGAAGTCGAAGCATTTTTTTTTTTTGGAAAAAAAAGTTAAGAAAACTCAACTAAATATTTATGACGTCCCAAGCTGGCAAAAAGTCATATGAAATGTTTAATGTTAAAGTGAATTCAGAACGAAAACCAGTGTCAAACTTGAGAAAATTCTAAAATTTCATAAACCTATGTACATTAAAGGCATCACCCCACGAATCTGAGGTGGTGCAGATTATGGAGAGGAAGGTGATTCCGTCCATTTCTTCCTAAGATTGTCGTAAAAAGCGGCCCGGAACTTGCGGCGCTGCACAAGGCTGCCGCGCTCCAGTCGAACTCCAAATAGAAAATAGTGCGCCGGAACGCTCGAAGCCGTATCTTCCGGGCCGTTTTTTTACGGCAATTAGCAAGAATTGGACGGAATCACCTCCCTCTCCGTAGTCTCCCATCCCGTATACGAATACTCCACCTGAAATCCGTACCACCTCAGATTCGTGGAGTGATGACTTTAACCCTGAGGATTTGAACAAAGAAGTCAGCTTTCATGACTGCACCAGCTGCTGAGCGATCCACTGCAGAACTAGCGCAGTTTTCCCGGAAATTTTCAAACGATTTTCGTTTATTCGTTGATAATTATTCAAAAGTAAGGTTAAATTAATTTACAAAAAAAAGCTTGAAAATGTAATGCATTTACGGAACTTATTATCTGTAACTCATATTTTCCTACTCGCTAATGGAAATTCGCAAATGTTTTGATGATAGCATATGTGAATAAGGACCCTAAGATTATTAACACTTTTTATTACGGGTAACATTTCAACGTAGTTGCATTCACCCCAGAATCTGGGGTGAATGCAAATTTTTCTGGCGTATTCTCTCAACTACCTCGAGAACAACTTCAACATCCCATTAGAGATCAAATATTAGACGTAATAAAGAGTGACGACAATTTTTGCTCAATCAAGGAACACTTCAAACTTTCTAGAACATCTAGAATTCCTTAATTCAATTCAATTTATCTTAAAATTTACTCAATTAATTTATTCAATTTCTATTTAAATCTCTTCAAATTTCTTTAAATTCGAAGAAATTCCTCTTTAAATACTTTATTTAAATTTATAATATTTATTTAGTTTTATCTTAAAATTTAGTTATTTTTTTCATTAATTTTTTTCTAATCCTTAAACTCCTGATATGTCTACGTCTTTTTCAGAATAAAACCGGCCAAATCCTTTATAGAGCAGCCTGACCTTGTATGTATGTAAGATTTCTCACGATAAAGGGGGAAATCAACAATAATCGCCACCTAAGACTCAGAATTTCATCGAAACTCAATCAGAAGACAGGCGGCATCAGAAGATTTTGTGAACGTATTTTGTGATGTCTATACCTTTTTAGAAAAAGAAGCGGTGAGACCCTTCACGGAGCAAGCTGACCTTATATATTAAAGAATTTCTGCGATGAAATTGGTGCGATCGGCACCTAAGACTCACCTAATCTATGTAATTACACCAGAACACCCGCGTACGATAAGGACCGAGCCAGATTCCGCTGACATTAAAGTAGGTTCCGATTTTTTTCTTTTTTTTTGATGCTCTAACCCAGAACAAGTGTGTTTTCTTCTTTTTTGTATCATCAGTGTATATGAATAAGTTGCTGAATAAATGAATAAATAAATAAACAGAAATAAATAAATAAAATACAATGGAGGAAGAGCCCCTACTGTGAAATCTTCATGATATAATTAATAAACTTTTTGACTACACGAGAAATATGGAAAACAAAATTTTATGTTCTCATAACAGACCTACTGTAGAAGTATGTATGTGGCAAATTTGATTCCTAGGGAAAAGTATTCCTGACGTCGATAAATTGTTGAATAAACATTAGCGTATAGCTGTATTATCGTTTATGGATATTTCCTTGCATTTTATTGCTTCATTCATGGTTTTGAATGCCATCAGTTGAGATTTACATTGCATACTGAATTAATTTAAATTTCATTTTCATCTGAAACTTTCGACATACATAATCAGATATTTTTGAGATTTTTATTTACATTTTTAAGAAATTAAGAATCTAATTGTTTCCCGGAGATATTTTCCTTGAGTAGCTCCTCTATGTAGTCTCAAAATTAATAAATAAAATAAATGAAATATGAAAGTTATAGGGCGGGTGTAGTGTAGCGGTTAGAGGTTCCGCTTCCTGCACGATCGATCGGAGGTTCGAAATTATGTACCATTTATCCTCCGTCGATAAATTGGTGCCAGACTTGTCTGGGAGGATAAAAGCACTGACTTGACACATCGGCTAGCCACCGCAAGTCATTGTATAGGCGAGATATACGTTTGTAAACCTTAAATGATCCTGAATTGAAGTGAACGTGGTGGTGCATCCCAAGCGGATTGATCGACGCCGGAAACTTTATCCTTTATCCCTTATGAAAGTTATAAGTGAATAAACTAAGACGAAACATACTGTAATCTCACGTTTAATATTTCTATCACCTCATCTCTAAAAAGAGCGAAGTTTGCAGATTTCATAGGCTTATTCGAAAAAAATTATGATTTACCCTATTTTTTTATAAGAAGTATTTCACAAACAAGTAATAAAGCGTAAGGAGTAGTTTTTCTGATTATCTAAGAAGTGTAATATAATATTTTGTATTAAACGCTCCTACATATAAATCAAGTTGCAGAAAACGAAATGAAATCCCATAATAAATGACTATTTAGTGATAAATAGAGAAAATCCATTGTGATCTAACAAAAAAAAAGCAAAAAATAAATAATAATAATGATAGATAATAACCCATTGAAATTAGTTATACTGTTTTTTTTACAAAAATTGATGTGAGAGCAAATTTGAGCAATTCAACATCAGTTTATGAACACTAGCAGACAGCGTTCTTTTTTCTAAATCATCTAACAGCACGAATTAGTCGAAAATATGCTTCTCCTTTGATTTTGAAATAAATTCGGCGCACAAGAAAAGAATTTGTTGAGGAGGAAAATTAACCTAGTAAAAAGTACTTCCGTATGAAGGTCAGTCCACCAACAGAACACCAAAATGTTACATAGCCTGCGCCGAATCAGCCGATACGAATGAGCGCGATGCGTACAGCTCGATTGGAGCAACGCAGAGCGATAGGAGCGCGTGTTGCGACGCAGAAGCGAAGCGCTCACCGAGTTGAACGCATCGGGAGCGACACTGCGACATTGATTAAGCGTAAGCGAGTGCTATTCCATCTATTGATAAAAGTCGAGTCCGGTCTGGACCTTCGATTTCTACAATATCGTCGAGTTGATGAGCGAGTATTTTCATCGAACTTTGAAAATTTTCGTTGCAAAAATTTCAGTCGTCTTAGAAAAATTGAATAAGTATTTCTGAGAATGAGTGAATATCAGGACAATAAATAAGTAAAGCCGGTTTCTTTAAATTTAAACTCATGCACGAAAGAAAACAGTGTAACGAACTGTTTGAGAGAGAACTACACTGTACTCTACAAGATAGTATTTTTGATTATTCACGCTGATTTGATTTTTGTTAATTTTTAGATCTACAAATAATAAAGGGTAGTAAATGAATCAAATAAATAGCACATAGTAAACAATAGAAAATTATGCATAACCAAGTTGATCTCATTTCCAAGAAACTCTTTTGAAATTATATTTTCTATTCTGAATTTTCTTTTAAGTCTCATATTTTCACAATGTAATGAACATATGTTTGTCATAAGCGAGGTAACAAGACTCAAGATACTTATCGAAGTCGTGAAACGCATTAAGCCATTTTTTTTCCCCCTCTCGAAGTTCTCAGCAATCTCGTACGAAAAGAAAAGACTTTTAGCTATAAAGTTAAACAGTAGCACTTCCTCGGTTCCTCTTCTATACGATCATCAACAAAAAATTATAGAAAATCTTTCACGTTCTTTTTTCCAGGGAAAAAAATCCAGAAAACTTATCCACCAACCTAATATTTGCGCTGATGCAACGACAACACGCTTGTCTCGTCGTCGCCGCAAAATGAGAAGACTGAAGAACAAATCCTGACACAAATATTGGCCTACGTAGTAGATTAATGACGCAATTCTCTCGGTACGGGTGAAGCAAATAAAGAGCTGCTACTAACGTACGAATCCAGGGAAATGAGGGGAAAAAAAGAAATCAGGGATTTCCTTTTGTTCTGAGCGGTTCTACAAACGTGACATGTCATCTACGACGTCCAAAACGTATATTATAAAGCTTGAAACAACAAAACCTCTATTTTATCTTATTTTTTCTCCCCTTCGCTTTCTTTTATTCTTTTTAATTTTTTTCCACCATTTCTATTTTCACATATGGAAACTGGAAGAGGTGGTGGGAAAGGGGTTATTTACGATGATCAATCAATAATTCATCGTATCGAACCATATAATGATGATCTCAGGGTAGAAACTTTAAAGGCATAACCCCACGAATCTGAGGTGGTGCGGATTTCAGGTGGAGTATTCGTATACGGGATGGGAGACTACGGAGGGATGGGTGATTCCGTCCATTTTTTCCTAATTGCCGTAAAAAACGGCCGGGAAGATACGGCTTCGAGCATTCTGGCGCACTTTTTTCTACAAGGGGTTCGACTGGAGCGCGCCAGCCTTGTGCGGCGCCGCATCTTCCGGGCCGTCTTTTACGGCAATTAGGAAGAAATGGACGGAATCACCCCCCTCTCCGTAGTCTCCCATCCCGTATACGAATACTCCATCTGAAGTCTGCACCATCTCAGATTCGTGGGGTGATGCCTTTAAAAAGGATGCAAAGATCAGTCATAGAAGCAGTTTCACCCAAGAAAGAAGTTAGAAATTAGGAATACCCACAAAAAACAATTGAACAACTTCCAAGTTCATGATATAAATCATTAACTCCCCCAGGAAAAAAGATCAGGAATCGTACAGAACGCACACACCCAGGAAAAAATCGAGAGAAAAAACTACCAAGTTCGTGATATAAATCATAAACACCGCCAGGAAAAGTTAAGGGGTCGTAGGATTCGGGTGAGTACTCAACTAGGATGTTGAGAAGGTAGAGTAATAAGACGGCCTCCGATAGCACAAAGACTAAATCCTAATGATCCATCTGGGAACGGTTATTATACCGAGTTTGGAGCTGACTACGGTTAGTGATGATCTTCGCTATCACACAAATTTTTGCCAATTCTTCGTACAATAGGCATAAGGAACCATGGAAGAAAACCATTGATCGATAAGAGTACCGTCCATTCTTTTTCATGCTCTCCTGACATTAAAAAATTATTTATTTTTTGACGATCCAGTAGAGAAAAATTCAAGAAAAATGAAAGATCTCGACAACTTTTTGTTCATGCTCTACGACCATAAAAAAAAACTCTTTCAGAATCGTAACTTAGGACCAAAGGATTCGTGTAACGGTGTTATTTACGGTGCGGTATTTATTCGAAACAATCTCAAAAAGCTTCGAGTAGTTGAATTTTTGCATGATGTTTACGTATTATTTATTTACGTATTTACTTGTTTCGCTGCGAAATTGCACATTTCCACTATTTGTTTGGGTCAAGGATGCAAATTTTTCGCTGGGGAATCGTTAAGAATCCTAATAAACTCAAATTCGACATTCAAGAGTTTTTCAAGTCAAAACCGTCGGGATGGTATAGAGCCTAGAACTAAGATCTGGTCATCAAAGATGGATTACGATCATGGAGTACAACGACATAATCTATTTCAAAAACTGAGGTGCTTTTTTTGCGTTTTCGAATAAATTATTGTGTTTTTGGTGGAGAAGTCCACTCCAATTTTGAGTCAACCCAACCCGTTCCTACGCAGATTTCTCATGATTCCTGGATTTGTTCAAGACGGCCGGACACGCTTCTTTACCTCTTGCTTTGGTAAAGGTTGTTAAATCGCATCCGAGTACCTTTTAATGAATCTAGGGGTTAAGATTGCATGTCCTAAAGGTTCCGCTTCCTGCACGACCGATCGGAGGTTTGAGTCCGTCCCGGTGCTCACCAAGCCTTTCATCCCTTCGGGGTCGATGAATTGGTACCAAACTTGTCTACGAGGATAAAAACACTGACTTGACACCTTGGCTAGGTCCTGCATTGTATAGTCATTGTATAGGCCAGTTACACGTTCCCAAACCTTGAACGATCCTGAATTGGAGCAGAAAGCACATCCACAGGGAGTTATCAAATCCCATGCATTTCATCGCTTATCTTTCATTTCTTCATCCCGAACTATGTTAGACATCCAAAACACCTTCCCTGTTGATTTACTGGAACCGAGGTGCATAGCGAACTGATGAAATATTCCACAACGTCTCTATAGTTGATGATTCAAGAATCCTATAAGCTGACCAATCCTTTCTTTCCTCCAGGAATACCAGAATTCTGTGGCACCACGAAGTCGCTGACTTAACGAAACGGTTGCTCCCGCATTGTGTAAACCGCATACATACGCGTTCATAAACCTCCAGGATTCTGGATTGAGCTCGAATGTGTCGAACGGAGCTCCCTTCAAAAGAAGCACAAAAATCCGTGTGAGAATATCCGTGCCGAGAAATCTTTCGAATTCCTGTTGACTCAGACGATGAAGTTATTTTGATGTCAGTCGAGCATGAAAAAAAAGTAGAAGAAAGGACATATATGAGAAATAAGAATATTGGAAAATAATGTTAGAAAGAAACAGAAGAGCGAAACAAGAACAGATCCAAGAAAACATCCAAAAATCGTCTAAAGTGTTGAGAAGATTTTGGATCCTCGTTTTGGATAGTAAATCGAAACACTACTTTTTTGTGCCTCCACGAAGATCCGCAACCGTTTTTGTTGATCTCAGGTTCCAGGTTCATTTTTAGCTTAAATTGCTCCACTGGAAGAAAAACAAGAAAATAGGACCAATTCAAAAATATGAAGACAGATCAAGTCATATGCCATCAGAGAAATTCTGACCGTATGTGAGTTTAACAACATGGTTTAAACTTTGAACGAGACAACTGAATCGTTTCTCTCCCACATTTTCTTCGTCGGGAACTTTTGAGGTTAGCAATGAACGACTCACAAGATCTGGACGGTTAAAAAATAAGAGGAGAACAAGAGCTGGTGCTAGAAATAATGAGGAAAGGAGATCCAATCCAGAGGTTAACGGTCGCAAAGTTTCCTTCGAAGCTTCATTAGTTGAGCTAATTGCAGAAGTTATTAGTATTTCCATTCAAAAACAAGCCATCTATGTCATATTCTTGGAAATTTCCAGGAATCTACTTTACTTTCATAAAAAAACATGGAAATTGTGTTCTACACATGTGACCAATGCCTTAAATCTAATTTTGTCTAGCGCAAAAAAAAAACTATCTATCTTGTGTCTCTAAAAACGACTGCTTGCATTAAAATAACAAATGTAGTAGTAAATAATACGCTATGCAGTAAACGGTACGGTAAATAGTAAATAAATAATGTAATAGGTAGTAAAATGTAGTACCCGACGTTGAGAGTTCCACTTAAGCAATTTGTTTGCCAGCTTTTTGCGCTCATACAGTAAGGTCAAAACGACATGAAGCAGGGTGCAATTGCACAAGCGGTCGCGCCGAAGCAACGCGGTTTTTGACTGCTCGAAAACGGCTTGCGGGCGGTTAGCTTGGCAATTTGACAAGATTTCTCGAGTCCCGTTGGTTCCAGTGATTCTAAACAATTATGAGTTCTTTTTCAGCCTTTAAAAATACGCCAAATATCAGTCTCTGTGATCAATAACACTAAATTATGGAAGGAAAATACTGAATAAATATATGTAAAATATAAATAAATAATATAAATAAAAATAGAAAATAAAAATATGTTGTTTTCTGATTGAAGATTTCAATGTAGTATAACAGTGGTTTTATCCTACCTAATAATATTTGTATCGAACAAATAGAAAAGCTACGGATTTTTTCAAAAAGAGCTGTAAACAAAAGCGTTCACGAGTCACATTAGTTTTACTGAACGGGGAGAGTGGGAGAGGTCTCTCTATTGCTAAGTAGAGGCTGCACATCTAGCGAATAGAATGGTAAAAGTGAGGAAAAATTATGAAAATAATGAAGAAATAGCGGATAATTCCTAGAAAAACATCACAAGAGAAAAAGAGAAACATTAACGTTGGAAATCCCGTGGAATGCCGTAAACGAAACGTTTCAATTTGCGAGCACATTGTCATAGGAATTGATCCCCACGAAAATGAGTTAATAGGGATCTTTTTCAAACATTCTCATGTATTGGAACCTATAATATTCATTTAGGGATAATCCTATCTATGTATATTTTCTATTAGTGTGCCCGTTAGGTTTCCAGATGGAAACTTTAATAGCCTGATGCCTTTTTTTTTGAAAATAAAACCTAAAAGGCACACAAATAGGAAACAGGATTTTTTAAGGTTTTCTGAACGTGAATTTAATTATGGGAACGAGATGAGATGAGAAGATAGATGAGGAATAATCACTACTATTGATCAGAATGGAAGAACGAAAGAAATTCTCCCCGTCAAGTTGTGGAAGAGGGAAGACTTTATCGATATAATTGACGTGTACGGTAGATCAAGGTGGATCAGTTCGGCCGCATCGCACTTGCAGAGCAGTAAACAACACATATATATTTCAAGAGGTTACCTAGTTTTTCCTACATTCGTCCTCCTGAATATTTCAACAAAACGACCACTTGTCCTTATTCATAATTCAAATATTGAATTACTGTACGATCACATCCACAGTTTTCATGTAATCAAAGAAAATAGGCCAGCAATGATTTGAACCAGGTAATGTACCGGAGAATTAAAATAACAAGAAGCACCCTCCTCTTCAGAAGCAAACACTTACAAGTTGAATATAATATTAGGTTGATGCGTGAGTGATGGCTTTTTTTTTTGAAATTTAAACCCGCACACAGAAAAAAAGGAGTTTAACGCTATGTAACACGCAGTTTGAAAGAGAATTTTTTTTTCTCTACAAGGTAGAGTTTTTAGTTTTTAATGCTGCTTTTTATGCCGTAATTCTCGTTAATTTTTAGATCAATATAGTAGAATACTGCGATTTCAAGGAAAATGATGTGGTACCAGAAATCAGGAAAAAAGTTATGCATATAAATTTCTGTTGTTAATGAACAGATCCAACAATTGTGGGTAACTGCTCTGCACTTTTAAGACTAGAATCAAAAGTATCGTGAGCGTCAGTGGGACAATCCACACACATCCAATACTATCTTCTTCGGAGGTAAAACGGAATTCAACGGAATTAACGGATTGAATCGGTTTTTTTTTCACAAATAAATAGGAGTAGGAAGAAGCTGATGAATAAATAAAAAATAAAATAAAATAAAATACAGCCTGACCACACTCGATTCCTTCTTAAGATCTAGAAAAGACATGTGGAACAGCCATGTGCGGTCCAATATCCCCAACGATGCAACTTAGTACGAGCAATAGAACGAAAACAATACGCAACCTAGATCGCATGTGCGATGCGTGCAGGCGTAGCACCTTCTCCCGCTTATATGAAACTATATTCTTATATTTCAGAAAAAGCGACTTGAATTAAATTCCACATATATGTTTATTTAGAATGCGTATGAAAAAAGCTTTTTAACAATATATACTACTTCGCTTGAATGTCTTACTTTTTGCTATAAAATTGTGTTGAAACTAATGAAACAAAAAATCTGGAATTCTTTCGCATCAACATAATACTCGGAAGCTGGACGACAGTGAAGTTACCCGCTTTCGACAGCGTAATAAGTTGCATCGTACGGGTGACAGGATCACACAAGACTAATTCACTCAACTTTTTCTGAATTACCAAAAGAATTAAGAGTGATCCTGCACATACTCTATACTCAAATTACACCATAATCCTATCTTAGTGTGAACAGATCCCAACAGCGTCAATTTCGAGACACAAAGAATTCAAACACACAAAAATTTAATCACCAGTGTTCGGTGGAGATCCGCTTAAAATATATGACAACTATTATGACATGAATTCGTACCTCTAATACCAGAGCGGATAGTTTTTTTTTCTTCTGGATTACACTTCCTCTTTTCACGGATCCACTTGAAGAAACAGCAGTACGAAAGATGTTTACAACGACAACTCGTACGCGTTTTCGTTGTCCGTCCGTACTAACGACGACGAGGATCTCACGATTTCTCACTACTCTCGTTAAAAAAAAGAATTGTGGCGTGAATGGGATTTCATTCTATTTCATGAATCCATATAAAATTCCTTCGAGATTGTATAACACTAGAAACGTGAAGCGATTTTTATGGTGATTGTAGCAGGATGGTCACAAGGGTCACCACCACAAGTCTACGGTTCAATTCCTGCGGTCAAATAGACCATTTCATTCCTCTACGGTTAATAAGTTGGCGCAAAATTTGCTTCAGAAAGTTAGGCACACATCGGGTATTAAAAAGGCGTTCATAAACAGCAACCCGATCGCTTTCGAGTTGAAGCTGATGGAAATCGAAGAGTTCGGGGTGGAGGTTACGAATATGAGCGTGACTACGCTCAATTTCCCCTAATTGTCCTGAGCAACGGCGTGGGAACCGCTTTATATCGTACGAGGTACGTTGAAACACGTCACGCTGTACATGTTCCTTTTCTCTTCGTAGCTTATTGATTGTTTTTATATCAGCAGGCTGTTGAGGAGGCTTCGACCGCTCGCACATAGATGCGGCAGGAAAAAATAAAGAAATAAAGTGGAGTCGCGCTCATATTCGTAATATGCACGTTGAACTCTATGTTTTCCATCAGGTTTCCACGTTTTGCGTCAACTTCATGATACTACCTTTAAAGTCGAACAAAAACGTCTGGTTTGTACGAAGGATAAAAGGAGGAAGTCATTGGAGAATCAATCTTCTTAGGGTGCGGCAACGCGTTTCACTGCAATTCGTAACCGTTAAGGTTGCAACGCGTGTTGGCCTATACAATGACAACGGGGCCAGCCGATCATCAAGTCAGTCTTTTATCCTCCCAGAGAAGTTTGATAAGGATTTATCGATCCCACAGGGGTGAAAGGGTTGGATAGCACTAGTGCGGTTTCGAGCCATCGACCATGCGGCCACGGCGGACATCTAGTCGACTGCGCTATACCCACCCTACTTCATCTCTGATAATTTATTTTTATTCAGTCAAGAAATTTTTACGCTAGATTTAGCACATTGCAGAGCATCCACGATAGTGTGCCTGCAAAGTTCTTGAGGAGTATCTTGTACCGTCAACTCCATCACTAATTCCACATCATTATCAACTAGAACAGACTCGAAATTGTCACTGCCAGAGAGTTAATAATTTAGTTCCTTCGAATAGCTACATATACGGTTATGAGCATTAGTTAGTCCTCTAGCTAATATATTCGGCTTTACTCCAGGACAAACAGTTCGCACGAAAATATCAGCTATCCCTAATTTCTGCTAATTTTTTTTTTGAAATAGGTTAAGGAAGCCTGGTAGTAAGAAAAAAGTTGTGTAAAATTCCTCTCCAAAGGATGGCAGGGAGCACACTGCTCACGGAACCGAACTGTTGAACCCCAAAAAGGAGAATTGAACGAAACGAGACGAAGAACGAATGAAAGACAGAAAAGTCAGAAAACACCTCATGATACTGGACGCAAATGTGAGAAACGAGAATATTCTTAAGAATTCTTGAGAAGTATCTTGCACCGTCAACTCCATTAAATTCAACTCAGTCAATTCAAGATCATTATCAACTAGAACAGACTCGAAACTGTCCTTGAGAACTAGAAACTGGGAAGTTTTCATGTCTAAAATATAAAGTCCTATAATAAACCGCAAACCACTGCTGTACTGTCGTTACATTGATGATTTTTGCGTCATCTGCCCAACACAGGCAGAACTGGACACGTGCTTCAATCTTCTCAACCAGCAATGTCAGTACATTAAGTTCACAAGGGACCAACCGATAGACGATTGATTGACTTTTTTGAGTGTGATATTACAGTTACTTATATGGAATATGGTAGACAAGGTGATATAGAAAACCTAGTACCAAGAACATCCTAATCCACTATCTTTTAACGCATCCTAGTCGCATCCTTAAATGAAAAAATCCGTTATAGGCAACATGTACAGCACGGCAGCAAGAGTGGCATCGAGTAGCCAGGACAGGACCCAGCTGAAGAAAGTGTTGCTCGACAAGGACGACAACCTTCTCGAAGATCCAACGTAGTGGATGGCCCAGAAAAGATTCCGTTCTGTTTTCCTCAAATATCTGATGATATGAGCAGAGCAGTACGGAGCTGTCTGCAAAAGCGGGTCTACAGAACGAAGTGAGAGTTCTAGAAGTACCATCAGAGAACCTCAACACTCAACTGGTACGTAATCGTACACGTGACCGGCATCCGCGCAACTTCCAGCTGCGTGGTTTGCCCACATGGCAGAAAGGGTGATTGCATGGTATCAAAAGTGGTGTATCGCATCACACGCATGTCGTGGGTAGTCGAGGGTGACGACTATATAGGGGAAACGGTACGGCCACCATGCATTCGGGTGGAGAAGCATCTAAATGGGCTCGTATAAAGAACCGCCAAGTACCTCATAGGAATCCTTGTGATTCGTAGTTGTGGTACGTGGGGGTTTGTTACGTTTTAGCTGATGTCTTGTCCTTTGGGTTTGTCTATCGTTTGAATGCTTTCTGTAGGGTGATGAGGTGCTTGAGACGATAAATTACTTATTGCTTAGAATTTCCACGCTCTGACGAAGGCAATAACGCTGAAATGTTAGCTGTTAATAAAACTCAGTGCCAATCTTGGCTACAGCTCAAACAAATCAATAAAAAGTTAGTAGATCTCCCCATCAGTTACTGCAACAACCCCCTATCATTCTCCTTCAACGCAAGTGAAGGCTAAACGTAAATTTTTCTGCATGTGATCAGATTTTAGATAATTGAAATCGCAAAGAATGAGGGTGGAGTCCCTCATTCCTGATTTCCATGTTCAAGAATGGTTGAGTCGATTGAGAGCTCAACACTGGAAAACAATAACAATTTCTTTTAGTTCCTTGAGAAACATCTCTCTTCTTTCCTTGACCTTTTTTTATCCTGCAATTGTTTACCACTTTTAAACCAGTTTTGAACAAGTTGCTGATGGCTTCAATTGCCAACGAACACCTGACCCGCAGACAGAAACGGAGGAAAAACTTTGTTTGAGTCAAAGCGGTCTTCCTATCGTTAAAATTTCCAACGAATAGAAAAGGCGGAATCAAAAATTTCATTTCTTTCTGTGAAACAAAGATAGAATTTTCGATCTCGTTGACTACATTTCCCTTAAAATATCTTGTGTCCATTCAACCTCATAATTTTCTTAATTAAAAGTGCAGTTTTTTTGAAGCGAACCAAAAGTGTGGAAGTGAACAAGTGCATAGAACGTAAACTTTTTTGCCGCGTTGATACAGCGCTCGCGAAATTTCCGACATTGTGTTTTGTCCAGTAACAGACAGGATTCCGGACGTAATTCGCAAGGATCTCAACCAAATGCGACACACTATCTGCAAATTCAGTAATGAAACTAGTATTGTGCACCAGAAGCCTTTATCTGACGGGGCATCAGTTTACCTAACGAGACTCCTCTTTGCACTTGAAGAAGTGATGTAATCTGGGTGCTTACGGTGGATCAGTGGTGAAATTACCCGATACAGCAGATAGTTGGACCGTTACTAGTATTAACGTTCACTGAATTTTCGTTTCATCATTTGTAGGAGTGTGAAAAGTAGCTTTGTCGGGCAAAATGATACGTCTAGTATTCGTGGTGCATCTTTTAGCGAACTTTTTGTAGCGGGACCTTTGGTGTTGTTATACTTTTTCGCTGTCGCACTTGTGCTCTTTAGCTCGAAACCTTATCTTGAATAAGAATCTTAAAAAATTCTAACCAAGAATTTCCAGAAAGCTCTAGGATGGTACGGAAAAGTCATGATAATGAAGCTAAAAAAATTGGTTGAAAATTGGCGGACAAAAACGGGATTAACGCATGGTAACAAAGAAAATAGAGCTCATAAATCCTTGTGCCAATTTCCAAGAACGCAATTAAATTAGGTCATGCACTTAAATCCACATACTTCAGCGGATACAATCTACACTTTTTTTTCGACTTTTCTAGGGGAGGCTGTCCTTCCTTGATGGACCTCGCAGCGAATTCATTCTGGTTGAACATTTCACTACAATTCTCCTCAGAATGAATACTTGTGATCTTCATGCTGAAGCTTTTTCTTTTACGACTGCAATGTGAAGAAGTAAATTTTGTCAAGTGCTGAAGATAAGCAGTCGAATAATATGAGCAATTAAAGATCATAAATATCATATTTAAAGAAGAAAGTTCAACGAAATTCAAATTAAGACTTCAATCAAGTTTAATTCAAATACAGTAAGTTAAATTAATGCAATAAATTAGTACATTAATTAACAAAAACTATAAATACTTATAAATATTATGAATCGCAAGTTTAGACGCACTGATCGCCACTGTTTGCAAATGCTGGACGCACTGTTGGCACACGAAATTATAAAATGGAGACCAAAATAAATAAATAAAATAGAGCATGGAATGTGAAGAGTTGGAAGTAGGTCGATGACGACAAAAGCTATAAATGACGAAAAATTTGAAAACCACAAAACAACAGCTTTTCTTCTGCCAAAAATAATAATATATAAATTATTTTAATAATTATTATAATAAATAATAATAACAATAATATATTTTTTCTGAGGAGGCCTTTTTTCTCACTAAACATAGTCATTTTGAAAAAAAAAATTACAGAATTAATTTTTAGAGGATATGAAGAGAGGTATGGTTCACAACAGCAAAAATTTTTCTTGTAATGTTGGAGGGGACTGTTCAGAACAAGGATACTGCTCAGAACAGGGATACTGCGTGGAGTAAGCCAGAAATGCTACTATCGCAGCTTATTCATCCGTGGATCTTCAACTTAGCAAAAAATCATTTAACTCAACCATCTGAAAGAGTCTCTGGACCGTGAAGACAGTTTTCACCAATCACGCTACGAATTTCGCTAGCTATAAAACTAATAAATTTAAGAAAAATACAAAAAGTCATATATTTATAATAATATAATTTTAAAAAATATAAATGAAAAGTGTAAAGAAAAAGGAAAATGCTGCTCAATAAAAAAGTTGCTCTTAGAGAAATAATCTGATTAGCGGTAAAAAAAAAAATTGTTTCCCCTTTATACGAGAGAAAGAATCGATAATTACTGTACAACATAAACGAGAATCTATTTCCCAGAATCCTGTGAATTTCTACTGTCAAATTTATTCTATAAAAATAGACACTCCAAATCTCACGATAAGAGGAAATATAGTGAGAGGAACAACAGATCGCCTCGTTCAACGAGTTCTGAGGAGTTTGCCGGGTTCAACTTGGAAGAAGCCACCAAGCTGAAAACAGAAGTTCTGGACTGAGGCGGTGAAAGAGGACCTGAGGCAAATCGGCGTGGATAGGCAGTTTAGGCAAGACGTAAGGTTTTCCAGGATGATGGAATAGCGATGAATGGGTTGATTTTGTGCAAGCTTTCGCAGAAGATCGAGAAGGTTGGGTAGAGCTGTGTTCAAGGACGACACGCCTCAGCGAAGATGCGAGGAATGGCGTCAGCGATGACATCAACACGCCGATTGAGTCAAATGAGTCAATAGGATATGGTCAAAAATTTGCATGCTTTCTAAATTCGCAGCTCCACTGAGAAAGGATGATTCCAGCAAAAATAATAATTTTTGAAAAAGAATTAGGCTTTATAGAGGCAATCCAAAGATAAAATTTAAAGAAATTCGGAAACAGCAACAAAAGTGTGGAATTACGCCGGTAACAGAAAACGAGCTGATTTTAATACAGCGCTAATAGAAAAGACGATGCGGAATTTACTAAAATTAGATAACAATTGTTGTAAATAAATTACTAGGAAAAAATTCAGGTGAGTTAAATTAACCGGAATGGATATAGAGGTGAAAAAAATAAGATTATCAAATATTGTTGCTCTCTCTCTTCTCTTCACCTCTGAGCACTTTTTTTGGATGAGCAACTCTTAACGATCAACTAAGGAAAAGTTGAGAAAATAAAAATAACTCAGTGCATCGAGCAAATGTGAAAACTGGAATACACCTGGAAAAAGATGAAAAAGTAGAACCAGAAATGAGAACCAACTGAAATACAAAAAACGTCGCGAATGATCGCTGCTCACAAATCGTGTTCGTTTTTTTCTCACATGTTTTTTTTCTTTCGAAGGCATGAGTAATCGCATAATCATTCGATTATTTCTCGTTATTCTCCCTTATAAAACGTTCCATTTGGATAAAAAAGAAACAAGAAAAGTAATCAAAGAGATCACCCCTAGAGTATACAGTAAACAGCCTATTTGTGACAAGAATTGTGTCAACAAAGTCGGGTCAAAATGATCTGAAGCCCGCTGCAGAAGCGTAAGAGGTTGCGATCGAAGCGGCGCGGTGGAGCTAGCGGTTGTAATCGAGATGGGACCCCGGATGGCTTCACCTAATCTCTGCAGTCCAAGTGAAGTTGGCGACGATTTCACCCCGATTCCAACCATGGGAACATCGCCGCTAGCTTCAGTCGGTAATGAGCAGAGCTAGTGAGGGTCCACGCTCGATCTCAAGCGCTAGCACCGTCGCGCCGCTTTGAGCGCCACCGCTTAACGCAACTGCACCGAGCTTCACGTTGTGACCCTACTATGCTTTTGAGGAAGAGTGTACGCTCGAAATAATGAGGTTCCTGGACCAGCAATGATGCGGATCAGAGGCTTTGACGCGGTTTTCGCAAAGTGCGCCCTTCCTCCCCTCATAGTGAAATCAAATTGAAATAAATCCTAGTATAGTTGCATAGGCGACTGCGCTCGAAGTGGTGGAGTCGGTAGGTGTTGCGGTCGAAGGGCGGCTGCCCTTAGTTTCTCTCAGACAGTAGAAATGGGTAGTGCAAGCGAGGGTCACGTTGGCAATTGCGTATGCGACTTCTCTCGAGGCGCATCGGTGGAGTGTAGCTGCAAAGAGCGTGGTGAAGCCTTTGCTGGGACCACCCATCGCTGCAGTTTGCGAGAACGCTCGAAGACGTATCTTCCGGGCCGTTTTTTACGGCAATTAGGAAGAAATGGACGGAATCACCCCATCTCCTTAACCTACGATCCCGTATACGAATACTCCACCTGAAATCCGTACCACCTCAGGTCCGTGGAGTGATGCAGAGCGCGTACGCGCCGCAACTACACTCGTGATTCTTGTCGTTTTGACCCGACTATAGACTGGAAATTTTGCACAGGTTTAAAGTTTAAAGTTTCTGGCGTTAATCAATCCCCTTGGGATGCGCCCATATTTTAGAATCGTTTGGGTTTAATTGCTTACATGACTGCGGTGGGCCATGGTGGTGGTTTTTTCACAGGTCTTTGGTACCAATTTATCGACCGGGGATCAGATGTTCGAGAAGGGAACCTCTAACTACACCACACTATATTTCGACACAATTCATTCAGATGTTCGAAAGACATCGTCAATGAGTACAAATAAGTATGAAAAATAACAAGGTTTTTTCTACTAAATCATAGGACTGCAATTGTACTTGAGGCTATGAGGTTGGAGAGCTATCAATATTCCTTCTATCGCATTAAAACAATCAATTTCATATTTCCATTTCGTAATCAAGTTATCGAAGAATGAAACCCTGCAATACTTCTGCAAAGGTCTAGAGACCAGAGAGAGAAAACTTGTAAGGATAAACGACCAAGACCAGACAAGACAAAGTGTCTGATGTCAGCTAATCCACTTGGGACACACATCCACTTCAATTCAGAATCGTTTGAAGTTTACGAATCAGCCTTTTTTTTCTAGAACCTTACAATGACATGCTGAGGCCAGCTAAGTCATCGACCCCCGAAGAGATGAATAGCTTGGTTGACACTAGGACGTTTTCGAACCATCGATCGATCATGCAGTCACAGCCGAACTCCTTACCTACTGCGCTACATCCGCCCCGAGAAATGTTACACAAGCTGTAAATATTACAACTGATTAGAGCACTTAATCACGTGTTATATAATATAATAAATGTAACTATTTTATATTTTATTTTATAGAAACTCCTCACACGTAAAATTTGCTCAGTTCTTGCCTATTAAAACATAGAAAAAATGGAGGTCCGAAACTTCACTTTCTCATATCACGGTCTCATTTCGGTGCTTTTTTTTCTCATTTCAGCCATTTTCTTTCTAGACGAATTTCATGACACCATGTAATGAATGATACAATCGTAGCCACATGCACAAGAGAACAATCATGCGGTGAAATTTGAAAAAAAAATGTAATTGTAGTCGAGGATGATCTTCATCGCCACTGGGAACTGGGCACCGTTGCCAGCTGTCGAGTGGGTAATTGGATTCAGCCAACCTATTCCGCTGAACGATGAGCATTTGGAAGAACGAACATTACAAAACTGGGGCATTCTTTGAGCTACAAACAAAAAAATAGCACAACGAACAACTGTTATTCTGGATAAAGATAAATTTATACGTTTGCGTCCATCTACATATTTAAAGATTTCATCTAGCAAAGATGCATTTCGGAGAAGTTCTTCAGTTTGTTAGGTTCTCCTAATTAATGGGAGTGTAGGTAAAATAGGGGGCGCGTAGAGCAGTCGGTAAGAGGTGCCGCTATGACTGCACGATCGATTGATGGTTCGAAATACCTTTAGTGTCAACCAAACCCTTCATCCCTCCAGGATAAGTTGATAATGATAATCCAGATTTGTCTGGGAGGATAAAAACACTGACTTCACACGCACAGTCATAGTATAGGCCAGTTACGCGTTCGTAAACCCCAAAGGATTCTGAATTGAAGTGAACGCGTCGGCGCATCCCAAGCGGATTGATTAGCGCCAGACACTTTATCCACTTTTTACTTTTTAGGTAACAGCACGGCAAGAACGGAAAGGAAAATTCAGAAATCAGAGAACTCTACAGACCACGGAGGCAACAGTTTATCTGAGGAATTAACGCCTTAGAGCAATCTTTTAGTTTCATTTGACTTAATTCGATTAGTTAAAAAAATTAACTATTTTTAGCATCAGAACATTGTAAAATTAGCGAGGAGTTGCTTGATGTAATTTAGTGATGCAATCCTTTAGAAAAAAAAGGATGTTGAATGCCGTGTTGAAAAATTCCGAAAATCTTTGGAATTTTCCACGAATTTCTCGATATTACGCTCTCACGGTGAGGCTCACAACGCGGTTTTTAGGCATGGCTGCCAAAATACAAAATTTTTCCAACAAATCCTAAGGATGTAAATGTCAGTTTAATCAACGAACCAACTCCCTGCATACGTTCGATGATGGAATAAAGCGCGTAAAGTATATTATATTACTCCTAGATGTGTAAAGAGTTGTTTCGTCGAGTAATTTTACTCCTAATCCCTTTCTTTTTTCTACTGTGAACTCAAACCCTTAATTCCTGGATTTGTAGATTTAAGTTAGAGTTCCTGAGCACTGCGTCCAAATCCATACTGAGAGAGCACAACATCTGTAATTTCCGTCAACATTGCTTTTAACGAACGCTTGAAAAATGGATGTAGTTCAGCCGTGTAGAAAAAACGATACTGAGATGTCAACCATTAGCTATTAATCTACTTTTATCGACACGCAAAGTACTAAATTCCTGGATCTCCTTCCATTATAGAAGAATAAATTGTTTGACGTAAATCAACCCGATTGGGATGCGCCACCACCGCGTTCACTTCAATTCAGAATAGTTTGTGGTTTACGAACGTGTAACTGGCCTGCACGATGACTTGCGAGGGCTAGCCGATGTGTCAAGCCAGTGTTTTTATCCTCCCAGACAAGTCTGGTACCAATTTATCGAACCCGGAAGGATGAAAGGCTTGGTGAGCACTAGGGCGGATTCGAACCTCCGATCGATCGTGCACTCCCAGTGGAACCTCCTCCCGACTACACCTGCCCTTTTTTAGGAAAGGACATAATTAAATGAAAAAATAATAGACAAGTAAGTAAAAGTAATAAACTAAATTTGAAATTCAAGTCAAACTCTAGTTACTTCCACTACACAGTTACACATCTTTCAATAGTTCATTTGAAAAAAAAACATGAAGGTGCTATTATTTACAAAGATATTGTAATATTCTAAGGGTTTGTAGAGGAATAGTTGACTAAACAAGGATTTTTCTTAGAAAAACTGGAATAGTGATTGGAAAGGAGTTCTTTTTGTTTCTTGTATATCACAGGGTTAAAATGACAAGAAACACGGTGCAGTTGCGTGAGCAATTGCGCTCGAAGCGGCGCGGTGGAGCGTAGCGGTTAGGAACGAGAGAGGATCGCGAACTGCAGCGAAGAATAGGGTTAGCGAGGGTCCACTCACTCGATACCAACCGTTTTCTCTACCGTGTCGCTTTGAGCGCAGCCGCTTACGCAACCGCACCGTGCTTCATGTCGTTTTGACCCTACTACAATCGTTGAAGAGCAATCCCAGAATGCGCAAAGGTGATCAGGTTGTTGTTTTGTTCAAAGGAAGCAAATAATCCATTCATCTTCAAGAATGTAGTAATTCATGGAAAAAGTAGACAGGAAGTTATTACAAACTTATCAGGATGAAAATCTGCTTAAAACCATGGCGGTTTGTGTAAGAGATGCCGATGGTGATTCGAAATAGAAACTACTGTCAGCCGGAGATGTTTGGAAGCACTCCTAGCGTTCAGGAAAACATCGTTTTATGACCAGGATCAGGAACGCAGAGACAGAACATGTTGACATAAAACTTTGAGATGTTGAAATGACACAAACAGCGGTATCGATGTTTTTTTCTGTGGGATCTCCTATGCTAATCATTAAACGCTGGAATGGAACGCAGCAAGAAGTATGAGAGAGCATCTCTGGAAGCAGAATAATAATCCATACAATTTAAAAAAATAAACTGTATACGTTATTTTCTAGTTATTTTCCGTACACAGTTACGTTAACTCATTTGTTCGAGCCGATTCTTATAGGGAGCCAATAATTCGATAAAAGTAGGATTAAGAGATGGAGACAAGTGGTTCCAGCTTGAAAATGCATGACATGCGGATCCAGCCAGTTATGCGAACAGTTGTTGAGCAGCAAACCACGATGAAAAACCGAACAATTGTGAAGTAACGAACAGCAAAGTTCACTCGGTCACAGAATTCCGTGGGCCCCAGTAAATATCCACAGTTGGAATCCGACCAGCCTTCTCAGTATTGAAATCTTCTGACGAGAAATTCAGGAATACAATGAAATTCGAAAAAAGCACACGAATATGACTTTTCTTACCTTTTTGCCGAACTCATTGATTTGACTATGACCCAAATTTTAATCATAAGAAGAATAGACTCAATTTCACCCTACAATAGTTAATTAGTATTTAGTAATTAATAGTAGTAAATTAGAAAGTATCACATAATTAGGAATAATTAACATTGATTAATAACTAGTAATTGAACTAAATAATGGAAGAAAAATAGATTTTGCCTCAGATGTTCCCAAAAAAGTTCTCCCCTCACTTGTTATTCTCGTTTCGAACAACGAAAAAACAAATGCGAGCGTAATGTCCCAATGTCACCGTGTGCTGCACTACTTTCTTAGTGTAAAACAAAAAAAAAACCGAAAATTCCTCAACGAGATCAACTGAAGTCGAAATTTTAGAGTAGATACTCAAAAACAAGCAAGAATGCCTACGATTTTCTTTTTGCGAACAAAAAAAGCGTGAACGGTGTGAAAATAAGCAGCACAACACTTTCTTGCAGCAGAAGTGAAAAGATATAAAAAGCTGCGTTAGTAGTGGAGGTAGCCGTGAATTAGGCTTACCACGCGAAAGTGATGTCCCATAGTTGTTAGCTGCCTGCGCGATTTCTATGAGGTAGCAGAAAAAGCAGGACTGCTCGAACATGTAGGCAAATTCGTCTCAGAGTACAGCCACCATAAACAAAGAGTAAAAAGTAAAAAAAATAAAATAAAATAAAAAAGTAGCAAACGCAAGAAAAACTGTAGATTGAAAGCTCTTCATTCGTAGTGCAATATGATAGTGGCGGCTTCTGACGGAAGCGCTTGCGTTGCGTAGACGCGTCGCGCCTAGCCACGTAAAGCATGGTCGACTTCAAACGTTTCATGTTCCAATCAAAGGCACATCGTGCTGACCCGCTTAGACGTATAGTAGCTTCAAAACGACATGAAGCACGGCGCAGTTGAGTAAGCGGTGCTGCTCGAAGCGGCGCGGCGGAGCTAGCGGCAAGGATCGGGGTGGGACCGTCGTCAATTACAGCAATGAATGGGATCCTAACTGCTCTGCCGCATCGCTTCGAACGAAATCGCTTACGCAACTGCACCGTGCTTCAGATCATTTTGACCCGATTGTATTTGATGCTATGTGTCAAATCGAAATGCGGTGAAATCCTAGACTTTCAAGAAAACACTTGAGTTAGGCAATAGGAGCTAAAACTAAAGGAATTGTCAAAACCGTGCAAGAAGACAATTTTAAGAAGATAACTAGAGCCAATCAGCGGATAAAAGACTGCGCGTTTCTTAAAGGCAGCGTATCACGAGACTGGCGCAGTGTGGGAACCTGATGGAAAACATGGAGTTCCAGGCGTATATAAGCGGATATGAGGAGGCCCATATTAAGTTCTTCCTGAATGTCCTAGAAAGAAGGCGTGGAAAATGGCGTTTGCTTCTACGAGGTACGTGAAAACGCTCCATCCAGAGCACACGCACCGCCTCCACGAGCGAGTGGCCTAAATTCAGTGAGTGCTAGTCAGCAGCCTTCAAGTAAAATCAAAGAATAGGCCGCTAAGGGTGGAACGTTCTAACGTGACCCGCAGTAACAAAAAAGGTTAGAACAGCGTTTTTTAAAACGACTAAAGGCGTAACCATGCTCATAGTCGTAATCTACAATCCAAATTCAATATTGTTCCACACTCATAGACCTCAACATCAATTTCGTGATATGCTGCTTTTAAACGTTCCATGTAAATTTAGAAACGGCGAAGATTGCCCAAATGACAACGTCAGAGCTCACAGAATGCACATTCAAAATTTTAACGCTCTTATTTCTGCTCACAAGTTGAGCGGAGTACATCATTTCACCCGTTTGCCGAACAACAGATTTTGCATCTGTAACTCCAATGCAAATGAATTCATTTTGTTGGCATAATGAATGTCAGAGTCACCTACAGCTTGCACATAAGAACTTAAGAACTGACAGAAGTCCGTGGAGCTGGATTTCCTTTTAAAGTCTATCTTAACTTAAAGGCAGCATACCACGAATCTGAGGTGGTGCGGATTTCAGGTGGAGTATTCGTATAGGGGATAGTAGATTATGGAGAAAGGTGTGGTTCCATCCATTTCTTCCTAATTGCCGTAAAAACGGCCCGGAAGATGCGGCGCCGCACAGGGCTGGCGCGCTCCAACCGGACTCCTTGTAGAAACTAGTGCGCCGGAACGCTCGAAGCCGTATCTTCCAGGCCGTTTTCTACGGCAATTAGGAAGAAATGAACGGAATCACCATCCTCCCCATAATCCACAACTCTGTATACGAATACTCCACCGGAAATCCGTACCACTCCAGATTCGCGGGGTGATGCTTTTAATGACAAGTTATCCTGGGCAAAGTAATGGACAGAACCGAATCCCAGCTTACTCCACTCTTTTTTTTGTTTAAGCACTCACTTTTCTTCCCCTTTTTTAGTACGCGAATCAACAGGTAAATCAAGAAACAAATGAATGATTAAGCTTTCCACAACCACTAGGTCTAACTTTCTTCCGCACTGATTGACGCAATCTTTTTTGGGACTGTAATTATGTTACATGAACCCTCTCCTGCATGAATAACAAACTCAAATCCATTCAAAAAAGAAGAAATAAATAAATTGGATTGAATGTAATTATCGACCCCATACACACACATTTGATTTCTCCGTTCAAATTTGTCTGTGACAATGCCGGAGCTGTGAGCTCTGTGAACTGATCGGACCGAGACCAGCACCTCCTAACGAACCAGTTGCTCCAGCAATCCGATCATTTTATCTCTGCAACCGTTAATTTGTCCTATCTTTTTTATTGATACACTGGTTAGGCATTCGACGATATTTTCGACCATGGATTTTCTCAGCAATAAATACGAGTCGGAACACAGTTTGCAAGCATTGCAGCCGAATCACAAGACACCCCTCACAAATCAATCCAAGAAACCGATGGACGTAGTACAGGGAATTTCATTGCTCACAGGGGCCCAAAAAGTTGCTTGATCGAGTAAATTCAGCACTTAGCAACCCGAAGTAGTTACATCTCGTCAAGTTTATAGGCGCAAAAACTTGCCTTTTCAAGATCTGATTGTCTAAGCCCTACCTACTGAAATTGGACGTAACATAAATTATTTTCGATGTTCGTATTTCTACAGCAAAAATTCATCAAAATCGAAAATCTCTTCCAAAGCTACCTTTAAGCCACGATAATACGTACATACATACGGCCACGTACATGATAGGCCTTCGCACATTCTTTCTAAGAGCAAAGCAAATCCATACTTTCCCTTGATATCATCCGTTGCAATGCGCCCAATGAAAGCTATTCATCAAATACACTATGAATTATAAGAATCAGAGAAACATGTGTAGCTTACTAAAGTGTAACTGACGGGAACTGCAGGGAGAACCAGCAGAAACAATTGCAAATCAGGGGATGTGGTAGTAGCATGTGATCCATTTCACATTCTACGATTCTATTAATCTGTATTCCATTCTATTTTTTGATTAATCCTCCAAGAAGCACAAGAACTAAATAGGAGCAAAAGAAAAGCACCTTTGAACAATTCAACAACAAAATTTATCGGTAAATAACATCCATAACAAGATCGGCAGCATCTCGACGACCGGAAATTTAGAGCTTCAGCTTAGTACGTCTCCAGTGGCGCCTCTTTGCATTGTACTTCATCTGAAACAATGCGAGTGAGAAGGAAAGGAAAAAGACCAATTCTTTTACAATCTCCGTATATATCTTTTTCTTTATACGTTCGTCCACTGCAAGAACAAAACATAAATGCTAACATAACAATCCTAATAGTCAAAAGTGCAGATGAAGTCCCCCAAATATACCTTATCCGCAAAGAAAATCTTCAGTTTTTAATTTCCACTGTTGTAGACTTAAGAAACTATAGCAGCACAAAGCTACCTAGCAGGGTTGTCCACAATAATATTACCTTCATATTATTAGTGAAGCACACAATGCACAGCACTAGAGCAATGAAGGTGAAACAAGGTAAACCATGTAAGAAAACTCGACCAGTTGTCCTAACTCAATTCTGTATAAATGGAATTTCTAACTGCAACAAAGTTAGAACTAATTAAATTTTATGAGCAAAATACTACTCACCGTGTTTCCAGTTTTCATTCGTACCCATTGAGGCATGGGTCGGTTCTGCTTCTGTTTCTTAGCAAGTTTTTGCTTGATAAAAAACTTTTTTAGGGCAGCCATACCCTACAAATAATAATAAACTGCATTATATGAAGAAACACAAATATATCTGAATGTTGAACAAATGACAAAACAAAAAAGTTGTGCTCCAAAACACCGATGTACAAGGAACACGCAGATTCTGGGAATGTTTTATACATTTATACACTAAAATATACAAAATCTAATATATATTAGACTAGCTAGGTTTCATTTTCCAGTGTTTTCTGTGGAAAATATCCTCCGCATACGATTGCGTTGGCAACCGTTTCATTTGACGATAAGGTCGTTGGCCCAAATCTGGTTGAGGAAACAACTTCATCAACTTGTTGAACTGGGCGGTGGTTAGTGACTTCCCGTCCGCTCCTTCCCCAAGCGTTCCCTAAAACGTTACGTTGTTGAACGACATTAAAATGACGGCTTGAAGAAATAGTTTCAGAAGTAACTTGGAGAGAATCCTTCTAAGAGAGAGGGAAGAGTAATTCAGTTTTTCACCAAACAATCATGCAAGATGTATAACACCAACCAGTAAGTAGTAGTAATCAAAACAAAGACACGAACCATGTGATAATTTTCGTTCCTTCAACACCTTACATAAGACAAATTAAAGCAATTGTTGTAGACGTAAGAAACTATAGCAGCACAAAGCTACCTAGCAGGGTTGTCCACAATTCTATCACCTTCATATTATTAGTGAAGCACACAATGCACAGCACTAGAGCAATGAAGGTGGCAAAGAATATTATTAATTTGAAATAAACCACCATAATTATATAAATATGGAATCAAAACCACCCAAACAATTGCAGGTTCGAATGGGACATGGGAGACTACGTATGTTCGGAGCGGCGAAAGTGTTGCTTCTCAGGCATCGCTGCTGCGCAGAAAAGCCCAATTTTTGCCACTCAAAAATATGTGAGCAGAAAGAGCACAAAAATAAGCAAGGAAAAAAATAGTTCCGATTAAATAGTAAAAAAAATAGTTAGAATAGAAAACATAAACAGAATAAGTTACAAAAGCTTTCGACTGTCTTCGCTTGTTAGAAAAACAAACTTGTGTATTTTTGAAAAAACTAGAAATCTTGTCGTGGGAGAAGAGACGTAATTTCTAATCTTTGGCTCAAAAGAGGAGATGTGAACGGAACCTTTCTATCTACAAAATTTTACGCACCTCTGTATTTTTCCACAGAATTTTGGGAAAATTCAAAAATCCGAGTAAACGTCATATAAGAAAACCATCTATGTTGCTTTTTGAACAACTTCATGTCCTGGCGTTCGAACAAAGCCGAGAAAATCGTATCTTGAAAGGGAAAACACCACAAGCAATGGTGTTCGAAGAAGTTTTTCAAAAAAAATCTTTCTGCCTGTGACAAAAATACAGCGTTGGTGGAAGGTAAAAATGTTGATACGACGACAATTCAAACAAGGTTAGACGCTTAAATGACAAGTTTCGCGTTAAAACTAGTTCGAAGAAAAAACATGGGTGGTTAATTTTAATAATATGAAGATTTTTCCACCAAAACAGAAAAGATTCGATGACGTACATTAACTCACTGGTACGTTCAACAAAATGCTTTACAAAGGGAATGTAATAACTCAAAAACACTACTCTGCATTGTTGGGCAACGTCTTTTTGACACCTCATTTATGTGCATCCACTAATTCTGCGACACTGCAGAAGATGTTTACTAAGCTGTGGATTTTTTAATCTGTAGAGTTGCCGACAGAAAATATATTAGTATGCACTGAATGCAACAGGAACTTTCTGGAGAAAGCTATGCACACAATAAAAAAGCAAAGAATCGGTACACCATCCCATATTTGATAGAAAAAAGAAGTTAATATGAACTAACTCTGCTACAATTTGAAAATGCTAGACAATTTCTGTGATTTCAGCTGTAAAAATACCTTTGTTGCTGCTTCCTTGTATTCTTTCATTGCACGCTCCGACTCATGAACACAATCCATGTACGCCGAGTGCTGCTTAGCGCATGGTTTATCGTCGAATTCCCATTTCTTCAAACAAGAGAAGAGCGACTGTAGTTCTTGCGTGCAGGACGAAGCTAAATGACCTCTATGAAGCAGAAGGGAGAGAAATCCTAAGAAAACAGCAACAATTACAAAAACGAAAAGAAACAAACCAGCCGGCCTTCCTCTCTTCGCGTTACTGCGATTCTTCGAAGCAAGTGGTAATATCTCGGAGAATACAGTTACCTTTGGATAGGGATTCCTACCTCTTGCTAAAGCAGTTTCTTTCAAAAGTGGAGAGGAGAAAAACATGAAAGAAATGGGCTCGCCAGAAATATCTCCGGCATTCGCCTTCAATCGGAGTACGGTAGTTTATCTGTTTGGGGTGCGCAAGACCTGCAATGCTAAAGTCCTTTATGAAAAGGTGTTGGCGGGGAGAAATTGCTCCCGGTGTATTTTTAATGCATTAATGCAGTGCTTTTAAATGCATTGTTCCTCATTCTATATGTGCATTTTCCTGCGCATGCATTTGTTTCGCTTTTCCCCGCTGTCGTTTCAGCATTCGGCTCCTCTTCGTTCCGTCTTCACCTTGGCTTATTTGAATGGGTTTCTTCTTGAACCGCTAGTTGCCGTCTTTCGAATTATTCTTGGAATTTTGACGTTTTTTTCTTTCGTTCACGTCACTTATCAGAGTCATAGTGGCATTCTTCATAGCTTGCATTTTTCATCAATTCATTCATAACTATTTTTCATCATTCAATTTCATTCTCATTTCTCATCATTTTCTGCTGTTCTGCCTGCTTACCTCCCTACAATTTTGCTAGATTATTTAGGGATACGTTAGCATTTCACCAGTTCTTAGCCCGTCTATAATCTTTTGGGGGGAGATATAGAAATACTCCAGGATTCCAACAAAAACCATCTCATCAGACATACTGTAGTAATTCAGAATACAGTCGGGTCAAAGGCACATGACTTTTGCCGTTGGGCTCGAAGTAGTGCGATGGGACCCTCGTTCAGCTGTGGAGTACGCTCGGAGCAATCGACGGTTCAGCTCATTCACGAGCTGCGTACTTGCACCACACCTGAAATTGTTTTGACCCAACTGCGCCTATTAGGGTATTTCACTTGTGGGACTTTTTACTACAAATGGAGTCAAGTTGAATTGAAATATTTTCACAAACGAATCAGGGTCGTAGCCAGAACCTCACAATTGGTAGCTACGTCGAAAGGTGTGTAGACTTTTGTGTCTACAATAGAGTCAAAATGACCTGATGCTGACCTGCAGTTACGTAAATGGCTGCGTTCGATGCAGTGCAGTGTGATGTAACGGTTAGGATCGAGGAGGACACTTGTTAGCACCACTCATCTCTCCGTTCGCGATGGTCCCACCTCGATCCTTACCGCTACGTTCTACCGCACCGCTTCGAGAGCACCCTTACCCAACTGAACGGTGCTTCATGTTGTTTTGTCCCACGGGAGTCGACTGTACGTGCGATGGTGTAGCTAGCAACATTTTCGAAAGAGATGTTTTCTCTGAGATAGACCTGAAAACTATCCTTACCTGTCCATTTTAATCTGCGGCAAAGTTTTGGTAACTTGAAGACAGTTAGTCTTTATTTCAAAATAGAATTTCAACTTTGCGACATTGATCAAACTGTGCGAAAGAAACTCTGTTCTAAACTTCGCTACAAAAAAAGCATTGTCTGCTGTGTCACTATTGACTCATACTTTCTGTTTGTATGTAATCATGCTCATACAATAATATGTGGATATTTGCGAGTATTCGGATTGTATCCTGCGCGTTTTTCCTGCCAAAAAATAGTGATTGAGAAGTGGCGATTTTGAGTTCTTCGTAGCTTCTTACACATAATCTGGTCTGTCTACCATGGGATGAAGTGGCGAACAGCAGTGAGACGAACCTGTGCACCTAACGAAAAGGATGAAGCTCAGAAAGCTGCCGTAGGTTTTCTCGTTCGATGGATTAATAGAAGAAAGTGCTGGTCTTTCAGGAGCGCTTAGTACGGCGGCGCCTGAAAGGACAGTGTTGCGGGAGTCATCTAAATATTTCTCGGAACATGCTCTGGCAGAGTAGTTGGCGTTCTCGTTCTGGTTGCAAACCGTTAGAAATGTTACGTCAAATTATTCGTTGTGTTCGCCTTACCCGCACAGCTGACACAATTATTAGATACTGAACCAATCCTAGATAATTTTTAATCGAATGTAGATTTTCCCAACAAATGCGGTTGTTTTTTATCATGAAATTTCCCCGTACGATGCAACTTATTATGTGATAGAACGCGAGCAACTCCGTCATCGTTCAAACATCCCCAATCCGGGTAATATAAGTCGGATAAGGATGATAATAAGATTATTCTACAGATCTAATAGATGCAACTATATCCCTGGACAAGTACCTGAAATCCTCAAACATAAAATACGGCATTTGCAGTGGCTAGCATACTTCAACCTCGCGTTGCCCTTGCTAACAAGTGTGACGCTAAGTAGCACCATCACGTGGATTTTGTATGGAAAGTACAAATAAAGGTTGACGGATTGATGATAATCATATTGCGTGGTTAACCCAATCATGGAACGGAAACCATGATTGAATTGAATAGAGGTGATACGGTATATTGTACAGTCCTCAATACGATGATCCTTGTCATTTTTCTAACATGCTTTTTTTTATTGATATTTCAAATCTCGACATTTGCAATGTATTTTCTAAAACACCTACTTGCCTGCTGTTATAAGTATTTGAGGATGTTTACTAGCGTTACTTCGCTTAAGATGAGAAAACCTCATTCAAAATTGTCTCGATCAATAGCATCCATCTCGACTGTATCAATGGAAATTATTTCTATGCCAACTTTTCATCCTGTCTCGGCGTTTGTTAGATGGAGACGGTTCGTACTTTGACAGTTAGGAAGGAGAACATTTGCTCAGATCTGTGCGTATAATCGCTCGTTTTCGCCACTTTTTGTTTTTGTCGTTGCGGAAATAAAATGGAAAAATGTTGGTAGTCAACAATGTAGCTATTTATTCTACTTTAGATTTTGGACTAATGGATGGGAATGGGAGTCTTTCTGCTGCAGAAAGACGAGAACGTCGAATGAAACGGATTCTTGGAGATGGAGAAAATAGAATCAAGAAAATATTGTCCGGGCCCAGTGGTGGTAAGTAGAAATACATCCTTTTTTATTTCTTCTTTTGCTTCTTTCTCTACAGAATATCCTCTTTAGAAATAAACCAAGTAATTCAATTTTAGCACAGAATTGTACTGGAAGTCTTTAGATGAACAACGGCTACCACCAATGTTGGAAGGTGGAGAGTACAAGTTTTCGGCTCTTCCAAACTCTGAGAATTGCGCCGTTGACTCGAACTCCACGCCGGCCGCAGGCGTTTCCGACACCACCACAGGTATATTTCAAACGTTACTCTTCCTTTGCTTCCAAAATGGAACGAGTATATCAGCTAGTTACGTTTAAACATTCTTTAGTTGAACTCCTATTTCCTTCTATTTGAAACAATTCCTACCAAAATTTCGGGAATTTTTCGGGCATAGAAAATTTTGAAATGGGAATCGTCTGTGTCCATGCAATATCATGAACGTTTAAAGTATTACTCCTCCTCTAAGCTCCCAGCCCTTTCGTACTACTAAGAACAAAGATTCCGTTGATGTTGATACTAGTTATCATTTCTTGGGAAAACAGATTTCATGCATTATTTTCATGTGTTGTTTTTCGAGTTCTATAAGGAAGGTGTGGATGGTTTTTTGTTTGTTACCCTTTGATTACTTTCACGCTGTTAGAACTGTACTTGTCTACTGGTATTCTCTTCTTTTTTAATCTTAGCTATATGAATCGGTAATCTAAGGATGTGATAGGATTAGATAGTTTCTTCTAGCTTTTGAAATGTTCTTGTGTAAGTGGTACCCGTTATTAATATTTGGAGCTTAATTTGTGAAAGTTGGAGGGGGGGGGTGAAAGGGGAAAGCTTCGTTTCTCAGTTTTAGGACCACATCTACAGTTCATTTTTCCTTATTTTTACGTACTACTCGCCTTTCTTTCGTCTTCTCTTTCGCCCCTTATTACTGTTTTTGTTCTTCTTCATCTTTCCCACGTCTCATTCGAAGTACAGATCTCACGAACACTTCACTGGCCTTATCACCTCGAATAAAATCAATATAATACCAGAAAATTAACTATGTTGGAAACTCTCCACGAGTAGGGATAGATAGCAGTAGTCCCGTAGTTCACAATTGTGACCGTAATCATGCTCAGCCCCGCCTAGTAATCCTGAAAAAAGTGGGGGAACAGTCTTGATTGGGCCTTTCTACGACATAACTTATTAGAAGATAGAAAGGAACGATTCACTAGTTGTCTGACATCCGTAATTCAATCAGTTTAACCTAAACATGCAGCGAAAACTCCCCATCTTGCACAACCGTTGATATGTCGGCGATTCCTATCGTTCTACTTACACGTAATAAGTTGCATCGTTGGGAATGCGAGTGCTATTAGGACTGTTTTTCTTTTCTTTTTCTGGACTACTAGTGGTCTTTAAGAACAGAGCACAACGAAATTGTCGTCTAGGAGGGAGTAGACAATCAGAGCAATGGACTGCCAATCCTGCCTTTCTTGGTGCCGGTTGCGGCGCGTCTGCCTGCTCTCGCAGACGTGGTCATTAGGTGCATCGTAGGAGGATCTTGCGGGACGAAGGTGTTTCCCACGCCATTTTCCCGGATAATTAAGAAGAATTGGACGTGATCGCACTCAGAGCCACACCATTCCCTCTATCTGTTGGAGAGATCCCAACAACCTCAATTTCGTGGTTCGCTGACATTAATCGCAAAAAAAAAACCCAAATTGCTCCATTTCGCCCATTTGACACTCTATCGTAATAATAGGAACAATCATCAACAAGATTAAAGGAATCAATACGCTACTGTCGTTTTGAGCGAATAACTCTCTATCAAAGGATTTATAAAATTTTGCAAACACTTTTTATTTCTATGTTGATTTTTAACTTTGAAAGAAAAATGCTCGCAACGTATTCACTAACCCATAGTTTTGACCAAGTAACTTTCAAGCAAAAAAGAATTACTATAAAACAAACCAAGAATGATGCAGTATCTCTGCAGTTTACTTTAAAATTTCATTCGGCTACAGCTACAGGGATCCTCATTCCAACCACTAAAGCAGAAAGAAAAAGGAAATTTTTTGAAGAAAATTTTGAAAAATCTTTTTCAAAAGAAAAGAAAAAAATTTTGAAGAAAATCTCCTGCAAACAGTAAGGAATGTTACGTCAAATTTTTCGTTGTGCTCGCCTTTCCTTACAGTTACTAGGTACTGTACCAATTCTAGTTAATTTTTCCTCTTCGCTATGTAGATTCTTGACAATTGTGGTTGGTCTTTTCATAAAATGTCCCTTTTCAGTTTTTTTTTTATAATTTTCATTATAAAAATTGGAATATTGGATTTTTTTATTCTCAGCTTTCCTTTTTCTCTTCCTCTCTTCACCTACTTTATAGCAGATATTCAAGTTTTATTGTACATCAGTGGAAAACCAATGAATGGTGTTTTTTGTTGGAAGAGTAGACTGTTATTAAAAACTATTGAGTTGAGAATAACCGTTATTCAGTCCCGTATTCAGAAAACAAACCGGAAAAATGTCTAAGCTCTCTTTTGTGCGACAGCTCCATCGTGTCTAAAATCGAAAACATGGCCACTCCACTCAATTTATTGTTCGGTAAGTTCATTGCATTTAACAATGTGCACCCACCCACAAATGCGTAATAATTGTAATTCGTAATTGTGGTGACAATAGCTTGACCTTTGATGCTTTTGACAATTCGGTAGTGACACACGAAGAATCACGCCATCCCGCGTTTCACTTCCGGTTCCACTTGAAAAGGTTCTCACATAGAGTTTCATATGTAATCCCATGAAGTCGTGATCGAACTTCAAATTTCTTCGTAAGTCGGTTCAAAAAGAAAGTTTAATAAGAAGTGAAGATGAGGAAGGAGTTGCAAAGTATGAATTACTGCGGACATGCAGAAGTTGGCATTCAAGTTGCTATATGTGAGTTCAGTTCCGCTCACGCTCAGGCGGATCGGCATCAGGGCTCTGAGTACTGCGAATTTTTAGGTCTAGTATTGAAAAATTGGAATTAAAATAGAATAGAAAATTGAAATTTTCTTAGGTACCAAACAGTCTAATTCACCGTTTAGAGTTGATATGGGTTCAAGCTTACATTATATTTTTCTTAGCATATTCGCGCTTATCTAATCCTTTTCCAATCTTTTTCTTTTCTTTTTGTCTATTATTGATATCATTCTATTGTAGGTGTTTGTATGCGACTTCTAGTTATGTATGGTTTGACTTTCAACGTCCTTTTACCTTGGATACTTCTGTTTTTCGGTCCCCGGTTTCTTGTCTTGGTAAGTCCGAATAATTATTAGTAGTAATAATTATTCTCTGTTGTTGTCCTCTTTCATATAACCTTTTGGAAAATTAAAACCTTACTTTGGTTCTAATTAGCTCATCATAGGATACACTAATGTTCTAGATGGAATAGCAGTAGAGCTAGCGGTGATCTAAAATCAACGACTACAGACAACAAAACGTTGATGCGTTTTTAGACTACCTGTACATTGTGATCGTGCAAAAATATGAACTATAGTGGCCATTTTTCAAATTAGCAAACAGACCTCCATGTGGAAAGAAATTAGCGGAAAATTCACTAAAATTAAATTCATTAAAATGTTATAGCAACGAATAGCACTTATTGAAAAGAAGTTTTCTGACTCAGAACACAGCCACCTTCCCTTTGTTTTCGATTTTTCACATTTCTTAAGCAGAGCCTATGATTCTTTTACGGCCTTCGTCCGTGAACAGTTTTATGTGCTGCCTTTTGCACTCTTTGATAGATCCTATACGAGAGCTGAGAAGATGTTTTATGTAGTGGTGCTTAGTTTATAAAACCACAAATAAACCATATGCGAAGCATATAATAAAGCTGGACAAAAACGGCATGGATGTTCTGGACATACTTTGACTACCAACGGCAATCATGGAAGCAAAGAGGGAGGTTCTAATTGGAAGTAATACCAGTCAGCTCAGAGAATGGCTGACAAAATGGGGTACTATGTGGTTGACATGTCGCGGTGAAGGAATTTCCTTTAGTATTAGGGTTAGATAAGAGCAGAAACTAAGCTTTGATCTTAGCCAAAAGGCTTAGGTTCCGCTTCCTGCACAACCGATCGGAGGTTCGAATCCGCCCTAGTGCTCACCAAGCCTTTCATCCCTCCGGGGTCGATAAATTGCTACCAGACTTGTCTTGGAGGTTAAAAACACTGACTTGACACATCGGCTAGCCACCGCAAGTCACTGTGTAGGCCAATTACACGTTCGTGAACCTCAAACGATTTCTGAATTGAAGTGAACGTGGGGGCGCACCCCAAGCGGATTGATCAACGCCAGAAACTTTATCCTTTATGCTTTCTTAGGGTTAGATGTAGAGTATTAGGGTTAGACATAAATTGTTTTTTTTTTTGACGTTGTGTTAGATTTCTACACTTGAACTTGACCTCACATTTTTTTCTGACACACATTTGCGGCTTAAGAACGTTTCCGAATTTTCTGTTAGGAATTTGTTTTGGTGTTCTAAAATATGTGTAATGTATTGCGATGACGCAAGATTTGTCCTGGCCTTTATTTTAGTTCTGGGAAGTCGTTTTTTTTTAAATTGGTGATGAAATGAGATCACTTACAGTAAGTGAAAGACGTTAAAGGAACGCTCGACTTAGAAAAAGCAGAGTTTGTAGAGATTTCGGGACTTAAAAGCAAAACTGAGGTTCGACCTTATCTAATTCTTCTAGATTCACGACATACCTAAATTCATAACGGATGTTGCTGTCTTAGTGCGATCTGGGAACATCCATGGTATTGACGACATTTTGAAGCGCTGTTGTAGGTTTATCCTTTCTGTATTGTATCTGAGTGGATTCACTTTTATTAACAATGACAACAGCGCAAAATAACATCATTTTTTAGATGCTGCTGTCTTTTTCGTTCAACTCTTCATTTCTCGTCTTTTACTTATGGTCTGCGGTTACCTTTTCACTCACGCGGGACTCATTATTTTCTACCAAGCGACGTCTGACAATCGAACACAAAGTGGCGGAGTCCCTGTATAATTTGTGTTCAAATCTTATTTGTTGTGATTTCTTTTTGTAGGCGGGTCCCATATGCAGCTCTTACATTACATTAGTTGTTGGCATTTATTACATATATGCATATAAATGTTTCCTTCAGCATAACATTCACTTTTTGAAGGATTTCTAAAATGGATAACCTTCGAAATACAGAGCATTAAGCTTCGCAGTCTGGAGACTGCTTGCTTGGAGACCTAAAGGCATCACTCCACGAATCTGAGGTGTGAACCACCCTGGTCTCCATAATCTACGATCCGGTATGCGACCTTGGTTTCACCTAAGTGTTGTATCAGCTTCTTCGTACACGAAACCACACCATCTTCTCAAATACTGCGCAGAAAAGTCCTTAGTTAGCTTAATCTACAGAATTCTTTCCACATCCAATATGTGCCAAATTCAAGAATATTCTCAGTGTGCTTAAAGGGAATTCAAATCCTAAAAAATGGCGTGGCGATGTTCAAAATGAAATCGGAACTCTTCCCGAAATCGTAGTTTGCCCATGTAGTGAGTGTCTGTCCCATCAGTCATGCTAGATGTTTGTTAGAAACTATTTTGAAGTTTGACCCTTCTTCGCTTGACCCTTTTGTCCAAAACGAAGGATCCGTTTGGAGACTGCTGTGTAGCTCGACAGGCTATGTACTTGTCAAAGGATGTTGCTCCGGTGCTTATCAGCTCTGGAAGAGTCTTCAGAAACTATGACCACGTTTTGCACGGCGCAAATATCGAATATTGAGTAGAAGGGAAATTAAGATTGTCAGTAACGCTATCTGGACTCTTGAAGAATCGCACGGATTTTTTCATTCGAATACAGCGATTGGCGATTTACATTTGATCTAAAGTCTAAAGGAAATACTCATAAATATTACTATTATTATTATTGTTATTATTACTAGCATATTATTTTGAACATGATCCCCAACACTGTTGTGAATGAATAATTAGAAAGAAATGTTCACGCAGAAATAACTACTGCGACACATTGGTCTCACTAATAAAATTTATGTGAAAACTTGGCTCAGCTCTGACATGAAATACTGCTTCGTACAAACAAAATGTGGCATGAAATACGAAAATTTTGCAAGCAGCACTAATAAAACTCGTTTTTTAGTAGTTTACAAAGCCTATTATTTACATTATTATTATTACTATTATTATTATTATTACTAACTATAAAAATATAAAACATTGACTTGCTCATCGGCTGGCCCCCGCAAGTCACTGTATAGGTTCCAACACGCGTTTCAAAACCTCAACGATTACGAACTCCAGTAAAACTCGTTTGCGCATTCCAAATGGATTGATATGCCAATGAATTTATCCTTTTATTATTATTATTGGTATTATTATTAACATTTTATTTGATTTTTTAAATTTTTTTTATACAAAGCTCTGAAAATTCTTGCAGGTTGAACATATAAATAAAGTGATAAACACAAAAATATGAATGACCTGTTGGAATGAAAATGTTAAAGCATCAAATATTCTACAATAGCGAAACCACTTTGTGTCCTCATATTCGAGCTACGAAAAGAGTAGTACAGGAGAACAATAAATGACTCACTTATTGAGGAGGAAACTGTAAAAAAAAATAGAGAAAATGCAGAGAGGTGATTGCGGCATATCCTCCTATAGAAATGAGAATGAAATACATTTTTACAGAATTCAAAGCCATTTGGATATCTCGAAGTTGAAAAGTCAAACACAGTCATTATGTATCTTCTCGGTTCATAATTATTGCTTTTTTTCGTGGCTTTCTTTTTCTTTAAAAATTTTAATCCTTTCAAAAGTCATATCCACATTCGACAGATTATGAAGTAGATCTCATGAGAGGATTTTTCATTTTCTGGAGCACGAGCAAACCAGCAGGACATGTTTGGCGTGTGACCCGCTACGAAAAGGACTGCGCCATGCTCCAGTGACAATGAGTTTCCCGATTTTTCTTGAATGTTCTGACTTAGACGAGTATGTTTTCTCTTTTTCTTTTTTCTTTTTGGTGCATCATTCGTGCATGTGAATAAATAAATAAATAAATAAAACTATTACTAAGTTAAATATTATTATTAAATTATGTCCTGCTGGTTTGTGAAACGTTGAAATGCAACAAAATCATTTCGCGATATTAACGATGGTTTCCCAGTGGATGATTTCGCTTCTGTCCCTCCACCCGTACTCAAACCACGTTGTTTTCTTGCAGTGGATGCCTCTAAGTATTCCTTTGATTCAAAAACCGGGCGAACCGCAAGCCATTTGTCTTTCAAGACTCTTGAAGAGTTAGTTACGATACGTCCTCAATGACGAGATTCCCCGAAAATGGAGCTTGCTCGTTTCGCTGCAGCCGATCGGTACGAATTTGGACACGTTGAAGAGTTCGTAGCGGACCCATCCAGTCAATTTCCATTCTTTCCTGCGCTTTTTGAGATAACGAACCGTCGGCGAAGATCTACAGCTGAAGTCTTCGACCATAGTTGACTTCTTCTTTCTTCAACTACGATATTTTTATAGCCCGATTTGAAATTCTTGAACTATCTTTCAATTTGGCTTTTGCTGATTTTTCCTTCGCCAAAAAATTCGTTGAGATCCCGAAATGACTGTACTATTTTTATATTTAGTTGTTTGAGCTGTAGCCAAGATTAAGAGGTAATGATTCTTATTAACTTCGCTAACGTCCCGGCATAATCGTCTTCGTCAGAGCCTGGAAAAGTTAAAGCCTAGAAGTAATTTATCCTCTCCCGTCAGAACCTACGGAAAACGTTAACGACTACTAAGACTATTTTTTTAGTAATTTGGCGAATTTGGACATGATTTTCGGTTATAGCATTTTCATTATTTGAAAAGGGAAGAATATTTTTATTTAGAAAAAATTAGACGAAACGGTTATTTTTAAAGAAGAAGAAGTCGCAATAATCTTTCGCTGATCTGATATTATTATTTCATTTATTATAATTATGGTTATTTATATTGTACTCATTTATGCTATTTATTCATTTTTATGAACATATGTGTACTTATTATTGTTGTTATATATTACCGTATTTATCTGTATTAGTCAATAATTCTAACCCTTCATGTAATGATGATAAATAATAATTTTGCAGCAACAGGCAAAACAAAATGAGAACTTAAGGGGAAGGTTAAGGATAAGCAAAGAAATGTTTGAAATCTAATTGTACATTTACTTTCGGGCTAATGAAGAAGCTGCATCGGTGGATGATAATCACTAAAAAGTGATAACTCTCAATTTTTTGGTAATCCTCTGAAAAGGGTTAACAAACCTCTTCCATTAACAGAATGGTTACCTGAATAAAGAATGAAAAGGATAGATTGCGATGTAGAAGAAATACAGCTTGGATGCTTCCAATTGAATTGAGTGAGGATTGATCCAATCCAGTAAAATCCAATTGAATGTGAGGAAAGAAGGAGGAATAAGAAAGGAAAAGCAGAGTAGACCTCCTTTCGCCGAGGAAACCCTGGAATGGGTGATGGATGAAGGTTTTCGTGTTCAACTATCCGACTCGGCAGTATTCTGTTGTGCAACGGAGACATAGGGGACATTACTGTCACGTCCAAGGAGATCTTTCCACCCACAAAGCGCTGAAAAGATGTATTTATGAAGATATTTAAGATTTATTTATTTATTTATTTATTCGTATCTATTTTCTTAATACGCGCGCTCAACACCAAGGATGCTTCTCTGTTCCGACATGAGATCCCGCCATGAGAAGAGGACCCCATCCTGGGCGCCTAACGAGTATAAATGTATACAGAAATAGGAAAAATAGAAATAAAATAAAATAATAAAAACAGAGCAAATTTGTGGGTTTGACATTGAAAAAACCAAACACTTTCCAAGATGGAAACTTGTAATTTGCACTGTTGTCAAGAAAAAATCATTCACTTAGAAAATTTTTGTATATATTTTCCACAGATACAATGTATACTTTTTTTTATTAACCTTCATTGAACCACATCCGTCATTTTTCGAAGAGAATGGAAATTTCTAAACCATATAAGATGTGGGGTACCAAAATGTCCTAAATGACCTCATGATTACGAATTTATCAATGATCCTGACCAAATTTAAGAAAACAGCGCGAATCTTGTGAACACCTCTCCCCTCAGGGAGAGTTATTCGTGGGATATGACAATGACAAGATTGCGGAGGAGTGAAAGTAATTAAAGAAGGTTGGGGAAACTTTCCCTGTTTTCAGGCACCTCATTTGTCTAAACTAAATTCTGAAAATATATTTGAAATCAGGAACTTACTTATTTTTAAATGGTCCCAAAGATTACGACTGTTTGCAAATGACTAATCCGTCGGCGACGTTTTTTGGGACAGAAGTTTGTGGCGGTATATATACATAGATGCCAAGCACAGATATAGCGGTCACATTATTAGAAGAACTGACAGCAGATAAATTGAAAGAACGCTAGAATGAGAAATCTAGAGAAACCTGATGTGCTCTTAGTACGGATGGACCAGCTTGAATCTAAGCTTAATATGGCTTACGGATCTAGAGGATGAACTTACGAACTTCTCCGATAACGACTACCGGTTGAGGAGACGATTGGAAGCATCGTCGGTTGTCGGTAGGATCAGTGAAGACGAGCCATCTATGTACCTAAATAATAAACCCTAAGGGCAACGAAAACGCTCATGGTTTGGAAGACAATATTTTGGATACATCGAGTTCTTGTACTCATAAAATTGAAAAAATATTAGAATTAAAATTTTGACCTAATTTTTCACCCCCATAAATATTGCATATGTTTTGTATAATTACGGTTATGTTGCAAAACAAATGCGGAATCTGAGAAGCTGGAGCTTCTTTCTTAAGAAATCTAAGACGGATGGCTGAAACCTCTTAAAAACTGTTCAAGGATGTTTTGTTGTTAGTTGGAGCGCGTAACTTTACGACGAGATCACATTGAGGTGAATGTACTTGTGGTGTATTACGATGCAGTAGAGAAGTCAAGTGTTGACTGTGGCGCTGAAGAAAACTCCAAACCTCACCTAAGTGCCATCTGTAAGAACTATGAAGCCTACCGTAATGTTAGATAATATTTCTTTAAACTCCGCCAAATTTATCCATGCTCTTTGTGGTTTTTCATGGAATGTTTCTATGGAATAATGATCATTACACACTTCTGCTCAATTTTCAGTTCGTCTGGAGCGAGTCAACCAAATTAGGATTTTACCAATTTTTATTAAAGATACGCGAAAAAGAAAGCTGTAGAGTGGAAGGACTCATTTAGGATTGATTTAACCTTCCAGTGGCCACAGTACATTTGCAAAGTTTACGAAGTTTACACTTGGATGTTTGGTCGTCACGTTTGTGGATGAATTTGCCCTTTTCCGAAAGCGGCACAGACACTATTTTGCAAAAATCAGCCCCGACAACCGAGGAAAATTAGTGTACATGCACTTGAATTCGGAATACCAGTAATAGAGAGGAATAGCAGTAATTTAATCTAAATTATGTGAAGAAGTTTTAATTCATATGGCAGTAATACGGGAACTTAGTAATTTGTTAAATAAACTAATAATTAATGCACTAAAAGTGAAAGGATCTGCATCCTAAATCAACCCCCACTTAAGTTTTCAAGTTAAGTGCCACTGGGGAAAAACCAACAATGGTGCTATGCACCTCCGCCTATGAGAACAGGTGTCATTTCGGGCTCCATGAGTTTTTCATCACCGTTAAACTAGTGAGCGACTAGAAAAGTTAGACGCACATAAAGTTCTCCACGATGCTTCGTACTCATCATATAAAGTTGTGGAGAGTCTCAGCTCTCACTTCTATGGAGGTAAAAAGAATCCAAATCAAGAGAGGTCAGTCCTGGCCGATGTGTTTTTTCGTTAATTTCGCCTATTGTACAAAAGGGACTTGTCGGATTCCAGATTTCCATATACCTAGGATATCCAGAACTGACCACTAGGGTATCAGTTAACCACATCTTTGCGCTGTCGATCATCCCAAATCGGAGGCAACAGGAGCAACCCGAACCCCTTTAAAGAGAAATGAGGAAAAATTCGCTGTTTGATTTCGGTAATTCACATCGAGCAGCCCGCTACAGTATTGCACGACGTTCGACGTTCGTTACTTGTGTTGTAAGGAGTTAAGAGGAGTTTTCTCCGACCAATCCACAACTTCACCATTTTCGGGTTTGAATGGCTATGAGAGCTATCCGGAATAGAGAATTGCCCTCAGGGAATCCTTGTACTAACGGGAACAGAACATAAAGGTGAGAAGATCAGCGCAACGTAATCATTCGTCGCGGAAGCAGCGGCGGCGGCGGATTTAATGGCGCCAAATGTGATCCAAGGGATCAACATACACCAACTACATCCGTCTCATCCGAGTGAGCCACACCTCACCATTTTTTTTTTTCTGGGAGGGACTAGCTGAGTCACAGCGATGCCATCCGGTGAACAGGCGCGTATGATGAGAGGAGCGTGCTAGGTGTCTGTTCCACACACGCACACATCTCTGCTGACCTTTCCGTCCTCCCTCCACGCTGCGCTCATACGGCGCGCACTGTGTGTGTTGCCCTGCCCGTGCTCTCGCCCTCCCCTTCAAGAGTTCTTCTCTCGAAGGGCATCTTATATTGACTATTGATTGTACCAGGTTATATTTGATTTAGACACTCATTCTTAGTGCAAACATGCAACGAATGCTTCGACGTATGTCTCACGCACGTTGTGTGTGTGTGTGTGTGTGCCCAGTTATGGCATCGTTCGGATTCAGGCATCGTTCGAATCTTTTTCTGTCATGAATCATACAGGTCCTGTTTCATTTCTGACGCACAATCACCGCCGAATTCGTTCCTCTGCAATTTTCGGCGATTTATTTGTGCGGGAATTCGTTCCGCACTTGTTCAGAAAGGTTCCACTCATATTCGAATCCAGAAAAAATCACTTTGGGTTAAAAGAGAAGAAATTTATCGCTGGATGTCCTTTATTATTTCTGCTAGGGAAAGGTGCTGTCTCAATGACTTCGCTTTTCCATAAAGTCTTGATTTGAACTTTTGAGAGTTTCTAGATGAAATTACCAATCCAGGTTGATTTGAAAAATCCATAAAAACACATTTTTTATTCGTGAACCTCATCCTGAGTGTCATAATCAGCCTCAACTTCATCCTTATCATCATCATCATACTCAAACTCACCCTCAGCCTTATCCTCATCATCCCTATGCCTAATATTAAAAACTTTTACCTTTCATCCTCACCTTTCGCTTCTCCTCGGCCTAATATTTTTTAAATTTAACATTAATTTGTAACGAGTCAAGTACTTATATTTATTTTTCTTAAATAAACATTTATTTATCTTTTATAAACATTTATTTATTTGCACTCCACCGAAGTAAATCATTGTGTTCTCGGTGTTGAAACTCCTTTTCTGATCAAACATTCCTTAAATTTCCTTTTCTTTACTCATCAACGATGGATCCGAGGCATTTGACTCTATTGGTTCCCTCTTTTATCGATAGAACTGATTCATTGGAATTTGATTGTTATTTCATATACAGGACAAGTGTTTTAACAGCGGGAACGATATTTCTTCGCTGTGCTACCTTGCTGCAATAACAATTTATTTCTCTACGAACAGAAAAAAATCACTTTTTTTCCTCCGAGACGAAGATATATGCGGTGTGAAGCTTTCCGTCGGATCTTTTTTCTCTTCTTCTTTCTTTGTTTTGTTTTTTTCCCTCCTAATTTCTTCTTTTCTTGTACTTCTTATCAAACAGAAAAAAGGACCAATACGCAGCTTTACTCATATCAGTTACAGAACACAGAAGTGTCGATAAGACTTTGTAATTCCTTCCTCTAGCTCTACTGTCAATATTTAAAGCTTCTGCTTCGAGAAAATCCTAAAACCGTTGTCGGTCTCATGACTATTACCGTAGTTTTGACAAGGAAAAGGTGAAGGCTTCACTTAAGATGCAATATTTTTTTCTTTTAAAAGCTTAGATTTTGAGTTCATTTTAGTTAACCTCCATTAACCTCAGTTCCTTTTAATTCTCTCTCTCTCTGATAAGATTTAATTCGATGACATTAATCTTCTATATACCAATTAATTAAGCACTTTTCCCAAATTCTACAGTATCAATCCAGTAATTTCTGCCACCTTTCCCCACATCGATGCATTCCTCGCTGTTATTTGCTTTATTTGGTAAACATTGTTCCGCTTCACGTCCACCAATTGCAAATTATGCTGGGAAATCACTTTTTTCTGCCTTTTCCTGTATTTTCTTGAAAATTCTGGAGAATCACTCAAACTCATAATCTTGAAGTGAATCTTCACTCCTGGTCTAGTTTTTCTAGCCGAACTACTCATATCTCTAGTGTTGCCGTATCATATCTTCCAGTCCTCCATATTTCTTTTACAACCTCTTCTTTTCGTGCTCTTTGAAAATCTCCGGGACATTTCCACGTTCTTGAAAGCAGTTCGATTCGATAAACACCGTTTCCTCTGTCATTATGTGTTAGCGCAGGCAGAGGTGCAGCAGGTAAAAGTAAATAAATTGGAATTACCCATGGAAAAAATTATTTGGAACAAAAATTCTGAGATTAATTAATACCATTGTCCACTGTTCCAGTTGATTATTCCAGTTTTTTTTGACTTAGGGGTTCTCCTGAGCAGATTTCAGGACAATCCCGTAGGACACACGTGTTAATGCAGCTGTCTTCCATTCCACGGTGATGGTGGGGTTTCTTTGCAGTTCTTTGCTTACACGACCCGCGCTTCCAGCTGTGCGCTGCGCATCCGAATCCTCCCAGCTGCGCTACTATACATAAGATAAACTCTTAGCACTTGAGGATTTCAGGAGAACAACTAAAAATAGGAGAAATTTATTCGTAGAACTACTTGCTGCATCTGTCTTTTTACTTCTTAGCGCTGGTTCATCCGGGAAAGGTGTAGTTGGTAGAGGGACTCAACCGAGCTCTTATTTCTGGAAGCTCTATCCTCATTTTTTTTCTCTTATTAGCTTTGGCTTACATGTCTTAGGTACTCTAATAATAATACTCCTAAAGTGGATCGTCTAGGCTGAGGCGAAATGATCCATCCTTTTGATGTGAGCCTCTAAACCTCTTTTCTTTGTGAATGATTAGGTTTAAGGGCTCCCACTGACTTAGTTGTCCACTTTCAGAAATAAGAGCGCAGTTGAGCGAGTTATAATAGTTATAATATACGTTTTTTTAAATAGTAGATATTCACGGCGTACTAGGGCATAATGCAACTTTTTTGTTAAATACAATTGTCAAAATAATTAACTTTGTAACTTTCACGTCCTATTCCATACAAAGTCCCGGAACGGTTTATCTCGCCTCTGTCTAAACAAACTTTTATTATCGCATTCTTCAGAGATTTCAGTTTCCGACATTTTAAAATCTGTAGTTCCCTGCTGATACCATCTACAACGTTTTTTCAGTAGGGAAATGTCCAAGGAAATGTTAACTTATTATCATTATTATTATTATTATTATTATTATTATTATTATTATTATTATTATTATTATTATTATTATTATTATTATTATTATTATTATTATTATTATTATTATTATTATTATTATTATTATTATTATTATTATTATTATTATTATTATTATTGAATAACTAAGTATTATCATTAATATTATCCCATATCTGAAAAAATAATTTTATTAAGGAGGAAAAAGTTTTTGAGTGGTTAGCGCTCCTGGACGCTTGTTTTGCGGTTGACTGATTTTTATTTACCAACATAAACAATTTTTGAAGAAGATTTTTTTTCCTTTTCCAAGTCATACCATAGAAAAATCTATTTTTTAAATTATTACTTACTTATTTGATGTGTGAATTACTTAGAAACCTTTTAAACCGAGTATCTATACTCCTAAAAACAAGAGCAGCTGCTCGACACGTCCAAGCAGGAGCCATTTATTATTTTTGACGAGGGTTCTGCCGAATTAGAATTCTTTCTCACTTCTTCCACCACTGGATGCGAACTTTTCATTAAGTTGAAGTTGTTAGTCCGAGATAAACTTTGTTTCTGAATTCATTTGTTCTTCAGCCAAAACAATGATTCTAATTTTGTAGAAAAGCACTAAAAAGAAGAAAAATTCTCTGAATGATATGAATAACAGGAAAAAAGGGAAAGATCTGAGACGGAGTTTAAAAAAAGATTCAAATGAGATAAAATCTTGCTATATCTCAGCCTTCTCCATTCGCCCAACCGCTTTCATCTCCTCAGTTTCAGTACTGTACAGAAAAAAATAAACAAATAGATAGAAATAAACAAATAAATAATAGAAACCTATAAAACCTTCTTCCTCTATTCACGTGATGAACATAATGTGGGGATAAATATCTACTGTTACCTAATTACTGCGAAAAATTTTGCTGTGCTAATTTTTTTTCGTAAATCACCGGCAGTTCCTATTATGTGATGCTCTAAGGATGAGGTGTTCCATCAGAACTGAGATTCTGGACACCACGACTCTAATCGATAGGTGTCATTTCCTCAGGTCTCTTATCTGGTGGCGGCCTCTACTACTGATTTCGCCTCGTAGTAACCCGAGATGACCTGGGCGGAGGAGTGACCAGAGCGCGAAGATGTGTCGTCGTAGTGGTCTCGTTTGTATCCATTAATGACTCGCCTACATATCGATTTATTTGTTTATTTATTCATTTGCTCCACTAGAATTTTGATACGAAGAGTGTTAATTTGTTTGTGCTCGGATGACTGTACAGATCCTGCTGAGATTGTGCTGTGGTAGATTGTTGTCGGAGATATCTCGTCCATCATCCTGTTGGAATGTCTTAGTTGTATAGAAGTGTGTGGATGATTCGTACGAATGACGTATAAACGTAGCGCACGGAACGAATGACTTAGCAATGTTATTACAGGCGGACACCGTCACATCGAAGCGTCTTCTGCTTCTTCTCGCCTCTGCTCGACGGGCACTGCGTAAGTCCACTTATAGAACGATTCGACCATCATCAGAACTAGAAAGGAATAAGGAGGAGGGAAGCAGTTGGGGGATGGGAGGGTATTGAACCACGCCCTTATTTCTGGAAATAAATAATAAATAAGTCAATCAGCACCCTAAAACCTAACCATTAGCCTTTGAGGATTTATCACTTGCAGCCTAGAGCTACTAAGAGAAAAAAAGATAGAGCTACCAGAAATGAGTGAGGATGAATCCTCCCCTCCTGAACGACACTTTCCCCATAATTAATGCTTGTTTTCACACATACCGCTTCACTTTCTGGACACAGTTTAAAGTTCCCACCTCTTCCATCATCGACTACACATGATTTACAGGATGCATCCAGCACTGATAGTTGCGGTGCTCGCCGTGACCATTGAGCTGGTCACCAGTCAACAACCTCATGCCGAGGATCGTTGTAAGGATCGGTCATGCTATCCGATCACGGGAAATTTGTTGATTGGACGAAAACATCGCCTGAAATCCTCGTCAACTTGTGGAATGAGAGGAAGAGAAAGGTTCGTTGTGTGTTACGTGTGTGTGGGGGTTAAGTGCAGAAAAACATTGAGTGCTACAGTAGGATTTTGAGGCCTTGTCAATCAAAATCATCTCTAAAATTCTCACATTTGTCGAGCTCTTTTTCGGAAAATTCCAGAAGTTTTTATTTTTGCATGCTTTTGGCACTACAAAACCTATAGTACGGAAGTGCTGTACCTTTCGTAAAAAAAAGGAGCTCTCCAAGCCATGTCAACCATTTGTTTGTAACTGGTAAACAAACACTTGACACTGAACAAATCCGCCACAACTCGGGCTCGGGCGTAAGCAAATTATTACGCGTTGCGTACGTCTGATTGCGTAGCGCTGTTTTACGCATCAGTAACTTCGAGGAAAGTGCATGCGTGCGACAAACGGGATTGCAGTCTAGCGTATAACGGAGCAAATTGTTGTAAACTATGACTATACTACGCTAAGTATTGGATTTCCCGAAGCCGCAGCGAACATAGCAAACAAATGCGTCAATTATTCCACAGGAAATACTTCTCTCCCAAAAATTACTGCGTACATCTGCCTTTTTATAGTAGTTATGTAAGAACTTAGGAAGCAGCAATCAATGATGGAATTGGAATTAAGTGAGATAGTCTGCGCTTCTTCGTAAAACATTTTCCTTCCCCACGGGTCCCATTTCTCCTGCTAATCTAGAGAAATACCATTTAGAAATACAAAGAAATCACAAAAAATTCAAAATTTCCAGGATTTATTAGGACCACCACAAAAATTATCGCGCGTGCGATCCCAGCGCGACGATCAAGGTGTTAGAAATACAAAGAAGCCACAAAAGTTTCCAAAGTCCCAGAAAATTTATTGGGACCACCACAAAAATTATCGCGCGTGCGATCTCAGCGCGACGATCAAAGTGACGATCTCATTTTCTCACCGCTTTCTCTCAGTCATCTTTATTTTTCACGATGTTTTTTGGCAAAAATGACTTCTAAAAACTGCAGATAAGGAGCATTGTTTGTTTGATCTATGCTTATTTGTTACGCTTACTTATTCGAAATCCGTCCCACATTCCAAATTAGGACAAAATGGGGTTGTGGGGGCACTCAGTGGCGCCCTTATTTCCGGAAGTAAATAACGAAATCGGGACGCTAAGACCTAATCATTAGTCTTAGAGAATCTAGGCATGTAGGCTAAAGTATATTTTTACTATCTATTTTTGTCTGTCTTATTTTTGTAAAAGAAAGTGCTTAACCGAAAAATATTCTTGGTGTACCTCCACCATAAGAAATTCAATTTTATCTGTGAGTCCTTTGAACCACGTATTTTCGACAGCTATTTTGCTTGAAAGTACTGTTGTCATAAAATACATCTACTTTCTCCTCCAGAGAATCTTCACTGTTCCCGGTTTTCAGATTCTGCATAGTTTCTCATCTCGAAGAGCAGACGAAGTGCTTCTATTGCGATTCTCGTACTGAGTGGCGACCGTATAGAGAACCATATAGGCTGAGTCATAGGTATGCACTGTTTCACTTCGAAAGGAACCTTACTTTCTATTCTTTTTTCTACGTTTTCTTTTGTTTCAATTTATCATCCTTTTTTCGCTTGCGACGGATTCATTTCCCCACATAATTCGCTTCTTGTTCATCTAGTACGTCCTATTTCAAATGAAATGTTTCTTTGAATTTCGTCGGATTGTCTACAATTACGATTGCCCTGTGTTTTAATTTTAGTACTGCTTTGATATAGTTGGAGATTCGCGTTATTTATTTATATAAGAGATAGATCTATTTTTCTTCTAATCGCCGCTTTTTCTCATTCTCATCAAAAATTAGTGTAAGATTCTGGGAATTTACTATCGAAGACCAGATGTTGCGCATATGTGCGAAGGTTATTCGTAATGTGATCGTGCAGAAAGTGTCACCAACAACAAGAATGGGGCACATACTAATTTTTAATGAGAACGAACTTGAAGCTCTAAACAGTTCATATTGTTTAACTTCTATCACTTATCTTTGCCAGAATAGACGTGTTAGACTCCTTAATTTCTTCTGGTGTTCATGTAAAACGTTCTAAGCTAAAAATTAGCACCTTAAGGAAAAAAAAAGATTAAAGTGCACAAGTGGACTTGCACAAGCTTGGCGAGGTGCTTCATGTGCTGAATTTTCCACTTACGTTCGGCTAGCCGCAGTCTTCTACCAGTTCGATCATTCTTAACGTTACACTTTTCAATCTGAGCAAATTAATGTAATTTCAATACAAGTATGTGTGGTTTTTGCCTGGTGTTTCAGTATTTTCGTAGTAAACAATAGTGCTGTGAGAAATACCGTAGTACTGCAAGGGATCGACAAATTTTGGTTTTCAAGAGACAGTGGGGTAGTTATTTAATTCACGATTCCAATTCAAAACTTCTCAGCCAATGTGCTCTGAACCTAGTTTTGCTCAACAGATGTATTTTTTTCTTTTCTCTATAATTTACACTTATAACTCAATTTCTACTATAGTTTTTGTTCCTATCCCTGGTTGCAATGGGAACCAATATAATATTCCAGGATTGAGAATGTTGTTTCCGATGGTTATGAGGACAAAAATCGCAACTGGTGGCAGTCGGAGAATGGAGTTCAGAATGTCACCGTACAGCTTGACCTCGAGGCTGAGTTCCACTTCACTCATCTCATTATGACGTTCAAATCTTTCCGCCCTGCTGCAATGATCATCGAAAGATCCGCTGACTTTGGCAAAACATGGTGACTTCGAATTCAGTCTAGATAATTAAATGTTCATTTTGTGATTTTCTCTTATTTTTAGGCAGGTATATCGATATTTTGCCTATGATTGTGCTGGAACATTCCCTGGAATTCCTGAAGGTCCACCCAAGAAACACACTGATGTCATTTGTACAAGGGCTTATTCCGAAGTTGCTCCGTCAACTGGAGGAGAGGTAACCCAGCTTGTTTCTGCATTTCGCGTATCATTCAAAGAGACGTACACGAATCTTACCTTTTTCAATTCATTTCAGTTAGTCTATAAAGTCATCTCTCCCCACATTGCAACAGAAAATCCTTATGCTGATGAAATCGCCAATCTATTGAAAATCACAAACTTACGCTTCAATTTCACGAAGCTTCACACCCTCGGAGATGATCTCCTTGATTACAGGTTCGTTTTCCCGTTTCCTGGATTCCTTTCCCTAAAGACATTTGTTTTCTTCAGGCCGGAAATCGAGGAGAAGTACTATTATGCCATATACGAAATTGTTGTTCGTGGCTCATGTTCGTGTTATGGTCATGCCTCTCGATGCATACCCATTGATAATAACAATGATCCTGCTCTATCTCGACCAGATATTGTGAGTAGCAAGAGCTTTTCTCTGCTCTGGACCTGAATAGTGTTAGTTTAGTCGGAAAGCGCCTGAGCATGACATTTTCAGCGGAACATTTTGGTAAATGTAGAAACGCTTTCTTAGTTTCCTCGCGTTTGTAAATATTTGGTTGCTTATAGGGTCAGATCTCATATATCAGCCAGTAGAGAAGCTATAGAGCTGATATTTTTTCTATTAATGGTGTTGAGCTTAGATGTTTCTGGAATTAAGAGGTCATTACTGAAATTACTTTGTGAACCGTAGTCGAGGAAAACATTCTATATGCGCGATAAGTGTCGTAGATTTCTCGTTTCTGAATTTCTTCTTTTTGGAATATGATCATTCTGCACCGCTCAAGCTTGTTGAGCTAGGATTTTTCTATTTCTTGATATTTGTGGTGCTGGAAATCCCCAAGTTCTACGCCTTTTTGGACTCTATGGTTTGATCTGTTATGCAAGTTTAATTGTTTCGGTTCATCTGTAACGTATGTTGAAGAAATTGCTTTTCCTTCTCTTAAAAGAAGGAGAAAACTGAAAGCATGGAATTTCATGAGAAGTGCGTAATGATCATTGTAAAGGTGCGTTGCCTTGTGGTATACAGCTGCACTAGTACTGGCAGGATTTCTGGGACTCCACTGGATCATGTAATCCTATAAAGAAGAACGTACTTTCACTACTACGATCGTTCCTTCCGTCAATATCTGCTATCTGATGACATAGTATGACTGTTACCACCAGCGCTGAAATCATTTTTCACACTGCACTACGTGCTCGAATTTCGAGCCACTAAATTATATGCATTCTTGAAGATGAAACGGCAATCCACATTTTATTTTTGTAGGTGCATGGTCGTTGCGAATGTATGCATAACACAGAAGGTTTGAACTGTGAAAGGTGTCGTGACTTCTACAACGACTTACCGTGGCGACCAGCCATTGGTGAGGATACGAACGAATGCAGAAGGTGCGAATGTAATGGACACGCGGCCAGATGTCATTTCGACAGAGCTGTGTACCAAGCCAGTGGTTAGTTGCTCGTTGTTCATTGATAATATGCTCATTTATTTGAGAACACATGTATGTGTTTAATGTTTGCAGGATTTCAATCCGGAGGTGTTTGTGATGATTGTCAACATAACACACAAGGCAAGAACTGCGAACAATGCAAACCGTTTTTCTACCGCGACCCTCAACGAGCCATTTCGGATCCATACGTCTGCCTTCCATGCAACTGTGACAAAGCTGGTTCTCAAGATGACGTAGGTGCTACTGACTGGTTTTTTTCAATTGTTTAGATTCGCCTATATACTATACTGTTTATACATACCATATTCAGGGCATCTGTGAAGGAGAAGAGGACCCAGAGCGGGGACTGGTTGCTGGAAAATGCTACTGCAAACCAAATGTTGATGGACCTCGGTATCGATCCATGTTTTACTTTCTGGAAGATGTCAAACCTTTCAACATATGACTGATTTTTTCGTACATTCCCGCAATCTCACCGTTGTGTCCTTTTCAGCTGCGATCGCTGTAAAAATGGTTTTTGGGATCTGCAGGCTTCGAATCCGGACGGATGTATAGCATGTACTTGCCATTTACTTGGCACATACAACAATGAAGGGTGCGATAAAACAACAGGCTTTTGCACTTGCAAGCGATTGGTTACTGGCGAGAACTGCGATCAGTGTTTGGTTAGTTCCAGAGTGATTTTTATTCGAAACTTTTTTGTTCTTCTACACGTCTTTTTCTGATCATCGAAGTTAAATTTTAAAGTGTAGCTTTATGTATTTTTTGCATGTCAAAACTTATCATACTAGCTTATTTTTCCCATTCCCATATGTTAATCCATATCGTGATAATTTTACAATTGCCACCCGAAATATTTGCTGTCGGTGTTTATTCGTTATGAGACATCGTGTTCGCGAGGTTTTTAGCTCATGAACATTTCAGCCTGAGCACTATGGCCTGTCAGAAGATGTTGATGGATGCAAGCCCTGCGAATGTGATATAGGAGGATCACTAAACAACCAATGCGATCTGGTAACAGGTCAATGTGTTTGCAGAGAGGGATTCAGTGGAAGAAGGTATGCAGTAATTAGTGACGTTTACATGCTAATGTTGATTAGGAAACTAACTGTTTATGAAGATGTGACACAGCCGATTCGAGCTACTACTGCGCAAACATCGACCACTTCACTTACGAGGCCGAAAACGCTGCTCTTACCAATGTATGTTTTCTGACAATGCATTTACTTTAGCAATCGAGGTCTGCTTAATTCAGATTTCATTTTTATTGATCTATGCAGGCTGAGATCGAACTACGAGAGCATCCTGGAGAAGGCGGCTCCATGACGTGGACAGGAGAAGGGTTTGCTAGAGCTAATGAAAGAAGCACAATTACGTTTAAAGTCAACGATTTACAAACAAGTCAGAAGTACAACATTATCCTGCGTTACGATGCTGCTAGGGTGTGTTTTCTTTTTATCGCACCCAGAAATATGTAGTTACATTTTGATCTTCTCGGAATGAAATTCAGTATGTTTCGTTTCAAAGATGTTTCTGGAGAATTCAAAAATATCAGTTGGCGTTTCCCTTCACGTAAGTACGTATGATGAATGTTTATTAAAGGATCCGATAGGTTGGGAAAACGTCCAAATCACTGTAGTCCGACCAAAAGAGGCAAGTGGTGAATGTGCCGGTGTTGACCCCTCCGATGACTTCCTCATCGCTCGTCTACATCCTGGTAACTAGTCTTATACATAGGAGGAACTATGATGATATGGCAGAATGTGATGATTTACAGGTGGTCGCTATGTGGAGGCGTATCCAGCTGTTTGCTTGGAAGCAGGCCTAGAATACGAAATTCGAGTGCAGTTTGGTGAAAAACGCACTGGCGCGCCAGATCGGTAGGGTTTTCTGTGATTTTTCTGCGCATCACTGCCGACATTCTTACCGATTTTCAGCGGAGCTTGGATTTTGATCGACTCGTTGGTACTGGCTCCACCAACCGAAGAGTTACTCATCTTCAAAGGATCTGAAAGTGCCCTGCAGCACAAAATGGAATATGATCGCTACCAGTGCCGTAACTTGATCATGTCCCTCACTCCCAAAGAAATGTACAGCGAAGTGCGTAGTTTTTATGGCTTATTTGGTCGACGAGGCCTGCATGTTGGAGAAAATACTTGTATATACAGACCTGCGAGCGGTACGTCTGCCCCGTGGCTGCTGCGGTGTTGAATAGGACCAGTTCGTGCGATTGCGACCCTACTGGTTCCGTGTCTGGAATCTGTGGTGTGAAAGGAGGTCAATGTGAATGCAAACCTAATGTTGTTGGAAGAAGGTGAGAACATTGCAAATGATTTGCGCCACTTTTGCTTTCTGAAAAGTGCCCAATAAACGTCCTGTGTTGTTCAGTAATAGGAAAATACCAGAGCTATGTGACTAGTCTTCATATAGTAAGTTTACTTTCCTTAATTATATAACGACATTTTTTGTTACTTATTTTTACGTATCTCTTCTTTAAGTTATCAGACTCTTTACCAGAAAACAAAAGTCTTCTGAATTTCTAATTAATAGTAGATGTTGTTCAGGTGTGATCAGTGTGCTGTGGGAACATATGGCTTCGGACGTTCTGGATGCACTGAGTGTGCATGTGACTCAGTAGGTTCACTGCACAACCGTTGTGACAAACAAAGTGGACAGTGCATGTGTCGTGAGAAGGGCATCTATGGTCGACAATGTAATCAGTGTCAGCCAGGATTTTGGAGCTTCCCCGATTGCAGGGTTAGTGTTCAATTATTTGCTACTTTCCCGATATTATAGTCGTCTTTCCAAAGGTTAGGCCTCTGTGTAAAAGCTTCAAGTTCATAGCTTTCTTGTAGCGCTAAGTTCAAATAAGGAAATTGTTTCTTTTTTTGTTACCAATGTTACCATGGTTAACATCAACTGCTGTTGTCCAGTTCAGCATTAAATTTCTGTATTTTTCATTTGACTGTTTTTTTTTTATTTGATTTTTTTCTTCATTCTGTCATGCTACCCCGGTTCACAGAATTCAGATCCGGTTTTTCTAGGTGTGCCAATGTAATGACCACGCTAACATTTGTGATCAACAGACAGGAGCTTGTATCGAATGTCGTGACCTTACTGCTGGTCACTATTGCGATCGGTGCCAGGATGGTTACTATGGTGATCCTAGGTGCGTGCTGTTTTGCATCATTCTCCTCAGAACTCTGGGTAAATGTTGTATTTAGACTTGGTGTGGGTCTTCCGTGCAAACCGTGCCCGTGCCCTGGTGGGCCTACAAGTGGTTTCCAACACGCAGATACCTGCTATCTGCAGCGTTCAAACAACACACAAGATGTCGTTTGTAACTGTCGGTAGGTCGGATGGATTCAGGAATACCTTGAGAGCTCATGTTCGGTCAAAAACTTATTTTAGATCTGGTTACACTGGTGAACGTTGTGCTGAATGTGCGATGAACTACTGGGGTAACCCAACAGAAGTTGGTGGAACATGCGAAAGATGTGACTGCAACGGTAATATTGACATGGCGGTGAGTTTGTTGATGTTGTTACGATGTTCTTAACCTTATCTTGCAAGGCTTTTTCACTTTCCACTAAAATTCTGTACATATGTGTGATTTATAATTTATGTATAGGTGGAAGGAAGTTGCGACGCTACCACTGGCGAGTGTCTGAAGTGCCTTCACAATACTGAGGGTGCTATGTGTGAAAACTGTGTCGATGGATTCTATGGAGATGCTAAAATCAAGAGTTGTCAAAGGTATTAAAGTTATGTCTTGCACAGAATGAGGAAGTATTTTACTACGTGTCCATTCTATTCTGAATTGAACGATTATGTTGTCGTAAACGCTAGATAAAAGAAGAGAACGGAGAATGAAAGAAGTAATTCAGATGCGTCTGCAATAACCTCGGATCTAACCTCACGGCTGGGACCTGCGATCGTGTTACGGGACAATGCCCATGTCATCCAAATGTCATAGGAATGCAGTGCGACCAGTGTGCTGAGAACCATTATGACCTCAGCAGTGGGCAGGTGAGTGAATTGCTCTTTCGACGTTTCGAATATTAGAGTACAACTACTCTCATATTCTCATAAAGAATATATGTCATTCAATTCAACGCTGGAAGATAAAAACTTCTCTAAAGTTTAAAGTGTGCTCGCTGAAATATAGTCCCCGGTGTTTATTTTTGAATGAGCCTTCCACAACAGTTCGGAGCTATTGATTATTCTTTCTGGTGAAACTGGTTTTTTTTTTACTATTATGATACTGACCGGGATGACATTTTCCCAAAGAGGAAGGAATCCATTGAGTCCATTTACCAGTCGTATCAATCTAAGTCGCACAAAGGTCTAGCTATCGTGACTTTCTTGCTCCTGTATTCTTTTTGAATTTACCACACAGTGGTAAATAACACGGAGATTCGCAACTTGGTCTGATTCACATTCTCTCAACTTTCTATCCTGCCTTAGTCGAACATATATAGCTATCATCCGGGCACGCACATAGGCTGTCGCTTCTATGTATATAGCTAATTTTCCGTAAAAAACAAATACTGATCCGAAACTGACACCATTAAGCGAATTTACTTGTTAAATTAGTAGCACATACATGCTGACGATTTCTGATCCTGATAGAATTTATTTCTCAAATTTCTCAATTAGTAGAGCGAGTTCTTCTGAATGTTCGGTTCTACAACAATTACTAACCAGTTGTCTATTACTGTATTTTTGTAAACTACCTTCTTATAACACTACTATTAGCAATGTGTGAAGATAGCGTGAAGCTGTCTTATTTTGATTTTGTTAATTCCGTTCTTTTGGGTTTTTTTAAAATTATTATTCCGGTAATATTCAATGAAATCTTGAGAAATCTTTATGAACTCTTCAGGGATGCTCTGCTTGTGACTGTGATCCAAATGGTGTGGTATTGAAACAAGACGGTACTCCGGAACTCCAGTGTAATCAGTTCGATGGAAGGTGTCGTTGCAAGATCGGTAGAGGAGGTAATGATATAAACTTTCTTGCTAGATTTAAGGAACTGATAAAATATATACATAATGATAATGTATACGTTTTATTTTCTATGTTTGTCTTACGTAATTGGTTTCTGTTTTTTTTTCTCATTTGATTTTAATCGCATGGAAATGGTGGAAACCAGTTATATTAGTTTTGTCGAAACAACTTTTCTAAAATGAAATAGCTCACACATTTCGTAAGATTAGCGCTAAACTAAACAGAACTCTTTTTTGCTTTCGATATTTCTGTGTTATTGCCGTTCTCTTTCTAATTTGATACCTTTGTGTTCAAGTGAAAGATCAACTAATTACCGTCATCATCAGTGCTGAAGTATTCAATGGACTTTTGAAATGTCAGATTATTTTTAAAGTGTCACTTTACCGTAGCTTTTGTTTTCGTAGTATGGTATATGCCCACCAAATTACTTCGTTGCTTACTTTATTTTGCTTATATTTACTTATTAGCTAGCATATTCAAATTTAGAAGATAATTGACTCAATCTCAGACCAAACTCTTTAGTTTGTTTATGTCGTAAAGCACAATTACGAAATCCATACAATATTTTAGGTCGAACTTGCTCCGAATGCGAAGATTACTTCTGGGGAGATCCAACATCACCTGAAGGTTGCAAGAGATGTGAATGTAATCCGACCGGCTCAGCTAACCAACAGTGTCATCGCAACAATGGAACATGTATATGTCTCCCTGGATCAGGAGGTTTGTACGCTTTTTTATTTTGGCGCCACCATTTGATATAAGCCTTATGTTCTTTGTTAAGGGGATCTCTGTAACGAATGTGCACGTGGATACACCGGAACCTGGCCTTATTGTCAACCATGCGGAGAATGCTTCCATCAGTGGGATGGCATCATCCAAGGACTCAAGATGCAAGTAGAAAAGCTGATCGACACAGCAAACAACATTGAAGATACTGGTGTGGCATCCGCCTATGACGAGGAGTTTGAGAACATGGAAAAGATTTTGGAAGAAACGAAGAAGAAACTTTCCGATGCTAACGTTAGCAAGGAACACATCGAACAGCTTGACAATGAAGTGGCTAAGCTCAAAAAAGAGGTTTGCTTTGTTTTTTCCTTTCTTGGTAACGAATTTTCGTAATCTTTTAAAGGCTACTAGTCTTTTTCTCCTTCTCAGGTTGCTGCAGCTCGTGAGAGATTGGATGGAATCGAAGCACGAGTCTCGAATGCAACTCAGGCCGTTGATTTCGCACAAGAGGACCTCAAACAGCTTCAAACAGACGCCACTCGCCTTTCTAATGCTGCTGATGATTTACGCGAAAAGACGAATAAAATCAAAGAGGCTGACGTGCAGGTGAGGATGAAGTGCAGCTGACTATTTAGAAACAGTTGTTCGCATAATTTTTGATAAATGAGTGGTGTTTAGGGAGCGTACAATATCACCAAAGAATCAGCAAGTCGTTCTTTGGCTGCTCAGCGTAGAACAGATGCTGCTATTGGTAAGCTCGCCGAGGCTGAAAGCGAGGCCAGAGATGCCGAGGCTTTATTGGAGAAGAACAAGGATGACTTTGAAAAACAGTATGCTGAGAACGAGGCCGCTTTGGCTGAAAGCGAGCACAGGGTGCGTTGGTTGTTTGTTGGTGTGGTTTATTCATTCATTGGTTTTCCTTCCCAGTTGCACGTTTGAGCGGGATTCTTTATAACGAATAGATGTCAATATAAGAATGCGCTTACAGATACTGTTCTTTTAAGATCCACATCCTTGAAGGAGCGCTACCACAGCTCAATGCGGAGGTTTGCGGTGGAGAATCTGCTCCCTGTGATGCCCTCTGTGGAGGTAAACATCCTTGTGTTCATTGTTTACGTCTTGTGAGGGTACAGAAAATAACTTAATACGATGTAAAACACCGTTTCAGTTTTTTTTTTGCAGCTTCAGGGGTTGTTCAAAAGGTTAATAAAGGAGATCTAATCACATTTGTTTTTCCTTTTTAGTCTTTTTTTTTGAATAAGCAGCACCACATTCAGATTTTCCCTCGTCATTGTTTTATGCCAAAAACCTATAAGCTTTACTCCCCAAAATGTTCTATGCAGTAACGATCGGCGAAAATATTACAACTCTTACATACTTTCAACTTCATATACATCAGAACCATCGTAGTCGATATATTCACCAAACCCTAAGGGTCAAATGTTATCTTCGAGCACTCTCTTCTATTGAAATATCGTAATTCTTTCTCACCAATCAAAGATGGCAAACATTTGCTGACAACAAAAAGCGTACGTGAAATAGATAATTATCTTTTCGTTTTCATTGCCGTTCGTGACTCTTTTGTTGTATTTTACGTACAGTTGCAATAAATGATTTGGAACGGGATAGTAGGCCAACATTTTGAAGTTGGGATTTTTAAACTAGTTAAGATGCTAACTTTCTGGAAACTGTCTTGCAGCTTCCGAATTAATACAGCGAGAATCTCTTTAAGGTCCTGGTGTATGCGGTTTCTGTGGTGGACAATCTTGTTTGGCTGGTGCCGTAAGTAAAGCCGACCAGGCCAGAAGCTTCTCTCTTGAGGCTGATTTGAAGCTTAATGAAAAACAAAAAGAAGCTGAAGAGGTGAGGTTTCTGCCAGTTAAAAAATATGCTGGCATAGCTGAATACATAAAAGTTTCTTGTACTTACAATTTTTAAGGTTCTTACCCTCGTCCGCGATGTTCTTCATTCCACGGCTGCTGCGAAAAAGGATGCACTCGAAGCATTGGAAGTTGCACGAGCGGCTGCGCAACAAACAAACTCCTCTCGTGCAGAACTAGACCAAATTGTTGATCAAATGAACAATTTTTTGAAGAGTTCCAGGTAGAATATTGCTTGACATGAAAGAAAATGTTAGCGCAAAATGACAAAATACGGTTGTTACAGAAGTTCTCCTGAACAGATAAGAGCCCTAGCTGAAGAAGTACTAGCGAAGAAGATCAGCTTAACCCCTGAACAAGTGGCTGATCTCACCTCGAAGGTTTATCTTTTATGTCTTTCAATGCTGCATTTGTTCCCTTAAACGCTGCGCTGGGGAAGATTATTTCATATGTTCTTTTAGATTCGTGACTCTCTAGCGAAAATCAGCAACATCAGTGCAATTCTCGCCGAAACTCGTGGAAACAAGACACTTGCATCTAATCTAGAAGCAAAGGTAGTTATTCAATTAATTTGCAATCAGTGTAATTATAATTACAACTACAATCAAAGTAATTACGAGTACAATTTTGTAATTAAAATAATTGTATTTACAACGGCAATTGATTACAATAAAGTGAATACTAGAGGAGAGTAATCGTAGTCCTAAAAGCGATGAATCACTAGTTTATCAAAACAGAGATGAACCAAATATAAATCCACATATTGCTATAAAGAAGTAAGTGAATATGTCCAGAGCAGAATGGGTATGATTTGTGCCGGAGTTGTTTTAACTATTGTTCATCCGGAGAATTCGATTACAAGAAACTTACCGTCAAAAATCGAGTTCTTCAAATTCTCGTCTCCTCGTGCGACTAATTACACACTGTTTAGGCTCTTGAAGCTAGTGCACGTGCCGCTGCAATCAAGAACACCACAGACACTGTAAGGGAGGCTATCCAAGTTGCTGAAGAAGCTCAGCTTGCTGCTACAGAGGCGATACGATCAGCTGAAGAAGTGATGAAGCTGGCAAGGTCTCGTCAAGCTCTACGGTTTTGATATTTTTCATTTTTGCTTGTACTTTATATGTATTTTTGCAGAGAACATCTCGATGCAGCGAAGACTGAAGCGGATGCAACTGAAGCACGTGCTAAGGATGTTAACGGAAGCCTATCTACTCTTGAAGGCGAAATGAAGAAAGTGAAAGTGCAGTATCTGCAAATTGCGGATGATGCTAAAAATGCTTTCCAACTGGTTGACAAAGCACTTCAAGCTGCTCAGACCGCCGAGCAAGGGAATAAACAAATGACGGTTGGTCAATGTGCTCAATTAACTGCATACAATAGGTTTAATTCCATCTCTGTGTTTAGATGGATATCGAGGTAGCTCAAGGGCTTCTTTCCGCACGTACTCAAGGGAACGAAGCGCCGCAGAAAAGAGCCGAAGCTCTTCGACAGAGAGCTTCCAAGCTTTTGTACAAAGCGCAACGAAATAGTGATGATATTAGTGGTAAGTGCAAAATTTTAGAAATGCTTACTATTGGAACTTCGCTTACAACACAAACGTAAAGAAAAGATTTTCCTTTTATAGCTTTTCTTTGAATATATTGTGCTTTTCATTCAGCGTTAACAAAAGACGCTTCCGATGTACGGCTCGATGATTATCAGAGAACGTTGGATGAATTGAATTCTCGTTTGGAACAAGTCACGAAGGATATCCATGCAAGCACAGAATTCTTCGCAAACTGTGACGTGTAACCCCACATACGCTGCCATTGTGCCTCTTCATGTCACTGCCTTTTTGTTATTAGGCTCTTACAAGGTTCTGTCATTCCTTTGGGGCTTTTGTTTCTTATTTTGTTGTCACATTAGTTTCCGGTATTTATGAAACGATACTTATTGTTGTTTTTTTTTTGTTCGAACAACGTATAATTTCGAGCATCTCGTTGCTTTCAAAACTTTATAGCCTTTATATGTATTAATAGTTCTCACGTGTTTAAGCTTCTTGTTTTATTCGCATTCTGTGGCAATTTTACTGATTCTCGCTGCCTTATTGGTGCTTCATTTAACTCACTAACATATACTGCTGAGCCCTCAGATCTGCCTAACATACATAACACTGCGATTACATCTTGTACTATCATTTTAAGTGCAATTTAAGAAAATGAAATTTTGAATTTTACATGTGGTGTTCAGCAGATCGGGTACACAATCCAGGACGTTTCACATATATTTGTAATATCAAATATGAGGATCGTTGTGGGCAAACCATGAGTTAAAATCCTCAGCATCCTACCTATAGTCCGGTCAGAACGACACGAAGCTCGGTTGGGTAAGCGGCTGCACTTGAAGCGGTGCGGTGGGGCCCTTGCTGACACCACTCATTGCTGCGGTTCGCGGTGGTCCCACATCGATTCCAACCGCTGGCTCCACCGTGCCGCTTCGAACAGCAGTCGCTTACAAAACTGGACCGTTTTCCGTGTCGTTTTGACCCTACTAACCTTTTGGTGTTGAACAGCTTAAGGCGATGAAATAAAATGAGAGGATTTAGGGATTGAGCATGATGTTTTGCAGCGTATGAGTTACATCTGGTGTTTAGTAATGTTTACTGATTTGGGCATTTTTAATTCACATTTTTTTTTTACAACGACAATGCATTAGAGAATCTGCTGAAGTGAAGACCAGTATGATGGAACAATTTTTGATTGTTAGGTGGGCGCTTCCTCTTCTGTGAGCTGTTATCCGCAGGACTCTGACGAGTTTTTATTGTTTTCTGTGGTTTAGGCATAAGTGGAACTGATGCGCACTTCGAATTTTCTCTTGTAAAATGAATTTTCTAACCAACTGAAAATGCGCTACGATGAGTAAGTACTTCTCCAACTGTGGGAGAAGTGCAAAAATGGATGGTTGGATGAGATATTTCAAATCATATCGAGGTTTATTCTTGTGAAAAATGCACTCTTGCCGAAAAAAAAAGTACCAGGAAACGAGGAGAATTATTTTAATTTCGCCCTTTCATCTTTTTCCACAATGAATCAGCTCTGGAGGACAAGAACTAACATTTCTGAAGGAAATTCTTTTTGGGGAGCTTACATTAATAGGAATCTTTCATAATAGTCTAGTAACAGCTTAGAAAAATCCTGCAATTTCACCGGTGGTTTCTTTTAAGAAAATTGTTTTTTTTCTTATTCCCTTCATTTATACCAAATGTGATTCTCAATTAAGAGTTAGTTATAGAATCTCAAAAAGGAATTGGGAAGAACAGAATAGTTTACGTTTGATGCCTGCATGAAAAGTACTGCCAACAATTTGAGACGGCGTTTGAGGATCTCTCGAAGTGCATGAAGTGAAGCGTGGTTGGGCAAGTACAACAGTAAGTATTTATATCATCTCGATTCATGTGTATATTTAGTATTTGTTACAAAATTGTCATAAAGTTACACCTCTATTCACTGAGGACGTACTTGGTCTCACGCTAGCCTTTAATACATTGAAGACTCTAGTGCTGTGAGTACTCAGTACTCAGTTTTTAGTCTTCAGTTCCTCTTTGTGTTTCTGAATTTTTTCATCTTAAGAGCGTTACACGCAAACAGTTTTGTTTATATAGTCGCGTCAGAACGACTTTTATCTCGGTGCAGTTGCGTAAACGGCTGTGCTCGAAGCGATGCCTTGAAGCGGTTAAACGGTTATGAACGGAGAATCCTTGCTAGCACCACTCCTTGATGCAGTTCGCGATAGTCGCGATAGTCCCACCTTGATTCCAACCGCTAACTTCACCGTGCCGCACCGAGCCGCTGGTGAAATCCAAGTGAGAGACCATCGCGGGCTGCACCCGCTTACGCAACTGCACCAAGCTTCGTGTCTTTTTGACCCCACTATAGCATCGTAGTAATACTTTTATTAAACTGTTGCATCATATTGTAATTACAGTGTTGAATTTTGCTTATGGAATTCATTTCGGATGTTATTCACAACTATATCAACCATTTTACACAGTTATGATAGTGTTAAGGGAAATAATGCATGTACTCGGGTAATATATTCACTTTCAGACGATGCGATTATCTTCGGCCCTTTTTTCAAGTGTTCGAGCCCTACTTAGAGCGGAGAAAGGGGCCGCATTCTTAGCTGCGGTCGACGCGCGGTTGACTGCTCATCGATCAGGAGATGCTTCGAATGGTGGTGACCTTCGAGCCGCCTATTGGGATGGCATTTCGAGGGCTGCTCATAAAGTTCAGGAAAAACGTAGCGAGATCGAGCAAATCAATGCGTTAGCCACAGGTTAGTTCAATGGTTGCTGAAGCGTCCTGCAGAGAAATCGGCATCTTTTTTCTTTTTAGCGTCAGCAGATGCGGAACTACAAAGTATAGCAGAAGAGGAACGAGAGACAATCGAATGTTCGTTAGCTTCTGCTGAGGACGAATTGGTCGACTGTATCGTACCGTTGACGGAAGTAGACGTGCTGAACAAATGTCAACTGGAGTTCACCAGGTAACATGATGTAGTCCTGGGCCGGAGAACGAGTAACTCGTGCAAAGATGGAAAAGTAGAACAAAAAATAGAAAAAAACATTGAGTCTCATGTCAGATTCTCATTCCATTCCTGATTCTGAAATTTTATGAAATTTTGAACCATCATGAAGCTTCTATGCTTATGACACAGATGAGATTGGAAAAGTTACAGAATCCTATGAAATACCATTGTTTTTTGAGTCTATTTGTATATGTGTACGTACACTTTTCATGTAGCACCCACACTGTCACCTTTAGGTTTTGTTACGCAGAAATGAGATTTTACACAGGAGTTAGAGAGGAGAGGATCTCATACGGCATAATGTTGGGTCTTTGCATATCTTTTTTCTACTTTTGGGATAAAAAAAAACATTTTATTAGTACAAGTCAAGGATAAACAATGTAGTTACAATAATTATCATCCACTTAATGGTCAGAGTTTTACTGCCCTTCTTCCAGAAGGAGAGAGACTGCGACGGTGAAAAGTCGTTGAGCACGTTTTTAAGGTCATCCTAGGTAGCAGTAAAAGTTTTTTTTTCGCATAGATCCTGCTTCAGAGACCGGAACAGGTGGTAGCAGGACGAGGCTAGGTCCTCGCTATAGCGCCCAGCCCAGACTGCGGAGATCGCCGCGTTACATTTGCAGTGTGAGGTCGGGTTGTCGTGCAGCAGTGCTACTTCAAGGTTTTTTTTCTCTTCTGAACTGCATCGGCCAGTTTCTGGAGTTGCTTCATGCAGAGAATGACGTTGAATGTCTGATTAGATCAGCAGTTCCCCGAACAGAACATCTTGCGAATCTCAGAATACAAGAAATAAAAGTGAAGAAAGAAAACTTATGCGAAGACCCAATAGCTTATGAAGAACCATAGTGTGAGAAACTATTTTTTTCCAAATACAGAATATCACTTTAAAAAATTTAGTCTTTAATCCAACCTTTAGTGTTTGTGGTGAAGGTCATGTTTGGAAAGCTGCCCTTTGTCTCTGATACGTCTCAATCTTTCATATGTATCATACAAGAGTCTTTCTCTCATATATTAATTCCACTCAGTTTGTATGAAATTCAGCGGTGCCGGAGGTCAAGAGGCGATGCTGTTTACCGGTGAATTGCTGGAGATGTATGCAAAATACACGGAATGGCGCGGTTGGAATTGGACACCTCTTCAGATGCAGAACTCCGATCTCGGCGGAATACGCTCAGCGCTAATTGCAATAGAAGGAGAAAGAGCGTACGCAGCCCTCAGGTAACATTACAAGTCTGCGTTACTGCTTTCCATTTTACAAAAATCTTTCCTAGGTTTGAAGCAGGAGTCCACAGAGTTCAACGAATTCCGCAAACTGATAAGTCTCGAATGCATACGAGCACTGCCAGTATATCCGTTCTTCCCGAACCCGAAGAGGTGGTGGTTTTTCTGTGAAGAAGTGAAGGCGACTACTTCATTTTATTTGGACTTATTGAACTCATCCACAAAATCTTTAATCCTAACTAACTAACTAACTAACTAACTAACTGTGCGCATATAGGTTTCTGTTGTGGTCCCTACGAACTCGGTGAAAATTGAGACTATGCGAGCGTCCGGTCCAGGTGGTCAAAACGTCAACAAAAGGTCTACAGCGGTTCGGATCACCCACAAGGAGACTGGCATAGTAGTTCACTGCATGGATGAACGATTCCAACATCTCAACATACAAGTTAGTCCTTAACAAATTATTGGTCTACTTCGGGTGCTTATTTTCAGTCCGACCGATATAGAGATAGAAAATGACCTCGTGAGGAAAAATAATGTTTCATACATTTTTAAATTGTGATTTTTACCAGCACTATGTCCACAGAGAGACTAGAGTAAAACGAAGTTTATCCGCGGGACCGCGGCGCGACAGATCCTTAGATGTAGTCCGGTTAGAACGAAATGAAGCTTGGCGCCGTTACATAAGTGGCTGCGATCAAAGCGGCGCGGGTGAAGTGTAGCGGTTGGGATCGAGGTGGGACCACTGCAAATTGCAGCGGTAAGAGGTGCTAGCAAGGACCCGCCACGGTCCATTGCACCACTTCGAGCACATTCGCTTCCATAACTGCACAGAAATCCACGTCGTTTTGACCGTATTGTACTTTCATCGTAATTTCTATCTGCCCAGGTATGTTGTGAGCAGAGGACCTTTTCATAAATTTTGTTCCCAAAGTATTCAAGCCTTCGTTTCGGCCCTTCCTGGAAGGAGAAAGAACATTCTGATGATAAGAATTGGAAATTGTTTATTGTTCACGAAATTGGTGCCTGAAACTGGTAGTTGTGTTGGTACGCTGGGTATACTGTGTATTCGGTATCTGGTATTCGGTAAGGGTGGATCTGCTCATGCGTTCAAGGAACTGACTTCCCATCTCAGAGATCCTAGGCTTCGGAAATTTCAGGGTACGTCAAAACACAAAGATATGACCAATTTCGACGTATACTTCTTGACGAGCACACAAGCATCTAGCATCTTTGACTCTTGATGACTGATATTCATCGCACTGTCTAAGATGTATTTTCTGATCATGATCCTACGGTAAAGAACTTCTCAAAGCTTGTAACTTGAAAGCCATAACAACTTTTCTTTTGAAACTGTTCTACAGAATACCACAGGTTATTTCTATTTACAACTAAGAGCACAAGAGAAGGGAAAAACCTCGTGAAATTTGGAGGAAACTGAAAATGAGTGTTACAGATAGCATTCAAACGTCTGGCTGCTATTCTTATGCAACGAAAAGTGGATGAGGTTAGCGAAAAATTCACATCGGATAGGAAGCTGCAGGTAGTTTTCATTTGTTTCTTTTTTGTTGTTTTATTTATGCTATTCAAAAAATTTTTAAAGGTTGGAACCAAAGCTCGAGCTGAGAAGATTCGAACATACAACTTTCAACACGATAGGGTGACTGACCACAGATTGCAACTACAGGTGACTGGTTCTTTTTTTTCGCAGTAATTTCGATCAAACTCTTCTGCGTTGGTTTGACAGTAGGAATTCTGATAAAGTTGAGGAAAGAAATTAAAATTAATTTCTTTTCTAAGGCTAATCTGATACCAATTCATCAACCATGAGGGACGGAAAATTTGGCTTACGGTTTTGAACAGTTGATCGATCGTGCGATCGCAGTGGAACCTCTTACCGACTGCGCTATGTACACCCGTCCTTTCATATTCATATTGTATATAAATTGTATCGTTTGGGATCTTACTAGATGCATATAAATGAAAGGATGGAGCTGTGAAGGAGTTCCAAATACTTTTTAATTTTTTAATTTTTAATACTTCAATACATTCTCAATCATAAAAATAGAAAGGTCAAAATGAGTAAAAAAAAATAAAAATGAAAAAATGCAAAAAAAAAACTCATCTCAGGGTTCACTTATTTAGACAGAGATAAGCACAAGGACGTTTTAGGCTGATAAATAAGGGTGGCGTTTTTTAGATTCATTTTTTGCAATTCTTTCCCTGCAAGATAATGTTTTTGGTTTTTTTAAGTACTAATTTAATTTTTGCTAATTTTCAGATCAATATTATAGTGTTAAGTTACTTTGTCGTGAATCTACAAGCTTTTCGTAGATTGGGATTTCCCAGTCTCCAGTTCTTTCATCGAATCGATCGACGAAATCTGTTTTCAGATTCCTAACGTCGAAGAGTTTATGCGAGGCCAGGATTCATTAGATGACGTTATCCGGAGGCTGAACGACATGTACAAGCAGGAGCGATTGAAATACATCCTGGACTACTGTATTCTGGACTAAACGTTAGCGAAAGAACAATGTTACTTATACGAAAGCGTACTGCTTCTATCCATTCTACATCTGCTCAAATGCCAATTCTCAGGAACAAAGTGCTCATTTCATTGCGTCGCTTCCCTTTCCGATTTGTAGGCGACAAATTTCGTTTGTTGTTTTGTGATTACTTCCTTTGTCCATGATTTTTCTAGGTTTAGTCTTGTTCTTTAAGAACAGCAAACACGGAACTTTTTCGCCTTTTTTTGGATTTGTGATTCCTCAGTAACTAGAGTAGCTTACATTACCGTTTTGACCTGATTTTTATCACTAGTGCGAAACACTGGAGGCTGGATTTTGTCTAGCAATATTTAGGAAAATATACCTGTTTTTCTTCCTTCCTTCCTTTCCGATTTTATGCATATATGGTTAGCTGATATGTCTTTATATCTGTGAAATTCGAGAAATTTGGCGCCTATTTTGTGGATTAGTCACTTTTGAGAAACCCTCGTTAACGGATATCTCTCCTAATGAAATGCTTCTTTTTGCTTCTTGCGAAAAAATGTAGGATAGCAAACCACTTACACTGCTAAAAAAAATAAAAGCGGATGAGAATGAAACGGGATAAGTTCCACAGTAAGAGAACACATCATAACTTTAAGAAATCATTTTCGGGAAAGAAGAAACATACGTTAGAAAGAGAACGATATATGATATATGAAATAAGCACGATTTCGAAGTGTCGGTTCTTAAATCGTTGAAAATTGAACTCATATCAATTCGCGTTTTCTGGAAATTTTTATCGAATTTTTCGCCTCTCATTGTTTTCATTTACGGTTACATAGATAGTCTTTGAGGTTTTCGAGGACTTCAAATTCTCGACGACCAAGAAACATTCAAGGATACTGTTTTAAAGACTTCTATGTTTCGTTCTTTAATCCTAATATGTTGTTGATGTTTGCTGATTGTTATGGTTCACTTTGAACCTTTTTTTGTGTGCGAACGTAAACGTATTAAAAAGCTTCCATTGTTGATTTGTTTGAGCTGTAGCCAGAATAGGTATTGATCGTCCATATTAACTTAGCTTTATTAATTAATAGCTAACGTTTCGGCGTTATCGCCTTCGTCAGAGCCTGGAAAATCAAAGCCATCAGTGAGTTATCCTCTCAAGCGTCTCATCACCCTACAGAAAACAAACGATAGGTAAACTCAACGAAAAACCGGTGCTTACCTCGTCTCGTTATCGGCCGGTGCTTACCTCATTTCCTGGGTTTGGTAACGTAACAGACCACCACGTAGCACAAATACGAGTCCAAGGGTTTTTTGTACCTCAAAGGTTTCTATAAAGGACCTGACGCCCCACCCCCGTAGATCAGAACCCGCACAGATCTTGATATGGAGCTAATAGGTTTGTGATCGCAATGCACTCATCCTTCCTGTTCATTTTTGGACTTTTGGCGGTGATCCAAAATACCTGTGGTGTTCTACATGGTATGATCCTGGATTCGATGGATATTATCGTGACTTCTACTTCTATTTCGGAGTTTCCATGACGTATTCTACGATGTGCCGCGAGTGGGGTGGAGAAGCTATATTTTGCATACTACAAAAGCATTTTCTTAGACAATTGTGGACAGAAAAGCGTGTTTTGAAAGCTTTCATTGAACTGCACTCACCTCGAATCTTTTAATGCTACCAACATTAGTGATAGGGAACGTGTTCTTAGGTTACCCTCAAATTGAACACAACATTTCCAGTACTTCGGCAATTCAATTGTTTACATGCAACGAAACAGCGAATAGGCAGAAGTAAATACTTTATTTATAGTACAAGAAAAAGAAAAGATCACACACACACACACACATGAAATATCTTCTCGGACACTAAAAGAAAGAAAAAACTCGCTCAAAACTAGTCGAGGTCGAAAACAATGATTTTTTCTAACTCACCCCGTTATTATTTTATCAGTATGAACTAATTAAGAGCTTTGCAAATTATTTTTTGAAGAATCCGGAAGTGTGTTTTTCAAGAAATTCAAAGAAGATTAGGAAATGAGGCACAATCACCCATTATTTCAGTTTCTATACATTGAAAAGGATGCAATGATGATGAAAACAGCAGAAATTCTCCTTCATTTTACAATTTTAAATTACGTGGTGAATGTGGAACATGTATGTATAGCATATTGTTTATGACATAAAAGGCAGCGTATACCGAAATTGATGTAGTACGGAATCTCCTGGGGGCACGTAGAATTCGGCTTGTAGAGTACGGAAACGAGCGTGACCGTGTGCGGTGTGAAAGACGATGTTCTTTCCTACGAAATTTTCGAAGGCGCCATCCTTGTGCACGTTTTAGCGTCCGTAAGCGAGCGGTTGAATAACAATGACGCCCCTTCAGCCGTCTATTCAGCTTAAACCTGTGGAAATTAGGCTGCTAAGGAGACCTGCGCGTACACAAGGATGTCACGTTCTAACGTACCTCGTTGGAACTAAAACGATTCCCACGATATCTTTTAGGACGACTAGAGGGGAATTGAGCGGCCTTGCGCTCGTTTTCGTAATCTACAAGCCAGACTCTACGTTTTCCACGTCAATTTAGTGATACGCTGCCTTGAAACAAATAGCGACCACCTCAGAGTGGTGTCGAATTTTGAAATTTTCCAATAAATCTGACAATAAATTTATAATACAATACGTATAGTGATAGATCTACATAGTCGAGGCGGAACGTGTTCAACCGCATGACCGCGACGCGCCAGATGCAGCGCATGTTCTGTGTTTGACACGCACTTTCTTGTTTCGTTTCCATGCTGCCCTGCTCCCGCATCGCATCGATTACGATTGAACACATTCGACACCGTCTGTACATAGTTCACGAGGAATTGACATTACCACACATCTAGGATGGAGTTGTGGATTGTGCGTTGAATTTGAAGATCCTTTGCAGTGAATCAACCAATAGATCGCCTAGATTCGCAGAGTTTAGAAGTGAAACCACGTGGTGAAAAGAACGTTTCGGTGGAGAAGCGGTCGAAAATGACGTCCGGTAGTAGCTGAGAGCATCTTGAGGAGACCGAATCTGAAGTTCGTAGCTGTAGACAAAAAAAGAACAAAATATTTAATATTGTGGTGTTTAGTTATGATATTTATTTACTTTGTTCACTTACTTGTTTGCTTTATTTTATTTATAAGGTTTATTTATTTGCAGAGAGACAGATATTTATTTATTTATCATTTATTTATAATATTGTTATATTACATTTATATTAAGATAAGATATTTATTTATATTACTATAGATTGCAAGATATTTATATTATTAAAAGAAAAAAAGAAGAGGAAAGAAAAGGAAAGAAGATAATTCTGCATGTCTAAGAAAGAGATAAAGCCACAACCATGAAGTTTTGGTAGACTTTAGTCCACATTTTCCAGAAAAGAAATCCATGAATAGCATAGAAAACTTTAGGGATCCATTCGAAATGAAATTTCGAAAAAAACCGAAAGGTTTCCCCCCTTCTAAAGGACGTTTTTTTCTTTGGATTTTTGTTGGATTTCGTACACGTCATTGCAATAAAAATTATTAGTTAAGATTAATTATTTTACAGATGTCCTATTTTCAAACACTGAAAACGATTGTAACCTTGTACTGTGCCTCTGAGATCCGTAGAACCATAAGGAAGTATTAGCAATCATTTCTGTGGAAAAAATAGACGTAAAACTGAATCGAAATTCAACTTACGTTAGAGGATAGCTGCTTAAAGTCGAATCCACGTGACATATCGTCAAAAAGATCCTTTTTATTGAATAAAAGTATGAAACCAGCATGATTGAGAAGCTCATTCTGAACTAATTGTTCGAAAATCGAAATCGTTTTGTTCTTCAAATAACCCTGAAAAAGCACCAGAATTTTTGCATGGTATGTATATTCGAAAAAGGGCGATTTAACTATTATTGAATGATGTTATTATTATTATTATTATTATTATTATTATTATTATTATTATTATTATTTATTTCTGTTACTACAACTATTTTTACTGACATTATTGTTACTAGTAACTAGTTTTAATAGCCAAATAATAACCGTTCGAAACACGCAATTCCGGAAGCAATTCGAAATTCCTAAGCACTTTCGCTGAGGTTTACGCTTATCTTCCCCTCTAAATCTTAGCGTTCGTCCTAAAATGAGAAGAAAATGATTTTTAAATGAGAAGTTGCCGACTTTTTGAAGAATGAAACAGATTTTTGCCATACGGACTCAAATTTCGTCTAATTTTGCAGATTTTGGATTGAAAAACGGCGCAATGTCCTCAGAGATTCAAATACTTATCGAGTTAAACTTAAGCTATGTGCATCATTTATTGAGATGTGGAAATAAAGTGGAAAAATGTGGGGGATCCGCTATTGGGAAAAACTCCAAGTTTTTGAACCGGTATTTTGAAAATTGTTTCATGAAAAAAAATTAAAAAAAAACAAAAGCGCATTTCTTCTGGCGTAGATTAGGACTATCAATGAAGAATTCTCGCGAGTTCATTTCCCTAGGTAATCTGTTAAAGCTTTTCTCACCACATCAGCGGATGATAATTATAGTTTGGAAGTGCTACCTACCTGGATACTGTAATTTTATCCATCTTAATCTCTACGAGAATCGTATAATTACTAGTCATCAGTTTCACATCTCTTACCGTATAAAAATTAGAATCGCAAAGTTCGCAAAGATCAATGAGAAAAACGACAACGGAGGTGTTACGGAAGTAATCGCTCCATCTTCGTCTAAAAATTCGGTGACCAGGCAGTTCCAGTACGCTGAAAGGTAATTTTTTCTCGAAGTGGATAGGATGAATAGGCGAATGGAAAATTATTTTTAGTCAGTGAATTTAGCACTAAGTAACTTACTCATACTTATTTTTTCCTAGTCGAATACTATGACCGTCTAGGCCGATTGTTGGTGTGTACGAGTACATGATATCGATCTCGGTTGGCACGTAGCCATCGGCAATCATTCGGTTCGTATGATGAACGAAACTGAAAACGAAGTTAATCTGTGCCTTGAAACACCTGCAATTAACTTAATTGGTACTATCACACCACCATGGCGATTAGCACCAAGCAATCTGCACTACGTTTTACATATTACACGTCTGCATGTCGTAATTAGCTTGTCCATGATGGTGATTAGCAGGACAAAACGCGCTTCACGCTAGAATTCACCCTATTATAGGATTTAGGGATTCTCGGGAGAATAAGAACATTTCACCTGAGGGTTCTTCTTAATTATTAGATTACTAGGGCTGTATAGCGCAGTTGGCAAGAGGTTCCACTGTCTGCACGATCGATCGGAGGTTCGAATCTGCCCTACCTCCAACCATGCTTAGGTTAAAGGTATCACCCAACAAATTTGGGGTGGTGCAGGTTTCAGGTGGGTTATGCCTGCACTGGGTCGTAGATTGTGGGGATAGATTGATTCCGTTCATTTCTTCCTAATTACCGTAAAAAACAACCTGTAAGATACGGCTTCGGGCGCGCTATTCTCTACAACGAGTTCGATTGGAGCACGCCAGCCTTGTGCATGCGCGGCATCTTCCGGGCCTACGACTCCGTACAGGCATAACCCACCTGAAACCCAAACCACCCCAGATTCGTGGGGTGATGCATTCAAGCCTTTCATCCCTCCGTTTTCGTTTTTGTAAACCTCAAACGGTTCTGAATTGAAGTGAACGTGGTGGGGCGGATCCCAAACGGATTGATTACCGCCAGACACTTTATCCTTTATCCACTTCTCTTGAATTACATGACATAATGGATCTGTTCGTTTTAGGTCAAGTTGACCAATCAAAGCCCTGCTTGATGTTGGCATTTAAAGGCAGGCAGCGTTCCACGAATCTGACGTAGTGAGGGAATTCGCTGAAAAAACTAAAGATATGCATGTAGATTGCGGATCCGAGATAATTCCGTTCATTTTTGGCTTAGCGTTCTAAAAAAATGGCATGGAATGCGCCATTTTTCACGATGATTTCAGTTGCAACGCGCCATCCTTGTGGACGCCCCGATTCCACGTGCAAGCGATCAGAGATCACTGATCTCTCCTTATCAGTCTATTCAAGTGAAAGCGATGAATAGGCTGCTGAAGGGACCAGAACGTGTACATAGAGGAACGTTCTAACGTACCTCGTAGGAAATAAAGCGGTTCCCACGTCGTGTTTCACAACGATCAGGGAAAGATGAGCAGAAACACCTCGGATCTCACAATCTACAACCCCATTTCTATCTTTTCCCGCGGATTCCACGACCACATCAAGTTCATAAGTAGAAAAATGGTAAATCGATCTAATAGAATTATGAGAAAGGGACCACAATTGTTTTTATACTTGTACTGAAATGCAGTTTGATAATTTTTGGAATTCTTTTATCATGGTACTTACTACTTCACTTAAAAAAAGAAACTAGGCCTTAAAACCCTCTCTACGTGGTCTCATGGTGACAAGCCCGAAAAAAAAACTGCGGCGACATCTAGCAACAACAAACTACTAAAGGAACATCTCTGGACCTAACGAATGTTTGGTTTCTAGGGAAAAAAAAGCAAAATAATTGTTTATAAATGGAATTATGCTATTCTAAAGAAGTCTTTTCTCTTATTTAATTATTAAAAGTATACAATAAACAGAAACTGCTTTTTGTGAAGAATCATTCACTAGACATTCACGAAGAAATAGCCCCATCTAGTCTCCACTACATCTAATTGTACTGAAACATACAAGGATTCCAATAGAATTTACACAAATAAACATTTATGGCCCTTTGAATTATTCAAGTTGAACATGTAGGTTGGTTCGAAACTTTTGCACCTGATTTCAAACATTTATAACTTTTTTGTTCACAGATATCAACCAACAAAATAATGATCATTATGATCCATTACGTATGTCCTACGCTTCATCATACTGTCATTTCCAGAAGTCCAGAATTCTGGCGGCTGTGTGTCGAAAAAAAATGCAAAATCTCATTTTCCGGCTCCTTCTTATCATCGAATTTTTTCTTTCGTAAATCCAGTTTCAGTTGCCCGAAGCAAAATGGTAAACAGACGGGGCCAGGTCAGTTGGAAAAATAGGACCATGTAGAATTTCCCAATCAAATGCGGCAATTTTCTGGCTGGTAAGTTTTGTCATGTGAAATTTGAATTAATATGCGGACTTTTTCAACGCTACATATTTGTGTTTTAAGCGCTGATCTTTTCAGGTTGATTGGTGTCCGAAAACTTTTCGATTATCGGATGCAAAATCTGCAAAATCCGTAAAATCTGATGATAAGATATATAGCTCGTTCATTCGCTATCCCACTCGTAAAAGCACCCGGCCCTCCACCGCTAATTTCCAGAATCTTTTCTTTTTTTCCCGAGCGCGAAAAGGTGAAACGTGGCTCCGACGTGCAGTGCAAGCTAAGCCTTTTCAGAGCCGGATCCTTGTGAAACATTCGCGCACGCACCGCTTCTGAACGGCGCTGTTAATAGAGTAAATGAGGAAAATACATGCGAAAAAAAACAAATTTGATTGTTTTCCGATCAGTGAACTTTTTGTTGGGAAGAAATTCTCATTGATTATTATAACAACAAGTCTATTTACAGGGTTTTCACGCTCTTCGCAAAAAAAAGCACCTTTCCTGTCCCAATCAATTTATATTTTACTGATTCTTTATAATTTCCCCTAGTACAGGTGTTGCATTTCTTTTCCCTTGGAGAAAAACTATTTGAGGAAATTTAAATGTGGGAAACTAAGGAAATTCCTACTCAGAATTCATCTGGTTAAACCGCTGGGCGTAATTACTTATGATATTGCCAACGTATCCACTTCAGCACCCCGCCAAACAATTTCTTCCTCTAAGCATCGAAATGAGGAAATTATTTACTAGCTACAGATTATACTCCAAGCATTTCTAAATGAAATCAATAGAAGGGAATATGTGAGGCGATCCAGAAGCAGCGTAAATTAAAACTCGACGAAATAATAGTAATTTCAAAGAATGCAAAACTAGCCCTGGTTAATTGCGATTATTTTCACAATTATTTCTTCGAGAAAAAAAAAACTCAGTGTAAAGCGAGAAAATCCCGTAGATCAAAAATCTTGAGCTTCACTGATTTTGATGTTGCTTCAACATTCGAAACGTTACTGTGTATGCGACATAAAATTAATTAACTTAGGTTAAAAATGTAAAATAAAATATGATGTATAATGTGTAATATAATATAAGAATGTAATGTAATTTCAAAATGTTAAAGTCATCACCCCACGAATCTGAGGTGGTACGGATTTCAGGTGGAGTATTCGTATACGGGACTGTAGATTATGGAGAGGGGGGTGATTTCGTCCATTTATTCCTAACTACCTTAAAAAACGGTCCGGAAGATGAGGAGTGTGCACAAGGCTGGCGCGCTCCAGTAGAACTCCTTGTAGAAAATAGTGCGCCAGAACGCCCGAAGTCGTATCTTCCAGGCCGTTTTGTAACGGCAATTAGGGAGAAATGGACGAAATCACCCCTTCTTCATAATCTACTATCCTATACGAATATATGGTGTAATATATGGTGCAGTAAGGTGTTTTCTCGGTGGTTCACGAGCGCAATTTCGCTGAGCATCCATGCGTCATCTCAAACTTGTGTAATTAAACCCATGGAAACACTGATAATCACTCAAACACGCACAGAACACGAATACAATCGTCTATGAAAGAAATAATGATACAAGTAATAAAATTATAATATTTGCATAAGATAGAAATGTGAAATCTTCCCTGCTTTTATAAGTAAGAAAAGGATCTCTTGCGATGTCAACGTATATAGTGCTAGAAGATCGCGAACCTTTTTGCGATATCTAATGCAAATTTCTCATCGCTATGATATTTTTCATCACTACAGACATGTCGTAAATATTAATTGACTTTGTAAACAGCCTTTATACTTTGTAAGTAGTAATAAACGATAAAATGATAAAGTGTTTGGCGTTAATCAATCCACTTCGGATGCATATTAACCACTCCAATTCAAAATCGTTAAGGGTATATGAACGTGTACACGTAAATAGATGTAGATTTTGCAAATAATAATTTGTTCTAGGAAGGATGAAGTGCAGTCGGTTAGAGGTTCCGCTGCCTACACGATCGATCGGAGGTTCGAATCCGCCTTAGTGCTCACCAAGCTCTTCATCCTAACGGGGTCGATAAATTGGTACCAGACTTGACTGGGAAGGCAAAAACACTTATATAACACATCGGCTAGCTCCGCAAATCATTGTATAGTCCAGTTACACGTTCGTAAACCTCAAACGATTCTGAATTGAAGTGAATGTGGGGGCGCATCCCAAGCGGATTGATTGACGCCAGAAACTTTATCCTTTATCCACTTTTCTTGAATTACATGACATACTGAATCTGTTCGTTTTGGGCTAAGTTGGTCAATAAAGCCCTGCTTGATGTCGGCGCTTAAAGGCACCGTTCCAGAAATCTGACATGGTGAGGGAATTCGCGGAAAAAGCTAGAGATATGTATGTAGGTTGCGGATTGATTATTGCCAGACACTTTGTCCCCTTTATCATTTTACGGTGCTTTAGAAAAAAATCAAACTCACTACTTGTAGTTATATGGCATTTGAAGAAGTACACGTTTCTTTCGTTGACACGTTTCCATGAGATGTGATCGTGAGATCGACAATAAGCTGGCGATCACCTTATCGCTAAGTTTTTCACGATGTTTGAACTCGTACAGTACGGAGAAATCGTTCTGAAACAATTCGTTGAATTATATGATAAGTAGCCTAATTTCCCCCTTAAAGCCGTTATTTCCATTTTACGTGTCACTGCCTGCGGCATACAGAAGTACATCAAAGCCATGTCTCTCAATGAGACGAGCACCTAGCAACAGCGGCTCCTCTACAGCGGCACAAAACAAAACACCTCATTATCTGCCTTTTCATCGTTTCTTGTTGATGAGGAGGAGTTGAGAGAAAAAAAAGCGTTCTAACAACAAAAACAGCGTTCTAACTACACGCTAACAACATTATATGTTCAGATTAATATTTTGAAGAATGAGAAAAAAAAACAAAAAATGAATTGTTATTAGTTAGTTCTAGAAAAGAATAATTATTAATTAGAGATTTCTTCGATTGTTGCATGGGACCATAAGCGCCATGCTGAGCCACACCGAAAACATATAAAGTAGGTCAGAAGCAGGAGTATATTAATATTTATAACAATATATTAATTTTCGCTTAATAATTTTAATTTCAATAATTTTATTAATATTTAATTTTTCCTACATTTATATTGATGATTCTATTCTATTCTATTCCATTCTAATAGTTTTATAATAATAATCCACTAATATCTTGCTATCTCTATTTTCAGACAAATTTTCGACGAATTCAGCGCCTTTGGGACCTGAAAAGAAGAGATCGGATGTAATTCATCCGAGCAAAAGTCTTTTCCAAGGAAAAAACAAAATCTTACGTCTATTTTTACATCTCACAATATCTTAGAATTGTTTAGGATATTTTTCTCCAAAAATTTGAATAGTCAAATCACTCAAATACAAACAAATTATAAATATCAAATCCATTTTCTCTTTATTTTTTCTTCGCCAGGATTATAAAAGCTTAACTATTCACTTTTGTACTCCAACTACGTTAAATTTTACTTGTCATCTGCCTTCAACTTGGCACCTGTGGCGAAAAAACTTGAGAAAGAAGTAGATTCCCAGGCGTTTTTTTTTTGTTGGTTTCTCTTTCAATTTCAGAAAGTACAGTCGAAACAGAAACAAAATGAATAAATTGTTATTGTAGTTAAGTTTTTCGACTTTTTTCTAAGAGAAATTTCCAGTTAATCACAGGAAGAGAAAACGAATTTAATCCATTTACCGAGAACCTTGAAGTGAAATGAAAATAACCGAAGGAGAGGGAAAAAACTAAGCAATCTTTTTCAGGATTCATGTTCCCTTCGAAACCAACCTCCATAATCGTTGCATTCTGCATCTCTCAACTTTTTTTTTCGATATTTAATGAGAGAACGAAAATTGTGGCTGATACGGTATGGTACGTTGTTGTTATCGTCGGCCAAAAATCTCACAGCTTTTAGCTTTTTGAAAAGTTTTGAACTAAAATACATTGAATTCACGTGATTTCAGAGAAATTAAAGTTTGAAATGACAGCATTCTCGTATTTCATTCCTTTTTTAAAATAGATTCCCCATTCATACGTTGATAAACGTTAGGCTGAGTCATAAATAACCCCCGTTTTGTTTCCCATACATTTATTGTGATACTGATTTATTGAGATTGTGACGTTATGAGTTTCTCTGCCAACTCTCCCGGTCTTTGACGTAGAGTTTCCTCCAATTTTGACTCCAAAATATCGTCATCAAAATCTCAGAGGAGATCTCTCCCCTGAGTCGTTTTTGAAAACCACAGCTTTCGAATAGAATTTAACTAACCATACTCTAAGCCCCTTATCTCTAATTTACCATACACGCTGCATATTTTTTGAGCCGGACGGACGTGGCCCAAGATTATTACCTTCTTTAATCTCTAAGCGTAAAATAGTGCAGGTCATTTTCTGACTCTCCATTTTCAACGTGAACAAAAAAAAATTGTTATAATAAAAAGAAAAAGAAACATAACACTAGACTGCTGTCCAAAGACTAGCAGAAGTTCTGCCTGCGTAGCAATTACGAAAATCATTTGCTTGGGTAAAATCTTGCATGCGTAAACAAATGCGTAACAATAGGCACCATGCACCTAAACGAAAATTATTTATGCCTCAATTTTATATTATACTGAAAATTTTCCAGAGAAAATACTGAGTTATGGTTATGAAAGAAATATTTTTTTTAGTGTACCTGAATCAATAATTCTTCTAGAAGAGGCAAATTAATATTACTTGTCATCATCATTTTATCTGGTTGGTTAACAACAGCTAGCTGATCCACAAACGAAATGAGCTGGCCCGATCCCTAAGCTATAAAGATAGAATATCGGTGAGAGACAGCTCTAAGTAAGTCTCGTTAAGTATATTTGCCTAATATATGCTTCTATATTTTCCCATAAACACAGAATAATTTTATTGCCAATCATTGCCTCAATAAGGGTGTATGCGATAAAATCTCAACCGTGTTATTTTGAAAAAAAAATCTGTCTAAAAATCACAAAAATACTATATATTAATTAATATTACATGTATCAACACATATTTGAACTTATTACATCCAAATATTATATATTCAAACATTTATATATACATATATATCTAAATTACATTACAATTATATTAAAATCTTATTTTGTAGTGTCAAGGGCTGAATCAAATACACTTTACCAACCATTCTTCCGAACACTAAGCACGCATCGAGGAATTGGCACCAAATTATCAAAAAAATGAGGGGATATATATCCAATAAGTTCAGCTCAAATACGAAATCGGAACGAATTTTTCGTAATCTGGACGAATTGACTCACCTCCCAATTGTTATAATCCACCTGAAGCTCATCGCAAACGATCTTCAACGCTCTCCACACAGTAAGTACATGATGTTGAAGATTGTGTGAATAGTATTCAACTATCGGAGACTGGGATCGAGTTTGACGGCTAAATTATCATCTGTGATGAATGCGAAACATTTTTTTCCACTTGAGTATTTTCTAGATCCAGATTTTTTTTTGGCAAACTACTATTTTTCTCAACATTGACACATCGCGAGATGAATTCATCACTCATTCGGCACATATAAAAAAACTGTTAGCCAAGATGTTATTAGCGAGATTCCACGAATCCACCAAGGAACTGTATAGCAAAGTAACGATCGAGGAGAGTATCGATTCAAGAGTGGGAAATTTTGAGTTGAGCAGAATAAAATTCAACCGAAATGAGCAGCAGAGAAGAAAAAATATCGTCAACTGTTACAACTAAATATAAAACTTACTCGCATAAGGTCAAGATTAGCTTTATTGCTTTATACTGGTTAAGAAGACTTTTTTTTGAACTAATATTACCCGCTCATAACCTTGAATGAAAAACAAATTGAGATAATTTTGTTTCAAGTTACAGACGTTGAAGAAAAAAACTGAATATAACACTCAAAATCACGAGAACTCAGATCTAATCAGAAAAAGAGAATCAAAACTAATCAGAAAAGGAGGAAATCGAATGAGACCCATGTACAAATACGAGTATATCTATTTTTCAATTAAAAATCACATAGATATCTATGGTAAAATAACAGTTTATGGTGTGATTACAGACAAATCCATGGTAAAATAACATTTTGTGGTGATTTATTGTTAAGTGGCTGGTTGATGTTCTTCTAACTTCTCTTTAAAGTCCAAATTCCAAAATATCCACTTCTTTAACGGGTAAAATATGTACTTAATTAGGTAGCATTCCCTGAAGCGAGCAAATGAAGGAAAAACTCCGAGCATAAACATTCCCATCCGGCATTTGAGAACATTCAAAAATCCGATCTACTCACGATACAAATCGCAGACTACTTCTAAATAATACTTAGTCATAAAGTTAAAGGATAAAGTTTCTGGCGTTAATCAATCCGCTTGGGACGCGTCCCCACGTTCACTTCAATTCAGAATCGTTTGAGGTTTACGAACGTGTAACTGGCCTCCACAATGACTTGCGGTGGCTAGCCGATGTGTCAAGTCAGCGCTTTTATCCTCTCAGACAAGTCTGGTCCCAATTTATCGACCCCGGAGGGATGAAAGGCTTGGTGAGCACTAGGGCGGATTCGAACCTCCGATCGATCGTGCAGGAAGCGGAACCTCTAGCCGCTACACCACACCCGCCCTATACTTAATCATAATCCACTTTTATTATCCCTTGCGAAACTCTTCCGAGGTCCATAAGCTCACAATCTGATGTGACCACCTTAGTTTCCGCACTGGATTATAATGTATAAATCAGATAAAAAGAATACAATCGTAAGAAAAACACTTCAAAGTTGTTTATTAAAATCATTTATTCGAAAGTATTTGTCTTCAAAATTATTATAATTACTTTTGGGATTGGTCAAAATACGATAATCAACATCTTAATTGAAGGTGTTAGAAAAATCGAAGATCACGAAAATTTGATATTGAAAGTTTGAAACATACAGTATTCTACAGTCTAAGTGGTGTTTTTACATTAAACCCTTTTTTTACGTCGGATTTCTAATCAATGGGGGTATCACACGAACCAACAATTATGTAACTGAAGCAACCTAATTAAGCCCAAGTTGTTACCTAAGAAGTAGCACAAATTGCTACACAATAGAGAAATATTATATATTTTTGTTATTATTTCACCATCTCAGAACCACTCACAGTACCACCAAAAGTGAAATTTTAACTAGAAAGTGAACTCGAAAGAAGCAGGACGCATAGAATGAGCGCAAATTTCCAAAATTTCCATAACAAATGATGTTTGACGTGTTATCCACTAAATAAATATTAATAATGCAATCATTTAATACATTTATTATTATATATGTGAATGAATGAATAAACTTATTTTGGATCAATGCAACGTATGGCTGTGTATGTACAACCAGGTGAACGCAACGCGTCCGCCGCAATTTGCACCGTTTCTACAACTGACGTACATTCTTAATGAAGGACGCATCACGTTTCCCCAGTTGAACACATTCGGCGCTGAATAAATGTATAATTTGATGCTCTATTCAGTATTCATAGCAATTTTTTGATGTAGACATAGATCTATACAATCAGTTTCCTATTCAATTCTAAATACAGAAAAAAATTCCGACAAAAACTAATTTTAAGAACATAGCGTCAACGTTCATATCAACAAATATTTCCATTTTTTTTCCTTTTTATTTTACTTCATATTTATATTATTTGTTGCAATACTTTATTTTCTTCTAATTCCATTTTTCCTTGTAGTATATGAGAAAAACCATAACAAAATAAGAGGCGAAAAACTAACAAATTTTAAAATAAATCTGCTTCAAGAGTAGAATACGTGTAGGGAAACTCTGCCCTACAAAAATCTACTACTTGATCTCACTATATAGGTGATCACCTCAGTATCACTAGGATTTAATATTCGCGGAACGAATGTGATTATATCGGCGAATTAGTAGCCGGGTACAATTTGAAAAGTGCGCGCTGATGACGACGGTAACCATGAAAATATCACGAGCTGCGCGCAGCTATAATGACGACTAAAGGCAATAACGTGCAGATTTCATTTTCTAAACTTTCTTGGTAAATTCCGTTGGTAAAATTCCATGTTTTCTTGGTAAAGTCTAAAAACTAAGAGATGAGGGGGAATTTTACTGGAAGTGTAAGTATTTCTCGTGAAGTTCGTTATGTTATCTGCTTTTTATGAAAAGTTTCTCTGCCATAGTGGCTGCAATTTTTCCATGAGCATTTTCGCATCTTTTTCCCCTCATCATACATAATTACTTCAATAAATCGAAGGAACTGGTAAATACTTGGGAATAGGCAGGAAAAAAGAAATAGAATTAAAACTATTCATGTGTGTGAACCTATTTCCCTGAAAAAAATGGTGGAATTGCATAGAATTAGATTTAATTGGAACTATGCATGCATGAATCTATTTTCCCCTTAGAAAAAAAAATCATGGGAAATCTTACACGAAAATAGCAATTGATAGTGATTTATTAAGAAATGGTCGCAATCCAAGCTAATATTTTATTTCTACGGATGGGGTACATGTGGATGTGCTTGGTGAGGAATCCTTTATGAGTAGGATATGATTCCAATTGTTCTTAGTAGAACTCATTCAAGTAACAAATGATGCGTTATTTTATGACTTTATTTTAAATTTATCTATCCATTATTCTATTTTATTTATTCATTTGATTTTATTTAAACACATAACTGTACCTCTCTAAACGATTCCAGAAATTTATAAACTTTACCACTAAAGGAATGATATAAATCTCTTTCCAGACATATAAATTACGCGAATTTGACAAATTACTAGGTCGTTTCCCACTGATAATGTCATAAAAGTACGTAAGAGGTATCCATAGCACCGGCATTCGCCTCCCCGCCCACGTCAACCAACATTCAATGAAAGTTCATACGCTGCTACAAATCGACAAAGTGAGACACCTTTGTTAATTCGCGTGTAGACGTCGTGGTAATACAAAATACAAATGCGGTGCTAGGGGAAAAATGTTTGTTTCCTGAACTTTTTGATTTCATGGACTCAGAAGTCGTAGGAATGGGTTGTTTGGTGCATAGCCCATTTGCAACCTATTCCTTAGGTTAGTTCTCGATTTGTTTACTCAAGCTCCGGACGGATTAAACTAAAATATTCTTAAAATCTTCTTAAAACCTTATTACCACTTATTCCCATCGAATTTCCATTACAGTTCTATCCGACAAGTGTTGCCGATGATCAAAAATCTCAGCGAGGGGTGCGGAAAACTTTCAGTAATGTAGTTCTCAGTGATGGGAAATGTTGGAGAAGAACCCATTAACCTGCGGATTTTCCAATGAACTCAATTAGAATTATTCGTTTCCCCGTCAAATTCTTATTCAAATGATTTTGATCCAGTAGAAAGTTCTAAAGCTAGGTTAGACAAGAATCCCAAGCTGATTCGGATGGTGGAAGATGAATTCACGGGCGCAATTCACCACTGCTCTGGATGAGGAAGTAATTTTTGATGTAAAAATTACTTGGTTAAAGTTGCCGTGTGAAGTTAACACATCGAAGATAATGTAATAGAACGCTCTAATCATGGAATTCATTAGCTAATCAGATCACACAAGAAGTATTAATCAAAAACAACTTGTCGAACCAAATAGGCTCAATTCGACCGTAGCAAACTTACTTCAACTGCCGACACAACGTCGTCTTCCCGCTTCCAAGGCATCCTGAAATGAAAACCGGAATCAACTTACGTACTCTCACGCAACGAAGTAATTATATTCTCACAGAGAATAATTGCTTTTTCAAACTCGTATGAAATCCCTTCACCATAACTTACTGCTGAACTTAGGGGGTTAAAGCGGTCTTCTAGAAAAGATCACGATTGAAAAAAATCAAAGAAATTTTACTCAAATGAGGCACATAAATTTCTTTATAGTAGCATAGAGGTTCGACACACTTCCTGAGCATCTACAGGAATTCCCGCCGGCTTATTCTAAGATACAATTAATCCACGAATCAGGGAAATATAAGTGAATTCACAACTCAACTTTAATCAAACTTAATTAAAATTATCAATCAACTTCAATTATGTATACATATTTTATGTCAATAGTTCGGTAACCGATTATGAACATGCAATTTTTGAAGAAATCTCAGATTTTGTATTGACTCTGACACCGTATATCAGCTTCAGAAATTTTAAGCATCATTTAGCTCACGTGAATAGATAATTACATGAACGTGTTTGAAATCTCCCTAATTAGCGGTCGGGAATACGGTAGCACAATAAAGGCTAATAACATGTTTATTCATCGATTAAAAGAATAATCCTTCCTATCACCCAGACCAGAATTTAGTATATACGAATAGAAACGAAGTACACCAACCCAAAAACACCGATAAAAAAAAGAAAGACAATAATAGTATTGAACATAAAGAATGTATATTAGACCATACCGAGGACGAGAATCCTTGGCGGTTCGTCTTCATCGTTAAAAAAAGGCAACAAAATTGGGAATCGTTGTGAAGAAGGTGAGACACCCATGGTGAAAGCGTAGCATCAGCCTACAGGCGTCGTAACGATTTAGCCAGTAAGCGTCACTAAGCACCGCCTTCTCCGATGGGGGGCGTGGTCATGAATCGGAATTATTGAGCAGCCGTGAGAACGCAACACAAATCAGCATTGTAACCAAGCAGATGGTATCGCACGTCGAGTTCAGACACACACCACTTTCTGTCTGGGCGCTACCCAGACATTTAGCTAAAATACAGAGTGTAGATCTAGTTTTCATGCCAGTAACAATGGTGTTTTCCAGAAAAAAAGAAGGTCCTTAACGTTAAACGTTAACGTCCTACCTGCCTCATCCTCCTCCAGCCATCGGAGGACAGGACATGCCACTTGCACGAGGCAAACCACCGATATTACGCCGGAAACCGCCTAAATAAGAGATACTTTAAAAAAATTACTGAACAAGTCACAGAGCATGAACATCTGGTGTGATAAATACAAAAAAAACAGCCAAAATGTAAGCTGTAAGAAAAGAGTGCAGATTTCTCATTGAAATGAACATTTCATTTTCATTTTTTCGCAATCATTTTTATAGCAAAGTTACATCTAGTTTTGGCTTTCGACCCATATATTTTGTATATTATATTACGCTATAGTATTACTCCTTAAAAACTTGCTGCTATTTGCAACATTTGAATTACCAATGTTTTTTTTTTGCTACGAAAACAAAAAGTGTGAAAATTGGAAAACTTGAAGATTAAAAAAAAACTCTTGTTTATCTTATTTCTCGTAGAAATGTATTTTAAAAGCCAAGAACAGTTTCGTTAGTTTCAGGCTTGCTATAACTCTAGTATCACTCGAACATCATCACTAATTTATCTTATTACATTACTCACATTGGGTATTTAAGGTGCTGATAAAGATTATGAAGTACATTTCGTACAGTAATATCACTTTGCTGGTTGCACACGAATGTATAGCCGGGTCAAAACGACATGAAATATGGTTCGTTTGCGTACGCACTCGAAAAAGTGCTGTGGAGGCAGCAGTTGGAACCGTGGTGGGACCATCGCAAACTGCAGCGAGAGGTGGTGGCAGCAAGGGTCCCAATACGCTCCTAGCCGCTACGCTCCACCGAAGCGCCTCGAAAGAAGCCGCGTACGCAACTGCGTACGTGTTTCATGTCGTTTTGACCCTAAAATAAATGCATCCGAATTCCACCATACCTAGCATATTCATATAACAAATCTGTTGAAAATCTGTACATAGGTCCATTATAGAAAGTAAACTCGCAACTTGAGAACATAAAGGATAAAGGATAAAGTTTCTGGATTTAATCCGCTTGGGATGCGCCCCCACGTTCACTTTAATTCAGAATCGTCTGAGGTTCATAAACGTGTAACTGGCGTATACAATGAATTGCGGTGGCTAGCCGATGTGTCAAGTCACTGATGTTATCCTCCCAGACAAGTTTGGTACCACTCGAGCGGATTCGAACCTTCGATCGATCGTGCAGGAAGCGGAACCTCTAACCGCTACACTACACCCGCCACTGAGAACATATTTTTATATTATGCAAAATGTGTTGGACTAGAGCCGTGAGCGACTGAGTTCCCCGCGATATTAAGTGCACTACAGGAAGACCGCCGACCCGATGGTCAGATTTCTTCACGAAGTCCTTCAAAGAAAATTATGATGCTCTTCATGTCCCACGCGAAAGGAGGAACTACTAGATTTAACTGTTACAAGCAGATTATCGCGAACTCGGGGGTTTGAACTCGAATGGGTAGCTCGCCCTTGACTAGCACTTGCTAGCGCCACGCGGGTGTTACCTCAAACTTGGGTAATTAAACCTTTATATTTTTTCCATATATTAACGATAAATAACGCGAGATTAAATGAAATGAGTGAACTAATTTAACGAAATAAACTAAATGAGAAAAAAATGATTCAAAGTGAAAATGAGAGAAAACAACGCGATCCCTGAGCTAGACGCGTGTTCTCTTATATGCCTTCGACAGACAACATTTCCACAGATGTACGCGAGAGATAACAAGCGAATAACTGTAGAAATCAGTAAATCACATTTCTCGCCATTCCATTGAACATCACCAAAAATAGGTAGTATTCTTGGAATAAAGAGAAGATTACGAAGATTTGTCTCCGTTGAGTATTAATTTCGTAGCTGTCATTCCCAGCTGACACTTTTTTTACGTCTTTTTCGATAAGACAACACCTCGACTGCTCACTTTTCAACCTCCTATGAAGTGACATTGTTGGGGAAAAAATCCCAAAAAAAACAAAAATAAAAAAAAAAAAAAAAAGAAAAAAAATCTGGAAAAAAAAAAAAAAAAATTCTGTTTATAATGTTATTTGTTAGTTTGAAAAAAAAAAAAAAAAAAAGATGGATTTACACAAATTCCTGACTGCTTAATAGTGAGACAAAATGGGTTGCAATCAAAGAAGGCTTACAGTATATGGAAAAGTATACTCATAACTACACTAAGAAACACTCACCATTTCTTCCGGGACCACCTGGTCCACCACTTCCAGGCCATCTGCCTCCTCCAGCCCCGTTCGACCTTCTCAGATGATCTCTGTTCTGATTAGCATCTCTTCCATTGCTATCAGAAAGGCCGAATAGTGATTTGAAACTAAATTACAAGAATTGTTACTTCTCTCGAAGAAGACAGTTTCAAAATCTTGAAAATCGAGCAGATCGCAAAAAGCAAGTACAAATCCTTCCTATGGTAGTACGCATAAACAGAACAAGGTATTAATTGAATGGAGATCCGAAAGAGCATCATACTGCGTCACACTACACTGTAAAACAAGTGTTTTACCCAGCAGAATCTTCAAAGTAGTGCGACCTTTCCGATTTCATCGGAAATCAAAGTCCATCTAAAAGCGAGCCACTGCCAGAATTTCCCATAGTCATTTCCCTCATAAAGTTTGGTGGCTACATGTGGTGAAAACCTAGCACGTCATGACAAGGTTGCCTACTGGGAGGATTAACCTGTTTACGCCTTAGAACCGTCCGAGGACATGACGTCCAACGACATGCTGGTAGCAATCTCGCCGTGTAGTTCTAGCGGAGCACATAATATCTTAAAGAGCAAGGAATTACACACCTAAAAAAGAGTTTGTAGGAGGCTCTCGTTCACAAGAAAAGGTGGTCAAGATGTTTTTCTTTTCAGTACAAACTTTTCGCCGTGAATATTCTCATGTAGATATGAAGAACATCAACCCCTGAAATAAGGAAATCAAAACATGAACCCCTGGGAAACTGTATAGCGAACATCTAGGCGGTATCGAGAGTCAGAGAGTAGGAGATGGGTGTGTACTCCCTTTACTAGCCGTCCGTCGTCAATTATGATACAACATTTGTCAACGAAGAAGCGAAAGATATACTGTCAGCGTTGGCCAGTGTACAGATGGACGAACGACACGAAATGATAAAAGTCAGTAGCCATTGTCGATGAGCCTTACAGCACAGTTCTTCCACTGTAATATCACCGTTTGGTTCGGAAACGGGCACGAGAAGCGTAATCACAGCAAAGTTGCTGACGTGTGCCCTGTGAACTGATAATGGGATAACTTGCAGGAGAGGGAAGGGAATATGTGTTCATGGAGGATCTCTCTTGAAGGTCTTGAAGTTTTGTTGCAACGTCGCCCTTTTTCGAAAACTATCAGCGATTCTCACGGAATTACATGGAGCAGAGAAGAGAGTAGGATTCCAAATAAACAAAGAAGAAATAATTTATGAGCCCCTACTGTGAATAAAAAAGAATAGCATAGAATACTTCCAAAATGATAAAACTACGAGTATCTGCAAGGGAGAACTGAAAAAAGAAGGAGAGTAGTGTAGGTTGCCTCCAAACCGTCGAAAAAAGCTGTTACTTGACGAAAAACCTCGTACCACTACTACCCAAAAGACGCTAAATATCACTTTCTGGATGCCGAAGCGAAGTTTTCTAAATTCTGTTTGGTGTACTCAACATGTAATCGATCTTCGCTAGCTAATCCGATTAACGAACATTCGATGTGAAGGTAGTGAATCAAGGGACTGTACATGTGGGGTATCACCACGAACAAAGAAGGTTAAGCTGTGATTCACGACAATCTACATCCCGCAATAGTCCGGAAAAAACCGTGTAAAGTATCCGTATGATCACGTCTTCCAACGATACAGCTCGTTAATAATAATATAATAATAATAAACCATAGTAATAACAATAATAACAGAATAATAGAACGATGGTGAAAGAACTCACAATAAGATAAAGACTGAGAAGAAGGATAATATATACGAGAAGATTGAAGATTTGGTCTCACAAACGTTCCCGCCTGAAAATAATGATGAATAATAGTAATACTAGAGAGAAACAGTCAAAAATAGAAAACGGCTAGTTAAAGGTTGGCACGAAACCGACGATGTTGGGATATCTCCACGAAGAGATAGGGTTGGGTGGGTAGATCACGGGTATAGATCGCGTGCCCGTTCAAATCCCCCTAGTACTCCTAAAAACAGCGAGGAAAACGGCTTTGTCACCGCAGATCCCCCTACGAGACACCTGACAACGAGTCACATATGTAAGGGATAGGCATATTCGCTGCTTCCGCTAGCGTGCGGAGGGACAACATCAACAGCCCATGAATGTCCGCTCATTTTCAGATGTGGTGCGTGTAGCCTGTGTTCGCTTAGATGATGCGCTGTTAAGACCCTAGTAGGAAAATTTGGCCGACAAGGTCGCTGTTTTTCAGGACAACTATTGGGAACTGATGGGGCTCATACTCGTGATCTACACACCTAACTCTAACTCTTCGTGGAAAAATCCCAATATCCGTGGTATGCTGTTTTAGAGGGCTGCCGCTGAATGCCTGATATGCTTGCTTTTTTTATGAGTTGTGATACTGCTATATTCATTCCAAAAAAAAGCTTTAGATAAAAATATTCAGCACTGAAACTTGGAACACCAACTAAGATAAATTGGATTTTTAAGTTTGTTCCAGAACTCAGGTAGTGTCAACGAATAATGCATAAACATTTTTCCTTGCTGAATGCATGTTTGGGTGCGCGCATACCAAATACCAAAGGATATATATTTTATAAAAAAAAAAGAATGCATAGAAATCACTTACTTGAATCTATGTACACCATGTCGTAATCGCTTCGACTATCTCATAAGCACCTGAATTTGAACGTGACGAAAAAAGTGCAAGTACTACGTTCTGCGAACAAGTGCAATAATTTATCATAAAAGGAAAGATAGCGGGTAAGGTTAAAAAAGACGGACGTGAGGAAATGTAGGCGCTTTTGTAGTCGTCAACGACAGACGACAACGACATGAAGCAGCTGCATAAGCGGTGAAGCGGTTTGAACGGTAGTGGAGCTGTTGCTGCCACCACCCATTGCCGCAGTTTGCGACGGTCCCACCTCCGTCCCAACTGCGTACGCGAATGCACCGCAACTACACTCGTGATTCATGTCGTTTTGACCCGACTATACGGATGGCGGCGCTACGCATTCCATTAGGGCAAAGCAGAGGACAGGAAACTTGTAATAGAAGTACTCAGGACTTATGAACCCTGCTGTAAAAAAAAAATAACGAAAGATCATGGTGTATAGTAGAGTCGAAACGACATGAAGCACGGAGCAGTTGCGTAAGCGGTTGCGCTTGAAGCGGTGCGGTGAAGCGCAGCGGTTAGGATGGAGTGAAGACCCTGCTGCCACCGTTCATTGCTCTGCGATGGCTCCACCTCGATCCCAACCGCTATCTCAACCGCCTCGCTTCGAGCGCAACCACTTACGCAATTGCACCGCGATTCATATCGCTTTGACTCAGCTATAACACAGGGTCGAGGTCGACTATACACCTTCCGATCGACGAACTCAAAAACCCAAAACTTGTACATACTTCATTTTTTTATTTATATTTATTACGTCAGTAGTCAAGAGTACATTGGACATTTCAAACAGATATACGTGTTACGAGCAGTTACAGGGGACGGGAATATTTAACACTACATATACGTACTTTTAAGTAATTAAGCTGTCGACTGACCAAATTTTTGCCAATCTTAAGATTCATATAGACAAAACAAGACAATCAAAACCTCGACTTCTCCAGCAATCGCAGACGTACATGGCCTTTTAAGTTTCAAAATCCTCGAATGTTTGGACGAAAATATGTTTTAGTCAAATTTCAGCAGCTTTTAGTACAACATACGGTAGAATAAAGGAAAAAGGGCCCATCAACCACAACTTTTTGTTGATTTTTTGTGAGTACGTAGCAGTTTCTGCTTTTTCGTTCACTACACTACGTTTCTTTTACTTGCTTTTCCTCGTAAATCCTAACCGCCGCAATCACGTGACGTGCACATGACGTAACTGCAGTGCGATCGATATGCGGTCAAATGTGATCATGAACCACGTCTTACCATGAACGTATAGAGCAAAAGCGCACTACAGAACGTGAGTAAAAAAGGGAGGTCCTACTGGAAGGAAAAAAAAAGATGGTTCTCCAATACAACTTGTATTGTGGTTTATTTCACCAACAATATCGACTATTATTAAAAGAATTAACGTCATCGGCTTTCTTTAATGCCTAAATTAAACGCGATGGGGGTATATCGATACGGATCGGATGAGAATGAGAAAATACAGCTAGAAGTTCATAAATGTGTATTTACTAGCATGTAAAATATGAGAAATGATGAAAATCAGCCGACGACGATGACCCGACGAAGGCTGACGTGGCACACACCGCTATGGGAGCGCGGAATTTCTCGCATGCATTCATTTGGCGAATTTCTTAGAATTTCCTCTTACTATACTGAAATATTTCCAATTGAAGCTATTTATTATGTTTTTTCTTGTAGTACAAGTGTTGTACTAACGACACGCTGAGTTGCACTTCTTTAAACGAAGAAAAATGGCATATCGCGGTACGAGAGGTGGTTTTGTATCCGTGTTTGTTTCCCGTGTCCAGTTACGTTCGATTTTTCTTTTTTGAGGACCAAGTACTAGTAACAATTATGATGGTAGCTATTTGGAACGTCATAACGATAGCCTTGTGGATGAACTCTCGAGCAAAGTTGCTGCTCTGAAGAAGGTAAGGATTAAAGTTCTATTTAAGATCTTAGGCCGTCCTGCAAAGAATTCTTAGCAATTTAGTGAAAGAGCATAGCAGCATTCCAATCTAATACTTATTTTTGACCAAATAGGTTTAGACAACTTGGAATTTTCGTCGAGATGGAGCGTTTTGTCATAATTCATAACGTTAAATAAGGTCTGACAGTTGGGAAAGTATAGGGGGAGGTGGCTCACTCAACCACGGTCTTATTTCTGGAAACTCTATCTTCCTTTTTTAGCTTAGTAGTTTTAGTCTCTATTTCATAGTTCATCTAAGACTTATACTTAGGTTCTAGGGCAACGACTGGCTTTGTTATTCACTTCCAGAAAAAAAGAGCGCGGTAGAGAAGCCCCCAACTATATAAACTTTACTCGACAACTTTATACTACATGTGCTTGAGACAAAACGACATGAAGCGAGGTGGAGTTGCATAAATGGTTGCGCTCGAAGCGGTGCGACATAGTGCAGCTGTTAGGATCGAGTGAGGACCTCTGTTACCACCGTTCATTGTTGTAGTTTGCGATGATCCACCTCGATTCCAACCGCTACCTCCACTGCGTCGCTTCGAGCGCAACCGCTTACTACTACCGCAGCTACACCGTGCTTCATGACGCTTTGACCCGACTATATATCGCAAATGTTCTGACTCCCAAAATTAGACTACGTATCAGCGTTGGCGACGGTGCTCCGCCATTTCTTCAGTAAAAGAGTAGTAGTGAAGATTAGCTAAATCATTAAGGGTTCTCTGACTTATAGCAGGTATTCTTCCGTTCTCAATGGGTACAGGGCCTATATATTTTGATCCGTTTTCAAATCTTCGATGATCTCATATAGGGAAACCGATAAGAATCGCTGCTGGTTGTAGTGATTGTTGTTTTTCCCAAGTTTCAACCTGGACTGATCCATGACTAGTAACTTTTCATGGGAATTTATTTACAAAGTTGGGTTGTGAAGTATTTTCGTAATGAACTCTTGCTTTCTTAATCGACTTCCCATTATCATTGGAATCAGTCAATTGGAACATCTGAGTGTGCTCTCGGTGACATTTCGATGACTAACCACGGTTCTTTTGATGGGAAGTCTTTCAAAGAATTTGTCAAGATGTTTTTTTTTTTGTTTGCGAACAAATTAATTTATAACTTGAATGTATGAGGTACAACAAAGGTTTATTGGTTTTATTGGTTTTTTTTGGAACGTATCCAACCCAGACCTGTTCTTTTAGTTATTTCAATAACGTCCAGTGTTTCTTTGAATTTCTAAGTTGTGTTTTTTTCTTACAAATACTGTAATGCGCGTTGTGCGCATAATCTGTTCAGGCATGCCGTCGTTTTCATAGCTGAAAGTTTTGTTACTGCCACCGAAGTTCAAAGTGTTTTTCTAAGGTAACAATATCAATCGGAGAAGATGTAAGAGAGCAGAACCGCTTACTAAATACTATGGATGATGACTTCGATTCCTCGAAAGGCTTGCTAGCGTCGACCATGAAACGGCTGGGAATTGTCAGTAAAGCAGGAGGTAAGCTATGATCTTAAAAGCAGTTTCAAATTCTGTTTTTGGTCATAAGCTGTGTTTTTATGTGAACGTTAGTATTTGCCACATTTATTCTTGATAAAACTATGAGCACCAAAGTAGCGTCGTCATTATATTGTATTGTTTCGCGAGGAATAACAAAAATACTTACGAGAAGCTCAGGCAGTTTCTGTAACCATGGGAATTCTCTGTTTTGGTTTTTTCACCAATCCACCATTCGTTTCATCTAGACGGTAATTGTTACAAATTCAAATGAACATCGTTCTAGTCATTTGAGATTTTTGTCAATTCTAGCCAAACTTTTTGAGACTCTCATTCTTAAACGCTGTTAAAGTTTTAAGCAAATTGTTAGTGTACTCTTTCTCTGAAACGTGTCTATAAACCTACTTATCTATTTGCAAGAAGTGATGATTTTGATTAGTTTTTAAAATAGCCCTCAGGAAAACTACGGACGTATTCTTTTGCTTTCATTAGGCCTGTGTTCGCGCGTGTACTAATATAGAGGAACGACATACAGTTCTTTTTTCTTTAGTTTAATGACCATTTTTCTTTAGTACTATGCGCGCAGTTTTTCAAGAGAAGAAAATTTGTTGCTGCTATAATGATGACATCACGTGAATGTATGATGTTAGATGTTTTATAATTTTTTTTTCAGGGAAAAACGTAATGTGTTACCTGGTTCTGTTCGCTTTATTCGTCTTCTTCGTTATATACTATCTAGCGAGGTAGCATGCTGTTGTTCTTTCTGGTTGTGGAATTGCTACGATTTGTTCGGAATTATATGTGATATTTTCACTAACTTTGGTGTCTGTTGATTTTGAAAGGTCTTACACCTAAGCAATTTTATACCTACGTATTGTGCTATTCTATACTCTTAGAACTGTGATTACTTCGAATAAGTTCCAGTGAACTTTACAATATGTTTATTTTCCTGTAGGTAGTAACACGGTGTATGTGGTGTGGATTAATTTACTTTTTTTCTCGAATATTTATCAAAAATAAAATTGTTTGTTGCAATCAAATGAACTATGGATCGGCAAACACTATTTTTTGTTCAGCTATACAGCGATAAGGGGCCGCGTACATGAGTGTGATTGTTACCTGCTTGCGGTGACCCCGTTTTTATAGTAGAGTCAAAAAGACATAAAACAGTTGGTTAATAAAGGCAGCATACCACGAATCTCTGGTGGTACGGATTTCAGGTGGAGTATTCGTATACGGGGTAGTAGATTATGAAGAGGGGGTGATTCCGTCCATTTCTTCCTAATTGCAGTAAAAACGGTCCGGAAGATACGGGTTCGGGCGTTCCGGTGCGCTATTTTCTACAAGAAGTTCGATTGAAGCGCGCCAGCCTTGTGCACGCGCCGCATCTTCGGGGCCGTTTTTCAAGGCAATTAGGAAGAAATGGACGGAATCACCACCCTCTCCATAATTTACTATCCTGTATACGAATACTCCACATGAAATCTGTACCACCTCAGATTCGTGGGGTGATGACTTTAAGCGGCTGCACTTGAAGCGGTGCGGTGGAGCGTAGCGGTTAGGATCGAGTGAGGACCCCTCAGATTCGTGGGGTACATTTACTGCTGCAGTGCGCGATTCTCCCACTTCGATTCCAACAGCTCTCTCCACGGCACCGCTTCAACGCAGTCACTTACACAACCGCACCGTGCTTCATTTCAGTTTGAGTCGACTATACCAAATGGAATCAAGTGTTTGAGTACACGCTCTGTTCACGTATGTATGTAACTTACAAAGTTGTGTGGCGGAAGTTACATAGATATTGCAAAAAGGTGCAGTCGTTGACCTCACTGCCAATGCGCAACCCAAATAAGCCATATACCTAGTGCGAGTACGAAATCCTTGATAACCACAGTCCGTTTTGTTGTCCTGACTTGTCGACATATTGTCCGGATATTGTCGACACGAAGGTGCTTAGGTCGTTAGGTGTTCAGTTCACATTAGACGTCAAGTCTCGCAGTGAGGAATGGATGGATTCTGTACGGGCTGTAGATCGAGAAGATTGGGCAGAGCCATATTCAGCGACAACAGATGCGGATAAGCGCTGAAGGCGATAACACCATCCACCGATTAGACGACTACAAGCTAAATAGTAGAGTGGTAATCAAAGGCAATTTTCGAACGGGCCACATCGGAAGAGGTATGTGGCCATAGAAAAGTCGTAGGAAAAAAATTAAATGATCGATAAGTGGTTTCTGAGTGGCTTTGATGAAAACATAGAACCAGGACTGAGTTCAACACAGATTTTTAGTAGGTTCAGAAAAAAATGTCTCGAAAAATTCACCATTCCCGAGGCTCATAGCCAAAAAGAATTCATGTATGAATTGCAGGAAACAATTTAATTTTGAGTTATTAGTCTTTTAAGTGCAGCTCTAAGGTTATTACTTTCTTACAAATATTGGTCTAACAGGGAATCGAATCCCATTGTCGCCGCTGTGTTATATGTGTTCTGTTCCCACTTCCTTTTTTTTATCTTCACGATAAGAGTGTGCCACTATCAATGAAAGCAAATTGTACATTAAATTTCTCACTTCCTGATACATTATGTCTTTTTCTAACTACGACATCTCCTCTTTCTTCTTCTCTCATTTCCTCTCCTCTTTACCTTGGGCTTGACTTTGCGTGTTTCACTGCATCGTTTGACTGAGTGTGAAGAGTTGCTTCGTCGGACAAACTGATCAGTTTCGGTGCTCGTGACCCATATAATTGATTTTTTCGGAAATATTTAATATAATATATGTGCGCTAATATTATGTATATACTTGTGAAGTGATCCTAATCATCCGTGAACATCGTTGTTTCCCAAAGTTCAGCCAAAACCGATCTTTCTACACGTTTGTACAATTTCGAGCAGCATTCCCCACATCATTAGCGAAACGAAGATGGTGTAAAATGATAGCAGCTATCAATTTATTTTTATTTTTAATTTTATCGAATTCAAATTCAAATCATCGCACTACTTCTCGAGAGTAACAATGTGCACTTTAGGTGAGGTAATACCATTCTGTCGGAGTGCTCTTCTCACGTCATCATAACGTTACTATAGAATGGAAGAATTAGAATCGGAAACCTGCTGTATAACTTACGAGGAACCTTTAGTCTTTAAGGAGGGATACCTCGTTTGCACAATGCTTCAGGGCTTCTTAAAGTAGATAAAGATGAGACGCATCGGAATACACCGTTTTCGCGATACTTCTAAGGGTTTTGAAACAGTGTATACATGGGAAATCATAATTTTTCGAAATTCTACTTACTCTACGACTGTTCTCCCATTTATTTTTATTCAGTCCTGTTTAGGACCACTCTTGTAAAGAGCTTGTAGATGACAATAAATAGATGACAATGACAATTGAACAATAAAAAAAGGTCTTTTTATTTTTTCATTGATTAAAGGCAGCGCCTAACGAAACTAACGACTTCGGATCCCTTCGCGAAGGTATAGAGATGAGGTATATGCACGAGTATGAGCATGAACCTGCTGAATCCTCAGCATTAATCCAGAAAAAGGAACGTATAGTAGCCTTGCGTGACTTCGTGTATGTGTGAAAGATGAAACCTATTTGGCGATAAAGCGCAGGAGGCTCCACCGCTGTTCAGTAAACGAAATCCATCTACTACAGATCAAATACGTAGCAGGAGAGCTATTCTTCCCGCACAATCAGGGATGTTCACGTTTCATCAACTACAGTAGCTTGCTTCGTTTAAAAGATGGGATAAAGACTTTTCATACGACTTCTTCTGGATTACCAAGTGCAATCACGCACATAATCGTTAAATACACCGTAATACTATTTTTTCGAGGTAAGTTCCGAACATCGTCAATTTCGTGATACACTTTTTTTCAGGGAACCATGCATTCCAACATATAGCCTGTCAAAAGAAAGGTTGTTGATAAGTTCTGAGTGTAGGGTCCTTAGATTTGAAACGTAATCGTGATCCGAACCGAACCAACCTTCATAACCGTGCTGACATCTTCCACTTTTCCTGGGACTACATATTTATCTTTGCTCAGATGCTGTAGATGGAAGTGAACGTGAGTCGTCGATGATTTTCCCCATTCTCCTTCTCTATCCACTGATTGTTTCATCTGTTCTGTTCGGAGGAACTCATTCTTGTCTCGTGCCTGGCTATTCCTGCCTCTGCAGGTTCGGCCAATATTGCTGTTCTCCTCTCATTGAAGTTTTTCTCTTTACAAAGTCTCCCAAGCCAGGATGTAGGCTAGAACTTTGCCTGCTGCTTCGTGAGCTTCACAGTGACGTATCTGCTGGAGATCGAGAGGTTCCGGAAACAGGAGTCTCTTGACGGCTTTAAAACTCTCCACGTTACTCGTGCAGTCGTGAAGGTATTCTACGGACAGGTCGTAAGTTTTGAGTTGCGTTTTTTTCTAAACATAACGATAACGAAACGAAATCGTTCTACTTAAAAACACTTACTGGCAATTTGCTTTGCGAACTTGGGAACCTTCTAACTTTTCTGTGAAAATATCATCGCCCTCTTCGATTAGGATAAATATTCATCATCAAACGAGGTGATGATCCGACCCTGTTGAACTACAGTACAACATCCGTCAAGCAAAAGATGTTACTAACGATAATGCAGTCAATTTCATTATGTCATTCTTCGGGCGACTCCCACGCACAGCGTGCGAAAGGTGAAGGATAAAGTGTCTGGTGTCAGTCCGCGCGCCGCCACGTTCACTTGAATTCAGGATCGGTTGAGGTTTACGAACACGTGACTACCATGTACAGTGACTTGCAGTGGCTAGCCGATGAGTCAAGTCAGTGGATTTATCCTCCTAGACAAGCCTGGTACCAATTTATCGACCCCGGAGGGATGAAGGGTTTGGTTGGCACTGGAGCGGATTCGAATCTTTTATCGATCGCAATGAGAGCGGAACCTCTCACCAATCCGTTACACACGTGCAGCATAGGAGGATTCTTCAGATTGTGAGTTATCATGAATGATCTTAATCGAAATAGTAGGGGCAGAAAGGCTCTGACTCCATTCGTTCCATTGCAGGCTCCGAGCTTCGATATGAGTCTTTTTTTCTGAAATTCTTCTGGATCCACTCGAGGTGCTAAAATGATCAAGAATCAAGTTGTAGTCAATTTTCTCTGTATTGTGATGCTCCTAATATAGTTGTTAGAGCCGATAATTAGCCACATCTCCTTATCCCTGAAGTTCCTCTTTCACTTACGAACTCATCGTCGGCTAGTTACGAAGCTACGAGGCGTGGTTACAACTGGAGAATACGCCCCAACTAAAACTTCCAGGGATCTGCTTTGGGACGTTGGTCCATTTTGGGGGCGGCTTTCATCTCTGCTGTGATGGGGCTGGCTCGTATGTAGTACTGTGTATACATCTTACACCTCAGTTCGGCCGAAGCGAAAATTCAGACGAAGAGAAAAAGGAGGCGGTTCAGAGTCCCACCCAACAATTAAAGACATCACCCCACGAATCTGAGGTGGTACGGGTTTCAGGTGGAGTATTCGTATAATGCATAGTAGACTATGGAGAGGGGGTGATTCCGTCCATTTCTTATTAATTGCCGTAAAAAATGGCCCGAAAGATGCGGCGTGTGCACAAGGCTGGCACGCTCCAATCGAACTCGTTGCGGAAAATAGCGCGCCGGAACGCTCGAAACCGTATCTTGCGGGCCGTTTTTTACGGCAATTAGGAAGAAATGGACGGAACCACCTTCCTCTCTATAATCTACTATCCCTCCGTATACGAATACTCCACCTAAAATCCGTAACACCTCAGAGTCGTCGGGTGATGCCTTTAAGCTCCAGGTGCCCAATCCGAAAGGATGCGACGCTCACCTGTGATGTAATCCTTTCGTATTCGAACCTACATTCTTAGGATTAGAACCTAACAAATTGCTAACGAGCTTTTCATTGGCCAGCACTGTTCCCTGCTTTAGAATGTTTCCGCTTTTAATTTAAGACATGTACAAATAAACTCATCACAAATAGTCATCTTAACATTTTGTCTCATGATCAGATATGTATACATAACTTTAAAAAAAATATAAAAACACATAAAAACATATGACTATAAAAACAACGGTGGAGTTATATCCGCAACTCGTTCCATAGGTTCCGTAAGGTGATCGTAAGTCCATGAGCTTTGACTCATAGCTCATCTTTCTAAAAAATTCAACACTCAGTAAACTATTTATGTTGAGAAATAAAATCTTTGAGTTGGTTTCATTTCATAAGTAGCAAACATAACTTTCGATCCTCCTTAGTGAAACTGAGTTAAACGATCATTATTAGTGCTGAATTATTGACAGAAATGTATATTAGGGTCCTTTTTATGAGTGAAGAAATCGAAAAGAGACTTTCAAATATGCGAAAAAAATCCTAGAAGTATCCGATATCTCTAACGCTTCAACTGAGTGAAGGACTTCGAAAAGAATTTGACTTAAAAAGTAATGGCAACGAACAGTGATGAAAATCCCAGCTTACAAGTATCACTCCACGATATCTGAGGTGTTGGAGTCTTGTTGTATAAAATTCGGGCGAAATTCTATGGTGAAGGGGGCGGGGTCTGATTCCATCCATTACGGTTTTTTTTTGTTGTTATGGCACACTATTTTCTACAAGCAGGTCGTCTTGAGCAAGCAAGTATCTCTAACGCTTCAACTATCGGGACCGTTTTTTACGGCAATTAGGAAGAAATGGACGGAATCACCCTCCTCTCCGTAGTCTCCCATCCCGTATACGAATACTCCATCTGAAATCTGCACCACCTCAGACTCGTGGGGTGATGCCTTTAAATGTCAGTCGCGGTCATGTCAACCATCATGGATCATCCCTCGCACTTTTGCGCTATTGCATCGTAGATACTGGATATCAACGATGGGTATTTCCTAGATAACTTTTTCTCTACTTGTTCGAAAAATCATAGATTTAATCAAAACGTGTGACTTAAATGTGCTTCTCCGATTCTTAGCTATGAACCTTTCTAGATAACTTTTTCTCTACTTGTTCGAAAAATGTCGAGTTATACTCGGGAGACATTCATCATATTAAATGGTTCTTTGAAAAAAGACGTGACGTGAAGTGCAGCTGCGCGTTGGTAACCACAATCTCGAAGGAAAACGGTAAATATTCTCTAGTTAACTATCCTGATGAAGAGATCGACGGAAATACGGTAAAAGGTCTTATAAATCAAGTGTGACCCTTTCTTTAATTATTTCCTCATATAATTGCTAAAGAAGTACGCAGTATCTTACCTTTTTGTCTTTTTTCTCATCTTTACCCGCCTTCTTTTTTGTGTCTTTCTTCTCCTCTTTGTCGGTTTTCTTCTTCTCATCCTTCTCTGCTGTCTTCTCCTCCTTCTTTTTGTCTTGCTTGGTCTCTTTTTTACCATCTTTCTTAGGCTTTTCTTCTCTTTGTCGGTCTTCTTCTTCTCATCCTTCTCTGCAGTCTTCTTCTCCTCATCCTTCTCTGTTGCCTTCTCCTCCTTAACTTTGTCTTGCTTAGTCTCTTTTTTCGGGTCTTTCTTAGGCTTCTCTTCTTTATCCTTCTTCTTTTCTTCCTTTTCTTTCTTCTTTGTATCAACTTTCTTCTCAGTCTTGCTCTCTTTCTTGCTATCCTTAGCTTTTTCTGTTTTTTCATCCTTTTTCTTTTCTTCGGTCTTATTACTTTCTGCTTCTGTTTCTTCCTCGGACGTTTCTTCCTTGTGGGATTTCTTTTGTTTTGTTGGTGCATCCTTAGCTGCTTCTCTTCCCAATTCAAACTAAAAATAAATTGATTGAATAAGTAAAAAAATAAATGAATTGATTGAACAAATGGTATATGAAAATAAGATGAAATAAAATGAAACAAATCGAATGAAATTATGGATAAAAAGAATCGAATTCATGGTTTTCTGCTCTTCCGAAAAGCAAACAGGCACATTAGTCAGTAGCAAAAAACGGTACTCACCGAATTCAAAGCACTAAATTCGTTCAATGCTCGCTTCATTCCATCTATAATTTGCGGTACTAGAGGGTAGAAATATTTGTTGTTCTTGTAATTGTTCTCATTGTTAGTCAACAAAGGATCAGCATCCGTATCTGAAAAGAAAGGTATGAATCATAAGGATTTCGAAAAAAAAAACAGCTTTTTTCGCCTGTTTTTGCATGGGAAAAATAAACGGATTAAGGCGTAGTTAGGGATGGTAGGCAGTTCTGAAGTTTCAAAACTACGTTTCAACATGTCGAGATTCAAGGACAGTCGAACATGGGCAATAGTTCTGAAGTTTTCCCTCATTTTTCCCTCAAAGAACATTTTGAGGATACTGGGTAGCAGCAAGGATAATTCCAAAGGATAAATTTACTACATCCATTTGACATTTCTTCTTTCTACATGAATTTCTTTTCTTCTTTCTACATGAATTTTATGTCTTTTAACGGTGTTTTTAGAAATGTTAGTCTTCCAGAAATCCGTCTTGTGCATTCATGGGACAGTAGTTTCCAAGATTCCACCGAGAAATATTCAAAAAGAAGCATCCTTTTAGATGTAGAACTTCCTTTCACTAAATCCAGAATGTTAACATCAACGCTTTTCTTTGAAAAAGAAAACAAATATTTTTTTGGAAAATAAGAGTACAATGCAGTCAGTGTATGGGGAAATTTTTGACTGTTTGTTCTCTGGGGCAGTCAGTAGCGATCAGAATATTGTGTCCGAGTCATCATAGCGAAAACACGACACATCTACAAATCCATGGTCAAGGGCGCGGGACTAATGGAAACACACTTAAAGGCATCGCCCCACGAATCTGAGGTGGTACGGATTTCAGGTGGAGTATTCCTATACGGGATGGGAGACTACGGAGAGGGGGTGATTCCGTCTATTTCTTCCTAATTGCCGTAAAAAACGGCCTGGAAGATGCGGCCCCGCACAAGGCTGGCGTGCTCCAGTCGAACTCCTTGTAAAAAATAGCGCATCGGAATGCTCAAAGCCGTATCTTGCGGGCCGTTTTCTACGGCAATTAGGAAGGAATGGACGGAATCACCCTTCTCTCAATAATCTACGATCCCGTACGAATACCATCCATTGGAAGTCCGTAAAACTCCAGATTCGTGGGGTGATGCCTTTAACGGAGTTCGGCAATGGTAAAGAGGTGAAAAGTGGCTTCTTGCTCCTTTACCGGTGCTCTTACACTGAGGGACTCTGATGGTCCCCATACAACCGATCCCAGGATTTGTTGATGTTTTGTTTTGAGTTGCAATGCATCCAAATTACGTTCCTAACTCTAGATACAACTGGAGAGACTCCACTTTAGAGATTTTCGAGCCAAACCCTGCCTCTAAACGGGAGAAACGCTGGAGAAGAAGAAGAAGAAGGAAATAGAATTTTGGGGAATTCCCAACCCATGTTGCAATCTATATTCAGAATTTTGGTGGATAGATGTGCGACAGAGGAATACAGTATGCATACTTACCGAGGAACAGAATTCGAGGAATATAGCCTCCATCGGGGGCGTATTTGTCATCTTCAGGCTCATCGTCGTCTTCTACATTGACCATCACGAATTTTTTCGAGAGTTCAATCAGTTCTGGAGTCTTGAACGATGTTTTGAACTCGTTCTTTAGTCCTGAAAAATTTGAACAGTGTGATTTTTTGATGAAAATAAATCTGGATGAAACAATATGTAAGCATTCAACATTTGATTTCAGGTATTATAGGTTTACCTTTTCATTTCAGGTATCAGGAAAAATCCGTGCCCATTTATTACCAGTACACCAATTCAGATCTCATTGTTTATATGGTAGGGTCATCACGACATAATGCACAAAGCAGTGAAAGCGGTCCGAATCGAGTTGGGACCGTCGCGAACTGCAGCGAAAAATGGTGATAGTAAGCGTCGTCCGCTGACTCCAACCGCTACGCTCCTCTGCGCCGCTTCGAACGCAACCGCCTACGCAACTGCACCGTGTTTCATGTCGTTTTGACCCTACTATGACTCCGTTAAAAATTTTAATGTGTTATTACTTCAAAAATGACTCAATGCTTCGAAAACCGGGTTAGTGACTCACAATCTTCCAAGATTCAATAAATTTTTGCCTTAAATGGTTTCATTGTTATTAGTACTCATTTTATTTACTGTAAGACAACCTGTGATTGGTAATCAAAGTTATACCTATTGGTAGAAGAATGAGATAAAAATGCACAATGTTAAGAAGAATACTCAGGGTGGGCCTCGTCAAAACAGGGACAATTTGAGTAGTTCTGAAAATTCTAAGGATTTCTGTCTATATGAAAGTAATAGTTACATGATGCCTATATAATAGGTCGGATGTGACACATTTTTTCTTTTGGAAATTTCTTAGATACTGTACACTGTAAATGGTGCTGATGTGAGTCTCCTATTTTTAGAAAACGGGTTTACAGTTGCAGTCCAAGCGGAAAATTGTGATTTCCTTACTGCGCTGCGCTATTTTTAAGACCTATCTACTATTAATGTTTGGTCGGTGAGATCCTCAGTTAAAGGCATCACCCCACGAATCTGAGGTGGTACGGATTTCAGATGGAGTATTCGTATACGGCATCGTAGATTATGGAGAGGTGGGTGATTCCGTCTATTTCTTCCTAATTGCCGTAAAAAGCGGCCCGGAAGATGCGGCGCGTGCACAAAGCTGACACGCCCCAGTCGAACTCCTTGTAGAAATAGTGCGCCAGAACGCCCAAAGCCGTATCTTCCGGGCCGTTTTTTACGGCAACTAGGAAGAAATGGACGGAATCACCCTTCTCCTTAATCTATTATCCTGTATACGAATACTCCACCTGAAATCCGTACCACCTCAGATTGTGGGGGGATCCCTTTAACTACAATCTCGATCCGGAAACCAAAAACCGATGAAGCAGTCGCAGCCATCCGCAAGCGCTTGAAAACGACATTGGTTTATATGCAAGCGTTCACACCTGTTGCATCACAAATCAAAATGTTCCGAGTGGAATGTGAATAATATTATGAGTAAACATAAACAAAAACAGTCCTTGAATACTAAAGTTACTGGTACCTTTGCAAGCTCCACACCATGTTTTATGAATGAGGAAGAAAATAGGTTTGTTGAGATCCTTTGCAACTCCAATAGCTCGGTCCCATTCGACCCAGTCAATCTCATCAGTGAAACCTATAAAGAAAACTTCAATAATGGACAGAAAGAAACTGGATAGATGAAAAAAGATAAAGTAAAAAGGTAAAGTAGAAGTAAAAAGTGCACAGGTCATTATTCAATTCGTTTGTGGATGCGCCACCGAGTTCACTTCAAAATCAGAATTATTTCAATCATATCAAATCAAATCAAATCAATAATCAAATAGACCAATGCTAAAGACATCCATTAACTGATCTTAGTTGTGCGATGATTGCACACTTTTTTCTTACGAAGGATGCATATTTTGCACAACGTCTAAAATCCCTAAACCCAAGTAATCGTTACTGATTAAGGTAATGGTTCGTAATGAACACGTTCCCAGTCGTATTAGTGGACTTTTTTTTTGAGATCTGTTCTGTAACTAATTACACTCGCAGGCTATCGCTTTCTCGCCGACAGTAAGTAGGGAAACACCGGTTTCACCACACTTTTTCGGGAGTCTTTGTTGCGCGGGTTTCTTTTTATATTTTCCGTACCGTTTTTCAACCAGCGGAGAAAGCATTCTCACTTGTGGTGGAGAAGAACCGAAAGTGGTTCCAGTAGGTAGCAACAGCAATAAGGACACGCGCACCGTCGACGTGGAATTACGTTACGTCGAGCGAATCGGCTTCGATCAGAGCAAAACAAAATTGGGAAAAGGAATGAACGCGGGTCAAGCGGAGAAAAAGCGCGCGTTGCGTCAAACGTGTCGCGCTCACTCGGTTGGACATATTTGGCGGCAGAGGACGGCTTGTCTGATCCCGCATACAGTATCAGAAGCAGATCGAAACATACAAGTCGTCGATTTCTACGTACTGCTATAAACAACGAGGAAAAATATGAATTTTAACATTGGTATTCCTACAATTTTCTTCTCTACTATAGCCGGCTCAAAACGACATGAAAAGCGGAGACAGTTGCGTAAGCGCTGCGTTCGAAGCGTTGCGGTGGAGGTACAGTGGTTGGAATCGAGGTGGGACCATGGGGAACTGCAGGGATGGATGACGGTAGCGAGAATCCTCACGCGACCCCAACCGCTGGTTCCACCGCGCCGCTTCGAGCGCAGCCGCTTGCGCAAATGTTCGTGGTTCATGTAGTTTTGACTAAACTACATGCAGTCTTTTTCTGTAGTAAAGTGAAAGTCTAGAAAACTCCAAGTTATTACCTGCAACCGGCTAATGCATATCCAAGGAAATTCACTTCGTACTCCAAAATTATTGGAATAGGAAGAAACAAGAACAAGAACAAGAGAATACGCAACTTCGACATCGCACGCGCAGAACTCCCTGCTAGAATTATTATTCCATTGAGTACGCAACTGAACTCTGACTGGAGCAGAAAATAAATACCAATAACCTCTATTAAAAATCCCGAAATGCAGTCAAGCTTAGAACTTAGGTCTTACGGTTTTAGTCCGCCGAAGGGGAAAGAAATTCTCCACGACAGATGTTCTTTGGTTCTTGTACTTTTCACTTTACACCATATTTATATTGTTATTATTATTATAGGAAAGGTTATATTATTATGTGTTATATGTATATTATTATATGTTGCTGTTTATGTATATTATTATATGTTGTTATATTTATATTATTATATGTTATATTATTTTAGGAAAGGTTTTTAGGAACTACTAATACACTTCAAAAATTCTGTTCTATTCTTTAAAAACTTGGATTAGGTGAAGAGTGCATGGCTGTTGTCAGAGAATCTGCGAACAAAATTGCTGTGCATGGCGTTTCACGACCTATTTGTTTGCACATATGCTTTCTCTTTGTTTAACATACAAGTTGATATTCACCAAATTTTGCTACATTACGGTAGAAAAAGCCACAGGATCCCCAGACAAGATTTCTATGTTAAGTTCTGGTTCAACTGTAAAATAATACTCAAAGATGTGGTGTAAAATTTCAACGTTAAAATTGAAATCCTTGGTAGATGGACTTTTTTCCTTGCAAAATCAATGCCATTTCCATGCCATGGAATCCCTGGAAGAAACTCCTCAACATGTGAAGTTTTTCAGTTCAAAGAAATTCAAAAGTACTGGAATAGTATATCTCGACGAACTACTGGAAAGTTCAGTTCTATTAAATTTCTCTTGTGTAGAAGCACTCCAACCCTTTAGTGTTCCACGTCATCCTTTTGATATTATACGATGACAAGCATTACGCTTGGGATTCAGTACAAATTGCTTATGTTTCGGTGTTTACCCTTTTGGTAAACATACGTACTCCTACTGATGCTACTTTTATCCATTTCATTTACTTCCTAACGATTTCGTCCGCAACTCGCCCTACATTGAGTGAGTCGGCGGAAAAGCGAAAACGAGCAGTTCTCACCCTTTCCGTCCCAAAAATCCAGCGGAAAAAAGTAATGAGCAGCTCCTGAATGAAAACTTCGTATGACGATCCAGAACGATAGGGAAAATGATAAAATGACTTAGCGCCCCCTCAAATTCTAATTTAATTCAAATTATTTAGTTTTCTAATTTTAATTATTTCGTTTTTCAACTAGAACGTAATTTATTTAATTAAATTTTCGATTATTTTATGATGTATTGGGACAATATAATGGAAATCTATTACTAAACCATCACACTAGAACAACTGATACTACCGAGAAAACTCTAAGGAAGTCATGAAGGTACGCAAGTCGCTTTGTGTTTTCGTTGACGATAAAGTCGCCCTGCGGACTGCTCATCCCTGTATTTTCTGGATTTGTGAGGCGGATTTTTCCTAGTTTTTACTATGATACTTGTCTACTTGTGATCTACACTCTGAACATCATCCATCACTTACTCTAGTGGTTCTAACCATGGAAATTTCCGCGAACGGTACCTTTAGCTGTGCTTCAGGCAGAGATTGAAGAAATTGGGAAACGACTGAGGTTCTAGCTATGTATCCAAGTTTTCTACGAGAAAGAAAAAAAAACATCGAATGCTGATTTTTCTTTTTGCCATACAAAAAGAGCTCTAAAATAAAATGTACGCTACAAAATTAAGAAAATTACAAAATTAAAAAGTAATGAAAAGTTCTAGCTTGAAGATTTGCTGAAGTTTTTACCTTGTCCTCTCTTCAAATTTCTATACTTTAAAGTAGTTAAAAAAACAAAAAAAAAAGAGATAGATTGAGGAAACTAACCATGTGCAAGCGGATTCTCCTTCTCTTTCTTCTTCTTTTCTCCATATACAATAGAAATTATGGCGACGAGAATGAGGAATAACTTCATTCTGGAAAACGGAATGATGCAATAGGGAGAAGAGAGCGGGAACGCAGAACGACGGTGGTGGTGGCGGTGGTGGTCTCAGTGAGCGCTGGACAAGTTGAAACGTTCCATGCAAGGTTACAGTTCAGTTTTACACCGCCAACACAACCATTTCCATCCGAAACGTCAAAAGAAAAAGAAAAAGAAGATTTTCAAAGTGGTTTCGATGGTGATGCATTAGTTTTTTGCTGGCGTTTAGTGTCGTGATCGTGCAAAACTACACACACACACACATAGATATAAGAGGTCGAGGACAAATCTACAATGTAGTTCACGATGGCGAAATGAGAAATGCGTTCTGTTGACCTTGACACGGAACGGAATCTCAGAAGCAGATCAATAGGGTGGAGACGGGAACCAGTAGACTTGAATCGAACCGGTATTAATGGAAGAGTGTGACAAATGCTAATGCTTTTCTCCGATTTCCCCCCAATTTTCTCGTCCAACTCTCTGGAAACTTTGGAAACTTTGTAAATAAGTAAGTAAGTAACTAAGTAAGCAATAAGTAAATATCTAAGTGGTTACCTCGGGTAGAAAATGAATACGAAGATCTCCTACGAGAAATTATCACAGGAAAACTTCTCAGGAACTGCTATACTTCAAAAATTCCTTTCTATTCTCCAAAAATTTGGATTAAACGTAGTGCAAGGTCGTTGAGTGCAAAGTTTGTTGCAAAGTTTCCTTTCTATTGAGGTTCTCGAATAAAGGCAGAGATCAATGAGAAGGTAATGCGGATAAGAGTTACGATGGATTCGTAGAAGTCCAGGAAGTCGATTTTTGTCAAAAATGGAACTAAAAAGTCGAGGCGAATAAAAATACCACTAAAATACATATGAGACTAATAAATTTAAATACAACGACTAAAAATCAGAATAATATTTGAAAACAATAGACATTTTAGTAGAACCATGTACTAATGAAATGTTTAAAATAATAGTATTAATATTGAAATGTCAGTAAGCTCTTTTTCTTCTTTTTTTTTTTAGCTTTTCTTTCTTCCTTGTTTTGGGTTAGGTTAGCGAGTATCTGATTTGTGAGCATCTGATATATTAAATTCCTCGAAAATTGTAAATTATACTAACTTCTCTTCTTCCTGAAATTCATAGAAATGGCATTTTTTTTAGTAAAGAATAGCATTTGGCAACCAATAAATCCAGAAAATTCTTCCGAAATGATACTGAACAAACACAGAACATAGAAGTTAGTTTCTGAGCCTAATAAAGTGCGATACGAGATGTAAAATATTTATGAATATTCTCGAAATAACTGTATTGAACCACAAACAATGAAGTATTGATTTTCTGTTGAACAGTTGGGAGCAGACACTAGGATTTAGTTGGCAAAACATTTCTATTCATCATTGAATCGGTTTTTCTGGGAATCGCTATCGATCGATAATTCCGACGTATACAAATAAGAAAAAGTTTACGAGAAACGAGTTTTCGGAGAATTGGAAGAATTCCGAAGCGTTTCTTGTGAGTGGACAAGTGGCTTTTAACAGGCTTCGACATAGCGATCGGAGAGAGCGGAATTTCTGAATAGTACTTTTAATTTACATCTTATTTATTTATTAGTTTTCATTTATTTATTTATTTTACTCGTTTCATTTCGTTTCGTTCATCTCGTTTCCACTTGTTATCGAAAAGAAATCCTTTTTTCAACAGGAATCGTCTCGAACACGTATTGCCTATCACTCACGATCGTTGAACCTAAGTGCATGGTTCAAAAATAAGATAAAATTTCAAAAAAAGTTAAATTAAAAAAATGTCAGTGATTGCGCTCGCGGAAATGTTTGATGTTGGATTTTTTCCAGTAGTAGATATCACTTGTAAATCGTGCCCTCCCCAGTGGCGGGGATGTTCGACCAATGAATATCCAGTAATACGAGGCCTCAGGAACACCGCAGACCTCAGTTTATCCAACGAAACAACTCTTTACACTCAGCCCGTTAGAGAATTCAAAGCGCCTCAGGTGGATTAGCAATGAATTTACAAGTAAACACAGATTCAGTTGTTTCTATTGTAAATAGTTTAATCGTAAGGTAAATTTATGTCCCCTGGATTTGTAGGAGGTGTTTCTATTGTCAACACTGAAAACGTTGTCCTGAACCCCAGAGGAAGGGACGCAGGTATTTTCCTTTGCTACTTCCCACCCGTATACTAGTGAGAAGTAGCAAACGAAAATACCTGCATCCCTTCCACTAAGCTCTGTTCCTTATTAAAAACTTACGCTAATGTATGACCTTGAGGGAAAGACATGACTTTTTTTTTGTGCGCACTAGCGATTGCTCTCGCTGCAGTTCCTAAGGCGCCTTTAAAGGCATCACTCCACCAATCTAGGTGTGATTTCGTGGGTATTCTATACGATGGGAGCTATGGAGAAAGGGGGGGGGGGTCATTCCGTCCATTTCTTCCTAATTGCCGTAAAAATCGGGCCGGAAGATACGGCTTCAGGTGTACTGGCGCACTATTTTCTGCAGGGAGTTCGACTGGAGCGCGCCAGCCTTGTGCGGCGCCGCATCTTCCGGGCCGTCTTTTACAGCAATTAGGAAGAAATGGACGGAATCACCCTCCTTTCCATAATCTGCTATCCCTTGTAAGAATACTCCACCTGAAATCTGCACCACCTCAGATTCGTGGAGTGATGACTTTAATGCAGGCTAATGTACATTGACAGCTTTTAGTGTGAAAATAATAACTATTATTTTAAAAAAAAAACCTTTGTTTCCAGAATTAAATTTTAAATTTTTTAAATTAAGAGTTTGATTATTTCTTATAATTAGTCAAAATTCACCCATTAAGAAGTCACACGTTTCCTGAAAAGTCGTACTAAGAAAATCTTTCACGCTATTTCTTTCCTTTGGATCATATGATGTGGGGTGTAATGAGTTAAAATGGAAGGGCATTGAGAAAAGAAATGGAAGAGTCTTCAAAAAACGATTTTTTTCCGGACTTACCTTTCAGTTCTGTATTTATTTCTATATAGTTCAAGAAACCTCTTTTTGAAATATTTATTCTTGTCAAACTTGGATACTAAATACCTCGTAATGTGTGCATAGCTATTTCAGGTGACGCAAGAAGATCATCTAGAGATGGTCCCATGAGTTACTTAGTTAGTCTGTTAGCACATCATTATACAATAAATCAAAACTTTTATGATTTTATCCAGAAAAGAGTTTGGAATGATATTGCTCTTAAAATTTAAAATAGTCTCTGGCGTATCAATCCACCTGGGATGCGCCAACGCGTTTTTACTTCGATTCGTAAGCATTGAGGTTCTTGGAACGGGTGTTGGTTTATACAATGACTTGCGGGGGTCAGTTGATAATCAAATCAGTGTTTTTATCCTCCCAGATGAGTCTGGTACCAGTTTATCGACCCCGGAGCGAAGAAAGGCTTGGTTGGCACTAGGACGGTTTCTAACCATTCACCGTATGGCTACAGCGGACCTCTCACTGACTGCACTGGATTCGCTCTCTTTTTTTTCGAAAAGATTCTTGCAAATTAATAATCTAATAATTAATATAACAAAAACAATTAATGGTTACAACTAATAACTATAATTAATAATCAATCATATTTTAAGCTATGGATTTGCTATGACTTCGGATGCGGTCAGTAAAATCTCCGCACATCAGCAAGAAGGATTTCAACGGCTTTTATCTTCGTTGACCTATTTTTGCGTCTAGAGAGTGTTTCTTGAGAAACAAAAATGTTGTCGTAGTAGTCAAACTGGAACAAACAAACAAGCGAACCTATGTGGAACTAGGACAAACGAACTGGAAACAACAACTACTGCGAATCTTAACCAATAATATAGGCAATGTTATGTGAAATTATTAGGATGAATATAAGAAACATAGCTCTAAGGACAAGGAATTTTTCGGTGCATTTTGAAGGACACTTCTTCTAACATTTCTCCCCCCCCCCCCCCCCCCCCCCCCCGAGAACATTTTAATATCATCAAGAACGAAGCAAAATCCACAGTATCTAAGACTTTTTTCGAAATCTGTCAAAGGAGACTTGGATTCCGGCTGCATGTATGGATTTGGGGCTTTAATCAATTCCATAATTTTCACAGTGAATGGTTAAGTGAAGTGTACACGTTCTCGCAACGATTTTACACGGAGAGAAAACACTACAAGGACGTTACTGAATGAAGTTTTTGGAATTCCATGGTTAGTTTCAGGATTTGGCGTTTTTTTAATGGTATTTTTGAGGAAAAAGAAAAAAAAGAATTGAGAACATTTTAAAGTTCTAGCATATTCGGGTTACGGATTCTCAAAAATGAGGCAGCTTCGAGTTCAGTGACAAAGTTTGTGTATCGTTTAAGAAGTTGAAGTGTCTTACTTAAAATAAAAAATCCTGTAAATTTGTTTTTTTTTGTATCGTAGCCTAAAAGTAAGCCGAGCATAACTCTCTAGCTATTTTCGTCTTCCTCAAAGATATGGTTCAAAGAAAAAATGGATAGAAACCTTCAACTTCGCGAAAATATGAAAATATGCGCTCTGTTGAGAAAGCAAAGAGACGGGATTCTTCTTTACGTGTGGGTCAGACACCACAGGAATGAAGGAACCCTCCGATCCAGCCGTTTTGAGTCATGATTTAGATTTTTGGTTTCCTTGAGTCATCATGAGTTGACACTTGATTTTGTCTTCGCAGAACAACGCAAAAGTATAGAATTTTTGATGCATGAAAGTGTAAAACCAGGTGGAATTGAAGTTGAAAGAAAAGTTTGGGGATATGATACTGTCAAAGTTGCAGGCGTACGATCGGAGCTTCTAAAGACAAAAGGAGTCTTATATACGAGTCTGAGTAAACCTCTCTGTCTGAGTCTTATTGCTAACTGCTCGATAAAACCAGACCGCCTGGAGTATACGAGTTTGTGTATACGCTCCGGGCGCATCCTATCTGTACAACTTGCGCAGTTACATGCTGGATGTTACTCAGATAATGAAAGTGTCATTGTCCAGCACTCTGGCTAAAGCTGAACCCAAATAAGTCAAATACTTAGAGGGAGCGTGGAATCTTTGGAAACAACTCTCCGCTTCATTACGCTGAACTGTTGGATATTGTCGATCTGAGGTACTCGGGTAACTCAACGTCGAAAGTCTGTTCACGTGAGACTCACAGGATGTGGAAAAGTGGAGAATGGATGAACTGTATTGATTGGAGCTGTAGATCGAGAAGGTTTAGTAGAGCTATGTTAGGACGGCACATGGCACACGATTAAAGGCAGCATACCACGAATCTGGGGTGGTACGGATTTCAGGTGGAGTATCCGTATACAGGGTCGTAGATTATGGAGACCGCGGTGGTTTCGCTCATCTCTCCCTGAATCACTGCAAGCAACCGGCCCCTGAATGCTGTTTTGTACGATGCGTTCTATTGCAGCGCGCCACCCTTGCACGCGTAGCGTCCCTCACTGCCTATCAGGGCAGTCCGAATTGATTTTCGACGAATCACAGGGCGGAGGCGGCGCAAGGGGTGGAGAGTTGCAATAGATGGCGTCGTACAAAACAGCATTCCGGAGGCGACTGTTTGCAGTGATGCAGGGAGAGATGAGCGGAACTGCCCCCGTCTCCATAATCTACGACCCCGTATACGGTACGGATACTCCACCTGAAATTCGCACCACCTCAGATTCCTGGTGCGCTGCCTTTAAGTCATAGTAAGTCACAGACTACTCCTACAGTTTCCCTCCGAGACCTTATTGAAGATGTGTCCCTGACGATAGCTGAAATTGAGTTTATGAATGAGATCTCTTATCGAAATTCTTGATCAATATATGAGGATCTTTGAATTTCGCAAAGCGTACACAATGCGTAACAAAAAGTGAGGTTCATCCTCTTAGAGTGCGAGATTTTCCTATAAGAAAGGAGGTACTGGCGAGTCAAGTGGACTTGAAGTCTGGTGCAGTTGCGAAGTAACTGCGCTCGATTACGTGGCGGAGCCAGCCAGGCTGCAATCAAGACGGGACCTTACCCCCTCTCCGCAGTCAAAGTGGGTCCAACTTCGATTCTAACCGCTAGCTTCTCACCGCCGCTTACACAACTGCACCAGGCTTCAAGTCGTTTTTTCCCGACTATAATTCTTGGACCAGCGAGTTCAGGCTCTGAGAAAACATAACAATACAATTTTTGCTCAACACCTATTCCAGTTTTACAGCACAATTTTTTTTTCGAAAATTAAAGTTCTCCGATCGTAACAAAAAAGTACGTTCACTTCAAATTTGTTATTTTATTGTTGGCCGATGAAATATCTTGTCTTTTGGTTTCACGCTACCTCCTGAGTATTTCTTAATTTTTACTACCCGTTAAGAAAATAAGTGAAATCGAGATCTAATTGATGAAAATGAGAGCAAAAAAAAAACCGAATTGAAATTTTCAGAAGAAAAATGGACTAAACAACAATGATGTTAGGGCAAAGTTGAGTTAAGTCCGAGTGTTATCATCAGTTTTGTACACACACAAAGAGTAAATAAAGAGTAAATATAGGTAACGGAAGTTGTCCTACTCCAACGCTCCAACAAAAAAAGGATAAGCTCGTCATACGGGCAAGCTCAAATTCCGTTAAGGTTACAGGAATGATTAGCAGGAAAGAGGAGTTTAAGACTGGATGACAGCTCGGTGAGTTTCACCAAATCTTCCCATCAGGAAAAAAAATAAAATCTGGTCAATTGCTGGCACATCTCCAGTGATAAAACGGCTCAAATCGCTCGTGATGAACAGATATGAACTAAAGAAATGAACTTTGAAACTTTAAACTTTCTCGGCGTCGATATGGAATTTAATTTCGATGAAATAACCAAGTTTATTCGTTATTACCATGATATGCGCAAAAAACAAAAATAATTTCCAAAAAGAGAGAGAATTAGAGATGACTTAGCGGGCGATCTAGAGAGCGTTATTATCGCGTAGAAAGATAACACTCGCTCTTATCGACACAAAAGTAAACTTCACCTGCTATCAGAAATGTTGAGTGAGTATTTGTGATCATCCTTCCGAAAAATCAAACTACGTTAGCATAATTTTCTGTCCAGGATAAAGCATTCCATGATGATTCATGATGATTATTCAAAAGCGCCAAGATTTTCATCATATCGGCGTCGATAGATTGGTAGCAGACCTATCCGGGGAGGATAAAAACTGTCTGGGATCAGCAAATCCCCGTGTGGGGTAGCCAGGCTCAACCCTGTAAATCTCAAACGATTCCACATTGCGAAGCGAACACGTTGGGGTGTTTCAGGCGGATTGACTAACACCAGAAACGTTGTCCTGCACCAGTCTGAACTTCCGGCTAACGCCAGACATCAGAGTTCTTCTAGTGCACACTTCGCCCTTTTCGAAATTAAATTTAATGACGTTTTCTTGAAAAACTTTAATTGTATTCTCTCCTAACGACGATTCTTTTGTTCTTTCGTTTTAGAAATTTAAGCATTCACGAGATGATCATGAATTGAAGTGATGACTTCATAGTTCTCTACCTAAACGGGTCAGTGCTACATTTGGGAAGAATTCAGACTTGATTTTACACCTTGGATGCCGTATGAATTAGAGAACATAATTCAAAGCATGCTTTTTTCTACACTTTCTTCTCAATAATTAAAGTTAAAGTTTCTGACGTTAATCAATCCGCTTGGGATGCGCCCCCCACGTTCACTTCAATTCAGAGTCGTAGGGATGAAAGGCTTGGTGAAACTAGGGCGGATTCGAACCTCCGATCGATCGTGCAACCCACATCGATCGTGCCACCCACTCAACAATTAGCGCAGAATAATGTGCTGACATGAAAAGATGTGAATGAAAAGAAAGACAAGCATGAAGGGACACGTGATCATCACGTACTGGTAAAGATAAGGTCCCAGGTCAGATCATGTGAACTGTTGGCTACTATTTAGGCAGCCGGGCTCATTCTTTTCGAATTTCTAAAAAAAGATGTTACCAACGGATGATGAGGCAAGTATATGGAGTGAATGGACATGCGGAACGGTAGATAGGGGTGAAACGCAACACAGCAGCTTTCACGCACACACCGTTTCGTTTATTTATTGGCAAAACTGCGCCTAAATCATTTTGCAGTTTTCTGACGTCGACGTACTACTTTGACCGCACCAATCCGACGCCGTGGGACCCGTCGCACCCGCTTCTTGGAATTTCGTGACCAGTCGCATACAAAAGCACACACACGTGACAGAATAAGCCCGTTATTATATGGAATGACCTTTTTTTGAGTTCCAATAAGATGAACATATCCTTCTGCTACGCACTCTACAAGGTGGTGGTTACCACCGTATACTGACCGCTCAATAGGAACAATGCCTTTGAATTTCTGAAACAGGTCTAAAGAGGACAACTATGGCACAAAGTTGGAACGGTGCAGAGGGATATACCTAAATCCAGAGTTGCAGCAATGTCTTAGGGGTTTACCGCTTTCTTCTTTTGCGATAGCATAACAAAAAAACCTTATGTACGACTTTTAATAAATTTTGGAATGATGATTCGGTATTTTACTTCTTAATAAGCTGGACAGGAGGTCGCTATAATCCTTCATTAGTGGCTAACTTGTTGACGAGTTCGTCTTCTTCAGAAACCTGAAAGGTTAAAATCGAACGTGATTTATCCGTGCAATTGCACTATCCGCTTCTCGTTCAAACCTCTTCGATCTTCAGCAAGGAATCACGTTAGATCCTTCCATTTGCTGCATTTTGTCTATCCTGCAAAACCTAACGTTTCGCCTGAATAGGCTACAGATCCCGAGTGTTCGAGTTTCTTCATCACCGTGAAAGTTGCTTCGCAAGTCTTTCGAACGTAGTTTCTAGAACGAATATGTGTTAATTTTCTTACGATGTCGATCTTTAAAAATTCTTTCCTCGAGGGACTATCCGGAATACAAGCCCTAATGGTGCTCGTCGTCTCGTTATATCCCGTTTTTCAAGAGGAAGATTCTCAGAGAAGAATATACTTATTTCACGGATCTATCAGCTGTCACCTGTGCTCCTCGGATCTCCTTCAAGGATCCTTACCTCTTTGAAATGTAACAAACGAAAATAGACAGGAAGTTCAATAATGATCTGAGACCTCTTCGAGAAGCAAAAAACTGAAAAGGTCCCAAGATCGGAACAAATTTTGAGTAGAAGTAACTTGATGTGTATTCGGGCACTTCAGGAAAGAGTGAACTTTGTTGACAGATACAAGTCTCTACTATAAAATATTTGGAAAAAAATTACTTTAAAGGCAGCATACCACAAATCTAGAGTGGTACGGATTTCCGGTAGAATATTCGTATACGGGATAGTAGATTACGGATTACGGGTGTGGTTCCGTCCATTTCTTCCCAATTGCCGTAAAAAACGGCTCGGAAGATGCGGCGCCGCACAGGACTGGTGCGCTCCAATCGAACTTCCTGCAGAAAATGGTGCGCCGGAACGCTCGAAGCCGTATCTTCCGGGCCGTTTTCTACGGCAATTAGGAAGAAATGGACGGAATCGCCCTCCTTCCCATCAACTACGACCCCGTATACGAATACTCCACCGGAAATTCGTACCACTCCAGATTCGTGGGGTGATGCCTTTAAAAATACATGTGGCTGCCATCACATGCATGGGTCATAGGATCTATTGTGTCGCGATAGCGTCGTGTAATGGGAAGCATGCCAAAGGGAATCTGTTGGTCCCGCGCCGACTATTGTTTTTATCGTTGCATTGATTACGGTATCAACTAATCCTACTCTTTCGCATTTACTGTCAACAATAACAGTATGGAGAGGGATATAGGAAACACTATACTTCTCATTCTGCTTCGATTTGTGCACTATCCTTTAATTTCTTAAGTAGGAAGGAGAATCCATAATAATCACCAGAGCTTTTTGTGGGCTAGGCAACGCTGTAGGGGCTTCCGTAGTAAAAATAAATGGCTAAAAATGAATAATTTATTATCAAAGACGTATGATCTTATTGTCCATGGTTGCAGTTGCCTGGATTATGATCTTTTCAGGATTTCAGTATTTCTACCCTTTACAGTGATTTTTTAAAATGTACTTTCTTTTTGTGTTTTTAAATGGATTTTATTTGACCTCTCAACTGAAGGATATACTCAACAGGATTAGATAGCAATCCTGAGAACGCAAAAGACCGATTGGCGTCTTTACTCACATAGGAAAAAGAACGAATAATTAAGGTGAACTTAAAGATTATGAAGATTTGTACCCCACATGGATCCCATTCCTGCGGTTCGCGACCGTTTCCAATGAAAAGTTAAACTCATGTGTGATTTGGTGGAAATCCACCAACACAGCCATACATTACAGGAGGTGTAAAATTAACTACCTTGGTGAGCTGGCAATTTTGAAAAAAAAAAGGAAGTGTAAAAATCCATCCGGATTTTCCATCAACTTTCAGAACTTTTCTGAGTGTCAAGACACCTTATCTTGCAAAAACACTGAAGGTTGCCTATCAGTGATCAGAAACAAGGAAACATTTGGGATCGGGTCGATTACGTTCCTCTAGGCTTACATTTATGGGTTACTGAACAAAAAAAAGAAAGCCAAGGACTTTTTTTTGAAAATTCGATTCTAAAAATCCGAGGACTGAAAACGCATCAAAGGCACCAATAAAGTCGAATTCATTTAAATTTTTCTATTTTTGAAGTTGTATTTTTCAGGACAACTGCCAGGATTTTTTTTTTGCCTCTAAGGAAGGAAAGGTGGGGTTCATCTTTTCGAAAGTATAAAATAATATAGAACTGATGGTTTACCGAATACTTAACATATTTGCTAGTTCATATTTATTTTCATTTATTCATATTTATTTTCATTACTTACTTCTTATTATTGAATATATGTTTTTTTTCCTCCCGGCTGAAATCTCTGTGTAGTAAAGCTGTCAAAACTGGATAGTTCACCCAGGGAGACGTGTTTTTTTTCCAAGGTAAGGACCCAGTTGAAAATTAAAGGATGATTGATCTTCCATTAGAAAATTAAAAGGAGTTAGTGACTCTTTTATGTATAGACTTGTGGGTCGAACTCCAATTGAGAGCTGGTCCAGACCAAAGGCTGATTTCTTATCAGCTAAGTGGTCACGAAAGTGAGCATGTTAGCGAACGATTATGCCTAGAGCTCAATCCACAAACAGGAACGGAGAAATATGTACTACAGAAAGGTAGAAATAAAGAGTTTATATCCTATTTGATGAAAAATCCATCAAACGTGGTGATTTTTGGTGCAATATTGCGTGAATTGTTACGTACATCGCGGCACGGTTGTCAGTCACTCACACGCGACGCATACCATTGCAGTATAGCTTCTTCCTGGGTTTCTTTGAAGTCTCCATCACAGAAAATTCTACTAGCCTAGAAGTACAACTCAACGCAACATAAAGATGGAGGATTCTGACCGCAGCACAGTCGGGGTCAAATCCTGGACTTGATGGATCGTTTACGCGTTGGCGCATCCCAAGTGGATTGATACTCTACTGACTTTATTTTGTTTTTTCAAATTATTTCATTTATTTAGAACTCGTCATTGAATATTCGAACTATTTGACAGCCGCAATCACAGATCAATTACAATCAAATTCTTCGATATTGCAATGGCTCATCCAAATCCCAATAATTTCTCGAATGACGATCCTCACGGATGCTGGATTAGCGTAGGTAACCACACTGATTATTTAAAACTACCGGCTGTCATCGAGATGGGACCCTTGCTCATCTCAGCGGTTCCAATGCAGAAAAGGATGTTGGAACTTCGGACGCAACCGCTTGCTTCGCGACTGCGAGTGCAGCCGCCTACGCAAATGCACTGGAGTGCACGTCGTTTTGACCTGACTGCACGTCATTTTGTCTTGACTGCACAAGGCATTGACCTGACAGGACGTCGTTTTGTCTTGACTGCACAAAGTTTTGACCTGACTGCACAAGGTTTCGACCTGACTGTACAGGGTTTTGACCTGACAGGACGTCGTTTTGACCTGACTGCACAATGTCTGCACAAAGTTTTGACCTGACTGCGCATCGTTTTGACCTGACTACATAAGGTTTTGACATGACTGCACAAGGTATGCACAAGGTTTTAACCTGACTGGTGAAGGTTTTGACCTGACAGGACGTCGTTTTGACCTGGCTGCACAAGGTTTTGACCTGACTACACAAGGTTTCGACCTGACGTACAGGGTTTTGACCTGACAGGACGTCGTTTTGACCTGACTGCACAATGTCTGCACAAAGTTTTGACCTGACTGCGCATCGTTTTGACCTGACTACACAAGGTTTTGACATGACTGCACAAGGTTTTAACCTGACTGGTGAAGGTTTTGACCTGACAGAACGTCGTTTCGACCTGGCTGCACAGGGTTTTGACCTGACAGGACGTCGTTTTGACCTGACTGCACAATGTCTGCACAAGGTTTTGACCTGACTGCGCATCGTTTTGACCTGACTACACAAGGTATGCACAAGGTTTTGACCTGACTGGTGAAGGTTTTGACCTGACAGAACGTCGTTTCGACCTGGCTGCACAAGGTTTTGACATGACTGCACAAGGTATGCACAAGGTTTTAACCTGACTGGTGAAGGTTTTGGCCTGACAGAACGTCGTTTCGACCTGGCTGCACAAGGTTTTGACCTGACTGCGCATCGTTTTGACCTGACTACACAAGGTTTCGAGGATGGTTTTGACCTGAGTTGACCTGACTACACAAGGTTTTGACATGACTGCACAAGGTATGTACAAGGTTTTAACCTGACTGCATGTCGTTTTGACCTGACTGCACATCGTTTTGACCTGACTACACAAAGTTTTGACCTGACTGCACAAGGTCTGCACAAGATTTTGACCTGACTGCATAAGGTTTGCACAGGGTTTTGACCTGACAGGATACGTACGGTTTTAACCTGACTGGTCTTTGACTGCACATCGTTTTGACCTGACTACACAAAGTTTTGACCTGACTGCACAAGGTCTGCACAAGATTTTCACCTGACTGCATAAGGTTTGCACAGGGTTTTGACCTGACAGGACGTCGTTCTAACCTGACTGCACGTCGTTTTGACCTGACTGCACGAGTTTCTGACCTGACTGCCACGTCATTTTGTCTTGACTGCACAAGGTTTTGGCCTGACAGGACGTCGTTTTGACGACTTGACGGCACAGGGTCTGCACAGGGTTTTGACCTGACTGCACAAGGTTTTAACATGACTGCACAAGGTCTGCACAAGGTTTCGACCTGACTGCAGGTCGTTTTGACCTGACTGCATAAGAATTTGACCTGACTGCATATCGTTTTGGCCTGACTGCACAAGGTTTTCACTTGACTGCACGTTGTTTTGAACTGACTTCATATTTAGTGAGATCAAATCGACATGTAGCACGCTCCAATTCCATAGGTTCAACTCCATAGGTTGCTCTCGTTAATTAGCAGGCAGATGCATCATTTGCAACTGAGACGTGAACTGCGTTAATACCCTAAAGAATAAATTAGGCTCTTATTAGGGGGAATATGTGTACATGATCGAATTTATTTGCATCGAAACAAATTTATTCATTCATTTTCACACTAATAGCTGTATTATTAGTAGTCGTTCCTACTACGAAACGAAGTGAAAAGATGATTAATGTTTGCTGGCAATGCCATAACTCAATTACATATATGACTTGGATTACTGAATAATATATCACTTCTAGTAGTTATTACGACTTCGCTTTAGCCTCCCCATACTTTTCAAGGATTCGAAAAAAATGTGAAGAGAGAAAATTTTATTACAAAGTTACATAAAACTCTGCAACTCTGTAAATGATTCCTGGATTTATCTTTGAAGAGAATGCGAAATTTTTTGTGAACTCCTTACTAGGGTAGTGTAGTGGGAAGGTGTAGGAATGCTTCAAGGAACAGATAGAGTTGAAATTTTCGAGGCAGAGTTGAAAAAACATTAAAATATGAATTTTATGATCATAAAGTCGCTATGATCATAAAATAGGCGTAGTTTGGAAACTTGATGAAAAGATAAAGTCGAAGTGTAGATAACGAATATGAACGTGCTTACGCTCAAATTCTCGCTGATCGTCCTAAAAAAAACGCTCTATCCACCCAAACGTCCAACGTAGAAAAGCTTTTCTTCCTACGAGATACGTTAGAACGCAACTTCACGTACACGCTTCGACTCCGGCAGCAGTCTATTAATAGATTTTACTGGAATAGGTTGGCGAGAAGACCCCACTGATCTTTGACCTATATGCTCGCTCATCGATCCAGCACGTGCACAGTAGTGGGACGTTCCCAGATACCTCGTAGGAAAAAAATACCACACCATTTCTTAGGGAACGCTGGAGGAAATTGAGCACTGCTTTTATCATATTCGTAGAATTATCATTCTAGAATCCGAACTCTATGTTTCTTATCAGATTTTCACACTACGTAATTTTCGCGACATCCTTAGTTAGAACCATTGTGGGAATGTACATATGCGATTAATATGGTCGACAGCAATAAAAATCAGGAGTGGATCCGTAAGAATGAAATTCGTTTGAAAATGATAGGAATGTAGAATGAACCAGCTTATATGTTAATATGTTAAACCGTATGGGAGCGATGTGTACTTATCGCTCCAATGTGCTCTACATCTATCATTTAGGTACTGTAGATCTGGCTTCTCTTTTTTATTTCACTTCAGTGTGTCTAAATTTGTCTAGAATTGATTTCAGATCAATTTCTAACAGCAGTTTCTAATTGTTGATAGAGGTTTTTTCTTCAAAATTTAGAATAAATTCAATAAAAGTTAGTCTATTTTCGACATGATCAAAAAAATAAAAATCAAAAAAAAAATTAAAAAATCGACAAAAAATAAAAATTAAAAAGTTAGTAGCATTGAGGCAATATATAAATGGTAATGGATTGTTAAAATATTCTATTTTTGATACAAGTGAAAGTCTTTGATTTCATCAGTAAAGACTTTCACTTGTGTCAAAAATAGAATATTCATCAGCAAACACTTACTCACAAAACCTTAACCAAACATTTTTCTTATTATTTCCACATCATCGCATGAACATTTTTCCGACAGTATTCAATTCGTGTGACTTTATAAGATGAATCAGTTAAAAACTGTGGAGAAACCCACTGGTTCCCTGAAAAATCGAATAGACGGAAATTTTTCTTAATTCGTTGGAATTTTCGTCTTCTTTCGTATTTTTAAAACTGTTTCTTAAGTTTCATGGAACGTATTCATTTCATGACACAAACTGCTAATCTTCTGCAATATGAAGGGGGCAATTTTCTTTTTTCTTAAATTTTCCATCTTAAGTTGTCAATCACCTTGTCCCAATGGAAACTCCTGTGGTTAACTTTTTAGGCTGATGAAACTAAGTGCAGTGCGTTCTGCAGAAATATGTGTGAAGTACTGCTGGCAGTGTTTAGAAATGGAGTAATCGATGTTTCGGATATCCCATTGTGAACATATATGTGGCCTATAGGGTTAGCTTACTTGGGCCAGGAATTGTACCCAGTCAGTTCTTTAAACCTACCCAAATAAGTCTCGTACTCCTCAATTGGCTCCGGAGAAAACCAAAGGTTTGGTTGGCGAGAGGACGGTTTTGAACCATCGATCGATCCGCAGTCGCAGCAGAACTTCTTACCGACTGCGCTATACTCGTCCTTTATACAAATGAAATACAAAATACATATAAAAGCTAGTTTACCGTTTCTCCATCTGAATTAGTATCCTAAATAATCAACACCAACAAGAACAACAGTGGTTAGTGAAGCTTTTATTTATTTATTTGTTTATTTATTCGTTCATTCATATAGTGATATGATATTGTTTATGTATATTTGGATAGTATCCTCCAGGTTTTTAATTGATTTTCCTGAGCTGTAGCCAAGATTGGTATTGATCGTCTTTATTAAACAGCAGCTAACGTTTCGGCGTTATCGCCTTCGTCAGAGCCTGGAAAAAATCAAATCCATCAGTGATTTATCCCCTCAAGCGCCTACAGAAGGCATTCAAACGATAGGTGAACTCAAACAGGAATACATCGGCTTGTGCTCACCTCATTTCCTGGATTTGGTAACGAGACAGACCGCCACCTACCACAACTATACGAGTCACAAGAGTTTTTTTAGGGACCTCACGGCTCGCTCTGTAGATCAAAACCCGCATAGTTCTTGACATGGGGCTGGTTCGTTTGTGATCGCAATGCGCTCATCCTTCCTGTTCATTGTTGGACTTTTGGCGGTGATCCAAAATGTCTGTGGTGTTCTACATGTAGACATGGTACGATCCTGGACTCGATGTACTTCATGCATGTTGCCTATGACTGCGCTGGCAGCACTGGCTATGCGTTCCGAACTGTTGGCGTTGCCCACCACCATTGGTGATGGTGTCCTGTAATCGGGTAGGTTTGTCGTGGCTAGTGTTTTATCCTGTTTGTGCAGGGTGTCAGTGTGAAGGTCGACCACCTCTCCAATCCCACGTCTTGAAACACGGGCCGAGGAGTGTAACTTGTACGCGAGTCAAAAAGTGGGAAATCTCATGGCGAAACGAAAGTAAATGTCGGTTAACATGGGATCCGCCGAGTATCGTGACTTCTATCTCTACTTCTGAGTTTTGATGACATATTCTACGGTGTCCTTCAAGTATAGAAATAGAAGAATAGAACGAAGAAGAGTGGCAAGCGATGTGAGATGTGAGGTCTGTAAAATACGGGGTCTTTGAGAAATTTCCCCCTAACACAAAATGACATGCGTGTGTGTAAAAAAATTAATGGTTTTACATGCATGGTTTTTTTACATGCAAAACAAAAGAAAAAACACTCGTTACCATTAGTATTTATCACAGCTAGAATTCAACACATCTGCAGACTTTGTAAATGGATTTCTATAAATTTCTGAGCACATCATCAATAGTTTTTCTTTGGAAAAGAAAAAAATAGAGGGGACCTGCTGGCAATAGATTGCAGACACGAAAACATTAAAGGGTTTTCGGTAATTTCTATGAACTTTTCCTTGACTGTGACGGAATTTTCGTATTGTTTTCATGTCAAATGCTGCACGTCTACTTCTTTCAACTTCCCTCCATCACGAAACCTGGATAATCGACCTCTGACATATTCGAACTCCAAGGTAAAATAGCCCTATGCGATACGGTTGTACTTTGCAATTCTAGCTCGATCGAGTTAAGGCCTTATCGATCACGTGGAATAAAATTGTAACGAATAAATTCTAATCTTCTTGTTATTTAACAACTTTTTAAAATAATACTAAAATACAACTTTAAAACAAATCGTTTAACAACAATTTTCTTTTACAAAATCTTTATCTTAATCGTCAGAACATTGTTTTCTATTTAAAAAAAACAAGCACTTGTTCGTCAAATATCCCGTAGTTCAGCATCTTCAGAAGAAAAAAAAAACCCAAAACACTGGAGGAGGTTCTCGTATTAGTTCAATTATCTATTCTGACTGATTTTCCTTCAAAAAATGATTGAAAAAAATAATAAAAATTATGAATTAGAAAATTTTCACAATTTTGCTCAACGTTTTACTATGTTGACATTTTTTATTGTCTAACATGGACATTTGCTTAACATTTCTTTAACACTATCCAGATCCGATTCTTATAAGTTTTTTTATTATTTATTTATATCTATCATCTACTTTTCTACTCTAAATTCTCTTTACTCTACTCTAAATTCATAAATGTATTTTATATTTATATTTTAAATTTTATACTTTGTATTTACTATTTATTTATGTTGTGTTTATATTGTTTATATTTATTATATATGAGAAACGTAGTGGAAGTGATTTTTTTAAATAAAGTGTGCGATATTTTCCCGGAAGAAGGAAATGTGTATCTGCTAGGAAAGCATTGGAAGCGTTCTGGATTTCCGTCAGGAGTCCATCCATGAATAACAAAAATGAAAGTCCAAAATAACTACATAGTGACTTTATGCCGTTTGCAAAACTTTGTGAGCTATAAGATTGCCCCACATGCAGTTCTTTAACACTATCCAGACATCCGTGCTTAAGGATATTGCACAGTGCGTAAATGCCATTTGTCTTGGGTGAGACTTCGTCCGTGAGGACGAGGTAGTTCACCAGCCCCGCTTGTCGGTGAAACTGGTCACTTTCCCCTCCTCTTTGGAGTTTTTCCGTGGTTTACGTAGAGCGATATCTCGAGACTTGACACGGAGAGGGGAGCGGAGGAGGAGTTTGATGGGATATGCATAACGTCAAAGACCTCAAGGCATTTCCAGACCTTTGAAAGGACAAGGTTGTCGAAACGTCAGACGACTAATGAAATTTCACCAAAACTTCGTTAACGCAACAACAAAACATAAATTCAGCGAATAAGGCTGCTGAGGTTTCTAAGAAAAGAGGACTCGGAGAAGTTGAGACAACTGTGTCTTGGGAAGGTTAGTTGGTGCAATGGTAAGAGGTCACCACTATGTCTGCACGGTCCTTGGTTCGATACCATTCAGAAGTATTCGAGTCTTTCATCCTTTCACGTTGGTTTATTAATGTCGCACATTTGTTTACAGAGACTAGAACTTGATTCAATGGTAACGTGGAACATCCATAATTGTTTAATTCCCACAATTTCCCATTAAAAAATGCGAAACACCTAATTAACATCAATCGATTAAATCGATCGCAATGATTAAAAATAAAGTCCTGCAGTACTTGGAATTATTCTCAGACTTATTTTAGTGTCCGCATTGCTTGGGATTCCCTATAGGTAACTGTGTAAATGTCATGTTCAACAACACATGTTCATAGATCTCCACGAAGATGATTGAATCTTCTGGATTGAAGTCCAGAGCGTCCTAAAAGACCTCATCAATCCTAAGCACCTTTTATCCAAAAGTGTCTTTCACTACATTTTGTCGTTACTTATGTATTTATGTACTTTACTTATTTAGTTCTTTCTAATTTTCACCAAGTTGAATGAGGGTACTAAGCACAGTATTACTTGAATATTGGAGTCTGGATAGTGTTAAGGATATCCATGTTGGATAATTAAAAAATGCCAACTTTTCAAAAATACTGTAATGAGCACATTTAAAACAAAAATCCATTCACGATTTTTATTATCTGTCTCATTCGGTTTTTGATGAGAAAGCAGCTAAAATAGATAATTGAGCTAATAGGTAAACCTTGTTCAGGTTTTTTTTCTTTTTTTCTGGTTTTTTTTTCATCCAAGATCCTAAATAACGGGATGTCTGATACATTAGTGCTTATTTTTAATAATAATTTAATTTAATAGTACATAATGTGGTTTATTAGCAGATAGTGGATCCTTGAATGAAAATTTCGAAAGTTCCCGAAAGCAGATCGCTCCGCTCACGTCGGCGGCGTCGGCGGCGTCGGCGGCGGCAACCGTCGGTGCCCACCTGAACCGAGGGGGGATGGGCGGGGCGGAACGCGTGCAGAAGTGTGGAATGGCTTGTCCTCGTCCGGCCGACGCCACCTCTGACTCGATCCTTGCCGCTCTTCGGCTGCTTCCCTCCACATCCACATCGACATCGACGACATCATCAGAACTCTCCTCCTCGCCCGAGTTCTCCTCGTATCCGAATTGTAGCTGCCATGATTTGGAAACGATCGTTGCCAATGAATTCGACGTTTTTCTGTATTGCGAGTCGTTTCCCTTTCAACATCCAATCTACACTCAAATCATCTACATTCTTCTTTTCTCGGCGACGATTTTAATTGCGTTAATCGGGAATTTTACTGTTATATGGTAAGTTGTAAGGTTAATAGGACTATACAGAATATATTTAGAAGATTACTGTAGGGGCTGAGTCACTTTATTGAATGTAGTTTAAAAAAGAGTAAATTAATAACCGATAACATTGTAAGATATATAGTTTGAAAAAATAAGCCTCTGTTAAAACCTTATTACTGCAGTTGCAGCGCTACTTTAAAAAGTATGGTTAAAAATAAGTAAGGTAATAACTAATTACTGCAGTTGCTGCGTTCTTTAAAAAATTTAGTTAAAAAATGGGTAGATTAATAAAAGTTAAGAAATTACTCTTAAGAATAAAGTTTTTCTACGTTTAAAATGATACCGTAACAAGATTTATATTACCAAATCGACGTGAAGCTGGTCTTTTCCTTCCAGTAAGCGCACTTTGCCTGATTAGCATAGTAGTAGCCAGTGTTTTTTTTTTGAAAAATGTTAAAAAATCCTCCTATATTTATAAATAAGTGACAGTAATTTTTTTTAAAAGAAAATTCCCTGTAGCATATGGATATGGAAAAATGTGCTTCTATGATTATGATTCTTTAATTTCTGTTAAAGTTTATATTATATGTAAAATTTCTTCCAGCGCTACATAGTTTTCCCGAATCCTATTCATGGTTTCGAGAAATTTGTTGTTTTTAATGTGTAAATTTGACACTGTAATCAGCGTTTTGAAGTTTTTCCCGCCAGTTCTGATTGTTTTTTGTTAAGGAAAGCGAACACATGCACCTGTCCCTTAATGGAAATTTCCATAACACCTTATCGTAATAACGAATATAAACGATTTGTATCCCGACAGGAATATGAAGGAAAAATGGGAAAATCACGTGATTCTACGGGTATATGGTATATTTATGAGCAATTTCTATTGAAAACTAAAAATTATTGGAAAAAAATCTAAAATTATTATTTGATGTGCAACCATAAACTAAGCACTGATTTTAGCAAACCAATCCTTCTGCCATCATTTCTTTTCCCTCACTTTTTTCTACCAGGAAATTTCGGATCTCAAAGTGCAGAACAATTTGTTTATTTTTCCGTATTCTTCGCTGAACAATTATTTGAATTTTTCGGGTGTTCAAATGTTTTTTTTTCACCCCAACATATTTCCAATGTCTAAAAGGAAAGTGTTTTCGTTTTGAATTTTCTTCTCGTTCCCCGACGGTTTGATTTTGAAGCATAAATGAATAGCGTCGAAGTGCAGCCACAGGAAGAGCTGCATCCGGATTCGAAAGCGAAAATTATGTTCGTGGTCATCGTTAATTTGTCAAGCTAGAAATTCTGTATTCAGAAAAGCTTGAGGAGATCTTGGCAAAATATTTTTTACAGGGATAAATTGGAGAAATTCCACGACGAAAAAGTTATTTATCTATTCTATGCGTAATTTTATCGTAAAAATTTTCATAACAACAACAAAAACAATACATTTTTCTTCAGACAATATATTTTTCAACAAAAGATTTTACTCCTAGATAATTTATGGAAAAAAATTGGGCAGAACGATCTTATTTTTAAGAATCAAAGAAGAAGATGTAGTGAAAAAGTGGAAAACTTGACCCATGCTTTATTTTCTTTTTTTGACGAAGATCACAAATATCGGGCAGAGATCACTTTATGCTTCAGCTATTTTTTGATCATTGCTCTGCTTATTTGAATACACCTTCTCTGGCTTAATTAGGTCGGGTATTGAAATTCGTTATGTAGGTAGGTACGGATTTTCTACTCATCTTTCGTACTTCTTTGAACAGGTATCGATTTTTTGAGGAGGAATCTGAAAGGGAGAGATAGGCTTAATAAACTAGTCATTTTTTCTCTTCATCTTTCGTAGTTCTTTGAATAGGTATCGATTTTTTTATTGAGGATGAGTCCAAAAAGGACTGATAGGTTCTGTTTCTTGTAGATTAGCAGGAAATGTGGTGGATAAGCATAGAACCTGTAGGGAGAGGGAATTCTAGGATCGAATGCATCTTTCTGTTCTTGGTGAGATTAATTTCAAAAATGTAATTGTAACAAAAATAGTAAAATAATAAAACAATCATGTAGCAATAATAAAATTATTGTTTACAAGTAAATTTGTTGTTTGTTTTTTTTCTTGTTCGGAAAAATCAAGAATCAAAAGAAGAAGAATCAAAAGATCATTTTGGAATCGTTTTCTCTGCTTTTGGTGATCTAAATTTCAAAAATGTAGTTGTAATAAAAATAATAAAGTAATGAAACAATAAACAAGTCGTGTAACAACAATAAAATAATTGCTTAAAAGTAAATTTGGTGTTTTTTCGGTTCAGAAGAGTGGAGAATCAGAGGAAGAAGATTTTTGGAATCGTTTTTTTTGGAATCATTTTGGAATCGCTTTTTTGGATAATTTTTGCTAGTAGCTTCCAGATAGGAGGATTATCTGCATGGATACTCCCATATACAGTAATATGAGTGGATTTCTAACAAATATAATGATAGAAAAGTGATCGTATTACTGTTTTCTTCACGTTCTCGACATCATTATTCGATTCGTGTCGCTACTCGATGATTGTCAACATAGGAGGCGTTGTTTACTACTCTTTTTAGAAGAAAACAGCAAACAACATAAAGCACGGATTTACGCTTGAAATAAACAAGTTATTACAATATTATACGAGCGAGGTTGCGGTTCTGGAGGTATTCCGCTTCGCTGGACTCAATTCTTGGTAATCCACCACCAGCTAGAGGGGAACTGCGCGCTTGCGTCACGTTATTTTCTGGGTATGCGCTCGTACCCGAATTCGGACTAGTATTCATAAATTATTATTATTATTATTATTATTATTATTATTATCACTATTATTATTTGGCGAGTGTAGTGCAGTCGGTTAGAGGTTCTGCTTCCTGCGCGATCGATCGGAGGTTCGAATCCGTCCTAGCGCTCACCAAGCCTATCATCCCTTCGGGGTCCAGTCACACGTCCGTAAACCTCAAGCGATTCTGAATTGAAGTGAACTTGGTGGCGCATCGTAAGTGGACTGATTAACGCCAGACACTTTAACTTTAAACTTATTATTATTATTATTATTATTATTATTATTATTATTATTATTATTATTATTGTTATTATTATTATTATTTGACAACAGAACGTCTTTAGGATCCTTAGAATTCCCCATTGTGTCCTTGAATCCCTGGCGTCTTTTGAATACGTAACTTTTTATTGATTTACCTGAACTGTGGCAAAGATTCCTTTCAGGATCGTTCTACGTCATCGACAAATGCGAACCGTCACCAATTGTTATCTGCTGAATTTAGCCGTTGCCGATGTGTCGATATCCGTTCTTAATACCGGATTCACATGGTCCTATAATTTTTACTATGATTGGAAGTACGTTCCAAATTTTTACTTTCTATTTATTTCAGAGATTGTTGAAATGCTGAGAAAATAGTTCCGCATTTCTCTCATGTTGAAGCTTACTTTGTCGTAAAGTTTTGAGTTTCAAACCAAAAATTCAAATTTGAATTTTAATTTCGAGAAAAATACATTTTTATCAATTCCAATGATTCTGTGTATTCTTCAAGCTACAGTGTCCTTCTATTCAAGACCATCTCGATTGAAATCCTCTATTTTCTCATTTTGAATCAACATTTTTTTGGTCCTTGCTTCGTCGTGAAGTTTTGAATTTCAGACGTAAACTTTTTAATTTTATTTCCAACTTTGAAAAGAGTATATCTATCATTGACTTCAACAATTTTTTTAATGGATTCTTCAAACCAATTGAATTTCGACCCAGTATTTTTTGTTCCTCGGATGGATTACTCGGATCTCTCCTTCATCTTTTTCTTTGTCAATGATTTCGTGTCCTGAAAGAAGTCGGACCACTCCAACAGACAAATTTTATATCCTGTTCAATTTCCACTCCACACTCTCTTTTCCAGTTCAGTAAATATTTTTGCCCGATAATCTCATTGCTAACTTTCTGGAGTGCCTTTGTTCTGAATATTCATTGATTTCTTCTGGATTTCAGTAATAATCCTAAATTAGGTTCTTTTTTTATATTTTAATGTCAATCACCTTTTCTAAAGGTCTAGAAAATAATAATCCTTTGGGTGAAAAATTCAAAAATCCTATTCATCAGCGGCAATATTTATTGATCAGCACTAAAACGTACATACTCCTGGAATGCGTTAACTCTACGTTCAACGAAAATGTCCTTAACCTTTCCGGAGCACGTTATTCCGTCATCCACCGAATGAAAATGTTAAGTTAAAGGCTAATTCTTTCTATGCTTAACAACAACAACCGAAACCTTATAGACCTGAAAGAAAACCTTTGGCTTCGAGGGAATTAGTGAGTGAAAAACTCGAGGAAAGCTGAGCAAGGGATGTTGATGTTGATATTTTTGATAGGTTTCCCATTCCATGCATTATTCATTATTTATTTCAACCACAAAAAACGAAAAAGAAAGGATAAACGATTGTCGAGGATTGCCATACGCAGCCAATAACAGCAGTTTCTTTCATTAGTCTCTCCGGGGGAAAAATAAAAACGCTGTAAGTCTAATGGATCTGCAAATGTCTTCTAATGCTTAACATTTCCTGTGAAACGATGTACCGATGCAGAAAAGGAATTGGAGAGAGAGAAAAAAAGAAACTATGGAGTTAATATTTCAATTTTTTCCCCCAATTTCACAAAGAACTCGGAACTATAGAATTAAGTGCAAGTGTATGTATGTTAATGGAAATTTGAGCTCTATACAATCCATGAAAACCTGCTACTACAATGTATACATAGCTGAGAAGACCTGGATAATAAATATAAAAAATAATAAATATAAATATACTTTGTAAATAATAGGTGTTACAACATATAAATGTGAAAACCATCTTTTCTTTCCCATTCTTTCCGATGAAAAATTCAAAAAAAGTTATTTATCTGGTTTATTATTTTTTGATCAGCACTAAAACTTAGAGGATATTTTTGAAATAGATTTATTCTTTTAAAAAGAAGCCAAAAAGAAAACGAACACAAAAAAAACTAAAACAAAAATCATTTATCCACCGGATCTTGTTTTTCTCTAAAAAAAATAAACAAACTCTGGTTAATATGTGGATCTGGTCGGGATATACTCTCATCCAATAAAGATCCATTTTACCAGTAAATTTTCAACGGCTCTTTCGCAATTTTCACTTTTTTTGTGAGAAAAAAAAGCAAAACAGAAAAATGGATTATATTAAGAAAACGGAAATGACAAACAAACAAAAATATCAACAATAAAATAATAATAATGATGAGTATTAATAGTAATAAGTAATAAGTGGTCGAAAATTAGATAAATATTTTTAAGTGCAATCTAAGAACCACATTATTTACAACATTACCAAATAGCTAGCTTTTCCCAGAGAAAAAACAAAATTGGAGCGGTTTGTGAGCTCAAATCGTCGTCATTAGCAACTTTAACTGACATTTGTGACTTTTTTTTGCTTCCGTGATGAACCTATAATTTAATCCCTAAGGATGAATCCACTCAAGCGCTAGATTAACCAGCATCGACTTGAGAAAACAACGGGTGCCGACAACTATTACGGGGACACTGTAGCTAAAAAAAGGGTTGAGTTCAAGAATGGGGATGGAACGAAGGAGACCTGGAAGCTCTCACTATAGAAATGGCCAATATACGCTGTAAAACATGAAAATGAAGAAAAATCCGTGAAAATCAATCAAATTGATGAAAGCAAAACAATCAAAAAAATGCATTAGAGGAAATCGATAAAAAAAGGAAATATCATAAAGAAAAACTGGAAGTAAAGTAAAAGGCGAAGAAATGTAAAATGTGCCAAAGGTTTATTCCTCCTTAACTCAGAGTATGATTGCTCTATTTTTTCTTTTCTCTCTCTCTCTCTCTGATGCGAAAGCAATGTTTTTCGCTTGAATGTTCATCTTCATAATTTTCGTTGCAATTTTTTAATTTTTTTTCAATTATAGAGTAACGTTGAAAACACAATGAAAGGTGACTATTTTGACGAAATGAGGTCTGCTTAATCGAATTTTCATGGATTGAAGAAGAAAAGTTATCATAAGGGTATCTGTACAGCTCATTTAAATTAATTTTTCAATATTCTTTCCAAACTTTGAAAAAGAAATGACTGCGATGTAACCATGATTCCGTTTTATTTTATATTTTTATTATTTCTCTTTTGTTTTATTTGTTGTTACTCAGATATTTTCTGATTTCAGTTTATATGTATTTCTGTTTGTTCACTGGGAAATTTTCATCGGTCGTAATGTTTCTGATAAAAATTGAAGTGTGTACAGTACAGAATTAATTAGCTCAACTTAATTACTTACTACTTAATTATTATTATTTTGTTAATTAGTTAATTGGCTGAAATGAGACTGCTTCGTGGGTTCCTTTCAAAAAAAAAGGGCTGAAAGGATTATTTTAGCGAGTGACGTTGTTCAATTCTCAATTTTCTTTCGGGAACAAAAGCACTACCGTAGTCCCGTTAAGAAAATTATCAGGAATTTTTTTTTTAGTAGCTTGCGTTAAAATTTTTTTGCATATGCTCATATGATCCGATAGAAGAGGCGTTAGAACAGCGGAAAAAGTGGAGCTGAGCTTATTTTGAACGGCTGAAAAAGTTTCAAAGGTCATGCGGGGAAATGTGATATGCTGTTTGAAAATTCAAGCACCTATCCTTTGAGTTGTCGGCACATAGGTTGGAAAAATTTTGGAAAAAGTCACTGGAACGCTGCGGAAGCTCACTCATCGTTCATCATGTGCACTAACAAATGCTGAAATTTTCTCTCCTATAATAAGGAGTAAAAATTAAACACAAAATAAAATAGTAATGTAATAATATCAAATAAAATAGAAGAGTACAAGTGCGGAAATTTTGAGAACAAAGAGTCCCCAAAGAATAACGCTTACTGCCCAATTTTTTCTCTTATAACGGTATAAATAATACAAAAATAAAAGTAAAAGTAAACAAAATAATAATGAACAAAAGAATGCATATAGGCAAACTTTGAGGGCGAAAATTATGTAGTGGATTACATTTATTTATTTACTTGTATATACCTCCAAAGATCTCAAAACGTATGCCATTGAAAGTGAATTTTTATAAACTGATTTGATGAGTGAAAGCTTTGAAAATTAGGATTTATGGATTTTTTCCTCGTTCAGGCAGTTCTCTGGGCTAATTTCATTCATTTTTAAAAGAAAAATGTTCAACAAAGGAGACTTTTTCATTGTCTCTTCAGAAAGTTCTTTTTCATTGTCTCTTCTCTTTCTGAAAGCTTGAACTATGGAAATTTCTGGAAGAATCTTTGGAACCGAACACTATGTAGAGGATAAACTTGATTCAAATATTTTCTTTTCTAACTTCTTGTGAACTTCTTGTTTGAGGACTGAGGACTTGTAACTGAGTTAATCAAACGCGTAATTTTGCCAAGAAAGGAAGTGAAAATACTTGAGAAGAATTTTCACCTGATTTTTAGAATAGTGCATTTAGTTTCCCCTTTTGGGAAGGTCATCCAAGATGTGTCGATGACAGGCAGTGTATGAATTTGATTTCCCTTTAATTTCCCTTTGAAAACCTCAATGATAATAATAATACATAATAATAATTAATATTGATAATATATTTCCCTTTAGGACCCTTCAATAATGATAATAATTCAATTCCCTTCAGGATCAAACAGCGTAGGGATTCCAAGTGCGCCTCAAATTCTTTCCAAATCTGGAACTGTAACCAAGATTGGCATTGATCTCCTTTATTAAACAACAGCTAACGTTTCGGCGTTTCCGGCCTTCGTCAGAGCCTGGAAAGATCAGGAAAATCTTTCCAAATCATTTCGTTCAAGTCAGTCAAGCAGAATTCATAAGCACAAAATAGATTAAACCCTAAATTTCTCTTAAAAGTGCGTCTATTTCGGGAAATAACAATCTGCTAGCATATAATTTTGCATAACAATAGAAATCCTACACCATTTTTTCGGTTATCTTGAAATTTTGGAAGCATATGGATGTGAAAGACCCTTTTTTCAACGATGACATCTCAAATAGTCATTTGCTTAGCTTCTATCATCAACAATTTTTGTAGTGTTTTCAAAATTTTTCGCTTCATTTTAACATAAAATGTGAGCTCTGCACAAAGTGAAGCAGAAAAATGGTCAGCCAATAGCCCAATATTTCCTTGTCCATGATAAATTGTCCATAAACGTCCCTTGTCCATAAATAAACCCCACATAAGGAATTGTAGGTTGCACAGTCACCTCATGTTGCCCCCGAAGTCGAAAAAAAAAATGAAAAATAAAAATTTGACCGTAGTATGCTAGTGTTCCTTTCCACTTTTTCGCCAGAAAAAATTTCAGAATAAAATTCTGAATTAATCATCCTGTATATGACTGATAAGTCTTATAATTAGGAAAAAATTTATTAATTAAGTATAATAATTCTTTAAACAATTAACTTTATAGAAACAGTTTTAAAATTAATTATAATGTTTTCTCGGTAATTAATTTTACGTAAAATAGTGTGTACTGCCCTGACTCCCCTCCCTCCCCCCCAAAAAAAAAATGAAAAAGAAAAATTCTCAGATTTTTGATGAAAACCTAACGCGTGTGAGGCCTATCCCATTGTTCTTCTCCCGTTTTGTTACCCGAATAGTATAGTGGCTTTAATCTGAACGCTTTCCGGAGGGAAACTTCCTCAACAGCTCACCGGTTAGACTTGCTGATTCTCTGAGGTGATTCAGACCTCAGGACGTATTAGTGCTCAGTAGTTCCTGGCGCAGTAACTCACCTATGCTGCGCTAATTCCTCTTCATGAACCGTCGAGGGGAATTTGAACGCTGAGCTGCTAAAGTATTAAATGCTCCACTAGGACTGGACACCATTGAGTGGTGTCTCATTTGTGACGGGGACAAGAAAATATGGGAAGAACATCGAAAAAGATTTTTTGAGATTAAAGTAACTTTTCGACTACATTATTAATAGAAGTACATCGGTTATATGAGAAAAGTTTGCTTCTACAGTAGTGTTAAATTTAATTTAATTTTTTCTTTATATTTTATTTCTTTTATAAATTATTTGTTTTAAATTTATCGTGAACTTTGTTGTTCAACAACTCATGCAGCCCATTTTCCATTAATTTTTACTTCTATTTCCAGTTGTTGTTGACCTTTTTTCGCACAACAATGACGTCATGATAACTTATTTTGAGCTATAGTATGAAAACTCATTATAGTTGAATGAAAAATATGCTCATTAAACTTTTCTACGCTTAATGAAATGCAAAAATATAACTTCTATCGGGGAGTGATTTCTAACAGGAGATAGATGAATAATAATAATTATATATGAATATTATAATTGAATTATTAATAATTATGTATACTTGTCCCATAGGAGATGAACGAGAGAAAAAGGGAATGGGGCGAGCTTGATGAAAATTTTTCAAAAAAAAAAAAGACCGACCTGAGTTTTGTATTGTACCGATGCACCATGTATTTATATTAATATTTAGTTGAATATTTAGTCATATTTAGTTGGACTTGTCTAGTTCCACGCGGGACTTAATAGTAGTAGATCAACCTGTCAAAGAGTACAGACCAGGACATTTGTCTCAGAACAGAACACCGGTCTTTTGGACTATTTCATCTTTATTGCAACAAAATCCTGTAACAAGGAAATCGACTGCTTATATCCAATGCACGATCCAAGATCTACATACCGATAAAGTGCGAATCCAAACATTACATCAAGAAATGAACAACAACTGCTGTTCTAACATTTTACAGACTATACAATACGTTTCTTCATAAATAACTTTCTCATCTTTCGGTCCGGAGATCCCAAAATTGTCAATTTAATGGTACGCTGCGTTGAAGATATTTTGAATGTGCGAAGCGAAGCACATGCTACGAATCATGTAAACAACACCGAATAATCTTTCCATCTTGCGCTCAAGATCTCATTTAGAAACCGTTCACAGCGGTCGAATACCATAGAACGTTCGTTCTCACGAATTTCACATACACAGGCTATTTTTGTTCTTAGGAAGACTTTCTTCTCTCTCTCTCTAGCTTGAGAATATAGAATTTAAAAGAAGCAATTTCAAATAATAATATAATAGTATAATTCAAATTATTAAGTATACTTGAAGTTCTCTTTCCATTTTCAAAAAATTGAATACTTGAATAAATATGTACGATGCATTATAAAGGCTAAAGGGATGATAAAATTTGTGAAGGTAAGGAAATGGGAAACAAATCGTTTAAAATGCACGTGACTACCCAAAAATTTCGATATTCCCAAAAAAAAATTAAGTTACCATCACATTTTCAGTGATGTAATTTAATTTTTGGCTCCCTGATTGTAATTTAAACGCTGCAGACCACGAATCTGTTGTGCTATGGATTTCCCGTGGAAAGCTTCTATACGGGGTCGTACATTGCGGAAAACCAGCTTGTTCCGCTCATCTCTCCGTAGTCGCTGTAGAAAAAAAAACGGCCCGGAAGTCACCGTTTTTTTTACCCGGCGGGTTGCATTGCAATGCGGGTAAAAAAAGCGAGCAAGTCGTCGATTATTAATAACGTCTCCTCATCAGCCTATTCAAGTTAAACTAATTATTAGACTGCTGAGATGAACGCAACGTGTACATAGAGGCGCGTTCTTACGCGCCTCGTAGGAACTAAAGCGATTCCCATGCGGTTTCTTAAGAAGATCACGGAGAGATGAGCGCAGGCACAAGATTTTCCGCAATCTACGACCACGTATAAAAGATTTCCATGAGAAATCCATACCAGGTCAGATTCATGATATACCGCCTTAAAGCTATCACACCACGAATGTGGGGTGGTACGGGTTTCGGGTGGATTATGCCTATACGGGATCGTAGATTATGGGAAGGAGGGTGATTCCGTCCATTTCTTCCTAATTGCCATAAAAAAACGGCTCGGAAGATGCGGTGTGTGCACACAGCTGGCGCGCTCCAATCAAACTCGTTGCGGAAAGTAGCGCCCCGGAACGCTCGAAGCCGCATCTTCCGTGCCATTTTTTACGGCAATTAGATAGAAATGGACGAAATAACCCTCTTCCGCACAATCTACGATGCATAACCCACCTGAAATCCGTACCAACCCAGATTCGTGGGGTCAGATGCCTTTAAAATGTTCGCCAAGAGACGAGTGGGAAGGGTTGGTGTATACATCAATAGGTAACAGGCGGGTAACACAGGCTTCCTTCCAGAAAAAAATGCATTCATCCACTTCATACCGTGTCGATCCCATCAATCCAATTATTCTGTTGATCCTGCCTTCTCGGGTACAGTCGGCGTAACTTATGTTAGCTACGCACTGACGCGTTACATCCTCACAGAAGGCATTCTCTATCGAGCACGACAAGCTCTTCGGAGTTCTCCTACATTTTTTCTCATTGTCCTCCTTTTTTTGTATAAAGGCGCTTGAATAGGGTTAGTTAGACGTGTCAAAGTTCTCTTTCTCTACAACTCCATAGTATTGACATCTCTTTTACTCGTTGGGCACCTATAGGGTTCTAGTTAGCAGAAAGTGGATTTTTGGATTATTTTCTTTTCTACCTGCGCACTATGTCTTCGTTTCCTTCATAGTCATCATCTTAGGTAAATAATTTTCCGGTAGATCAATGATATCCCTTGGTGCCGAGGTTTCTCCTCAAAGGCCCCTGTCCGTATGAATTGGATTTCTGCCCAATTTTTTTTTATTTGTGCGCAGTTAGTTTTTCTGAGATAGTTTCTAGATTTTATAGAGCCTACGAATACAAAAAAAAGTCAATCATGAAAAGTTGAACAGAAAAAAAAGAGAGAAATTCCCAATCTTTACGAAACCCTCGACGCGTCCTGACTTCAGAACAAACGATAGAACTAATTTCAACGGAATTTGCAGAGACCTCGTAATGCTACCCATGGATATTTTTACGGGAACAAATTCTTTTGAGGGGGAAAAAATCCTGAAAACAAGAAGAAAGGGGATTTGAGTAGCTTGTAGCGCACGGAGAAGATGGGTCAGCGCACGCTTTTAATGAGGCGAACGCGATGCGTCACCCTGCGGCAACATTTTTGACGTCGACTGTAGTTGGATTCTAACAATCAGTGGTCAGAAGTTTTTGCAAAAATATTCCTGGGAAACAGACACAATCCCAGACAAATGTGTTTTCCAATAAGCAGATACGTCACGTATTCAACCTGACGCAACGCATGTGATCCTGAAAGAGCGTGAAGTGCACGAGTTGCTGCGAATGCGTTGCGTATGCGCGAGCGGAAGTAAACACCGGCGCCTTGGAAAGGGTGGAACCATTGCTGGAACCGACTACGCTTTAGCAAAAAAAATCATGCATCTAGCGCACTCATTTTTCGCTACTACGACTTCAGGCTTTTTTCGCCAGCGGGATACTGTGGCAGGGTGGAAGGAGCCTTCAAGAGATATTCTAAATTCGTTGCGAGACCTGTGCACAGGTCTACGAGAAGATCTCAAACTTAAAGGCATCACCCCACGAATCTGGACTGGTGCGGACTTGTGGAGTATTCGTACACGGGAGCGCAGATTATGAAGAGGGGTGATTCCGTCCATTTCTTCCTAATTGCCGTAGAAAACGGCCCGGAAGATACGGCTTCGAGCCTTTCGGTGCGCTATTTTCTACAACGAGTTCGATTGGAGCGCGCCAGCCATGTGCACGCGCCGCATCTTCCGGGCCGTTTTTTACGGCAGTTAGGAAGAAATGGACGGAATCACCCTCCTCTCCACAATCTTCTATCCCGTATATGAATACTCCACCTGAAATCCGTACCACCTCAGATTCGTGGAGAGATGCCTTTAACACGATCATGTCTCAAGGAGGTGATTCGTGCCGTTGGTCCTGAGCAGAACCTGAGCAGAACCGCCGTGGATCAAAGACACCGAGAACTACTTCCTCGTTCATAAATAGAAACACCTCATTGAATCAGCACCAGGAAAAGTTCATTGAGTGTCTTGCAATATTTCCAAGAAAAACGCTAGTGGTTTCATATAGCACGCGACTATTTCGGGATGAATTACGTCCTCTGTCCTTTCTTAGTCTCCGGGGAGTGTCTAGACATTGAATGAAATTTAATGAATAATTATGACTTGGTGAGAAAAACCGTAAAGTCTCAAAGATGAAACTATGTTAGAAAATCATTCCCGCTGTTGTTCAAATGCCTAATAGTTACTGTATCATTAAATAAAGAATACAGTATCTAATCAATCCGCTTGGGATCCCGCCAACGCGTTCATTTCAATCCAGAATTCGTTTGAAGTTTGCGAACGCAGAACGCAAAACGAAAAACTGTCTTAAGTCAGTGTTTTTATCCTTCCAGATAAATCTGACATCAATTTATCGACATCGAAGGGATGAAATGCTTGGTGAGCACCAGGGCGGAGTCGAACCATCGATCGATCGGTAAAATCCTTTATCGACGGCACTACGTACCCCTTTCCACCTCTTACTATTAACATATAGTTTATGGATATAAATAATTATAATATAAATTATTAAATTAATTTATAAATTATATAAATTATAAATTATTAATTAAATTATTATAAATTATAAATTATAATAGTGTTTTTATGTAATACCACAGCCACTACATAATATTTTTTAATCTTTTTTAATTTTGTACTGTGGAACATTCAAATTCTACCGTAAAAAGGGAGTTAATGGTAAAATGGTTAATGGTTAATGGTAAAATAAAGTTTATCAAAGCTTTCCACTTTTCCCTATCGAATCATCAATTTTGTTTGGATTAGTGGACATCTTTGAAGCAAGTTTTTCCTCAGTAGCCATTCGACGGGGCATAAGCCAGCAGTCGCAATTAGTTAAGCCCTTCATTATTTTTGGTGATGCTTAAATTTTACAGACTATACAATAATTCGTTCGTTTAAACAATAATTCGTTTAAACATTTATGGAGACATATTATACATATCTCGCCAATTTTGAAATCAATTCTGGATATTTTTAAGTGCTACAAAAGTTAGAAGAATAAAATTTGAAAGATTGCTTTAGAAATAAAGGTTTTTACAGAAATTATAAGGTAGAAACAATTACGAATAGAAGAACTTGCCGTTAGGGCATTGTTTTTGTTCTCTGAGAGAATTTTTAACGATGAATGCGTGGGCGGATAATAGCAAATATGAAAAATCCTCATGGTTTCCTGCATATTTTCAGCAATAACTCAATTAACCAGCCTTAATAAGAGCAGAGTTTTTAAAAGCCACAAAGTACAGATTCCGTTTCCATACATTTAACGTTCATAATTTCGAGGGAAAAATTCCAGACACTCCCGTGGAAATCACTCTTCACGCTCATCATCCGGGGTGAAACGAGGAGAACTTTTAAATTCTCCTCTTTCCATCCCGATAGCTCTTCCAATCTTTTTGATGCTCGGAAAGAAAAAAATCCATTCATTCCAGAAGAGAAAAACCGGTGAAAATCTCTCCGCCTTTCCTTACAAGCTCTAATCTACTCGCACTTAGTTTAGCTGTAAATGTAAACAGTTAGTTGGTTATAAATAACAATGGGAATTTTTCCCACCAGTGTTCAATGAATTATTTGCATCCGTGGCATCATGCGACTGTTCCGAACTCATCATGGATGCACATAAAATGCATCATAAATGAATTTATGAATGAGGATGACTACAGTTTCCTTCAAATGGATCATCCTCGATACCAATTCCATGCAGACACGTCAAAGCAGCGTCAAAGCAGCGTAGCGTGCGTAGTATGGTAAGCTCAGCGAAAGGCTTTGAGATGTAGATAACGGAAACGAGCGCTCAAATTCCCCTAATCGTCCTTAAAAAAAGCGTGGGAACCGCTTTAGTTCCTACGAGGTACATTAGAACGCACTTCTGTGCACAAGCTTCGGTCCGCTTAGCAGCCTATTCATTGGTGTCTCTAGATTAGGTTGGTGAGGAGTCTTGATTGATCCTCGATAGCTCGCTCATGGACGCCGCGCGTGCACACGAGTGGCGCGTTGTAACTGATTTCGTAGGAAACAGCGTCGTCTTCCACACCGTTTTTTTACAACGACTTGGGGGAGGACGAACGGAGCCACGGTGGTTTCCCTAATCGTAAAACCATACGACCCGAAGTTGACTGTTTCCCTGGGGTTTCTCTACTATATCAATTTCGTGATACGGTACCTGTGAAGAATGCAGAGAAACTTCTTTTTTTAAGAGTTTTAAGTAATTACGTATGTAGTTCTTTGATGATTAGAGCGAGAAGATTCCGCGAAACACTTCCGGACACATTGAGCTCAGATTAAAACTCTGAAATTTGAGAGTAGAAATAAATCGTTGTGGCTAGGATATAAATTGTAGAAAATGTTTTCTCTTGAATCATCCAGTGCTAGAGGTTGTTAGAGAAGAGGGTAGGATGGATCAATAAAAACAATTCAATCAATCAATACAGTCTGGAGATTGGTATAGCGAGACATCCAGTAAATAAGACGGTTTTAAGTTGAGTTCAATTTAAAATCCAGTTCATATCTGAGAGGGATATTGGGAGGTATGCGTTGAAGTAAGTCTATTAAAACGGTAAAAGAGAATTGTGAAAAATAAAGTATTTCAGATTATTTCAGATTAAAAAAGACAACAACTTCGTTTATTTTAAATTTGAGAAATGAAAAAATAAAGGAAGTAGAGAATACCGCATTATTCATAGGGCCAGACTTTGTATTTTCGTTATTAGGTTAGGTTCAGAGCATTTTTTGCTCGAAGGGTATTAATCTGCCGACATCACAGCATCACCTTCTCTTACCGTATCCACTATTGAATCGTTCCGTGTTACAATATTAATGAAAAATAATTAGTACTAACGATAATAACAATTGAAATTTGCTAAGTTACTAAAAATAACATCTATCTACATGCTCTGATCGCGAAAGAAATGAATAAAATCTCTGCACTTTTTGACCTTCGCAACGATATTACACTATACAATGTAGTGAAGAATAAAAGAATTTCTTCGATATACAAAAAAAATTGATGAGTTACCGTCAAAACTAAACGAAATGCACTTTGGAGGTCTATTTCAGGATGTGGAGGTTTTCCAATATGCGTTTTTCTTCTTGCTTCACTGGACAACACGTTGTCCCGTATAATGAAACAGCCCTAACCGAATGAACTCATTGTGTTTTTCAATTTTTTGCAAATTAAAAATTAATTACTTTAGTTAAAATTAGTTATAGATAGCTATGAAGCATTTATATATACATATATATAATTTAAAGAAACTAATTGATGCCATATCAGAATAAAGTCAAAAAGGTGAAATTTCCTGAAAGGTAATTTGTCTACAAGGTTTATTTTGGATGAAACCTTTATTTGCCTGACGTTTCGGATTTTTCGTCGTCTTCAGACGTGAAAATAGGTTGATTGACCTCGTAGGTAGACTATTAGAAAGCAGAGGCAGAAATATGCCGACGTTTCAGGACCCAAGAACGCTTGAATTGCTACCTGAAATGTTTTTCATGTGTTTCCCTATCAAGCTGTACGTTTTCGATTATTATCTGAAAATAAAAATCTAATCATTTTAGAAAAAGTGACTTGAATTGGATCTTATTTGCAGATTTAGAAAGTGCATAAAATAAGCTCTTCAACAATTTCTAATATTTTGTGAAAAAATTCTATGTTTTTCAAAACTTGTGTTGAAACTACTGGAAGGAAAAAAACCCGCGTTTCTTTTACATCAACCTGCCATGGAGTATATATTTTTTCAAAATTTTTTATTATTTTTTATTTTTTTTGATTTTTTTCTACAAATCTAATTAAAATTCGTCTCTTCAAACTTTTATGTTTCTTCAGTGCTTTAGGTGAATAAACTTTTCTAATTTTTGCCTATTTTTGTATTTTGAATCCTCTCAGGCACTTTTTTCATTGTTAAGTGGAAAGTCATAGATGCTCCAGATTGTTGCTTTTTTTAAATCCCATTTTCGAACAATTTCCATCTATTCTAAAAGTAATTAACCATGATTAGTCAATTAACTCCCAATTAAAAATTAATTTTATTCTTCAAAAAAGTGAGCAGCGGTTCAATTTAAATCGAAGTTTCAAGAAGAACACTTAAGGATTTTCTCGGAACGGCTCCAATTCCACGGCTTCGGCAGCGTGCATTCCGTACAAATATATTTATAGTGCACATACATCAACGGTCCTTTCAAACGAACATAACGTGGACAAAAATGTCTTCGGAACATGTACAACTACTATTAAAATATATATATATATATCGTAAAAAGACTAAACGTTTACAATTCTCCTATCACGCAAGGACATCACATCTGCAACGTCTACATGTAATTTAAACCAAAATGTTCGTTTTTTCCCCGAATGTTTCCCTTGCGCCAGCAATTTCCTATCAAATGTCAGGAATTTTCACCATCACTATACAATTTTTATGGATGCGATGAGGGAAAGCCTAAAATAGCGTAGCTTAGCTTAGGATAGAACCTTATTAGTAGGGATCCAACCTCGGAAATATCAGAAATCCCTCAAAATGGAATTTATTGTAGATACGAATAACTTTTTATAGATCGCAAGATGTTACATCGTTGTATATTTATTATTTATCTATTTATTTACTTTTTTGTTTATTAAGTAGTATATTTCGCCACCGATGATTTGTAAAGTGTTGAAATTAAACGTTGATCTTAAAAACGGTTATAAGAATCCTCGAACTCCTTCATAGATCATCCTGAAATTAAGTGTTGAAATTAGAGCCGTTACGTATTTCTTAGTGAGAATACTCGAGATTCTTCATAGGTTATTCTTGAGTTCGCAGAAATTTCGAGTTTTGCGTTCTTCCAACCAGTACAAGACCTCCGAAACGTAGTTCACAAGAATGACAAAGGAAACGCATGTCGTAAATCAGAAGTCTCAGTCTATCCAACGATGCAACTCTTTACACTCACACGAATGGTGGGATTGGAGGGACAGAAGACAAGGTGGTGCTAAATCTTTAAACAAATGAATCTTATCAATCTAATTCATGAATCTAAGCTTCCGATTTTAAGATCCATACAGATCCATACCTAGTTTTTGTTTTCCGTTCTCGTTGCCATTACTGAGGACTGTGTGTGCCGAATCCCATCCACTACGGCTAAGAAGCCAACGTCGAGAAATTCCGCGAACACAACCTTTTGAAGCTGAGCGCCCCGATTAGAATCCTTAAGGAATTAGGAAAACAAATCAAAAAACCTTCTGTTCCTTTTTTTGTATTTCTTAAGCATAATGGATATCGAAAACTTGAATTTGTCCAGCAATTTATCCAGCAACTTCAAATTTTCCTTCCGAATCCAAATATACTGCAGTCGTTGTAGTCGTTCCTGAGAAATTACCTTTCTTAATTCAGTTTCAATTCTTTTTTCGACAAATCATGCCACCAATCCTTTTCAAAAGCCATTACATCTCCATAAAACACTACCTCATTACTTATTTCTATACTGCTGCGCTTATAGCGATATATGAGGCCACGGGCAGATAGCAGTCAGACTCTTATACACGGCTACCTCTACTTCTTTTATTTTTCAAAGTTGAAATAGACGAAATTGGATATATTTTTTAAAAATCTGAATTACTTCCCTTTATTTTCTACAATTTTCTTTCCATCTTTCTAGTTCAAATTCTTCACCGTCTATCTTCCAAAATCCTTCTGAAATTTTTTTTATTTACACAAATGAAAAAGTGTCCTTATTTATTTCATGACTCATCATACAGTACAAATCTCCAAGCTTCCAGATCTTCAAATTTGTTGAATTCTTATCCAAAACTTCTACTCTAATATTCTTCAATGTTTACCGTAAGGTTCTGCTGACAGAATAACCCTCTCAGATTTAAATTTATACTTTTAACATAATCAATTTAACTGAAATACTCTTTTAATTATTTGATTGCAGCGATTGGAAACGGCGATGCATGGGTTAATGCATAATTAATTATGTTTTTCTTATATAAAAAAATTTGCGCAAAAAAAAAATGCTCGGCATTAGATGACATTTGTAATGTGAAAGAGCATTTCTTTCTCTACAATAATAATGTAATAATAATACAATAATAATACAATAATGATAATGTTTTTGGGTTTTTTATGCTGATTTATTTTTTCTTAATTTCTAAATTAATATAATAATTCTTAACGCTGAATCACTGCTTTCCTGGAGCGTAGAATTTTTCAGACTCGGCTTATTCTACTGTCGTTTCAATAACATGATGGGAATTACGCCAATATGTGCGAGTGTGTTCACGATGATAGTGATGAGCATTGATAGGTGAGCGTATTTCAATCCTACTGTGATCAAAAAGTAGAAATTAGGTTTCTAGTAGAACAAAAAAGGTATATTATTATATTATATTATATTATAACTATTACGGTATATATAAAATTTTTATTATGATGGTATGTTATTAGTCTTCAATAATTTACTCCATCTACTTCAAAGTACTCCTTCTTTGGCAGCGATACACTTACGTTGACGGTTCTTCCAAACTTCAAAATATTTCTTATACTCGATTTTCGGGATGGGCTTGAGCCCCTTTTTCGATGCCTCTTTTATCTCCTCAATTCTTTTATTCACTCTTCTTTTTTATCTTCTATTCTTCTTATTTTCTTTTTATCTTTTATCTCAAGTCAAAACAATTACAACAAAGCAGTTTTTTTTTTGGTTTCGGGAACAGCCAGAAATTATTTGGAGCCAAATCAGGTAAAGAGGCGTTAGCGGAAGCGGAACGATATAAGCGGAATTTTTAATGAAAACGTTGAGAACAACCAAAACCATGTGAGGTGGTGCATCGAAAAGTGAACTTTTGGAGGGAAACGTCAACAAGAGTAACTCATTACAAATTGACGCTTCTTTCATGAAATTTGACACAGATGTCAGTAAAGTTTATGCCAATATATGAGTAAAAAATTATGGATTTGGATTTGAAGCCTTGCAGTTTCAAATTAGAAAGCCTTACTATGTACTTTTTGATCACAGTAGTTATCATATTAAATATTATCTCGAGTATATTTCCTACATACAAGTCGGTTACGATACCTTCCCACAGTTACATGCTTAAAGGCATCACCCCACGAATCTGAAGTGGTGCAGATTTCAGGTGGAGTATTCTTATAAGGGATAGTAGATTATGGAGAGGAGGGTGATTCCGACCATTTCTTCTCAATTGCCGTAAAAAACGGCCCGGAAGATGCGGCGCCGCACAAGACTGGTGCGCTCCAATCGAACCTCTTGTACAAAATGGTGCGCCAAAACGAATGAAGCCGTATCTTCCGGGCCGTTTTTTACGGCAATTAGGAAGAAATGGACGGAATCACCCTCCTCTCCATAATCTGCTATCCCTTATAAGAATACTCCACCTGAAATCCGTACCACCTCAGATTCGTGGAGTGATGCCTTTAACTAATGACGCTAAATCTCTTAATCCGTGCCCTCTCAGATATTGGGCAATCGTACATCCAATGCGGCGACGTCCAGGAAAACATGCTACGGTTGCTGTGATCTTTTGGATTTGGTTACTTGCGATAATTTGTGGTATTCCTGCATTTCTTGCTTCAAAGGTATGATTATATGGATTTGCTACGGATAATTCGTTTTGAGAAAAAAATGCACTACAGCTCAGTTCAACTGCAGCGGAACACATTAATAGAAACACTAATGACATTGAGAAGTATTTTTTGAACAGAAAAAAAAACTTTCATACAGTAGTACGGCAAAAGTGCAACTTTCAGACATGGCAATTAATTATTTTTAGAGCGTACTGGTCAGTTTTTAAGGGAAAAACATTTTATACAACCAGGCATTGTTAACAAAATCATTGCGTCACTACATTACATCGAAAATCAATCATTCAGAATCAGTTAATGAAGTTGTTCGGGTAAAATGAACTATAAATATAACACAACTGACGAGACATTATAAAATAACGCGATTTTTTGTTGAGTAAAAAAAAAGGAGTGCAAAAAGGGAAATGTGGTGAGGTTTTAAAAATCCCGTACTTCAAGACAGCATACCACGAATCTGACGTGGTGATAGAACCCGAAGGAAAAACTAGAGATAGGATTGTGGACTGCAGGATTAGGGGTGGTTTCACTCATTTCTCCCTGATCGTCGTAAAAAATGGCGTGGGAACCACTTTATGCCCTACGAAGTACGTTAGAACGCTCCTCTAAGCACACTTTCCGGTTCCCTTAGCAGCCTATTCGTTGGTTTTACTTGAATAGGCTGGTGAAAAGACATCACTTATCTTCGACGGCTAGCTTGTGAACACGGCGCCCACGTATGGGTGGCGAGTCGCTGATTTCGTAGGAAAAAACGTCGTCTTCCACACCGTTTTTTTTCACAACGATTAGGGATTATGAACGGAATCACCTCTGATCCCGCAATCTACAATCCTTACTCTAGATTTTCCCGCGGATTCCTTCACCGTTCTTCACCGTGTTCCTTCCTTCAGATTCGTGATATGCTGTCTTTGACGTAGAATCCTGTTTTGGACGTAGTAAAAAATCAACAAGACTATTTTATGCGCTCCTGTCCCTCCATCGAGGGCATGGAGGGAGCTCTGAGTGTAAGGAAAATTAATCTGTTGCCCACTGCAAATCCTTAAGAGTTTTGAGATTAAGTCTAGCTTGTCTCAGTTTACGTGTATCCCCTCAATGACAAGATGTTACCCTTACATCCACGAAGTTGTTGGTTCGATAACACCTAAGTCCCAACGAAACCTCTCATCCAGGGTTCAAGGATCGATAAATTCGTAGCAAACTTCCCTAAGAGACAAAGAAACGGAGTCATTACTTGGCTGGTTCTCAAATCACTATATGGGTCGTTTACGCTTACGTAAGCGTCTACGATTTTGAACTGAAGGTGAACGCGTTGGCGCATCCTTAGCAGATTCCTCATGGATAAGCACTTTATCATTCATTCTTCCAGTTCTTGTTTAAACTTTTAAACCAAGGACCAGCTTGACGCAAGCGCGAAAAATTAACGTTTCGTCCTATTTGCACCAGAAAACTCCTCCTCATGTACTTTTTTCTATCTGCATCATTATATTTGGATATTCTGGATGACATACTGTGTATCAAATTTCAGTAGGTCATCAGATAATCTATTCCTCATCGTGTACTTCCTCATTAGTCAATAATTATTTTGTAAGAGATCGTTTTGAATTATTTACTTGAAATGATGGACCTATGTATGCACGATGACGGGAAGTAGAACTCACTAAAAAAAAGTAGTTTATTAAAAAAGGAAAAATCGATTAAAGAGACATCCGGGACAAAACCAACATGAGAAGGATTTCTTGCTCGTATCGCTGTCCGCTGCCTGTCAGGCGAACAGCGTGATGAGCTCACCTCATCTGATGTGTGCTGGGAGGTAGAGGTCTCGTAAACACGCTTTCTTTCCATGGCAATAAAAGGAGGGGGAAATGCGAATTCGTAGCGAACCAACTTAGAGTTTTTACGAAAAAAAAATCAGAAAAAAAAAACGGTAAAACAGAATTATTTGCACTTTCAGTGAAAATGAATGTGTCACGCAGGATTAAAGGGGGTAGGGGAAACACTCGCAGCTTTCAGTATTTGAGTTTACATTATTTAATCAATTTTAGTTTACCTAATGAGATACGGAACCCACTTCTTGGATAATATAACCCTCAAAAAATCTTTCTTATCAGATATTTTCTGGAATTTTTCAGAAACATAAATTGAAATTCGCGCCCAGAAACAGGTTAGGGAGCATGTTTCACCGGGTAAAATCATTAGTAGGACATTTACGTTCTCCACCAAAACTTGCCACCATATGGTTTAAGGCTAAAAAGTAGGACACCTATATAAATTATGTTAAAAAAAATTATCCTTCCGTTGGATTATTGTACAAAATAAGACATCTGGATGAAACAAATAATTTATATAATTATTTACATAATGATAATTAAAAAAAAATAGGTCGTTTTAAAGTTGAAGTTGTTAAGTAAGTTCCAATTGGTGCAGTTTTTGGTAAGAAATTTCGTGGAGATACTATTGCATTGTCTGTCTAGTGTCTTGAAAGTTAGGAAATTTTTGAAATAGATTTTGTCACATAAACAAAATAGTAAAGATTTTAGCGATAGCTGTTATCTTCAGGTCTTTGCCAATATTTAGTACTAATTTTTATATTTAGCTACTGGGACATTCTCGCATTCTTCAGTTGCACACTTCTACGAGAAAAAAAAATCATGCATTATCAATGAGCTATCCACAAAGAAAAAAAAAGAGAAAAGAAAAATAACAAAAGTGTTAATGTGCACGTTCTAAAGGTCCAAACTAAGATTTGTAACAAAGAGATTTCTTCAGATTGAAAAAAGTTTTTTGGAAGACCATCAATGGAGTGATCCCCCACGACTTGCTATTGTTTTTATTTCTTGGTTCAAGGTCCTACAGTGTGTGTGTGTGTGTGCGTGTTTTTTTTTTTTTTTTTTTTTTTTTTTTTTTTTTTTTTTTTTTTTTTTTTTTTTTTTTTTTTTTTTTTTTTTTTTTTTTTTTTTTTTTTTTTTTTTTTTTTTTTTTTTTGTGTGTGCGCGTGTGTGCGTGTGTATGTGTGTGTGTGCGTGTGTGTGTGTGTGTGTGCGTGTGTGGTGTGTGTGTGTGTGTGTGTGTGTGTGTGTGTGTGTTAGTGTGTGTGTGTGTGTTTGCGGCGTGTGTGTGTGTGTGTGTGTGCTGTGTGTGTGGGTGCGTGTGTGTGTGTGTGTGTGTGTGTGTGTGTGTGTGTGTGTGTTAGTGTGTGTGTGTGTGTGTGTGTGTGTGTGCGTGTGTGTGTGTGTGTGTGTGTGTGTGTGTGTGTGTGTGTGTGTGTGTGTGTGTGTGTGTGTGTGTGTGTGTGTGTGTGTGTGTGTGTGTGTGTGTGTGTGTGTGTGTGTGTGTGTGTGTGTGTGCGGCTGGCGTTAGTCAATTCGCTTGAGATGCGCTATCCTAGAAAAGATCCTAGGAAAATTAAGGAGATAGTTCCTTTCGATTTGAATAGAGTAAGTAAAGGACAACCGATAAAGTGTTTGGCGTTAATCAATCCGCTTCGGATGCCCCCTCCCCCCACGTCAGCTTCAATTCAGGATCGTCTGAGGTTCACGAACGTGTAATTGGCCTCTACAATAACTTCCGGGGGCTACCCGATGTGTCAAGTAAGTGCTTTTATCCTCCCAGACAAGTCTGGTACCAATTTATCGACTCCGAAGAGATGAAGGGCTTGGTGAGCACTAGGGCGGATTCAAACCTCCGTTCGATCCTGAAGACAGCGGAACATCTATCCGACTGCGCTATACCCGCCCACTCTATTAATATTACTATCATATTTACCTATTTTTAGCAATTTTAATGCACGAATTTTGCTCTGTTGAATTTCATTAGCTCTCTCTCTCCATCATCATCAATTACTTTGCTCATAAAAAACATTTTATTGGTTACAAATTATGAAATACTCCTGAAATTGCTTACGAACTTTTTGCCTGAAGCAATAGAGAAACCAGAAGCTTTCCTAGTCCTCTAACCTTAACTTTTTTCTTTGTTCACTTTCAGAAATAAAACTTCCTTGCAAGATTTTCAATGTATTTTTCTAAATTCTCTTCTTGTTTTAGCTGGAGCTCAACTACTTTTTTGACGGTGAAACACTTTTCGCTGACACCCTTTGCCTATCGGACAACTATCCGGACGGTACTATTCAAACTTCTACGTTAGGTGCATTGTGAGTTTGATCAAGGAATTTTTTGGTTACTCCAACGCGAAATTTAAGAAAAAAAATTGACGTCTTCGTGCTTCTAGAACGAATACGCCCGAAAAACATGTCTTAGAAACTTTCGCACGTCTATGATATCTCAGGCAAAAGAAATTTATTAGAAACAGAAAGAGACTCTCCTCATTGTCCTAGATTTAGTAATTTTTCTCGAAAAAAAAGAATTTGAAATGTACTGATCGTAGAGTGTTTTATCAATTGTCGAGTTGTGCAGAAAAGACCACGCTGGGGGTCTTATCAAATCATTATCCATGCATATTCCAGATATAACAACGGTTTGATCGCTGTACAGTATCTGTTACCGCTCATGATACTCACGTGTTCTTATTATCGTGTGGGCGTTGAGTTACGAAAAAATCAAGGCGTAGGCGATTCAAGACATGCGAAATCGATTGCTGCAAAGAAAAAGGTAATGTTTCATTTTTTTTTTTTGGATAACCATCTTAAAGGCATCACCCCACGAATCTGAGGTGGTACGGATTGCAGGTGGAGTATTCGTATACGGGATCGTAGATTATGGAGAGGGGTGTGATTCCGTCCATTTCTTCCCAATTCCCGCAAAAAACAGTCCGGAAGATGCGGCGCGTGCACAAGGCTGGCGCGCTCCAATCGAACTCATTGTAGAAAACAGCGCCCCGGAACGCTCGAAGCCGTATCTTCCGGGCCGTTTTCTGCGGCAATTAGGAAGAAATGAACGGAATCACCCTTCTCTCAATAATCCACGATTCTGTATACGAATATTCCACCTGAAATCCGTACCACCTCAGATTCGTGGGGTGATGCCTTTAAAATAAGTGTAGTTAAAATAAGTGTAAAATGCATTCATCCCACTAACCGCGACACACGCGCCGCGTCTGCTGTTGCACACATACACCTTTTCTCTTCTTGTTACACATTTTCTTTTTTCCTTGCTTCAATCGAAGATGTACCGTGGTCGTGTGGTTGAACACTTTCTGTAGGATTTTTACCATGGCTACTCACTCAAAATCCACAAAGTTTTAATTTTCCATGATTACCGAGGAAGTGACCTTATGAGTCGAACGATACCAACTGCTGAGAGATTCCAGTGTTTTTACCCATCCACCTTTCTAATGGGTAAAAATCCATAACGTTTCAATTTTCCATAAGTACCGAAAAAGTGACCAAGATGTTTCCGTAATAGGGTCTTATTTAGCAAGATTTATCGTCCCAGCTAACCCATATGACATAAAATTGAATTTTTATGTATTTTTGAACAGTCTCACAATAAGAATAATTCTCAGATCTCTTTTTTTGAAAATATGATTCCACCTAATGATGGGGAAATCTTTGTAAAATACAAAAATCTACAATTTGAATAAGCTGCTTATGATGCTGGGAAGAATATGCATTTGAAAAAGATCCTAGGAAAACCTATGATACCTATGATCCTAGGAGAAAATATGCTTCGAATGTCAATAGAATATTTTGCATAATTTTCGTTTCTCAAGTTGAAGCATACAGTTAATCAACCAAATTCATTCAGGCTGCCTTCATGTTAGCTCTAGTTGTGTTCATTTTCATGGTGGTTTGGCTCCCTTATAATGCTTATTTTCTACTCAGCAGTTTATTACCTCTTCCAGAAGATAAAAAGGTACGATTTTTTTTTTGTTTGTGTCGCCTTTTTGCATGGATACTTCTCCTTGAATTGTTACAAACCAAGAGAATCCGTTTCAAGGAACAATCAACTATGTAGTTCTCTAAAATTACGCTGCTTGCACCCTCAGAGCTACTTTTTCCGTTCTATATGCAGTTATTTTTAAGTATTTAATAAATGAAATGAACAATAAAATAAAGATATCTTTTAAAAAACTATAAATTTAATATAATATAAATATTTAGTTCTATCTAGTTACATTATTCTGAGCAACCTTTTTGTCACATAAAGAATCCACTGGTGATATCACTCTCAAACATTTTTCAGTTCCCAGCTTCCCTCTTCAAGTGGATTTTTCAAGACACTAAGGGTGCTGTAATTAATTACTGGTGAAGTTGATTTGTCAAATTTGTTAGTAAGCAAGCGATGGAAAATCTCGATCCGCACTTACGCGTAATTAAATCGTCAGGTCGTGTCAAGAAGGAATTTATCAAAAGCGGCGAGAGATGCGACAGTTCCTATCCTGTGAATAAAAAGGAAAGGAGAGAAGTCGAAACATTACCTTGAGGGCAGCATATCACGAAACTGATGTAGTATGAGAAATCGATAAAAATATGGAGTTCGAGGTGTTCATTACTTGAAAGGAGAGAGGGTTGAAAGTTTAGAAAAAATTTTGATGTTACAACTTATAAACGCCAAGAGTTATTCAAAGAAAAACTTTATTATTGCTATTTCGTTTTTCAAGATATTACTCTGTTGTTTATTTCTCGGACGAAGAATTTTGGTCCTCCAAGGGGACCTCAAAGGAATTCGTTATCCTGCACAAAGAAAAAAAACAATGAATTCTTTCCGGCATTACAAAATCACATAAGTATACGAAAGAAAAAACGAACGAAATATCTATACTCGATTTGATTTCATTTTTTTTTCATTTAAATGGAAATGAGTGACGTGACCTTTATCTCGATTTCCAATGGGAAAATAGGAAGAGAAGAAAAGAAAATTGCATCTGTACAATATTTCCCTTTAATTAATGTCTTTCTCTTAACATTTTAATGTTGTCTCTTTTTTTCATTGCGTTGCGTGACGGAAATAAATTAGAGTCTATTTTTTCATTAAATTCACCTAAATGGAGAGAGATGTAGTATAATATTTATTTATCCCAATACTATAAATAATAATATTTATGCTAACAATTTCATATTTATTTATCCTAATATAATATTTATAAGATTCTAATAAACATCAGCAAAGTATCATTTTCACACGCGATGTCTGTTTTATAGCGTCAATGGTGATGTAGGTTCGTTGTGTGCGTAAGGTTTACGCCGCTACGTCAGCGCCTCGAAATTTCCTTAATGAGACTTCGCTTCAATTTTTTTCTCGATTAATTTAAATCCTTCACAGAATCTCTAAAAAACCACTAATACAAAAAAGTAATACAGATGGAGTGATTAGATGCGTCTCTGAAATTTTTTAGAATTTTTTAGAATCAATTTTGTCCTTCTTTCTGAGTTAGGATGGCCAGGTTCAGGGATTCGCTAACGCCTTTACGAGACATTGATGGAATTTGGTTATGAACGACACTGGCATTATTTTTATTTATTTATTTTTCTATTTATTATTTTCATTTATTTATCTTTTTAAGATTCTCATGATTTCTGATCGCTAAGTAAACAAATTTCTGGAAAACACAGCAACCAGCAAATTCTGTCAATGCCGTGGCGTCGTGAAAAATCGGAAAAGAAACGAAAAATCCACATCGATTTCCCCGATAGGAGATCAAATTTCTCACTGCTTCTACCAGAATAAACACAAAATCCAATCCCAAATGAACATAAAATCGGATTCGAGTTGTTTTTATGACGTTGATTCTTGAATTTCTAAACATCCATGGAGGAAATTTTCGGAAATTAGGTCTGGCGCACAAATTCATCTCCAAAGAAGAATTGGAAAGGGATTGAAAATATTATTTCTTGGTGATTCAAAATATTCTATATTTCCTTCCACAACTTTTATAATTATATAGTATTGGCACAATAAAATATTTTTATATTAGGACCAGTCCAAATGACGTCAGAAATGCCCACGTAAGCTGTTATTTCCAAATTATTCGCACCTAAGGGCATCGTTTTTTTTTGCAAATTTCAATATTGGGTTCTATCCGCTATTCCGTTGGACTCACGACAGTCTGAAAGTATCACAGTAAAAATTTGATACGCCTTCTTCTCACTAGGGAAATAAAAGACAAATCAAGCAGTCAGAGCAATGGGTCGATCAATTCACTCTACGATGCAACTCTTTACACCCAAAGGATTCACAAACTGAAACTGTGTGAAGTAGATTTGCGATGAACTTACGCGATAGACGCACTTTTCACTAAAGGTTTTTTCCTCATTCACGAAACAAATCGTTTGAGATCTCATTCAGTTAATCTTATTGGTGTAAAGAGTTGCCTCGATGGGCGAAATGGTTAGTTTAGCGTTCTTGTTCCATCCGTTCTCTGGATTTCTAAAGAATATTTTGTGATTATGACGGTCCATTTGCCTACGACGCCACCAACACTTTCAAATAAATACTAGTACGAACACAAAGATCGAAAAAAAATGGCCTCAAAAGATAAATATTGTGTTTAAGGATGTTATTTAAGGTCTTATTTTTTGTTATTAGCGAGTATGTAGTAAAAATCTACAAATATTTCAAGTTTGTTTCTTATTATCTGCCTTCCAGTTGCATTCGTATCCTAACAATCTACCCCTAATCAATTTTGATAGCAATCTGCTCTAATTCTCGCGCAGCTTTTTCCTTTCAGATTAAAACTAGTCCAGATTTCAGATATTAGGTTAGGATTCAGATATTAAGTTCGTTATTATCCGGTGAAACGTATCTAGTCATAAAAACGAATTTCCCGTCAACATTACGAATAACGTCACCAACGCCGGTGCTAATTTGATTGCTCCTTCCTGCTATCGGCAACGCCGGTACTACCATCAACACCTATTATTAGCTGAACGAGTATGTGATTGTGGATAAAGTTGCAACGGGCACCCAGTCAGGGATCGGAATAGGAGTGGGAAAAAGGCTGATTAAAAGCATCATCTCACGAATCTGAGGTGGTAAGGATTTTAGGTGGAGTATTCGTATAGCAGATTATGGAGAGGAGGGTAATTCCGTCCATTTCTTCCTCCATTGCCGTAAAAGATGGCACGGAAGATGCGGCACCGCACAAGGCTGGCGCGCTCCAGTCGAACTCCTTGTAGAAAATAGTGAAAATAGTGAGGAATGAAGGGTTTGGTTGACACTAGAGCTCTTTCGAACCATCCATCGTGCAACCACAGCGGACCTCTTGCCGACCGTGCTACACCCGCCCTAATTTCTTAAACCCAGCATATCATGAATCTGACGTGGTGTGGATTCCCTATTGAAAGCTTCTGTACGGTGTCGTAGGTTGCGGGAAACCAGCTTGTTCCGCTCAAATCCCCGTAGTCGATGTAAAAAATGGCCCGGAAGTCGCCTTTTTTGCGACGGCTTGCGTTGCAACGCGCAACCCTTGCGCACTCGCCGCATCGAAGAACGAGCCTTTGAGGATTAATAAGGTCTCACCAGTCAATTCAAGTTAAACTAATGAAAAGACAGTTGAGGGGAACGGAATGTGTACATAGATTACCGTTCTCACGCACCTCGTTGGAACTAAAGCGATTCCCATGCATTCCCATGCCGTTTCTTAAGACGAAGAAGACCAAGGAGAACGGAACCACGTGGCTTTCCGCAATCTACGACCCCTTATAGAAGTTTTCCATGAGGAATCCATACCACGTCAGATTCATGGTATGCTGCTTACAATAGATAATTATTAATATTATATACGATGCATAATTATTAAGTAGCAAGTAGTATAATTATTGGGCAGTATTAGATAAAAAGATAAAGGATAAAGTGTCTGACGTTAACCAATCCGCTTGGGATGCGCCCCCACGTTCACTTCAATTCAGAATCGTTTGAGGTTTACGAACGTGTATCTGGCCTATACAATGACTTGCGGTGACTAGCCGATGTATCAAGTCAGTGCTTTTATCCTCCCAGACAAGTCTGGTACCAATTTATCGACCCCGGAGGGATGAAAGGCTTGGTGAGCACTAGGGCGGATTCGAACCTCCGATCGATCGTGCAGTAAGCGGAATGCAGACTCTACCTTTAGAGTCCAAATATATGGTCTCACGTTAGAGCAGACCTAAAACTAAACCTAAACCCCAACAAAAAAACCTTAAAAGAAAACTAAACCTAAAACTAAACGTAAAACCTAAAAAAAAACTTTTAAAAAATCCAAACCTAAAACTAAACCAACCTAAAACTTTACAAAACACTCAACCTGATTCTGCCGACTGCCTAATTACCGTTCAATCTCTGCATCAACAGCAAACGCGATTCTTCCAACTAAAGAATCAAGCTCCTCCAGCTCTTTTTTAAATTTTCAAATAGATCAAATTTCGAATATTATCCAAAAAATTGTTTCCAGACTGTTTATTTTATTTCCATAGCAGCTGATACACATTTTCAGCGTAATATGTAGGATTTAAGCAAAAAAATTGCCGCTACTAACTACTGGGATTGATTTATTGATCTCCTTTCTCATCCTAATCCTCTTTCACTAGTACAGTTATTTTCTAAATTTTCTGTGAAGCATCTTATTATTTTCATTTAACCTACTCATGGAAATTTTCCGTTCTGCTCACTAAATAAACTCCTCTCTTTCTTTTTTCTCTTTGTATATGACCTTTTTTTATTATCCAAAATATCACCCAACAAAGTTCTTCACTACAGTAATATAAGCAAATTTTTCTTCGGCTGTACCATAACCATTGGAAAAAAAATTAATGAAGAACGGGAGCACAGGTTATAAAAGCGAGCAAAATAACAAACTAGCAAGAGCAGCGTGGCGCAGTGGAAGCGTGCTGGGCCCATAACCCAGAGGTCGGTGGATCGAAACCACTCGCTGCTAAGCATTTTGCTTCTCCAACAAAATTTTAGGATCAAGAGTCATATAGGAAAAGTACAAATGGTGTAAAAAAATAAAATTAAAGGATTATTTTAAGGCTAAGGTGGCAAAAAAAACCCATCTCAAAAAAGCTATGACCAAAAAAAGAACAATTTTCTCCTATTACTAAGAGACAGGTAAATTTTCCTGTGTTTCTATGGAAACACATCCTTGAAAAAATATCCTACGTTTCTAACGTTACAATCCACAAAGTGGTACAGATGTTTCGATATAATTTTTAGCAGAATAGGGACGTTGTCGATTTCATTTCTGACATTCATTCCGATTTCCATGATGACGTTTTTGAGATGCGAGGCAAAATTTGTAGGGTTTTTCGATGTTGGATTCGTTCCTCCAGTTCTCCAAAACTCCGGAATAGAGTATGAAAATAACGAAGTCTTGAAATTATTGGACTGACTTGAGAACAACTCATGCATTATTTATCCCATGGTTGTTGATGTTAGCTTATCCGAAAGGCGAATGAAAGAAAACCACTTTATTTTTTTTTAAATTTTCATTCTTTTATTCTATTATACATTCGGGCGCGGGTACATGGCGCAGTCGGTTGCAATCGCAGTGAAACGCGTTGGCGCATCCCAAGTGGATTGATACGCCAGCGACTTTATCCTTTAATTTTACATTCTTCCTTATTATTTTTATTCTTTTTAATCTGCAATCGTAAGTAGTTTGAGAGTTAATAAAAAATACCTCAGAATATTTCAGAATTGCAAATTACAAATCAAATTATCAGAAGAAATAGTGTAGAGTTCTTTTTCAAATAAATCTTTTTTCTAATTAAGTAAATAGTAAGTAAACTATCCTCATCTCGTAGTAGATCAAACGTTCTCTTGTCTTGAAACCTCTGAAGACGGCAAAAAAGCCGAAACGTCAAGAAAATAAAGGCTTCCATCTAAAAAAAAACCTCGCAGGCACAATATTACAAAATATCCTCATCTCGTTTGAACGAGTGCAGTGTAAAATGGCAGCGGAAAAAAAAACCCCTGAAACTTTCTTTCTGAACATTGAACTGCACATTCCAGCGGTTTAAGGATTAGAAACTAGAAACAATGTGCGCAGGAAGTCGTGAAATCCCCACAATTGATACTTTATTTATTCGCATCTTTAAATACAGACGTCTTTCAGACCGGAATGTACATCTATATTAACATCTATTGGTTAGGAATGTCATCCACTGTTTTCAATCCAATAATTTACTATTTTATGAATAGAAGGTGAGAATCACGGACGAGTTCGTAGTTCCATTCGTGAACATCAAAAATTTAAATGTTCAGGTTCCGAGTAGGATTTCGTCACGTATTTCGATGGTTACCTGGCCTAAAAGACAATCGAGAGGAGTATTTATCGGTTTTTTCCACTAATGGACGGCCACATTTACCCACACAAAGTGTTATGACGGAATTGTGATTGAACTAACTGAATTGGATGTTCCACAAGGAAGAAAAAATGAACTGTCCTATATTCACATCGCTGTTGTAAATATGTGATAATTATGTTTCTGAGAGTAAATTCTTCAACTCAGATTTATCACTTCATCAGAAAATTAATTGGTCCATATCACAAGGTGAACTTTTGGGAAAAAAAAGGTTTTATGCGATAGACTCAACGACGATTAAACATTATGGGCAGAAGGACCACATCACTGACATAACAGCACCAGAGGTTACGGTAGGAAATAGTGGAGTTGTGGTTACATGATGGAAAAAAGTAGTATCCAGTCACCTTCAACAATTATTTATTTTTTATTTGTTCATATACACCAAAAGAACTCCAAAATTGAAGATAAAACACTAAAAATCGAAGTAAATTCTCTGCCACTTTTTTTGGATTTGGAAATACCAGTACTGAGAGCAGCTTGTGACGAGAAATCATTGGTTTTTTCTGTTACAGAAGGCGAAAAAACCCTTCTGGGATATCTTTGTCCAAAACGCTTTCGATCAGTCAAATTCAACCGACAAAATCTTGCCTTTGGTTAAATTGCACCATGTATGAACAGCAGGGTGACGTCAGTCAAGGAAGTTCATCACATTCCGTCATCTTTAGCTGACCTATCACCAATATTGCACTCCAATATTCCAACTCTTTCGCTTTAAAGGCATCACCCCACGAATCTGAGGTGGTACGGATTTCAGGTGGAGTACTCTTATAAGAGATAGTAGATTATAGAGAGGAGGGTGATTCCGTCCATTTCTTCCTAATTGCCGTAAAAAAACGAAAAAAAAAATATACCCGGAAGATTCGGCGCCGCACAAGGCTGTCGCGTTCCAGTCGAACTCCTTGTAGAAAATAGTGACTGAAGCCGTATCGTCCGGGCCGTTTTTTTTACGGCAATTAGGAAGAAATAGACGGAATCACCCTCCTCTCCATGATCTACTATCCATTATACGAATACTCCACCTGAAATCCGTACCACCTCAGCTTCATGGAGTGAGACGCCTTTAAATCTCCTTTCTCCTAAATTTGGGGGTTACGTCAATACTGTCAGGTTTCATCTGAGCTGTGCTGATGAAGTTATGGATTAGTGCCAATCAACAATCCTACACAGTCCCATGAAACACAGCATAAAGAAATCTAATTTTTGCGACTTGTTTTCGGAGATAAACATTGGAAATACCCAATAAACAAAATGCAACTTTATCGTGAATGCTGCTGTCAAAAAGGTCTAACCAATAAAATTATGTCACAGCAATTTAGTAAAAACAAATTATACAGCATCGTACCCATTCAACAAAAACACAGCCCACAGACCAGAGAAAAGAGGGAAATCAGCAGGAAACTGCAAAAAGGAGTAAAACCACAACATGTTCTACCAGGATATTTAAATATAACAGAATAACAAACTGTTGGATTTAACTGGAAGAAAAAGAAAACGCCGCGCATTCTGACAAATTAACTCCCACGGAGACATAACACTGGATTATTTCATCAAGAAACCGTTCTCCGTGCCATATACGTAAAACAAATCGTGTGAACAGTGAAAGGTGACTTTTTTTGAACACTTAACTAACAAAAATATTGAAAATCAACTTAAAATGTTAAGTTGGTTACAACACTAGAGTGAGCACGATATAAGTCTTGAAAAATAATTACATCAAAGAACGTTTGGTGGAATTTGAGGTAGAACCATATTATAAAAATGTTCGGTACGCCAAAACGATGGTGACTTCCATGCACACCACCCTTTGCTGAGAATAGTCTTAAGATCTTCACTGCCAGTATAATGTGGATCTAATACAAGGAAACTACATTCTCCAGAGTCTTCATCGAAGTCGACCCCGAGTATGGTGTGAGCAAGCTGTGCTCCTCCTGAAACATCAAATATTCTTGCACTCTTAATGACGCACCAGCACTAACTTTTTTTCTCATGACTGGCGAAGTCAATTTATTCAACCATCATTTCATCAAGCATTAGAAGTTCAACTTTTTGAAAAAAAAACAGAGAAAAATTTAAAATAAAGAGCAGACTAATGGGATTTCGAAAACAACAACCCTTAAAGAAAGAACATGAAGTAAGCCATTATATAGTATTACGTATAGAGAAGAAAAGACCGAAATACATTACTGGAAATTGCTGCGAAATCCATTTTAGAAATATTATGAGTTATGAGGAAGTTCCAAAATCCATCTCGAATAAAAGACAAATGAGTGAAGATTTGAGCAAGCCATCCTCATTGAGAAAAAGGACTAAATTGTGAATGAAGATGAAAGAAAACGAACCTATCATTACCGGTGAACCAACTGTTTGAAAATGCACCATAAGCTCTCTAGCTCGTTCAGGCACTTCGCTTCCAGAATTGGTTATTATGTATCGAGACTCAATTCCTAAATAACGCTAAATCATAAGCGTATGCACGTCGCAATATTTCGATGCTCAGATAGCACATACCTAACATGTGATCCAGTACGAAACCAATCTCAGTACTGCCAATCCATTGTCTACTACCAATGAATTTCTCCTCTTTATCTTTAATTTCCACCAAGCACTGAAATGGTGGAAAACAGAGTTAAGTTTTTATAAAATATAACTGTATTACCGTAGAACTAACTTTTTGTATATCCAAATGTGTTGGCACTGGTTTGTCAGTAAACCCGTTGTGAATATACCAGCTCCAAATTGACTGTAAACTTCGATAAGCACAGCCCCATCCTGTAAAAACGATTACCCTGTAGGCAAAAACAGGGTACTCAAAAGAGTAGTACTGAAAACAAACCAGCATCATCGATTCCATCTTGCATGTAATGATAGTACGTGTAGTCACCTTTTACAGTGGACAAAACTCCTCGCGACTTATCTGAAGAAGAACTTTTCAGCATGATTCTACTGGGCCAACACTTTATCCATCTTCCAAAGAATATTCACTATGAGAACCCCCACTATGAGCTTAAGGCAACATTACAGCTTATTCATTGCTCAACACGATATATGAGCTAGATGATCTGAATTAGTAAAGGGTTACCGAACTCCTCTATACCCAACCCCTAAGCTATAATGCTGAAACTGCGCTAAAAATTTGTTGGAAAGTAACACTTCCTGTATTTTTAAGCTTCATTTATTTAAAAAAAATCTTTTTCTGTACTATGTGATACTATATTACCAAAATAAACAAAAAAAAACATACAGTTGCTTATATGAAGGTGTGGCGAACGCAATAGCTTCGAAGGTGCGAAAGTAATGGCTTGGGCTGGCCGAATACATGGCATGGACAATGGTAGATTGAAAAGCTTATGAAGTCGAATCCGAAAAGAGCCTAAGATATATGGATGACGAGACCGCAAAGTGAATTCTAATTTGAATTCTAGTATATGTACACTTTGACAACAATGCAGTCAAAACTAACGTTGATTTGCTTCACAACAGAGAGGAGTCTCGAGGTGAAGAAAACACGACCACCCGGCCGGAAGAAATACATGCGACACAGTAGGAAGCACGACACCCTAACAGAATTTTATTTACAAGGGAAGGTTTTATAGAAGTAAAAATGTGAACTCTGAGCACACTTGCACCATGTCAATCAATCAATAGAAAGAAAAATCAAATAAATCATACTAAATCAAAGTGATCCAAACAAAGGAACTATAGCGGAGTACTATTTCCGTTACCTGACTAGCCGATTCCAATAGCATGACATCGGTCATTGCGCTTATTCTACGTCGTAAACCTTCTTCCAACCGATCATATAAAACGCTAGGTGCGTCTCCAAAAACTGCAGGCACTGTGACATCGAGGATCTTCCGCAAACGAGAGTATTTTGTCCCATCTTAAAATTATATAACACAACAGCCTTCAATATACGTTCGTACTCTTTTGCTCGCCCAAATTTGCTACAAATTCTAGGACCACTCCATATGCTAAATCAGCGAAATTAAGAATATGAACAGTCATTATAAAATAGCGCAACAAATCAGGAAATGATAGACCAAGGTAGTGAATTCCAAACACAAAAAGACATGGGTAAAAATTTTGCGGAAATTTTAAGACGGTCAGAGAATGAACGAGGTTGGAGTAGATTAATGATAATGTGAACTGATGTTCATCTTCGTGAAATGACGGGAAGAAGATTGAAATCAAAGAATCTTCTTGTGCTGTTGTCTCTCTTAAGGAGTAGATCATCATCATCAAACTCAGTAAATTTTATCGAGGGTATTTCGTTAAATGTAACCTAACTAAGAACTAAGTTGTGGCTAAGTTATTTGTTTGTAAATAGTTTACTGGAAATGAAATCACACCTCGTGTAATGCGTACGATTGGGACCATCTTTTGGTCATCCGAGTCATCTTTGTTGTTAGACGCCAAACCTCGATATGAGTTAAGCTCTGCGAAGTCCTCAAAAATAGAAGACAAAGATATATTGAAACAGCGAGGAAGATACACGAACATCAGTTGCAGCATACAGAAAACGGATAACAGATTGAGTTGATTACCAACACACCATCAAAAAGAAGTGAAAGGGTTCCTCACCTTGTATTGGATAGCGCTACGAGAAAGATCGTTAAAGTTTTGACGCTGTTTTTCCATTGCCTCTTCATCCATACTTCTACGTAAGAACAATCTTTTGTCTACGGATGCAAACACTAGCTGGTCTAATCCTGTGATGAACTTTTCCACGTTGTTTCTCAAATCTTCGCTCTCGTTCCCACTGCGCAAAGCGCAGGAAAAACCAACCTTCAACATCCTTCTTTTCTAGTATCTTTATCGGGTGAACCATAAAACTGAACGCCAACTTGAATTCTAAGCGATAAGCCGTCTGGTGTGAGTGTGCGATGTTTGAGGAGGTCATTCTGAGCCAGAAAAGTTGTAGCGTCAGCATCTTCTAGTATAGTTCTATTCGTAGTGAGTGTAAAACCATTCCCAATTAGTGGAGCATCTTCACCATCAACACAAACGTTCCCAACGAGTTCAACGTCTGAGGAGTTCTATTTAAGGGAGCAATACTGTATAACTAGTTTAAAAAAAAGAATCTTGCCTGCACTCAAACAGCTCGTCAAAAAATCAGCAGTTGAATTGGTTAGATTCTCAGCTGATGCAAAGAGTATTAATACGATTTCTTTCCTTAGTGGCCTGCCAAAAACCAGTCCACCAAGTTGGGAATCTTTGTTACACCATAGTTGCAAATTGCGATAGTTCTAGAAGTAAATAATGACATCAGTCGTATTCACATAGTTCGAAAGGTATCCATAGCGTCTACCTAAGCGACAAACCATCTGACAAAGTTTGTCCACTAACACCTTGACATCAAACCATCAAAACCACGAAACCAATAAAATAGGGCATTACGTAGGTAGAAATAAAAAAAATATTCGAAAAGAAGTTGATTTTTGTTGGCCTTCTGTGATGAGCGTTCGTAATAAAACAGATAGAAAGGTAGAGGTTAGTGATACTTCCATGACGGGAAATTCATCTTTCACAAATCTTTCACGAGAAATATAATTATTTTCAATGTGCTACTGGAAGAAAAACTGCTCGTCATAACTTTTTACATACAAAAAACAGGGCTCCCGAGTCTAACGTCTTCAAGATACCTGCCTCATTCTTACACCTGAAGGGTGCTTTTTAGGCTGCCCGTTCACTTCAATTCAGAATCGTTTGAGGTTTACGAACGTGTAACTGGCCTATACAATGACTTACGCTGGTTAGCCGATGTGTCAAGTCAGTGTTTTTATTTTGTTTTTGTCAGCGGATATGATTAATATGCGAAAATCATAAATACTCCTCTCGCAGTAAATTTTAAAAAATTAAGAAATATGCAACTTCCAATGTTAAAGCTAATTATGTGGCTTGACTAACACTGATTCCTGCACCAAGAAGTCAATTTAGTTTTAAAAAAAAAGTAACAAGTTGGTCAAAAGTGGGAAGAAACTCATGTAACGAGTGTGTGTTTTTGTGTTTTCTTCACTCTCAGAATTTTCGAGGACAATCTCTCAAATCAATCACGTTAGTTACTTGTTAATGACCTTAGTTTTGAAAAATTTGGACATAGTATATTGAACTCCGCAGGATTCAAAAGTCATCCCTACAGACCATTTCGCTGCCCAACACCATCTGCTCGTTACGGACTTGAAAATCTCCCGTCCAAGGAAGAGACATCCAAGGACTAAAACACAGCGCATCAAATGGTGGAATCTGAAGGATCGAAAGGAGGTATTTTTCGCGTCCGTGGCTCCATCTACACTTCCCCACCCTACTTCGTAGTGTGGAGGAAATGTGGTCGTCTACTTCCAGCGTTATACGCTTGACCGCGGAGAACACTCTGGGAAAGACGACTCTAGGTAAGCCCAAGGTACAAAAGGCTACGTGGTTTTGGAACGAGGAAGTTCAGGCGGCAATTCGTGAGAAGAAGTCCAAGTATAAGCTCTGGTGGAGGACGCGTCAGCCTGAAGATCGGGGTACTTACCTAGCGGCGAGGAGGGAGGCTAAGAAGACTGATTGTAGTAAGGCAGTCTCCAAGGTGAAGTCGGACCGCTACAAGGCTGTGTACGACATGCTTGATACCAGAGAAGGCGAGCGGGCAGTGTATCGTTTAGTCAGAGCGCGTCATCGCTCAACGTTGGATATGGAGCACACCAAGATCGTTAAGGGAGCTGATGGAGCCGTTCTGCGCCGCTCTGGTCAGATCCTGAAGAGGTGGCGAGAGTACTACAATCACTTGTGTAACGAAGAGTTCTGTCATCCTCCCATCCCAACTGTTACCAGCGTCGAGGTTCCTGTTCTACCAATTACTGCCGTCGAACTCAGTGCTGCCCTCGCAAAAATGAAGTCGAACAAGGCAACCGGTCCTGATGACATACCTGCTGATGTCTGGAAGCTGCTAGGAGATCGAGGGTCCGTGTGGCTCGCAACTCTATTTAACAAGATCGTTGCAGAAGGACGGACTCCAGACGTTTGGCAAACTTCCGTGACCGTGCCTGTCTGGAAAGGGAAAGGAGACATTGCTGACTGCACCTCGTACAGGCCTATACGACTGCTGTGCTGTCCTGGAAGCTCGTCTGAGGAAAATTGTTAGCGTTTCACTCAACTAATGCGGCTTTGTGAAGGACTGCAGCACTATAGATGCTATCCATGCTGTCCGAATCCTCCTGGAGAAACATCGAGAGAAGAACCGCAGTGTGCATCTTGCTTTTCTCGATCTCGAGAAAGCTTTCGACCGTGTCCTACATGAGCTGTTATGGATGTCCATGAGGTCGCATAGAGTACCAGAAGAATATGTGCGGTGGACGAAGCTGCTTTATGCGAAGCCTACCAGCGTTGTACGATGTGCTGCTGGAACAAGCAGGCCATTCCCTGTACAAGTAGGGGTTCATCAGGGTTCATCCCTCTCACCTCTGCTGTTCATACTGTGCATGGACACGATAACGAAGGAAATCCAGAAGCAGCATCCGTGGACTCTACTCTTTGCCGATGATGTCATGCTCGCGTCGGAGTCTCGAGATGATCTTCAGAAACAAGTACAGTCTTGGAAGGATCAGCTGCAGCAATATGGATTGCGCCTCAACACATCAAAAACTGAGTACATGGAGTGCGGACCAAGGATAGAGGATGGTTCAATTCGTGTCGATGGCACCGAATTAAACAAGGTGAACTGTTTCAAGTACCTTGGATCCAAAGTGACTTCCACAGGCGACATTGATCAAGAAGGTCGAGCACGTGTTAATGGCACGAACGGCATGGATGAAATGGAAAATGGCAACAGGGGTACTGTGCGACAAGAAAGACTGTTCGACTGTTCGACTGAAGTCGAAGATCTACAGGACGGTTGTGCGTCCTGTTGCCCTTTACGGATGCGAGAGCTGGCCGACAACGAAAGCCTTGGAAAGAGTGCTGCACGCTATGAAGATGCGGATGTTGAGGTGGACGATAGGTGTAACGCTAAAAGAGAAAGTATCCAACGACACTGTACGCTCCATCTTCGGCGTCGTCCCGATAACTGAGAAGATGAAGGAGGCACGACTGAGATGGTTTGGTCACGTCTTGCGGCAGGAGGAAGATTCTGTTGCCAAAACCGCTCTGAAGCTCGACGTTTCAGGAGTGAGGCCGCGTGGGAGGCCAAAGATTCGCTGGTTAGACCGTGTGAAGCTGGATATGATAGATGCACGTTTGTGTATGGCTGATGCAATGGATAGAACCAAATGGAAGACAAGAAACAGAAAAGCGGACCCTGCAACAACGCGGGACAAACGCTAGGAAGAAGAAGAAGAAGTATATTGAATTCCGCATTAAAAAAAAACATTGATGAATACGCTATGACTCCATTGAGTTCTGCCCAAAAAAGTCCAAGTGTAGGTTATTGGGTCAATTTGGACCACATTTAAAACATAGACCACTGACTTTGTTCAGTGTATTTGTTATTTCTTATTTTGAATAGAAAATTCATCTCTATAGCCTAATGGGGAGCGAGCTATGAACTGAACAGACACATACTAAAATTATTATTGTACTCACTATTGTTGTAATTATTCTGATGAAACAGATGCAGAAAAGAAAACCTACTTGGAAGACGAGATCAGAATTTATTGCCCATTGCTCTTTCATGTTTCCAGTGTCAAATCTAGAAAAGAAACCAACCAAGATACAAAATAGAAGAAAGAACAATGATTTCCCACAGCGCTCAAATAAAGAAGACAACCAAGGCAATCAATTATTTATAGATGGTGAGGTAAAAAGTTTTGTGGATCAACAAAAGTACAACAGGGTACAAAAACAGTATCGAGACATTTATTCCATCTTTAAAATTAGCGAAAACCCTTTCAGAAGACAACAGGAGTCGTCAGCTCCACCGATAAAGTTGTAAATAAGTGAAAGTAGGAACTGAAAAAAAAAGAGTAAAATCTAACAATCGCAAAAAACCCCTAGAAAGGCCAGCGAAAAAAAAATATGGTACTCAGTATGGAAAAGTGAAGCCCGACCACTACCCTATGTGAAAGTTAAATTGTAATAACTCGACATGGTAATAACTATAAATTATTAAGCATAAATGTAATTTTAAACAACATACAACGTACGTTATACATCCGAAAGAAGCTGTTTTGGCAAAATTGATAATCAAGTTTAAAAAAAGTTGGTTTGGTGAACAAGATGTGACTATACATGACACGATAGTGGAGCAAAACCTAGAGGTCAACGAAATCTTCTGGCTACTCTCACTCCGCCGCGATAGAGAAGAAACCCGACTGCTCCCCAGAACACCGCACGACAAGCAAATTTTATCACCTGATAGAAGATCATAAATAATCATAAAAGTAATAAACTCTAAAGAGAATAAAACTCAATTGAGGAACAGACCTTAGTTGAGGTAGACGGAGGAGGAATGTGTAGAAGAGGTGCTATATCTACCGGATTGTCCCAATGAGCAGCAATACCAGGTGTGTGTCCGATCCCGACAACAGCAACAACCTTGGAACAGAGAAATGAAGCTAAGGTGTAAATATAAATGCATATAAATATATACAACTCATTTTGATTTTTCACCGCTTCTGTAAACAAAGGTGCTATACAATCTACCTGTTAGGTAGATGATACCTACAATCAACAAACCGGCTAAGTTGATTCGCAAGAAAATAAGTAACAGCGACGGAGGAAATGGTCGTTTTGTTTGTTTTGAGATTTGAATAGGAAATTCCTACCACTAATGATATCTGTGTCCTTTGAATTGATTTGATTAGCCCAGATCAAAACTATTAATATGGTGAAAATGGATCGTGAATCAAGCCTAATCTCTCTGTTTTAGACCCGTTTTCCTATTACTCCAGCTGTACAACGCAAATGAATCTCAGAAACATGACTTGTGTTGCAATAAAAATGGCTAATAATCAATAAGTAAGCGAATGTATCAGGGACTGTCGATTATAAGAGTAAAAAAAATGAGAGATGCACAAGCTGCTATATGAAATGTTACCCTGAGCGGTTGCCAGTCCACATCGGTACGCTCCCAAGATAAGCGCTTCTCAAGAGTATTCTTAACGAGCAAAGAATGGAGAGCATGGGTCATGTACGCGTCCCGTTCGTCAACGAATATCTAAGTTAAAATAGTTTTTAAATAAGACATACGCTGCGATGAAGCGAGAGACTCACTTTACTAAGTTTAGGGAAATCTCCAGCCATTTCAGCAAGCAGTTGTTCCAATAAGTCTCGCTGCTTGCATTTTTCAACCTGGATAATGTCATGTATAGACAAATTACAAAACGTCAACAAAGCAGAAGGAAAAAAAGATTACACCTCCTCTGGTGTTATGGACGCATTATGAGACATAGCGACGTGCCAGAAGAACTTGATCTTCTGCCAAAAATTAAGGGAACCAAGTGCACGTTGGAGGGTTACATGAATAGGTCGATCACCGAGAACTAGTCGACAGAGCTGAAATGAATTTCAAATGGATAATTCAGGAACGGAAGAAGTAACGCGATTGTGGCGAGATTTCTATCTGTTCTACTATGACGCTAATTTGAGAATAATCAACTGCTAAGAAAGATCGGAACGACTTGGAGCTGTACAGTACGGAATACGGCAATAATTTCAGTTGCTTAACTATTCTTTTGCTAGTTCGTTAGATACATCGATCGATATCATTGAAGTTGAACTGAAGTAGCGCAGTAGAATGCACTACAAAAAAGTACTGTATTTATTCTTACCAATCAAGCTTTTTGTAGGATACGAACGAAAACTAATGTTGGGTCAGTAAAAGAGATAAACACAAAATTTAATGTTTCAGTCCCTTTCAGAACAGAAGCCTACTCTCAAAAAAGAATAGAAATCTGAGTAAGGAGTTCTCGAAGAAGTAGTAACGAAAGATAGAAGTGGTAGAGTCAATGTCTGCTTCAGAAATGAAAGAAAAGCTAACGAGATATGACACCAAAACACAAAACACCACACTACGCATCATTAGAGCGCTCAGTAATAAAATTCTACAGACCACTTCATTATAGCCGCATCAACTTTAACTCTTGTAACGAGGCTGTGAGGTCCACGGTGAGTGAGAAATTTTGTGATTTTACAATTAATTACTCTACTGAATATTTTTCTAATTCATTCTCTTGATATTAACTTGTAGTTATTTAATAGTTATACCTGTACGCAAAGAACATTGACTAGTAACTAAAATAAAGTAATTAAATGTACAATAATTGTTATGCTTGTTGGTTATCTAAGAACCCGATAAGCGTAACTGTGCTTTTCCTTGTAATGTGTATTTCTTTCACTTTAGCAAATGTGTTGTCCTAGCTTACTTCGTCCAAAAGCTGGAAAACGTTCAAGAAAGCTATTTCGGTGCAGAAGTTCTTTACACGTGAAATTGCAATGCACTTTCAACTGAAGAAGAGCAGAGGGATTAAGACTGCGTTTAGAGGCGCTCGCCACCTGCATGGAAAATTTCCAGATATTAATGCTGGAACAGAAAAAAGAATGGATTTCTGGGGTGAGATATCATCAACATTAGACTTATAGAGCTACAAAAAAGTCCCCACCCCTTATAGATAGAGGAACCGTACAACTAATTTTTTAAATAAAGCTGTTCTTCAGTTGCAGTTGCTTTAGAACACAGAGTAAGCAAGTGAGAGAAATTAAATAGATACTATAAATATTGTCAAATATTGCATACTTCTACAATGAAGGACACTTATTATGGTTTCGGTTTTCTTCCAAAACAATACACAAGCTTGGGGGAAATATTGCACTCGGAAACAAAAAAAAACTCTTATAAAAAGCAACAGCTAAGATGGAAAATAATTTCAGAATTTCGCAAGAATTTCCAAGAACCAATGTATTTGGTTAATAATCGACTTCAGCTCATGTTAATCACAATAAGCTCACTACAAAAAAGAAGAGCTAGAACAAAATCCAAAAAAAAAAAAAACTCTAAAAAGATTAGCCAACCTGAGTCTGTAGCACAGCTTTGTGAGCCGCTCTAAATTCCCCACCAGGAGCCATTGATAGCTCTCTCGTAATGTGCGCTGACATAGATAGAAGCAAAACGTGTAGAATCCCCTGTACTACGCCGCTCTAAAAAAAAACCAATTCCGGAAGCTCTAAGCTCAAGTCATCACATGCGCGAACAAAACAAAAGAAATTATGCTACCTGTTTGATCGTGGTAAGTATTTTCTGAGTGTTGAGATCACTAGCTTCCTTGAGTAACGTTTGTTCGTCCATTGATAAAATAGATATCCTACTAGGGCAGAGCTCAACCATTACGAGATCCGGCTGCGTTGCTGTAATCGTCTTCACAACGTCCTCCTGGGATTCTTTGCTGCAAAACGAGCAAAAAAAGCTATTTTGATGTGACAAAAAGATGAAAAGAACACTACCTGAAGTGAGCTGTTCCAATAAGATAAACCGTAGCTTCCTGAAAAGCCTTAGCCCAACTTTCCCGATCGATACCTTCAGGACAAAATGGGATCGGGAGGTTCTTTGGGAACTTTAGAACAGTTACTGAAATCAATTATATTAAAGGATTTTTCTGTGGAACAAAAAACTAAGTAGTTGTTGACGAAGCCTTGCCTGTATCTTTAGGTAACTGCAAATTTGAGGGTCGCTTGCGGTCAAACATCCAGCCATTGAATATGCGACTCTGCAAACTCAATAACTTCCAAAAGCAGAGTGGATCTTTCAAAAAAATAAGAAATAAAGAAGAGAGCAATGCTCCAGTTTTTCAGGGATTTGTACCTTCCTCAAAAACTCGAAACTCGTATAGCATTTGGAAATTTGATCAATGTGTAACTATTTGGAAATGCTTGAAGTTTTTTTAAAACTTAATTTCCTTTTCATTAGCATGTGCTCCATCATCCGCATATTGTGATCCGAAATAGGACTCGCTAATTCTCGTCAAAATTCTGCACCTATCAAATATAGCTGGCTAAGCTAACCTGAAGATCGACAGAGTGATTATTCTCACTCTCAATTGTTTCAACTTCGTCAAATTCATCGCCGACATGATCGCCAAAATTGCTCGCGGAGTCAGCTAGTGAAATGACTGACTGGTCAGCGGTGTCACTTGCTCCTGAATTAGAAGTGTTAGACCATTCGAGCCGTTAGAGCATTGATACGGATCAGGAATCCTTATCCAGACATAGCAAAGAAATAGGGAAACATTAAAGTTATATAAAATGGAAGAAATGCTCAACGTAATCTAAGATATATCAGTAATGAAAAATGAATAAGCAAAAACATGCGAGTAATTCCATAGTGGTAAGCAATGGCGACCAAATTCTAAGCAACCTTGAAGTACAACTAGAGAAAAATAATGTTCGATTTTCTTCATTTTCATTTAAAACCATTACAAAATTTTTCAGGAAGATAAAATAATGAAATTTTCGTTCCAGCAGATGTGAACTACTAACTTGCACACAAAATTGAAAACGAATTCAGAAAAAAACAACAAAAAAGCAAGTAAACGGGTATTACTTCCGAAAATGTTTGTAATCCATCCTATCGAAAAGAAAGAGGGAGCCGCTACTCAGAAGATCGTGCTTTTTCGGAGCTTTTTAGCATCACATATGACACTATTTTATAAGTGAAGTGCTCTACTTGCCTATCGAACGTGATTCTGACGTTGGCAAATCATCAGTCAATCAATGGCATTCTCGATTAATTAGTTCAAAATATGAACTGACCCTATTTTCTTCGATTTTCCAAAAAAAAAACACTCAAATATTACTTCGAAAGAGTCATTAGGCACGCATCAAAAATCCAATCTCAAAGCTGAGTGAATAGATTGGGCGGACTTATTCAGACGAAATAAGGGGAAAAAACTAAAAGAGTCAAAGAAAAACCATTATCTCACTGCAAATTGGTGACAAAATTGAGAAAATCCTGCAACATCACCTTGTAGAAGTACATAATTAATATAATTTGGTTTAATAAGATCAATATGACAAAGAACATCTTCGTATTTCTATAGAATGTATTTCATATAAGACCGACTATGAATAGTCGAGGCTGAATATGTCCAACATTATTAGCGCGACGCATCAGCTACAATGCATTTCTCTTTCTATCCCAGACACACATTTCTTCATTTCTTTTCTTTGCATCGCTCTAAACATACGCATTACAGTCCGGCACTGATTATTGTTAATCTATCTGTAGTTGTTCCGTTTTTAGATAACGAACCAACGACTACACTAACAATACACCATAGTAGAATAGGGGCTAAAATATAGAAACGTCAGGATTTCTCCCGTATCTATAATGTTTGGTGCAATCAGCAGCTAAAATTCCCACGGGTCTTCTCGATTAATTAGTTCAAAATATGAACTGACCCTATTTTCTTAGGATATTTGTCGCTTAAAAGCCGTTAAACGAGGTGAACGGACAGTAACACGTTCACTTCTACAACTCACAGGCTTTTAAAAACACCCACTGTTGTTCCAACCCACCGTGGCATATAGAAATCATTGACTGAGAATAAAAGAAAACGACAAATCAAAAACACACATATGTATATAGATTTACCTCTGTTATATGACCCAGCTGAACTTGTCACCACACTCTTGATGCGAAATAGATCCTAAAAGTTGCGTAATAAAGTATGAGCATTCACCGATACGAAGTTCCTTAATCCTAGTTCCTAAATCTCAGTCGGCTTGCTCTACAGTCTTTAAGAGTCGATAACAATTTCTTTCAGAGTAAATTCAGCACTTACTTCTTCTGTCATCTGATTTTCCGAACTAGGGATCGGCGGTGTACTCTGCGGATCTTGTGGGACATCGCCTCCGCTACTCCGGGACATCCTTGAAACTAGTCGATTTCAAAATGTGCGAGAGAAGGTCAACTTTGAGAAAATCAGTCACGGAAAGTCCCGTCAGATAAAACTTATATGTTATGAAAAAAGGTGCAGCAAACAACAAACTATCAAGCAAGGCAAGAATGAAACGACAATGGAATTTCCCCGCTATTGTTCTATGTGGGAAGGGACATATGTTCGCATCTGAGCGCATTTTCCATAGCAAAAGGCTCGCCAGGTTTGGGACGATTCGGGTGCTGAGTTGCGGAACGTGGCGCTCCTGATGTGAACCTGTCCGGCGACACGTTCGCGACGCGGTTGTTCTCCACCGAGCGCGCTATTTCGCTTGACAGGATCTGTTCATTCTCACGTCCATGGGGATTTTTGCTATAAATGACTCCGTATGATAGGTCCCATATGATCTCCACTTTGTCACTTCTTCGGAGTTGTTTCTTCTCCTTCTTTATGTTCTCTTTCTAATAGTGCCTTATGTGTACTTCATCGCTGTGTTTTTTTAGACGTTCTTTTCTCCAATTTCCTCAACTATTATGCTTATCAGGTCACGTGTGCAATTGCGCTCGAATGGGCGGGACCCTCACTAGCTCTGTTCGGGTTGAAAATTGGGCCGTCTTCACCGTAGGTTGACGTGCAATTACACCACAAGTCAGATCGTTTTGATCGAAGTGTGCTTTTCTTTGTTTCTTTTTAATGTTCTTCTCGCTCTTATTCGGTTCTTATCCTTCCCATTCTGTGTTAGCTTCGTAATAAAGATATTTACAACTTTTTTGCAGCAGATGTGCTCCGGCATGCTTCTCATCATGCGGCAACGGCCCACTTTTATTGCGAAATCTCTGCAGACACATGAGGAACGCACACGAATGCACATATGGACAAGTGCAAGAAATTCAACACGTCGTAAAAACAGCATATGAAAGAGATTAAACATGATGATTGCGAAAGAATACTTTTCTCTTCTGGTGGAATCAGATCAGGGAAATATGCGGATTTCTCCTTCCATTTTTAACTATTTAATATAGGTAACGTGCATTGTGCATTACTTCTAATAACTACGGTGGACGAAAAAGAATAGTAAAGAACTTTTCGTTCCACCTATTTTAGAAAGCTTTACTATTCGTTTGTGTATCTTACTGAAATCTGCGTAGAAAGAATTTTGCAAAAAGAAAAAACGGCGGTAACCGAAACAGATGCAGCACATTAAATGCATAGGTTATAGATTGACTTTTATCACCCAATTGGAATTGTGGTGATTTGTTTAAAAAAAAAGGAACTGAAACGTACACCAAGTTCACTAAGCAAGGGGCCGACACAAAGAGACGCGAGGAATCTCTTACGGCAGTATTGCCACCCAGCGGATGGAAGGAAATGTGAAAACGGTTTTTTTTAAGTGGCAGGCAGTGTGCTGGCAGTTGAGGACGAGCAGCAGATCAGCAGTTAAGCAATGTTAACCATGTAACTGTCCGCTAAGGCTTAAATAATTCGAATTTCAAAGTTCGCCTCTGCCAATGGGGAAGGGTATTTAGCGAGATCTTCAAATCTTTCTATCTACTAGATCTTCAGAGAGGAGAGCCATACTCAGCAGCCCAACGGTATTTAGAAAGTTATGATGGCTGTGAGTGGGTGTCCGAGGACACGTTCAAGTTAAAGGCAGCATCTACCACGAATCTACCATAGATTATGGAGAGGGGTGTGGTTCCGTCAATTTCTCCCTAATTGCCTAAAAAAAACGGCCCGGAAGATGCGGCGCGTGCACAACGCTGGCGCGCTCCAATCGAATTCGTTGTAGAAAATAGCGCGCCGGATCGCTCGAAGCCGTATCTTCTGGGCCGTTTTCTACGGCAATTAGGAAGAAATGGACGAGATCACCCTTCTCTAATCTAGAAGAAATAAACCAAATATCTCTCCAGAATCTACTTTTAAAAATAAAAAAAAAAAAAAAAAAAAGATCACCGCATACGAATACTTCGCCTGAAATCCGTACCACCTCAGATTCGTGGGATGATGCCTTTAATTACCCAAATTAGAGACATCGGTTGAATGGTTACAGTACCCGTTACATATGCAGGTCGTCTACAACTTATGAGCGAGCATGCTCAAGATGCTTGTTGGAAACACGCGATTGGGAAAAGGAAGTATGAAGCATGCTTATGTTCTACTATTTTTTGAGGTTAACGTTCGACCAACCCAAGAAAATTGAAGTGACAGGGTTACGGTAGGGTTGTACATCATCCTCGCGTGTCGTAGAAAATGCACCCAAGTAAATGACAAAGTTGAAAATTGAAACACAGTGAAATCTGTTAAATACATTCGGAAAAACGCCAAAAAAAAAGCCCAAACGGAGCCAAAAAAGTGGATTTGCGAAGAAGCGAAGTGGATAAAAATTGTTTATTCTCTTAATTTCATTGTTCAAATCAGAAGTGAATGAGTCGTCGAGCTTTCCGCGGCGAGTAGTCCTTCAGACGAGGACCCTTCCACCTGTACAACAGGATCATCACGTCTTGCTCTGCTTCCACCCTGTTGCGGAGTTGCGTAAGCGAGCATATACCTGGAACGTTATCCTTCTCGGCCGAATCTTTAATTTTTATGTGGACAGATTTTTGTAGATTAAACAAATAAACATATCGCTCTTTTTGAGAATCAATTTCAAAACAGTCCCGGGAGATTTTCGAGTGAACTTAGTTTGAGAAAAGACGCTTAGGAAGACGCGGGACGCGTGAAAACGCTCCACCAGGCTGAAAATGTTGTCGAACCGCTGTCGTCGGACAATTTTTGACTTGCTGCGGGACCTTTTTGATCTTTTTAACAATTATATCTTAGATATCCTTGAACTAAAACAATTCGCGTCAACATTTCACTCTCATTTTCAGTATGAAGTACTTCCAGGAAGGAGCAAAAAGGATCTAAATGGCAGTGACGTCCTAATTACCAAGGCGAAATTCAGATCTCGAATATGGAATTTGATTGCATTTCGCCTGTTGTCAAACTATTTACTCGTAGTGTTCCATTTTCTCGCGGAAAACGTTATACTTTATACTTATGATGTGCACTTGATTGCTTGAAAATGTGCAGGGAACATTCTGGAAGGGTTTTTTTAAATTCCTGAGTAATGAGATTTGCTGGTTTTTTAATGCTCTGTCAGTTTCCAGAGGAAGAGTTTACTTTTTTTTTCTTTTTCTCCAAGAACTACTTGATAGGATGTTAAAGCGCCTATGTTATCCACCTTGTTTTCACTTTATTCTGTGTATGGTTTTTTTTTTCTAGAGAGAGAACCGAAGTACACTCACTTCTCTAAGACAGTTAGCTCTAATCTCTTCCTTCCAAGAGATTAATGCAAATTGTCCTCTTGTTTTTCCTTTCCCATTCTCATTGAGAGATTATGGCACATCTTCGTTAGCAAGGTTAAAGGCATCACTCCACGAATCTGAGGTGGTGCAGATTTCAGGTGGAGTATTCTTATAAGAGATAGTAGGTTATGGAGAGGAGGGTGATTCCGTTCATTTCTTCCTAATTGCCGTAGAAAACGGCCCTGAAAATACGGCTTCAAGCGTTCCGGAGCACTATTTTCTACAACGAGTTCGATTGGAGCGCGCCAGCCGTTTGCACACGCCGCATCTTTTCTAAGGCAATTAGAAGGAAATTGACGAAATCACTCTCCTCCCCATAATCTACTATGCCGTATACGAATACTCCACCTGAAATCCGTACCACCTCAGATTCGTGGAATGATGCCTTTAAGGCTAAGAGAACATGATAAAGTTACAAGAATTGCATTAGTTCTAGTTCTTGTTCGGCCATTTTTATTTCAACAACAACCATCTTACATAAACGTTGAAGGTCGAGTATTACAAGTTGCGATAGGAGGCACTTCTACTAACCTCTTTTCTATTGATTTGTTGCATAAGTATCTGCGGTTTATTACGGGCGTTTTTATCACGAAAAATTGCGTTGCGCTTTCTTCATTTTTTCAATAAAAAACATCCTTCATTGGCTTGTTCGTAAAGAATCGTGTCCAAAATTGTACCCACGTTCATCATATTGTGGTTTACCACTTTGAAAAAAGATTCAAGGCGTCACAGTCGTTTCACGGCCTCGACAAGATTTTTGGCGAGGGAACAAAGACAATCCCAGGAATGGTTTCCCCTCTTCAAATCTGGCAACACTAGCTTGGAAGACAAGAGAAGAAGAGGGTGGCCATCGGATTTCGACGATCAAGCACTTCTGGCAAGTGTGGATGAAGATAAGAACATAACAAGCTGAACGTTGGCCGAAATCCTCAACTCGACATTCCATGATCGTTCATCTCAAAAAAAAAACTCCCCAAAGTGGAAACCGTCCAACTTCCCAACAAAGGAAACGGTCCACAACGTCTCATTTACTTTTTGACAAACCCATTTGTAGTTATTACGCGATATTACTGCACCAATTAAACACCATTGGACTCGTCTCACACCATTTTATCGCTTTCCGATGAGCACCGCCACCTTTCGCGGACAATTCTGGTATTAACTTATCGCCCTCGGAGGGATAAAAGGCCTGGTTGGCACTAAGGCGGCTTCGAACTACCATGCAGTCACAGCCGGATCTCTTACCGATAGCGCTACATCTGTCCGCAGATTATTGCAAGTTTTAAAATAGATTATTTTAAATAGGTACAAATATAAAGAATTTGGTGGTAACAGACCTTCCAGCCAGTTCGACCTTGCACACGAGATCATTTCTGAAATTTACACGCTGGGCATAGTCATTCAGACCGACGATGGTTTCGAACCTCATTTTAAATCTGAATGCAAACATTACTCTTCCAGATATGAACACACACACATGAAAAGACGTACCTGCGTGAGCAGTTTCGCTGGAGTAAATTTGCAAGTTTCTGGATGTTGCACGGATTGTACGTTGGATCACTAGCAAGTTGCTGCAACGACAAGTCGTTCTTTAAAAAAATTATTACCAATGTAAAGTTCACATAAAGTGGATGAAGTGCTCGGCGTTGGTCACTCTCTTACAGGACGCATTATCGCGTGCCAATTAAGGATAGTAGAAGTTACAGAACTTATACGCAGCCTACACAATCACTTACAAGCCCCGACGATATACCACTGTGGTGTCCTTATTCTTCCAAACAAATTTAGTACTAAGCTGGTGACTTTAGAGGAGTTAGAAAAATTGGTTGACCTTAGGTGGCAGCGAACCTGCTGCGCTACTCCCATTCTAAAGTTTGCATAAACTCACACTAGCTTTCACCTACTTACTGATTCTTGCCCGCCATGATAGACACAAAGGGAGCGTACCACGACATAGACGTGATGCGGAATCTACAGCGAAAGCGTATAGTTCGTTTAGTAGACTGCATGTCTCAGTGCCCTCCACACCGTCTTTTTCACGACTATTTCAGTTGCAGCGCACCACACTTGCGCACGCGCCGCATTCAGGTGCGAGCGGTCAAAGATCAATGATGTTCTCTCACCAGCCTATTCAACTGAAACCAATGAATAGGCTGCTAAGGTGACCGGAGCGTGTACATAGAAGTGCGTCCTCACTTACCTCTAGGAATTAAAGCGGTTCCTACGCTGTTTTTCACGATTAGGGAAGAATGAGCGGAACTCTCCGCAACCTACCATTCGAACTCTATGCTTTCGCTGTGGGTTCCGCACCACGTCAAAATCCTAATGCGCTGCCTTCAAGTGCTATCAATCATATGTAATCTTACCTCATACGTCCTTACAATTTCGTCATTAAGATTACGGTTGCAGCATGCGTAACCTGATGGGTTGTAAAAGCACTGCTTCAGTGGGTGCTGCTTCTCCGGGAACGCGTATGAATTATGTCTCTGGAACAGTTACTTCAATAATTTTGAAAGCACTTTCTACGAGAGTTCACTGATAATATTGTTAAGAACTATATCATCCATGACTCACGTCAACAAATCCCACAAAAGTGTCCAGTGATGGGATATCCTGGAACGCTCTGTTTTCCGTGCGAGCAATGCTACCTTGAGAGGATTCTTCAACGTTTTCATCTTCGTACTCTTCATCGAATTGATCTACTTGAACTTTCTTTTCTTCATGAACGGGTTCGATGGGGAAATGCCTTTCATGGGGTATGCCTCTATCATTTGTTCTTATGTTTTGCTTTTCTTTAGGGACTAAGTTTTTCCGCTGATTGGGAGTAGACGTAAGATTAAGTCGACGGTTGTTTTTACTACGGTTGATTTTGAAAACTCCTTCCAGCCCATTCTGAATGGAGGTTGTTGATTGCACGCGAACTTTTTTGTCTCTTTTGTGCTTGTGATTCCTTGAGGAGGGTAGCGATAGAGGACCAGAATTGAATTGGGAATCTCCGTTCCTTTCAATCTGAAACGAGAGTGATTTGTTCAAAACTATTCTCAGATTTTCTAACATAATTTATCTCCTTACCACTATGTCTGGAATTGTAGTAGGTGATCTTTCAACTATTTGTCGGTTTTGATGACTTCTCTTGAAAAAAAAATACATTAAATTGTTCTAAAATTGGCATTCGATCAGTGTGTCAAAAGTTCGGTCAACATTGGTTGAGTTGTCCTTTGCCATATTGGTCATATTTTAACACAATTGTCTTAGTTAGTTGGTTGTTTAGTGTAATTTAGTTAGTTATGCAGGCACGTGGTGCTCGCTCATCTATATTTGTAAGACAGAAGTTCGTCGAACAGCTGAAATGAACGAAGCGGCCATCAGCATTTAAAGTGCACTATATGTATTGCCGACTTCCAATAATAGTGATGAATCTAATGAATTTGAAATGATTTGATAATTATTTAAAGTCTTGTTTTTCTAAAATAAAATTCAGTCAGACGGAATGGAATTTGATCAGATGCTGAGAGCGAATTATACAGATCTCTCTAACCCCATGTTCGCCGAATCTTTTAAAAACAGTTTTTATTGCTGGTTTTGACCTTCATGCTTGGCATTAGAAAGAAATTAAGAAATCGTTAAAACGAAGTTAACGAACAAGGCTACTTATGCTACTTTAATTTCATGTGCTGACTCATTATAGAGAGTGAACGTGGAAAAGTCGACTTTATGAAGTCGACGTTTTCGATGCCATCGAGAACTTTAAGGACAACTAGAAGTCGCTGGAAGGTGACACGAGCAAAGGCACAACTTATTTGGATATCAATCACATGCTCACAAACCGAAGGCGACCTATCGCTTTGTAATGGTTCTGATCACCGTCTCCTTCGAGCGAAAACACGATCCACTAAGTGTTAAACAAGGAAAACGCTGAGGCTTGATCTGAGTCCATCACACATCAAGTGGTCGATAACTAGCAGCATCTATAGAAAAGCCTTGCACGAAAATTTTTTAAGTTCGAACATAAAATATTCTGGAAGCGTTACACAAGAGAACAGACAAAGAGACTGTCTAAAGGTGTAAAAACTAAAGGTGACTGTGGAAGCTTGTCGTTTGGTCGTCTTAACACTGTATAGTAACTAAATTTATACACTGAATATCAGGTAAACGATTTGCAAAGGTTTGAGTGGCACTTAATGCTTTCGGCTAATTGGCTGATAGCTTCCGATAATCTTTTTGCAGTGATGATGTGATGATGAAGTTCTTCACACAATATGCAACTTTCTTCCATCAAAAGACAAACACCTGACTTCAGTATAAAAAATATCTAAATGTCACTAAAGGCAACTATTAATATAAAAGTTAATAATCTGTTTATGCATCAATTCAAGAAAGTACTAGTGGTTACTGGAACTTGAAGTCCCCTTGATGTTCAAACATGAAGTGAAAACTTTTGTTTACTACCGCTCATTTGCCTAATTCCATCGTCCTACTGTGTCGCTTATCGGAAAATCGTTGTGGTAGACAGTATGCAACGTTTTGTTGTTATCGTATTCCACGAATTCACTTGACTATTATTCAATTTAATTTGAAATTTTATGCAAAACACAGTTATAGAAAAGAGTCTCCTGATTCCGGAGAAAAGCCGGGTACGGTAGCGCCAGGTGGGAGGGGGGGGGGGGGGGTGGTAGGCCAACAAAAAAAAAAAAAAAAAGAGGGGGGGGCCCCCCCTTTAAAAACACCCCCCTCCCTCCGGAACCGCCCCCAAAAAAATAAAAAAAAAAAAAAAAAAAAAAAAAAAAAACACCCCACCGGCCCAACCCAAACAAAAACCCCCCCCCCCCCCCACCCCGAAGAAAAAAAAGGAGAAAAAATTATTAAAAAAAAAAAAAAGGAGAGGTGGTGGTGGGGGTGGCCTCCTCCTCAACAAAAAAAAAAAAAAAAAAAAAAAAACTTAAAAAAACCTACAACCAACACCCCCCGTCGGGGGGGGAGGGGGGGGGGCAAAAACCCCCTTTAAATCTTTTTCTCCCTTCCCCCCCAACCCAAAAAAAAAAAAAAAAAAAAAAAAAAATTTTTTTTTTAAAAATTTCAAAAACTCCTTTTACAAGGTCAAAGATTTCAACGCCAAAGTAATAGAAGAAGCGGAGGATCTTCACATCGGGACCCTTCTCAATGGAATGACGGAGAAAGCCTATATAAAAAAAAGGAGAATTCAGAAGTACGAGTAGCGTAATGAAATAGACCACTATTGGTCAATAAAAGGTTCTGCCTGACGGACGTCCCTTTTTTACCAAAATTAAAAAAAGGAAAAAAAAACCCCCCCTTTTAAGAAAAATTTTTTTTTTAAAAAAAAAGGGAAAGCGCCAAGTTCAGAGAGAGAAATCCCGGGATCAACTGGGATCTCTTCGCTACGTTAGCCTGCTTTTGGGAAGATTCCGCAATGGACAACATCGACGAAGAATATGACCGGCTCGTTGAACACCTTCACGACTGTGCGAAGAAGGCTGAGAGCTTCAAAAGGAGTCATGTCAGGCTTTACCGAAACGCGAAAAGGACTTAAAGAGGATGGCAGAAGTGCTGTACTTACAACGCACGTACGCTATGCCCATCGAGAAGCGGCCATCGAAGATCGATGATGACTGCTAAGCCAAAGGGAAGATGCATCGAGAAGGGGGATGGAGAAATCATCTACGACTTCTACTCTGATCTCTTCAACAGCTATGTCCACTTGCCTCCTCACCATCTGAAGGAAGATGGACAAGTCATTTCAGAGGTTCTCCCGTCCGAAATACGACATGCTACCATGTCGGTAAGAAACGGCACCCGGTCCCGACAGAATAAGACCAGAACACCTGAAGAGCCTTCCGCCAGTACTCATCAACACCCTGGAGAGGCTCTTTACACGATATCTGTCGGAATGCAAGGTTCCTAAACAGTGGAAGACCAACAAGATCGTGTTGTTGTATAAAAAAGGAGATCCACATGACATCGGCAACTATCGTTCAATCTGCCGACTGTGCGTCATCTACAAGCTCTTTACTAGAGTGATCCTTAGTAGGATTGAAAAAGTCTTGGATGAAGGACAGCCATGCGAGCAAGCAGGGTTTCGAGAAGGATTCAGCACGATTGACCACATTCACACCGTTTCGGAACTCATCGAGGTATAACGAGAGTACAAGATGCCGCTCTGTCTCACCTTCATCGACTTGAAAAAAGCCTTCGACTCAGTTGAGACGGAAGCGGTCGTGGAAGCCCTGGACAACCAAGGCGTCCCTACTCAGTACATAAAGGTACTTCGAGAGTTGTACAGTAACTTCACGACCGGAATTTCGCCATTCTACAAGAACATCATCATTGACGTGAAGAGAGGGTCCGACAGGATGATACAATTTCACCTAAAATATTCACAGCCACTCTCGAGAACGCAGTGCGAAAGTTGGAATGGGACGACATGGGAGTGAAGGTTGATGGTCGGCAGCTACACCATTTGCGCTTTGCTGATGACATCGTACTGATAACACCCAGCATCAGCCAAGCGGAACGAATGCTGACCGAATTCGACGAAACATGTGGATGCATCGGCCTTCAGCTGAATCTACAAAAGACGATGTTCTTGCAAAACGGATGGGTCTCGGATGCCCCATTCACGCTCAACGGAACGAACATATCCGAATGCACCAGCTACGTTTATCTGGGTCGGGAACTGAACATGATGAACGACCTGACCCCCGAGCTGGACAGGAGGAGACGAGCGGCTTGGGTAGCGTACAAGAGCATCGAGGATGTAGTGAAGAATACCAGGAACACCCGGCTCCGCGCTCACCTCTTCAACACCACCGTACTTCCTGCTTTGACTTATGCTTCGGAAACCTAGGCATTTCACAAGCAGGAAGAAAACGCGGTGAGCGTCATTGAACGCGCAATTGAGAGAGTGATGCTAGGAGTATCCCGTTTCACGCAAGTGAGGGATGGGATTCGAAGTCCTCTCCTACGTCAACGATCGAAGATTAGAGACGCCGCCGCGTCTGCCAAGAAAAGTAAAATAAGGTGGGCCGGACACGTGATGCGCTTTAACGACAACCGTTGGACCAGAGCCGTGAGCGACTGGGTTCCCCGCGATATTAAGCGCACTACAGGAAGGTCAGATTTCTTCACGAAGTCTTTCAAAGAAAATAATTATGCTCTTCGTGTCCCACGCGAAAGGAGGAACCACTGGGCTACTCTGGCACGCGATCGGGACAAATGGAAGAACTACTGGCGCCCGCTCGACCAGTTCGAAGATCAACGGGAGTCAAGGTAATCAAGTTAATCAAGGTAATTGTTCAAGTAGTGTATATTTGATCTAGTTGAAAAATCGGAATTTTTGACTCTCGATTAACCTCGGCACAATAAGATGTCGGATTGATTTTTGATGGGCTGTGCACGAGATGATCAATTGATTTTATTGGCTGAGGTTTCGGCAAATCCCTACTTCAGAGTCTGAGATTGGCTTCATAAATTTAAATATAATTGAAAAAAATCTCACCTGAGTGAGCACCTTCGCGTTCTCATTTGTGACTTCGAAATCCTGTGCTTCTCCAGGCACAAGCAAAAAGATAAGAAAGAAAAGCATAGTTTTGCTAAGTTGAATTACCTGGAAAATTAATGATAGACTTATTGAAGAACATATTTCAGCCGACAACGTGCGAAATGAGAGCTGGAGAAGGAAGCGATGTATCAAGGAGAAAGGATACAGTATTTGGTGCTAATCAGAACTTCTGGGTTGGGTCAACGCATCTGACCTCAGTTTAAGACCATACAACATATGTGCCCTCTTCTTTATATCTACTCTACCTGTGAGATCAAACCGATATGTCAAATCAGTTCCCTTATTCTCTCAAAGAAAAAGTCTGATACGAATCAATCAATCTCCGGAAAGTGAAAAGTTTGTCTGCTCTGATGTCACTGAACTATTGACCGTACAGATTTTTTTCAACTGTGGTTATGGTTTTACTTGTGATTCCTTTACCACTGTACTATATCACGAAATTACAGTTCTGGGATTAAGGAAATTTTATTTGAAGCGTTGACAGCAGCGAAAACAAAAACGATAAGACCGTCATAAGATTTTCAGTATACTTTTATTTTTATTTACTTTTAACTTTTATTTATTTTTAGCAACGCTTGAAAAAGTCATGTGCAGCGCTGTGTAAACGGAAGTGTACTAAAGGAAATGATATAGCTGTTCGGAAAAAAAACAAAAAATATCTGGTCGGAAAAACATGAACACAACGGGTTCAGTGGAACCTTAATGTTTTTTTTTTCGAACCAGACCTGATAGTAGTGGAGAAAATGTTAAGGAGTTTGAATGTGTCAGGATAGGGGCATGGAAGTAACCATATGTCATAAATTGTATGTCAGTACTAAGTTTCGGGTCTTCTCCAAATTGTTTTCAACCTATATTTTTTTTAGAAAGGACCCGATGTTGCTCGCGTTCTCTTTCACAGGATTTCAAAACTTATTAGAGATTTAGTGTTGAAGTTTATGGCTAATTTTTTGAGAATCATTTTATAGTCAAAAATAAGTATTTTTTGGTAATTTCTGTATTCATTAAGGAAGCTCGCAAACGAGGGAAAATGAGTGTAAGGATGTTTCTAGAGAAGTCGACTTTTGAATTCACTAACTCAATCGTAAGAGAGAAGGTTATTTTGTTTGTTGATTCGTATGAATGTTCAGAGGGATTAAAGAGAAATTCTTCTTGCCGAATTTGAAACTTTTCTCTTTTCCAGGTTCTACTGTACATACTGTTCACTTCTTTAATAAAATTTGATTGAGATGAAATATTCTAACGTAATCCCATGTTAGCTTCGGAAAAATCAAACCAGAAACTTAATAACAATGCCAGAAAATATGTTTGCAAGTGAGAATGTAGAGAAGTAGCGACATATTTATAGGTTTCTCATTAGGAAATAACAAACAAGCCAAAATTCCAAAGTGGAGCACGATGGATTTCGTACAGAAAGATGAACGCTTGTGTTTTCACATGGATGAAGCAAAAGAACTGCATTCGAGAGATTTAATAGTGGCTAAATGCCGGTCTGCAGATAATATCAAGGAGACATTGCGGAACATGAGCATCGCACCAGTCAAACATCCTCGAACTCGTATCTTCTCGTATATCGGAACGTGATTGCGTTCATGCATGATTCTTCGAGCTACGGCGGGACAACGTTTTGTTGCTAACAAAACCGAATTCTAACACAAGAAGACATTCTGTCGGTTTCGCCTAAGGAGCGAGTTCCACCGTAGTTAAGGACTCAGTGCATTTAATGAAATATAAAACAATATAATGTAAAAGATAACATAATAATATAATAGAATAATATATAATAATACAAATACAAAATACTTCAGTTCCAGCTATCCAACTTTGTCAGAAATGTCCATGTTGCTTCAACGTTCACCAAGGTGAGCTCATAGTACCAGTTAACGTCGGCAATGAGATTTATCGGGCCCAGTCCTACTCAGGAATTTGAATTCAAAGTAGCTTGTTATGCGACTGAGAGCACTCAGAAGCGGTTTTTTCGTTCGAATTCAACATTTTCGAAGTTTATCACACCGAGAGTGCCCGAAATGGTCATTCTCACACTGAAATAAAATGATGCTCTCTCATAATGCTTTTAGAAAATAGATCTTTACTGTTTTTGACCTTTTCTCCTTTGCTTTTTTGAAAGAAAAAAAACTGGATTTTTTATTCAAAATTTTCTTAAACAATGAGAATAATCAACTAGACCCATAGCAAAAATATAACGTCAAACATCAATATTTTTATAAATACTTACTAAACCATTATGAAAAACTCAATAACGGAAGAGAAATCTGGACAATGAATGGAATAAAAACGGCTTTCACACAACAGTCGACAAAAAAACGATTGGTACCACTGTCTCACTCAAAACTTCCATCTGGAGCTGATTCACTTCTTATTTACTTCAGAGGCTCTTCTTCGCGTTCAGATTTCAACCATGACCTGCTTGAATCGGAAATGATTTGAACTATCTGCTGTCACCGACAGTAGAGGAAAACTATGTGCAATACAGGGTTCAGTTTTTCTTGCAGCCTCTTCAACCTTAACTCAACTCGCACATTTTCTTCCACAAATTGAAAAAATAACATTATCAGCACGACAACCGGCTCCACCAACTTCTTGCGCTAATAATATTTTTCTTTCTAAGCCTAGGTTCTGTAATACGGCATGTGCATGTAAAGCACTTATCACTTGCCAACCTCACCACAAAAGTTCGCAACTTATCCCTGAAAATCCGAAAAGTTTGGAAATCATTTGTTCTATTCAGAAGTCTTGATAATGGTGCGTAAAAGCTACACTGGCAAGTTTCAACTGCGAAATGCGATACTAATACTAATAATATTCTATCCTCGAATCGAATAATCTCGAAGGTAGTATTGTCACATAACCTAAATTCTTGATGCTTAAAGGCATCACCCCACGAATCTGAGGTGGTGCAGATTTATTTCAGTATTCGTATTCGGGATGGGAGACTATGGAGAGGGAGGTGATTCCGTCCATTTCTTCCTAATTGCCATGCAAAACGGCCCGGAAGATACGGCTTCATTCGTTTTGGCGCACCATTTTGTACAAGAGGTTCGATTGGAGTGCGCCAGTCTTGTGCGGTGCCACATCTTCCGGGCCGTTTTTTACGGCAATTAGGAAGAAATGGACGGAATCACCCTCCTCTCCATAATCTACTATCCCTTATAAAAATACTCCATCTGAAATCTGCACTATCTCAGATTTGTGGGGTGATGGCTTTAATTTGCAGCGAAGAAGATACAGCGCAGTCGGAAAGAGGTTCCGCTATCACCGTACGATCAATCGGTGAGTTGAAACTGCGCTAGTACCAACAAAGCCTTCCATCCTTGTGGGGTCGATAGATTGGTACCAGACCTGCCTGGGAGAATAAAAACACCGATTTGACACGCCCGCTACCCTCAGCAAGCAATTGTACAGGCTAGACACGTGTCCGTAAACCTCAAACGATTCTGAATTGAAGCGAACGTGGTGCGCATCCCAATTGGATTGTTTAACGTCAAACGCTTTATCCTTTATCTTTTAGTATGCAACGAAAATGCGAACAGGATGATAAAATCGATGGTTGCTGAAGGGTGAGGTCATTCGGGAGCTGTGCATGATTATGACTAGCATCGTCGACTACTCACCTGGTTCCGCCCTACGCCATACTTTGCAAAAGGAGGAACTGAATCATCGACCCAGAAAATGTTGGACATCTTCCTCGCATTGCCTCATTTCTCATCACCGGCTGCTGCAACGTTGTTGAAGGTGTTACACATTGTTCAAATGTTATTTCATGAATATAATCGACACTTCCTCAAAATACTGTGCGATTTACAGTGCAGGGCAGCACGTGTGTACGGAACTATTGCAGGGCGTGTAGTGTGTAGTGAGTGGATCGGTTCAATTACTCATGTTTGAAGTAACCTTTTAAGGTTCGTTTAGAAAATTCATTTAGGGTGGAGGGACAAATTTCTTTATTACGTTATTCAACATAATACAGAAATTTCCTCAATGCATATAGCTGTTGAGGATTTAAGTCTAGTTTAAAGGCATCACTCCACGAATCTGAGGTGGTACGGATTTCAGGTGGAGTATTCGTATACGGGATAGTAGATTATGGAGAGGGGGTGATTCCGTCCGTTTCTTCCTAATTGCCGTAAAAAACGGTCCGGAAGATGCGGTGCGTGCACGCGCTCCAGTCGAACTTCTTGTAGAAAATAGTGCGCCAGAACGCCCGAAGCCGTTTCTTCCAGGCCGTTTTTTACGCCAATTAGCAAGAAATGGACGGAATCACCCACCTCTCCATAATCTACGATCCCGTATACGAATACTCCACCTGAAATCCGTCCCATTCAGGTTCGTGGGGTGATGCCTTTAAGTCTAGTTTAACAGAAGTGACCTAGACACCGTGAGAATATGTTGCTTGTTTGTTACGTATGTAAATGTTTTCAAGACAACAACTTAGTGGAGAAGGGTGACTCATTTTGAAGATGCCGTCATCACAAGCCCCCTCACTACAATTAAACACTGTAAGCATTCTGTCTGCCAGATGCTTTTCCTTCTCGATTCTTCATGTGTAGGGCCTAATTAGAGCGTTGTCACTTGGAGCCACTACAAAGATTTCTTTTTTTCCATTTTAGTTTGATCAACACTCTAATGCTGCTCTTTGGACACTCCAAATCCAAATCTTTTTTCAAAAAGTTCCGCTCCTTTGCGCTAGGATACCTTTTGGTTTCTTCCACGGCTTCTGACATAGGATCTTCCGAAGGCATAACTCTACAGTTGGGCATTCTAGATAGCACTATGCTCCTTTTACCAGAAATTTGAACACATTGTTAGGATAAAACTTGTTCAAGGATCTTAACATCTACTTAGATGGGACCTGGGGATATTCCATAAGTAAGACGGTAAAAAACGCGCAAGGCTATCGTCTCCTTGCCTTTTAAATGTTTCCACCTTTTTACTGCATCTAGAGTCACATCCAAGGATGTAGGCCTCCAACCAACTCCGAAAGATCCTCGAGCGGAAACCATTGCTTTAATCACATCAATAGACTAGGAATCACTGACTTTCTTGTCGAGATCCATTTTTCCAAACACAATACCATCTAACGGTCACAGCTGTAAATAAAAATGAAAAATTACGGGAATCGATATCGATATATACGGGAGCTCGCAAATTTTTCACACACAACTCAACATACTGATCACGGTATCCCGGTCAGAATAAGACTACCGTAACTACTTCTCAGGGACACAGTTGCGAAAACTGCTACTGTAGTATAGTAGTTCAAACGTGACTTAAAGGCAGCATACCACGAATCTGAGGTGGTGCGGATTTCAGGTGGAGTAGCCGTATTCGAGGTCGTACATTATGAAGACGGGGTAGTTCCGCTCATCTCTCCCTGCATCACTGCAAACAGCCGGCTCCAGAATGTTGTTTTGCACGACGCCATCTATTGCAACGCTCCACCCCTTGCGCCGCCTCCGCCCTGTGATTCGTCGAAAATCAATTCGGACTGCCCTGATAGGCAGTGAGGGACGCTACGCGTGCAAGGGTGGCGCGCTGCAATAGAAAGCATCGTACAAAATTCAGCATTCCGGAGGCGGCTGCTCTACCTGGAATCCGTACCACCCCAGATTCGTGGTATGCTGCCTTTAACTTGGATGGCAAGTAGATATCACCGTCTAGTGCGGCTTATCCACATTTTGGCGGTATGGGTCGTACCGTATTCTATACCATTGGCAAAATTGCTAAAGGCGCTACTCGCGTCTCCGATACATGCATAAGGGTGCATAGGGTGAATTGTGGATAGATAAACTCGCATTAACATCGCTAATTGTCAAGGTGATAGGGTCTACCACAGGCAATTCGTTAAGGAGTTGAATACCGAACTGGCCTAGCGTATCTTTTCTAGGTATTTCTCTTGTAGATGTCGATTTTTAAGCGCATCACCCAACGAATCTGGGGTGGTTTCAGGTGATTTATTCCTGTACGGGGTCGTAGATTGTGGAGAAGAGGGTGATTCCGTCCATTTCTCTCTCTATCAGTGGAAACGAACGATTCCGGAATGATGTTTCTTATGACGGCTTCTGTCACTCAAATGCCTGAATGCGTTTAGCGGAAGCAGTGCCACCACGTTCTGGTAATCAGATCAGTACATGTGAGCACAAGTGACAGCATGATGTGTAATATATAATACTTTTGTATATTATATAATGTATATTATACAATATATAGTACATACCATATATAGTCGAGTCAAAACGACATAAAGTTCGGATCAGTTGCGCAATCGTCTGCGCTCGAAGCGGTGCGGTGCAGCATAGCGGTTAGAATCGAGAGGGGGACCCTTCTTTGCACCACTCACCGCTGCGGTTTGCGATGGTCCCACCTCGATATGTACCGCTTAAGACCGTGCAACTCACCGTGCCTCATGTCCTTTCGATCATATTTTGAGCGTATTATATGTAATATCATATATTAAATACTATATAATATGCAATATGTTTCACTATGGGGCGGGTGTGGCGCAGTCGGTTAGAGGTCCGTTGTAGTCACACGGTCGAGGGTTCGAAACCGCCCTAGTGCAAACCAAGCCTATCAAGTCCTTGTATAGGCCCCGCAAGTCATTGTATAGGCCAACACGCGTTCCAAAACCTCAACGGTTACGAATTCCAGTAAAACGCGTTGGCGCATCCCAAGTGGATTGATACGCCAGTGACTTTATCCTTTACTTTTTATGTTTCACTATATTACACTAAACGATATACATTACATAAATATACAAACATCATAATCAGCGTCGTATTTTTAACAGGTTTCTAAAATATTTGGAACAATATCAGAAGCTCTATTTAAAACTTTCACATTCTGCTACGCCTCATTTGTGGAGAGCTCCTTTTAAGTAACATCAACTAGATTATGTGAGATTTTGTAGGCTGAAGGTATTACTACCGATGGAGCAAAATCAATAATGCATCGGTTAGCTTCTGAGCAAGAAAAATCTGAAATGAGAGAAGAAACTACTGACAATATGGACAAAAAACAAGAGTCGCCCTATTTTGATAAGGATGATGAAAAAGTGATAATTTTTCTTCTAGTCTTTGCCAAAACATCAACAAATCTAATTATTTTACAGGTATTAAAAGAATTCGATTTTTACCATGGTTTCCTTCCACGTGAAGATTTGTTTCTACTAGTGAGGCATGTGGGCGATTACCTGTTGCGCGTTAGTGAGGTATAAATTTGGTATCGTAGTAAAATACGTTAGTTATATGCTTCTACAGTGCGGTAAAAAAGTGGGATCTGCACCTTAATGTGTTCCCAGCGGATATAAAATCCAACTGCCTTGTGCCCGACGGTAACATTATTAAAAACTAATTGCTTACTCCTTACTGCGTCGTTTGTTCCATCACCTGTCAGATAGTTTTGAACATATGTGTTAAGAAAAGTAAGCAATAGCCGGTCTTAAATATTCCAGTTTAGTAATTGTAATTTAATTATTATTTTATTTATTAATTTAATTTATTGATTATTATTTAGTTTTAATTCTAATTTAATTTAATTTTCAAGCAATTTCTTATCTGAAAAAGTGTTTCCATTACATCCTCGTTTTTCTCTTAACTCTTTGAATTTGAACAAGATCATCGTCAGGGAGAACATTGTCAATGACTTTTACCTTTTACTGTTTGATTCGAAAAAAAAAATTATTATTCTGCCTTTTGCGTCACTTACGTTGTAGATTATTTGCGTATGTGCAGCCTGAAATTTGCAAAACTTTTTATACCTTCATTCTAACGTAATGGCGCAATAAATACAGAGAGTTATGATTTTAGCTTGGGTATATTTATTATTGGGTACTTGAATTGGGGTACTTGAGTAGGTTTTCTCAAAACTATTTCATCCCTGCCAACATTTTCAAGAGCATTATTAGAATTCTTGAAGTTTCAATGCAGAAATATACAAATGTTAGGAATTGGTTACAATATCTATCGAATTAGCTTCTTTTAAGATTTCTATTGAAAATTGAAAAAATTCTATTGAAAAACAGTGGATGTTCCTTGATTTAGCTATGATTCTCCCTACAACCTAACGAACCTATTGGTGTCCGAATGATACTTATGGGAGATGAACAAACTTATGATAGAGCAGTAAATCGTCTCTGACAATTCTTACGCTTGCATATAATGATAATTTTATGCACATGAAAAATAACGAGTGAAGATGAAAAGACATCCAGTAGCAGTAGAGTTAGATTGGCTACCTAAGTTTTGTACTTCCATTTTTTGCTATTTTTTCTATTTTTTAATACTTTTTTAAAAATGCTATTTGACTTTTGAAATCTAGGGCACTTTATTGATCTAGAACCTTCTCGGCCAGAGATACAGAGCGCTACGCCTCTATTCTGGCAAAACTCTAATGCACCTGAATCGACGTTGTTGAAAGAAATGTTTCTTTTCAACTTGGGGAATTTCTGCTTCGGCGACCTGCCACAGAGGAGATATCCGTACGCCGACATCAACGACAATCCATGCCCACAAAGCACAAACACCACTTCACCTTTGATTAAATTTTGGATTGGATCTGTTTGTGCTTTGTGGGCAAAGTCTTGATGCGGCTCCCGAACATCACGATGCGGACGACTGTTGCCCACGTCGCTAGGATCCCCATCGAGAAATTGTCTAGGCTACCAAAGTTTTGTCGAGACGGATAGCCCACTCACGGACCGTGGACCGACCGTTCATCCCGGTTGAGCACCTATCAGACATTGTTGCTCCGCCCACGTCGATCAAAGTTCCTGCAGGATATCGTTACGGAAGAAAAGGACTGATTCCTCTTTGGTGGTGATTGCCGGCGCGCCCACTGGCTACCTCAATGAGTTTAGCAGCTTCGGCAGCCACAACTGAATCAACATCAACTGAAGGATTTAACTCTGCTGCGTCTGGGACTCGCAGAGGATGCTGTGGTGGTAGCTGTTGCCCAACGACGGTCGACTTCAAAGTCCATTCGCGGCAGCTACGCGAGTTGTCTACTGCAATCCAAGAAAAGCGGCCGAGAAATGTGACCGTTTGCCTCCTCCAGGACAATTCACGTCTGCACGTCGCTTCGATCACTCGCCGCCAACTTGAGGGCATGGATTGGAAAACGGCCACCCATCCGATCTATTCCCTAGATCTACACTTGTTCCGGGGCTTAGGCATCCCCTGAAGCAAAGATTCAGTTCAGTTCGATTCAGTTCTTTCAGTGATCTCAAAGCAGCTACTGAGTAGTTGTTGGAGTCAATGCTCCCTCGCTTCTTGTTTCAGGAAATAGTAACGCTCACAGAAAAATGGAACTGTGATATCTGTGCTAGACACTCACAGTGAATACATCAACTAATGTGTGATCAATGTGATTAAGAAACTATGAAATTGTAAACGATATGCGTGTGTGAAAAAAAAAACAAGTAGTTACCCTAATATACGTAGGTAGAAGAAATGTACATCACTGTAGCGTTTATTCCACAAGTGACAAATCTTCCTAGAAGTTTCATGTGTTCTCGTTTTCTCTCGTTCCAGGTCGACAATGATCCCACAAAAATTCGGAGAGAGATTATCTTATCGGTGTCAATTGAGAGAGGCGGTAAATCCCAGATGTCTCAGTCACCAGGCACAGAAGGACGCAGAAAAGGGAAGGTAAGAGTTGATAATCTGCATAGCATTGATGGAGGTTTAGTGCATTCGCTCAGATTCACAGGAAGTCACTCGAATTATTGCTGTATTACCTCTTTTTCCACTAGGTTTATTACGGTGATAGTAGTCTGCATAACTCAAGAAGAAAACTTCTTAAAGGCAGCCTATACCATGAATCTGGGGTGGCACGGATTTCAGATGGAGTATCCGTATACGGGGTCGTAGATTATGGAGACGGCGGTGGTTCCGCTCATCTCTCCCTGAATCACTGCAAGCAGCCGATCCCTGAATGCTGTTTTGCACGATGCCTTCTATTGCAGCGCGCCATCCTTGCACGCGTAGTGTCCTTTACTGCCTATCGGGGCAGTCCGAATTGATTTTCGACGAATCGCAGGGCGGAGGCGGCGCAAGGGGTGGAGCGTTGCAATAGATGGCGTCGTACAAAACAGCATTCTGGAGGTGACTGTTTGCAGTGATGCAGGGAGAGATGAGCGGAACCACTCCGGTCTCCATAATCTACGACCCCGTATACGGTGACTCCACATGAAATCCGCACCACCTCAGATTCGTGGTATGCTGCCTTCAAGGCTGGAGAAGCAGTGAGATGACTAGTGTAACTGTTGAATAAAAACAAATATAAAAATCAAATAACAATCCGTGGCAATGTGTCCAAGAATTTAATGGTATCTTTAGCGAAGAAATGAGCTAGTACAAAGGAAAATTCCCCGCCATTTTTTTTTCGCCTGATTTCTTCCCTTTATTCAAGGAATTAATCTAACAGCCTGATGTATTTTACAAGTCTAAGGATCTTAGAAAATATTTACAGCTGAAAAATGTCATTGTAAGAAGAAGAAAGAACAAATATCTCGTGGAGACGAATCGCCTGTTCGATACTCTTCCTGCGCTCATGGAATATTATAAGCACAACTCTGGAAGGCTCAATAAGGTTTGAAGAATAAAATAAGTATTAAAGGAACGTGGGACGGAAAGGAACGAAATAAGCTAATGTTTCTCGTGGTGATTTAAAGGCAACATACCACGAATCTGACGTGGTGATGGAATTCGCGGGAAAAGCTAGAGATAGGATTGTAGATTGCGGAATCAGGGCTAGTTCCACTCATCTCTTCCTGACCGTCCTAAAAAACAACGTAAGTACCGCTTTAGTTCCTACGAGGAACGTTAGAACGCTCCTCGATGCACACATTCCGGTCCCCTTTGCAGCGCATTCATTGGCTCTGCTTGAATAGGCTTGTGAGAAGATGTCACTGATTTTCGACCGCTTGCACTTGGATGCGGCGCGTGTACAAGGGTGGCGCGTTGCAAGTGAAGTAGTCTTGAAGAAAATAACATAATATACAACACTAACTCCAGATTTTTCCGACGGATTCCTCTACCACGTCAGATTGACATGGTATGCTGCCTCTAGGGCTGATTTGCTGACGAAAAATCGTTGAGCTTTTATTCGAATTCGAATTTCAAATTCATACAACGCTAACGACTTTTTACAACCTCAACGATATTATTGGAAAAAATTCCATGACTTTATACGGATAACGCTCGAAGTATTTCTTCGTTCTTTTGGCTGCTTTAGAGAATCAAAATCTAACAAGTACAATCTAATATCTTATTATGAGTTTAGTAAGCAACACGGTAGGAAAGGAAGCGAAATTACTGGCAAAATAAATGTGAACAGATTTTTAGTGTGATCAGAGCGCGTCAGAGCACGTATAGAAGAGTCAAAACGACATGAAGCACTGTACAGTTGCGTAAGCGGCTGCGCACGATCTGGCGCGGTGGGAACAACGGTTGGATTCGAGGTGGGACCATCGTGAACTGCAGCGAGGAACGGTCTCAGCAAGGTCCCTCCTAGATTCTAACCGCTATGCTCTGCCGTATCGCTTCGGGCGCAGCCGCTTACGCAACTGCACCGTGCTTCACTTCGTTTTGATCCGACTTTAGATATCGGGGATCACATTATCATTCAAGTAGCATTAGTTTCTCCATAACCAGCCACTCCTCATGCTTTGAAGGGCCAGTCTTGTTGTGTAAAATTCAGGCGAAATTCTAGTGAGCTCTGTTCCATCTTGTTTTTTTTTTTGTTTTTTTTTTATGGCACACCTGCAGGTGTTTCCAATAAATAAAATAAAATTATATTTCGCTTTCAGTTTACTTTTGCCTTAAAAAATCCAATCAAACAACAGCCATGGGAATTCCTGCATAGTGATGTAAAGCAAGGTGTACTCCTTGGACATGGTGCTTTCGGTGAAGTTCGTGCTGGAACACTTCAGTTGAAAACTGGGGAGAACGTTGAAGTAGCGATTAAAGTGGTAAGAATATTTTTGCGATTCGTTTTCTACAGCTTGCAGCTTCCTGAGATGCAGATATTCACAAAAATTGCCACATTTCGTCAACTTGAGATGTCTGTTTGGAGTTTCAATACTTTTAAAAGCGAACAGCGTAAAAAGGTAAAACGGTGATCATTAAAAGTGGATGACTTAGCCATTTCTAGACAAAAGGATCCTCGGATTTGTGCAAGGCTAAAATCAAGGAGATGATGAAGGAAGCTCGTTTGATGCGAAATTTCAAGCACAATAATATCGTTCGTATCTATGGTGTTGCTGTTGACGAACAACCACTTTTCATCCTGCTAGAACTTGTGACAGGTAACGAAATTACACATATATAATTCATGTAGAAAAAGCCCGGTAAACGGATAAAAGATAAAGTTCCTGGTGTTGCTCAGTCCGCTTCGGACGCGCCCCAGCACTTCAATTCAGAATCGTTTGAGGTTTACGAACGTGTAACTGGCGTATAGAATGACTTGCGGGGCTAGCCGATGTGTCGAGTCAGTGTTTTTATCCTCCCAGACAAGTCTGGTACCAATTTATCGACCCCGGAGGGATGAAAGGCTTGGCGAGCACGATAGGTGCGATAGGGTGGAGCCGGCCTCTCTTCAGGTGAAGAAGGCCTAGCTCATGGGGGCTGATCAAGTGATGAGGATCTCTTCGCCAACCGCCCAAAAGTGAAGGGGGTCCCTTCCCCAAACGTTGAAAAGTGAGGGCTTCTCTCGGTATCGCATCTATGACATACGGCGGATTCGAACCTCTGATCAATTGTGCAGGAAGCGGAACTTCTAACCGCTACACTACACCCGCCACGTGAAACCCCAGTGATACGTACAAATTCACTGCTCTTCTTTGAGAAGAGGATAAGAGTCGATGAGAGGTGTGTAATAGGGTCGAAACGACATCAAGCACGTACGCAATTGCGTACGTGAATTCTCTCGCGGCGCTTTGCTGGAGCGTAGCTGTAGAGAACGTGGTGAAATCTTTGCTGGCACCAGCCATCGCTGCAGTTAGCGACGGTCCGAACTCGGTTCCAACTGCTGCCTCCACCGCGCCTTTTCGAGCACCGCAACTACGCTCGTGTTTCATATCGTTTTGACACGACTATAGATGACTTCGTTTTTGTCCAGATGTGCGCCTACACCTTCAAAACCGGAGTTGATGCCACCGCTGATTATATGCTTGGGAACGTCGAAAGTAGACGTTTACTTCTCATAAATTCCGCGTGTTCGCAAAATCTGCACTTGTATGCAAGCGCGCCGCTTCAATCGCAGTCGCTTACGCAACTGCACCGTGCTTCATTTCGTTCTGATCCTACTATACATCATTGAGCACACACTTCGTGAAAACAACGGTCTGGTCACCATCGCTAACCGCCGCTTTTTCTTTTAGATTCTTTAAACGATTACTGTTTGAAAAAAGTACTTCCAGGAAGCTCTCATCGAGCTTTTCGAAGAAGCATGTTTCTTTTTTTCAAATATTCATAGTTTCGAGTGTGTAAAAAGGTCATCTGCGTGATGTGCAGCAGCACTGTCGTTTTTAAAAAGTCTGTGTACTGTCTTTATAGGCTCGCAGTTTTTTTCCACGGTCCATCATAAATAAGGTGATCTTTAAGTTACTTTTTTGCAATTGTTCCAAATAACTCAAAGATCTTTGTAATCCTGATGCGCAGATCTCTCATACGTCGTCGAATTTTTTTATACTGTAATACTGCACTTGGAGCAAAAATCGAATGGAAATAAATCGTTTCGGGACCCACTAGGGTATACTCTAGGCCACGACAACTATAAGAAGCCAGTTCCTCATTTTTTGATTGACTCTGTCATTTAAAAATTCCCTTAGTGCTATACGTCAGAGCTCGGCGAACCTCATCCTCGCTTGGATATTTACTTTCCCATTTTTGGCTGTTCCTTTCTATACTAGTATGTCTTACAAAAAGTAAAATTTAGGTGGCGCACTAAATTCGTTCCTAAAATCGAACGCAGGCAAGGTTGAAGTGAAGGATAAGATAAGTATGTGCCTTGGAGCAGCACAAGGAGTAGAATATTTGCACGCAAACCGGTGTATGCACAGGGATTTGGCTGCTAGGAATTGCCTTATTACGAAGGATAAAGTTGTGAGTTATTATCCTATGAACTACCAAACACACAACGGGATTATGTGTTGGGTTCAAGAATAAGTCGTGGGCGTTTTTTCTTCTCAACACTGGAGAACACATATGGAAATGTTATAAAACTTATAAACAGTTCAATAGAGAATTTCTTATTCTACAAGTCAGTACTGCTCGGATTTTTCAAAATTTTATTTTTTTCTCTTTTCTCTCTCTTTTCTCAAGACTATTTAAATGGAATGTCAATTTGACAAAGTCGGCATTTTTAACGCCTTCAGTTTTCGAAGCCCCTAGAGCTGCTTGTAAGATGCGTGACGAACATTGGATGAAAAATGAAAAATTCAAAAAAAAACATGGGAAAAACGAAGAAAACCCAAAAGTATTAAGCGATTTGTGGGAGGGGGAGGCGGCGGGGGTGGGCAGAGGGAGGTCGATGGGTGCAACGAAAAAAATAACGGTTTTGTATCTACTAGCTAAGTATTTGCAGAGTTTTTTTTTGTTTTCAAAAAAGTTGATGGAAAACAAATTCTTCCTGGATACGATAAGCAGTATGTGATCCACTTTTCCATTTTCGAGGTCAAAATTCTCAATCTTAAGGTGCGAGGACAAATAGTGGGCGCCATTTCCAACTTTTTCTATTTTCCGTACATACCAGCAATCTCAGCTTCAGCGGCATTATCGTTCCCATTAAAAGCAAACACCAACTTATGGGAAACCCTTTTATTCTTTTTTCCGTATTTTTTAAAGCCTTTTTGATTTTTTTTTAAATTTTTTACGCATTATTTTATGCCCCACAACCAGATTCAGCTGCCTTATCAGCTCGAATCTTGGCGAAAAATTGAAGGTTTCGAAAAAACTACTTTTCATCAATTCATCAACACTCTGCTACAATGATCCGAGAAAAATAAGGATTAGTAAAAATAAGAAGTCTGAAAAATTCATTCTTGTATAGTGTAGAATAAAAAGGTAGAATGTAGTGTGGAATGATACATAATGTGTTAGAAAAACCCTCTATTTCTATAAGAATTTTTCACTTTGAACAAAAAAAAAACGCTCACGATTTATTCCTTAACCTAATAAATATAATATTTATATATTTATAATATAATTGTTATTTAGGTGAAAATCAGTGACTTTGGTTTATCTCGTATGGGTGTTCAATACACTATCCGCACATCCATGAAACTTCCAATTAAATGGCTTGCACCGGAAACAATAGCCTATTTTACATTTTCCCTGAAAACGGACGTGTTCAGTTTCGGCATAGTGGTGTTTGAAATCTTTTCCGACGGAGCAGAACCGTGGGAGGGTAAAACTAATGCAGAAGTTAAAGTGGCTGTAAGAATTACTTTTTGTACTTTTACCGTAATTTTTATCCACACGTAAGCAAGTCGTATGTTTAGGTGACTAATGGGCAATTTGTATCGATGCCACCGTGTTGTCCTGAACCTCTTCGGATTTTTATAGTTGAACGTGTTTTTACGAAGGATCCTGCGCAACGAGTTCACATCTCCGAGGTGCGATTATTTTGAAGAAATGCAGTTAACGCTAAAATTACCTTGACCGCCGTTGTTCTTCGAACTGGTCGAGCGGGCGCCAGTAATTCTTCCATTTGATTGAAATTATGCTGCTAAAATGCTAAAATTAAGTTCAGTAAACAGTGAGGGAGTTTGTGTAAAGAAGAGGACCACGCGTTACCTCGCCCCCTCGAGGACCACGCGTTACCTCGCCTAAAAGGCAGCAGATCACGAAATTGACGTAGTGTGGAAACCCAGTGGAAAATATAGTGATCAAGGATGTGGATTGCGAGTATGGCCATAGCCACCGTCAATTCCCCCTAACCGTCCTGAGAAAAATCTGTGGAAACGACGTCTGTTTCTACAAGATATGTAAGTACGCGCCTCCTCGTACACGCTCCGGCTTCTCAGCAACCTGCTCATTGATTTTACTTGAATAGCTTGCTGGGGAGACCTCATCGATTTTTGACCGCTCGCTCGTGGACGCGGCGCGTGCAGAAGGCTGGAGCTTTCCCATGCATCTCGTAGGGATAAACGCCGTTTCCAAGCCGTTTTTTCAGGATGATCAAAGGGAATTTACCGGTACGACGCTCATATTCATAGTCTATACCCCGAGCTTCATGTTTTTCATCAGTTTTCCACACAATTCCGCGGTTCGCTGTAAACACATTGACGTATACCAGGATGTGGATTACGAGCATGGCCATGGCCACCATCTGGACTTTATTGAAAATTAAAATTGTCATCGTATTCCTCTTCGAGAACCAATATGAACCCAAATGGACGCAGTTTAATCCACTCTCTGAAGAAGGACTTTAGTGATTTTTTGGTTCTCAAAACCACAATTTAATATGGAACTTTAATGTACAACAATTGTATCTCATGGTTTCCAAGCAACCTATGATTCCCAAATTCCCTGATGAGAGTTTCACACGCCTTTATCTGAACAACCGAGAGGGGCTGAGCGTGATCATGCTCATATTTGTGGACTACACATCTATCCATATCTTTTCGTAATGGAATAGCAACAATGCCGATTTGATAGTAAACTGCCTTTGATCCGGAACGAACAAATTCGCCGGGTAAACACTGATTTCATCGCTGTGATAGCACCTGAATGGGAATTACTTGAGAAGAAAAATTTTCTGTAATCATTCAGCACGTGCAAACTACAACAATCATTACTAATTTCATCTGTTCAGATACGACACAGTGTATCTTCATGATAATTTTCATGGACACTAATACATTCCTTCATATTATTTCTATAATTTCAACCTTTTCAATAATTTCAATTTCAATTTTTTTTTGTTATTCTTTATACCGCTTTTTCTAGGTTGTTAGAGTTTTCGAGCGTTTGCACCTTGCACTTAATGGTGATGTTAGGAACGTTTCGAACGTGGAAAGCGTAGATAGAAAACGAAGCAAAGCTAAAAGGTGTTTTTTTTTAATCACTTGAGTTGTCCAGACATTACATCAAAATCAATGATGTAGTCGTTAGAATTCCGCTCATCTCGTTTTTTTTTTCCGAGAGTTTGGGCGGATTTTCAGCAGAGTGTTGAAGTTATTGCATGAGTATAATTGGATTAAAACGACGCGAAACATCGTGAAATTGCTAGCTAGGGCCTTAGGTAACGCTCTGATACAACTACAAAGACGGGACCCTCAGAAATTTTTCTGAAGAGATTGCTAGATTTTTGTGGTTGGTTACATACCATTCCTTTGAAATCTGTTTCACATATCGGATACTTGACCCATCATAGTTTTTGCTGGTAAACTGCAGCGCCTTCCATGTATTTAGTTTCATGAGGATAGGAATGTTGTTCAGGAGGAAACAAACAATTATTCCCATCAGTCTGTTTACCAACAAAAAGCAGCTGATGTTGTTCTCGATAAGTAATTTTTGTTCTTTAACAGAGAAAGGGAAGTTGACCACTGAAACACTCGAAGTGAACCCACTTAGAATCATCAGAGTTTTCTATTCTCCGCTCAGATACTGTTTCAGCGCCAAACCGCAGTTTTACAATGGCGTTTCATCATCGAACTGAGTTTCTCTAATCAGTTGCGAGTTAATTTTGCCACACGTGCTCAGAAATCTGTAGTGCGCAACAAATTAAAAGCATCACCCCACGAATCTGAGGTGGTACGCATTTCAGGTGGAGTATTCGTATGCGGGATAGTAGATAATGGAGAGGGGTGTAATTCCGTCCATTTCTTCCTAATTGTCGTAAAAAAACGGCCCGGAAGATGCGGCGCGTGCACAAGGCTGGCGCGCTCCAATCAAATTCCTTATAGAAAATAGTGCACCGGAACGCTCGAAGCCGTATCTTCCGGGCGGTTTCTACGGCAGTTAGGAAGAAATGAACGGAATCACCCTCATCCCCATAATCTACGACCCCGTATACGAATACTCCACTGAAAATCCCTACCACTCCAGAGTGGAGTGATGCCTTTAATATAAGTTTGAAATCTTCCATTCTAACGTGAAGACGAACATAAAAACACTGACCTGATCTTTGGCCGGAGCTCGCAAGTCATTGTATAGATAAACGCGTTTTCCACAACCTCAACGGATACGAAAAACAGAAAAACGCTTTGGCGCATCCCAAATGGATTGAAACGCCGGAGAATTTAGTCTTTATCCCTTCAACATGAAAATTGTAGAGAGCTTGGGAAAAAAAGGACGCATTTTTAGCTGCTGATCTGGTAACCTGCTTATACATATAAGGATAAAGGATAAAGCGTCTGGTGTTAATCAATACGCTTGGGATGCGCCCCCACGTTCACTTCAATTCAGAATCGTTTTAGGTTTACGAACGTGTATCTGGCCTATATAATGACTTGCGGTGGCTAGCCGATGTGTCAAGTCAGTGTTTTTATCCTCCCAGAGAATTCCGGTACCAATTTATCGATCCCGGAAGGATGAAAGGTTTGGTGAGCAGTAGGACGGATTCGAACCTCCGATCGATCGTGCGGACAGGACCCGCCCCGCTTATACATATTGTGAGGTTAAAACGAAATGGAGCTCGGTGCAGTGGCGTATCTCCACCGCAGGGCGGGTGTAGTGTAGCGGTTAGAGGTTTCGCTTCCTTCAGGATCGATCGGAGGTTCAAATCCGCCCAAGTGCTCACCAAGCCCTTCATGCCTCTGGGGTCGTTAAATTGGTACCAGACTTGTCTGGGAGGATAAACATAGTAACTCGACACATCGGCTAGCCACCGCAAGTCATTGTATGGGCAAGTTACACGTTCGTAAACCTCAAACGACTCTGAATTGAGGTGAACGTGGGGGCGCATCCCAAGCGGATTGATTAACGCCAGACACTTTATCCTTTATCCTTTGTCTACACCGCACCGCTTAGAGCGCAGCCGCTTACGCAGCTCCATGTCGTTTTAACCCGACTGTAGTTTCTTTTCGCTTCTTAACTTCTCATTTTGTTGACCTCACTATATGTGCTTGCACATTTCCTGAATAAGTAAATATGATTGAAAAACGTAACTGCGTAATTGACTAGTTCTATTGCAAACAAAGTTCTGAAGTATATACATCAATGAGAGAACTGTTAATTACGGATCGAACAGCCAATAAATTCATTTCAGGAAACGTCATTCCGGCATTGTAAGCATGTTTACATCGATTTCGCTCACTCCAAGAGTATGACAGAAACCATTACCATCTAATCAATTGTCTTGGTTAAATCGATATCTTTTTCAATTCGATAAAATTGACTAAGGTCTCAATGTATGTAACGTATTCACTTGTTCAACGAAACTCAAGAAAAGTTGGAGAAAAATTAAAAGGAGGAGACTTTCCGCTTTACTTTGGCTCCCAGGAGAGTTCAGAGTCTCGAGTTCTCGAATCGCAGTGAATTTTTCCACAACAAATTTCGTTACATATATACTATAATGTAGCTTGATGTTACAACGTTCGCCTGCCACCATATACCATTGGATCGCGTCGCCATCGCGTCGACCAGGAATCGGAGGAAGGAGTCGGATCCTGCCACGGGTGGCTCGGGTTCGATTTCTTACCAATGCGATGTTTTTCACCTTATTGAGTATTTTACAAAGAAACAAACAAATGCAACCAAGCCTGTTTTATATAGCATTATAATCTTCTGTTTAAAAGTTCTCCAAGACCAGACGGATTGTAACAGTATTTTTCTGTTTCGTCCCATCCTGTATTTGGAGCGTAAGTGCCGGAGATTGTTGAAGTTCCACATCTCATCCATTTAGGTCCGGTTTAAGCCGTGATTTGATTGAAAGAATTTAGTCCTATTGCAGCATTGGTGTTCGGGGAAAGACAACTACTTCATCAACTCGTCCATAAACTCTGAAAAAAGGTCCTCTAGCATCGCAGTGCTTACTGTGAGCGATAGCGCAGAACGTCTGACGCCTACTATGTACTATGTAGGATATACTACGGAATAGCTACGAAGATTTCAAGTAAATACAAATTTTCCGCCCTAAGAAATGAGATATCATAGCTTTCAGACTACTAAAGACCAGTCGTATTTCCTGTGATGATTTTGAGAAATCACGAAAAATTTTAAGATACAATACAAGACATTTTGTCTGTACAGACGTTTGGAAAGCATCCTTCCATACTGGTACATTCAGTAACGCCATTTTTCAACGAATATGGCTCAAAACATTCCGATAAAACATTCACCTTTCCAACATAGTTTCCTCCTGCAGAACTTGCTCAGGAATTCCATGCTTCTACTGAACTAGTCGGAAACATGTAGTATCATCGACCCCGATGATAGATAAGGAGCGTGGTATAAAGTGCCGTTCTCTGTTATGGTTATTTTCGTGGCATAACGACTTGTACCGTCCAAGAGTGCGGCAGACAACGCTCTGTCCACTCATTACTTCGCTCACATTAATTGCACCATTCTCTGTCTACTGTAGAATAAATATATTCCACTGAACCACCGTTTCGATTTGTTCAGTTAGGGTGATAAAATCCCTAAGTCTCTAGTCACCCAATGATATACGTAGCTTTTTTGATATGTTTTAGCTGTAGTCAAGATTGGTCTTGATCCGTATTAACAGCTAACGTTTCGGCGTCATCCTATAACATATCCTATAACAATTCAAGCAAATCAATGAAAAGCTACTTTTTCCATGCCATAATTCAAGAACAGTCGCACGTAGTCGGAAATATTTATTTATGTATTTGATCGTCATATTCCTAGTGAAACGATCAATTCTTTACATAGATGGTTGCTTCGGTTCATGATGATCGATCCTCGACTTCTCGAACATCTCCATAAATTTGTGTTTATCGGTCTCTTGCAGCCTAGAACGTTGCTTATAAAGCACTATAACCAAGTGTAAATGAATCTTCGTTTGTTTCGCCAACATCCAACTCTATTCATTACTCATTCACCCATTCATTCATTCATTTATTCACTCCTACATCATATTCGTTATATCAGAGTACAGAGAGTTCTTAACTAATTCTAAAACGCGCCTAATCAACACACCCAGTGAGGCTAGACACGAAGCATTTTTGGGCAACAGTCGCTTAAGGGCATCACCCCACGAATCTGGGATGGTACGGGTTTCGGGATACCTATACGGGGTCGTCCATTGTCAAGAAGAGGGTGATTCCGTTCATCCCGCCTTGTATCAGTGTAAACGGACGATCTCGGAACGCTGTTTCTTACGACTGCTTCTGTTGCAACGCGCAACCATTGCGCCCTACCCTCCTGTGATTCGTCCGAATGGGTTCTCGACGAATCGCGGGGAGTCGTGGCGCAACGGTTGCGCATTCGTAAGAAACAGTTCCGGGATCGTCCTTTACACTGATACAGGGAGAGATGAACGGAATCTTTCTCTTCCCCACAAGCTACGTAACTGTATGGGCATTACCCGCCCGAAACCCGTACCACCCCAGATTCGTGGGGTGACGCCTTTAATCCCTTAAAACATCTTCAAATAAAGTATATTTGAGCGTCTCCGCTTTTCCTCCACATTGTCAATCGAGCCTTTTATTTGTCCGTGGTCGATAAATTGGTGCCAGACCTGTCTGGGAGGACAAAAACACTGATTCGATTCATCGGGTGGGCCCCGCAAGCCACTGTAAGAGGAAAACACCTCACACGACGTTTGAAAACCTCGAACAATTCAGAATTGAAGTGAACGCGCTGGCGCATCCCAAACGGATTGATTAACACTAGACACTTTCTCTCCTCACTTTTTACGTAGTCAAAAAAAAAGAACTTTAGTAGGCAATCAACCAGATCCAGAAGACAAAATGCAGAGATCACAGTGATCAATTGAAACTAACCAGTTGTCCTCACTCCATTTAGTATTTCTGCCTTCCATTACGTGTAAAGTGTACGCATGTCGACTGTTCTGTGACAAGTTTGGAGCACTTTTATGAACAACCAAACCGTGGATAATTATAAGTGACCCTACAAAAATCACATTATCAAAAAAAAAAAACAAGATCACAATAATACAGTGTGTCGTTCTATGGGGTACTCAAAAATAACATTCAGATTGCAGATTCAAATCGTTAACATTTTAACGATTTGAAAATAGAATGGGAAAATGGAGTGCAGTCGGCAAGAGGTTCCGCTTACTTCACGATCGATCGGAGGTTCGAATCCGCCCTAGTGCTCACCAAGCCTCTCAACCCTCCTCCTCCGTGGTCGATGAATTCTTGCCAGACGGGTCTGGGAGGATAGAAACACTAACTTGACATTCGGCTAACCCCCGCAAGTCAATGTGTAGGCCAGTTACACGTTCGTTAACCTCAAACGATTCTGAATTGAAGTGGACGTGGTGGCGCATCCCAGGCGGATTGATTAGCACCAGACTCTTTATCCTTTGCCCTTTATCCTTATTTTCCAGAAACAAAAGTTGGATGCTACATCGAAGGGTCATGTGTGTTTACCATTACTATACTACACTCGGCCGTAGATTATTCACAAGTTTCAACCTAGCGGTGCATTTCTTCTGTCTCAGGAGGACCCCTGAAGTAGTGTACAGATCCACTGTTAAAAGACGCTTTCGAATCTTATCTAACAGATTATCCTGACTTAAAAAATTGATTTTAAAAAAGTGCTGCAAGTGCGAGTGAACTTGCTTAAATCGCTGATTGGTAGCAAATGTTAAATATGAAAGAACATAGCGGCTGTAATAGTTCAGTTACTATCTAGTACCTGACGCGGTTAAATTGCTACTGTTGTCAAAATTGAGTTAAATTTTAACAGAATAACCTATATCTATTTATTTATTTATTACGCTCAAAGGCATGCCAATAGTAAGAGGCAAGGAATGAATACAAATAAACTATAGAAAATCCAGCAACAAGAAAAGAGTAGAGTGACAATGAGCAGGGATAAGTCAGGCGAACGGTAAAGGCAGCTATATACTTGGAAATAATTCCCTCACCTTTCTTGATTGGAACGTTCACAAATTTTGTTTGGTCGTATGTAGGACGAGTGCCGTTGAACTTCAGCAGAGGGCTACCATCTGTTTTATGAGTACGCACGAAACGATAATCAACAGAGCTTCCTGAAAAGTACGCCGGATAAATAATAGATAATGAAGAGTTGGAGAACTCTTGAGCCTCTGATCAAGCGACAGGTCAACCTATTCGCTGATTGTCATACATACTAGAAAACATAAAATGAAGAAATCTGTGCCTATAATCAAAGAAAGTTACCGAAATTTTCTGTATGAATGCTACCACTTCACCCTCTTCCCCACAATCTACGACCCCGTATAGGCATAACCTACCTGAAAACCGTACCACCCCAGATTCGTGGGGTGACGCCTTTAAATGGCGTCACGATTGCTGTATGTCCACGTTCGGATCAGTGTAGAAATCAAAGTGTCATTTCTTCAGCATCTTCAATTTCTAAGGACGTAGCAGTAACGAATAAAGAGTTTTTGGAAATGTGGAACTTTCACGGACAGAAGTACAGGATCTGAACTGGCGTGATCGTACAGATGCGCAAACGATCGCTTGTCCAAAAAGGGAGATTTCACTTCTCTTTTAAATCTTTCAACTTTAGAAAAGCAACATTTTCTAAAGAGGAGAGATGGTATGGTCAGGGTCGACTGTGTTCAGCCGGGTAAGCGCAACAGGATTGTGATTTAGGAAGAACAGAAAGAAAAGGGAATGGCTGTCAAGCACAGACAGAGTACTCCAGATGCTCTCCGTTACCTTGAGCTTATTGGCCGACAATTATACATACACTATTAATATCATTTCTAGTCAAGAGAAGAGCTAACCACTTTTTTTAAGAAAACATCAGAGAAACTCTCATACAACGTAAGATGCGAGGTAAACCCACTCTTATGACTTCCTGGTATGAAGGCTAAACAGCCGTTCTCTTCGTTTGCGTCATCCACAGCTATCCAAATCCCAACCAGATGATCTATTGGTTCCACGTACAAGAAAGTAGCATCAATATGATCAGTAACTGCACCACCAATTTTTGGCTGCTGCAACATGGGTTTTCAGTCACTTTTCATCACATTTGTACATATATCAGACCATTCCTGAAATCTCTTCCTCTTTTTTTGATATTTTTATACAGTTGAACCAAAGCGACGCAAGCTCGATGCAGTTGCGTACTCGGCTGCGCTCGGAGCGGCGCGGTAGAGCTAGCGGGTTGAGATCGTCGTGAACTATAGCGATGAGTGCAGCTAACAAAAGTCCCCAAAGTTCTGTCCGCTACTCTTCTACTCATCGCTACTCTTCACCGCATCGCTTCGAGCGCAACCGCTTACGCAACTGCACCAAGTTTCATTTCGTTTTGATCCGATTGCTCTTCTGTAAAAGTTACCCAATGAGCTGGAAACATAACGTTGCTTAACCTTAATGTCATACAACATGTAAATGTACAACTGAAAATTTTGACAGCATTAAAAGGAAACAACAGCGAAAAGAGTAATACCAGTGAGTAAGAAACATAAGAAGTTTACAGAGACTTGAAGATGCTTTAAAAACAGCATACCACGGACTTCAGGTGGAGTATTCGTATACGAGGTCGTAGATTATGGAGAGGGAGGTGATTCAGTCCATTTTTCCCTAATTAAAATACGGCCCGAAGATGCGGCGGGTGCACACGGGTGGCGTGCTCCAATCGAACTCGTTGTGGAAAATGGCGCGCCGGAACGCCCGATGCCGTATCTTCCGGACTGTTTTTTACGGCAATTAGGAAGAAATGGATGGGATCGCCATTCTGCTCATAATCTACGATCCCGTATACGAATACTCCACCTGAAATCCGTACCACCTCAGATTCGTGGGGTGATGCCTTCAAGGAACGCGCTTTGCGTCTCAACTGAAGTAACACAGAGAGAAGAGTGTCAAAGGAAGGGAAAAGTGGCGGCAAACGCGTCGCGTTCACCTGGTTGAACACACTCCGTGTCGACCCCATGCGCTATGAAGACTACCACTGTATCGAAGAGTATCGGGTTCGGTGAGCGAAGAATTAACGTTTGATACAGCGATAGTTTTGCTAACAATATAGCAGGCTACAGTAAGAATGGAGCAGTAAAAGTTTTTGGAATGAAGAGCACTTATGAATATCGTAAAAATTGGGGTGATCTAAATCTGGAGTAGGTCAAAACGACAAATTCTGATTAGGAAAAGATCCACCTTTTAATCTGGGCAACTATATGATTGCTGTGACCAACCTTGAATATGTACATGCTTTGCACTATTTTCGGCTCTTCGTACTTTATATCCTTGAACAACTGCTTGATTTTGGGATGCAACGACATACGTTTGAAAACAGCATTCTTCAGATGTAGCCCTAAACATGGAACCGCCCTAAATATGGATTTCTTTTTTTCGGGAAAACACAATACCTAGGATTTTCCTCATTATCAAGACCTTAGCGAAGAAAATCCTTAGATATCGAAACACGGAGAACTAGGAATTTAGTCATATTAAGTATCTTCAATAGATTTTCTGGGAAAACTAAGGATTCTTTCCTTCCTGTTAAGAAAAGGAGCACTCCTTCATGAAGCTCCAACAATCTGTGGAAATAATTCTGCATTTGGAAACTGTTATTGGGTTATAATGTAGAGGTGAAGAGTACAATCCAATAAATTATCAATTTATTATTAATTGAAAGTGTAGAGGGAGAGGTACGAGAAAATCAAGCGTTCATAGACAGTTGAAGTGTTAAAGGCAGCGTATTCACGATTTTTCACGTACACACTGCGGAACCCACGACGAAAGCATAGAGTTCCGGTAGTAGATTGCGGAATCCATCAGTGTTCCGCACATCTTCCCCTAATCATCGTAAAAAAAAGTGGCGTGGGAACGACTTTAATTCGTACGAGGTACGTTAGAACGCGGCTCTATGTACGAATTGCGGTCCCCTTAAAAGCCTATTTATTATTTCCACTTGAATAGGTTGGGTTGTTGAGGACACATCATAATCATTAATCTTCGAAAGGGAAAATGAGCGCTAGGTTCCGCAATCTACTATCCGGACTCTACGGTTTCACTGTGGGTTCCGCACCGCATCAAAATCCTGATATGCTTCCTGCTTTCAAACGCCAAAATTCTCTAATTTGTGTTCAAAGGCCAAAGATGCGATATTTGTGGTTATTGCAATATTTTTTGAGAGATTGCTTGAAGAAAAAAATAGAGAAAAGAAGTTTTACCATGACCGATCTTATTCAAAGCCTTATGTCGTTCCACGGCAAGTTTTCCATCTCCGTCGAAAGCACCTTCTTCGAAGAAAACTCTAATCTTATCAGAACTGTTGAGAAAATATTCATCAACAGTATGCTGAAATCAAATAAAATGAAATGAAATCAAATAAAATGAGTAAAACATCGTTTAGGTAGGTCGGAGAACCAAGAGAATAGGAGAACGAACCTTATCTTCATCGTAGGTCGAGAAAACACTCTTTGGGTGACGATCGAAATCAATTCCATCGATCACACGCTCGATCTCCGCTTTCATTTCCATTACTTCTTCCGTTGTGAATACGTCCTCCACAACTGCATAGCCATGCTCCTCAAATTTTTTCAACCAGCTCATTTCCTGTCTGGAAAACAAGGATTTTTCTTTACACAATTCAGAGGCGATTTAGAAGACGACTGAGTCAAAAAAGTAGGAAATGAGATAGTTGTCATGCAGTAAAGGTTGTCAAGTTGTTATTGAGAGAAGAAATAGTGCAAATTCTCATAAAATTTCGATGTTTAAAGTGAAAGAACGTGGTATTTGTGATTAAACAAAATACGTTGTAATACTACAACCACATGCGACCCCACGAGAGAAAGAACGAACATAAAGATGATAAGATATAGTATTGCTGACGAGCGAAAAGTTCGCTGTGGCCGCGGCGAGCCTACAATTACCCATCACTACCAGGAAATTCTATGCCATGTATGTATGTTCTTTCTTTCATATTATTTTTCTTCGGAAATGATGAAGTTTTATGGAATTCGGGAAATTTAGTGGCTCGGGGTGCTCTTGATCTATAACAATCTGCGATAGCTCCATTTTCTTCTGAACTACTTTTGGTAAAAAAAAAATCACGCACTGAAAACTGCACATTTGTTTTTTTAGTGGATTGTTTCACGGAAAATTGAGGTAGCAGCTGTTAAGCCATAAATAATAAGTTTTTTTGACTGTATAAATTGAAGTCTGAATTGGAGGGAGAAAGAATAGCTCTATCAGCTTGTTCTAAACCCAAATCTATTTTGTTTAGGTCACAGTGGGAGTGTTGAAGGGTCCTGGTCGATTCTAAGAGTTACTTTGAGAGCAAATCTACAGTTGAAGCCAAAAAGGAACTAATAAAAAAATACTCCGCTTCCTGAATTCAATTAAGGAAACAACACAACAGAAAATGACAGTAGCGGACAAAAGTTTAACAATTTTTTACGTTCGATTTTCTTGCTCCAAGTCTCCGATATTAAAATTCTTTTCATTTTCTTTTGATGACATCGAGTTCATATAATCGAAAATGATGTTAGAAATGTAATTACGCTTAAAGAGGGCGAAAATTACACAGAGAAAATCTGCAAATTTAGATTTATTCAAAATAGCGCTGATAAAAGTCTGGCCATTTTTCAGTTTTTGAACTCTTGGCATAAGTTTTGTCTTCTTTTGTTGCTCTTTCGATAAATTATACGGGCTACATAGATGCACCCAAAGCAACATTTTCAATAATATGTACTATGTAGATGCAATCAAAAGAAAACGAAAAATCGAAGCGAAAGCTCGAAGACAAAAAAAGCTGAAGTTCATTTTGCAACTGTATGTAGAACGAACAGTAAACATCCAGCTTTAACGGCAATTCAAGAAATTTTTGAATGGATCTACACTAGAAGAGTACTTTTCGTTAAAAATAAACAAATTTTTGAAGAGGGTCATTCAAAAAAACCGCGGCGTCCATTCAAAGCCTACCATTTCAACTTCTGGTACACGGTAAAGAAAGCAATTAGAGAATAACAGGATCACGTGACTACAGAAATTTTTCTCTTCATGCTCAATTACTCCATTTTTACACTATGAGCCTCAAGGATCATCTAGAAATCGTTCATGGATGGAGTCCATTAGTGATCATCGAGAAAAATCGGACTAAATTCAAGTCGATTTCCATTTCTTATCGTTTTAACGTTCTCAGAAAAAGCGATCCTTACTCTTGAATGATATATAATCCTGATGTCGGAATAGTTAGGTTATTGAGGCGTACCCGTCATGTAAACAAATTTCGAACAGGATTGCAGGCATCGGAGCTAAGCTATTCCCTGATTTGGATTCCACAAATGTGCTGTATGTCAGTACTTTGCTATTTTTTCCTTCTTTTTGTTTACCTTTAGTAAATAAATTGGTTTTATTTTAGGAATACTTACCAACTGAAGGTTTGTCGCTAAAATGAAATATTTAATGCTGTCTAGGTTTTTTGGCCAACCTAATCAAACTTAATTAATTTATGAAATTAAGCAGACTTGATTTTAAACAGAAATTCGTGTGTTATGGCGAAGAGATGTCTTAGGAATTTCGCTCCAGTTTTTCTTGAAGTACAGCAACGCGAATTGCTGTATGGACCGCTTAATAAGGAAGATAGTAGAAAATGAAGGCGAGTGCATGAAGATAGGGTGATGCCGGATCGAGCGTTGCTAGGTGTAAGACGAAGAGAAGTGGACGCATCAATCCGAGAGGCTAACCTCTTGTGGGCCTCAGCCACCCTTAGCAATTCGCCAAAAAAATGTGCATCTATGAAATAAAGGTCAGTGATTCTGAGAGTAATAGAGTAATCCGTCACAGGGAATCTCATTTATTCACCTCCTTAACCAAAACTCCCTTCATTTCACATCTATCCTGAAGAATTCACAAATGGATATTTAAAATGTGACTAGCAAGAGCAAAAAATAAGCGAATAATGTGCCATAAACGGAATTGTACTTCTATGTCGTCTTCCACGCTGGTGATGGTACCCGCATTAAAACCTAGTAGGCCTGACAGCAGTTATTTTCTCTCAATATATTTATTTATTCACGTTCACTAATGTTGCATTAGAAAAGAACGAAAAAAAGAAACACACTCTGTCTGATTTAGAAAATTCTACAAAGATCGGCACCCAGTCTATTTTCAGTGGAACTTTTTGTGCCGGATAACATAAATGCGTCCTTAGCTTGCAACCAGCTAAACTATTGTCATCGTGTGATGCCATGAAGTACCGATTTCTACGCTCTGGCCAAAGCGGCTAGATTTGCGCTACAATTTCATAGGCGGTCGCGCTCACGGTAAGTGAGTGGGGTCCCATCGTTTATTATTTCACCATTTTGAGCGCAAATGCCCAAGCTATTGCAGCTCAGGCTGTTTTTACTCAACAATATGTAGTGTCTATATGTTCTCTAGAAGAAAAAATCTGGAAGTTTCCATGTTGCGTTCCAGTGACCTCCGAAGAACCTACGATTGAAGTCTGCGCAACTGGTCGTTCTTCTAATTCATTGCTCTAGAAGCTAAAGTCAAGTGAAAACAACCTGAAACTTGGTGCAGTTACGTAAGCGCCTACGCTCAAAACGCGCAATGCTGCTAGAGATCAGTATCGGGACGGGAGCGTCACTCTCTTCACTTGGACTGGAAGGATGCTTGGTGATGGAGGAAATCCTCCCGATCCCAACCGCTACGCTCGCTGCGCTCGAAGCGGCGCCGTTGATCTTAACAATTTTCGCTCAATTACAGTGTAGATCTTGATGTTCCTATCACGCTAAAATTGCAATGTTAACAAAATAATAATAATAATAATAATAAAGCTTCATTAGAAAAGCTAAGTGAGATGAGGGCCCAATTCCATTGTCAATGGAGCTAATACATAGAATTATATGTTTATCATACGGAGTTTAAAAAATGCATAATGTTCCGACTAGTTCCACTATGATTTAAATGCCCAGCGTGCTGATCTCTAATCAATTATCACGACGGCTCCTGCTCCATCATTATGAAAATGATCATTCCATATTAAGATGGCATCTGTGGTGCTTTTCACCCGTACGTACTTGCACTTGTTCCCTGCAAGTAACCTTCTATATGTAGTTTGGATTTACTTTCTCTTAAAGTTCTTTATTACGCTTTGATCAGAAACAAGAGGTAAAACAAAAGTGATTCAACTTCAGAACCTAGAAAGTGATATACAACAAAGAAATGGAGTTTGACAGCATTTTTACGACATCTTTCGCCCGTCTATTCTTGCTTTGCCGATGAAGCGGATAAGTCGAGATTAGGGTAGAGATGAGCAGGACGATTCCCTGCCTTCACACGTCCAACAAAATCGACCCAATGCGCTCGGTGTTGGCGTTCTTCCTTTTCCACAATGTAGTCGTATAGATTCATTGTTTCTTAAAAGACGAAATGAAACATTATCTCGGCAAATACAACACTTCGAAAATAAATGTCACTCGAAAGATGTATATACTAAAAAAAATTAATATCACAGACATACCGTTAGGCTTCCACAAATACACTGACTTGCGAGGTTTCTTGGGCAATGGAGAATCGCTCCGACCCGTATTTCGTGTTTCGTTGGCAGCCGACGACATCACAGATGCTGACGCGACGGTAAAGTTGGAAGCAGCCGCCTCCTGTCTCTTCTTACTGTAAAAATCAGCTGCTTAAAACTGTTCTGACACCTATATCGCTTTCATCTCTGTAAGTAATCAAGTTCTTCCGATGCTTTGTAACTGTTGTAACACTGCCAGTATTCAATATGATTTGTCCTGAACTGGGTAAACGTAATCTGGCAGATAAATGGGTCACATTTATTGCGATATATTGCTCACTAGCAAAGATTTATCGTCGAATAAATACATCATGAGGTGGAAATACAGATCCACCTGTTACAACGTTGGAAATGTTTGTCCGACCGCTAGGCTCCAAAAAGAAGTGCCGCTACACCAACTTTAAATCAACCGATCAACCAAATAATGTTGGATAGTGCAGTTTCAAGAAAAGGTGCCGAGAGTTTCATTTCCTTCATATCTGTGCTTTTAAGCACGAATATTTTGATCAGGGTTCAGGTCTAGAAACGTATCCAACAAAAATACTGGTTTGGAGTTGAAAATAATAAAAGTATTGCTGCTGCGCGAGGGCGAAATAGCAATTGCATCCTAAAAAAAAACTTTCTAGTTCCCTGTTCCTTTAAGCGTGAGAGCCTAGAGACCACTGTCTGTATTATAACTAGTTTAAATTTAAATTTACTTAGTCGTAAACTTAGGTCGAGATTTCGGGATTAATGAACCATTACAAACTTAAGCACCTCGCAGGAAATTTTCAACTGGAATACACTTCGCAGCAGCACTTGTGCGACTAAACTTTTGCTCTCGAAATCATTTCACTGGAATTCGCATTTCATTGGCTTCCCATCACGTAATTTCTTCTCAGGAATTGAATTCGAGACTGAATAGGTTGTAAAAGTGAATTGTGAATGGAACATACTGTTTAAGATGAAATATAGTAGTCACCGTGTGTGTGGCTGCTCATGTATGTTGTCGTAAATGTATTAATCTGGCACTATTCGAAGAGACGCTGATGTCAATCTTTTTTTTTAATAGACTGGGATCACCAACTATTTTATTGCAAAGTAGTAATATGAAGCATTAACTGACGTAACAGTGGCTGTCACCGCTGCAAAATGTGGACAAAATACCTTAGATTTTCTTTTATCTTCTTTTACGGTACAATCAGCTGCTCTAGACCTTTAGTTGCATCACAGACTGCTTGAGAAGCATCAGGAGAAAAAAGTCAATAAAATTTTGTTGTAGTGAAAATTTAAAAGACTATAATAAGCACCTAACTGAGAAATTCAAGAAGAATCTTCCTAGCCCATTTCAATTTGTGGGTTAGAAAAGATTTTAGAGATAAAATTATAGCGATGAAAGGGAACTAAATACACTCACATACTGCGGTCTACCACCGTCACATCAGATGTCGAAGTCTTCATGACACGTTCAAGACCGACCGACTGCGCGAATAGATGGAACACATGAAAGGGGAAGGCAAAATAAAAACTTTTATCAATGAAATTAAAGAATTTTTATGAGTAATTAAGACAAAATTATATTGACGCGAAAGTTCCAAACCTCAGAATGTTTTTCAGAATGGTTAACATAGTTTCCCAAATGTCTAGCCATCTCCAAAAATGCAACTTGAAGTTGCTCTTCTCTGGAAATTGAATCGTTTATGACTTTAGAGTTGTAGAAATGAAGTGTTGCCAAGACGAACCTACTGCTGTTGTCCTTCAGTAACCGTGAAGCAGTGTTCATTTCGCCTAATTTTTCCCTAGAATCTCTCAGAGCAACCATCTGGTGAATAACCTGAACTAAGGAGATTATTCCTTGCAGAGATAATAACTTATAATGTGCTTACCTGCTTGCATTTGTCTGCATCTACCGTTGACAAATGTGGTTGCCGCATGATAGCAAAAAGCGCATCAAAACGCTGCAAGATTTTTTCTAATGCAAAAAAAAAGTATTTTAAAAGAAAAAGAAGTCACACTTGAGAAGGCATTATAACAGAAGCCAAGTTTATAACAAATATATATAATCAGCTGACTATCCTGCCACGGCTAGATACCTGATGTGAGGTGACTAGCGCAATCAAATATCAGCCTTAAATAAGGCGCGAGTTCCCGCGTAATGGAGAGGCATTCCTCCTTGCGATTCATTTTTGGACTCTTGGAGTGGATCCAAAAGCCTCCAGAGCCTTGCGCGCCGCAATGCTAGGTTCGCGCGCCAAAATCGTGATCTTAACTTCAAAATCTTCTCCGTTATGACGCCGAACCCTGTGACCACCCAATGCGTGGAGTCACATGATTTCCTTTGCCGTCCAGGTGTTCCTTGATTCGAATACATAGTGGTCTAGCTGTTTCTCCTATGTATTCGTCACCACACTGTACACAGCAAATCATATAAACAAACATGAACTCATGCAATACCCTCGTTGTTATCCGGGCATATTTTACACTCCGGTGTCTGCAAATACGATCATATAGGCGATTACGAATGAGTATTTGCTTAAGGTTACTAGGGGGGAGCTCCACGAAGGTGACAGATTCTTCAAGTTTAGCTTTCCTCAGACACCGCCGAATAGCAGCGCTAACCTCATCGGAAATAAATGGTACACAAAAGGGTACTTTCTCCATACCAGATTTATTTTGGGTTTGTGCTCTTTTTGTGATAGACCGCATAGGTTTGTAGCCGTTACTGACCGCAATTTTCCTAGCAAGCTCGATAGATTCTCGTCTTTCTTCTCTTCCAGTGCAAACGGAGGTGGCCGTGCGAAACATGTTTCGTATTACCGACCTTTTAACTTGTGTGGGATGGGCAGAAAGAAAGTGAACTAAGATATTTTTATTACTGGGTTTGCGGTACCACTTTGTCCTGTGCGTTCTGTTTGAAATATGCACTTGGACGTTAAGGAAGGGTAACCATTCTCCTTTGGGCTTATCCCGAGTGAACTTTATATACTCCGACTGCTCACCTTTAAAATCTTGAAACAGTTGTCCATTCTGCTTGAGACGAACATGACAAGGAAACAGTCGTCGATATATCGGCAATATAGCAAAGGTCGTGTTTCCCAAATCGGTGCCTCAATCTTAGCCATGAAAGCAATGGCGAGCGTTGGCGCCAACCGTTGTCCCATGGCAAGACCCCTGATTTGCGCAAAATAGTTGCCCGACCATCTAAAGACAGTGCATTTGAGAAATTCCCTGAGAACAACCATCAACTGCTCCACGGAAAAGCCATACATGTTTATAGAGCTCTGGTGTTCAGTTAAAAGCTCAAAAACTGCCTGCATAGCCGAGTCGTTGGAGGCGTTCGTGTACAATGCAGTAACATCGAAAGACTCCATTACGCATGAGTTATCAAAATGCGTGTTCTTTAGGTGGTCCAAAAACATGTGGGTGTTCGTAAGATGGGCTGGTACGAATTTTAACAGCTGCACCAACACTACGTTTAAGAACCAAGCGATCCTATCTGTGGGACCTCCTACGCAGCTTATGATAGGTCTTACCTTGAACGTTGAAGGATCTTCAGAGGCAAGCTCACTATCAGTTCAGCTTGTGGTTTTTATTAGAGGTCAAGACAGGACACGCAGGTAACTCTGTTTTAAGCCGGGTCGCAGTCGAGGGTGGTAATTGCGTTGATTTGCTGGTACTCATCCATACCCTATTGAGTCTACGGTGTTGCGCTAGAAATTCTTCGACAGTGGAAGAGCGATAGAGGGAGCTGTCTTGGAGGTGACATAATGTGAGGGCTTCGTCTAGATGACGAGGAATGACTACAAATTCCCCACCCTTGTCACTGGTGGATAATCTGATAGTTTTAGACTTAACAAGCTCTCGAACTTCCCTAATGCCTAAGCGTTGTTCATGAGTGATGTTTGGGTGACACTTTCTTCTCCGTCTGTAGCGATCTAAAACGTTGAATAGTTTTCCTGAGATTAAACGAGGCCTTCTATTCACTGCATACAAAAAGAGTCATGGATGATTTGAACAATAAAAAAGTTCTAACCTGATTTTTAATTGATTTATTCATAGAGAGACTACTATTAGTACTTTACCAGCTACTTTCTCCCTAATTTTTTGATCGTCACGACGAGTTCATTCGTTAAAATACCAAACAAGAACTGCCAAATAGTCAATAATCAGGAATGAGATCTCAGAGAGCGCGAGTTTATGTTCCCAAATGATAATGAAATCAGAAAGCCTCTTGGAATGGTAACTAGCTAAAGTTGCACATTTTTTGTGGTTTGTCTTAGAAATCACACTCACTAGATACTTGATAGTAAACAATCAGAGATCAGGATAAAGTTACCTTTGGGACATTGTAAATATAACATTGGTCGGAACGAAGTGGCCAATAGCGAGTGACCCGTAGAAGCTGTCGCCGTGGCTGGCAACAGGCGACATTCGAGAACTGTAAAATGGCACTTCTGGGTGACAACAAAGTCCACTAAATCTGCAGAAACTGACCGCAATAGAATTCTTAGCATCAACATCTGCCTTGTTTCCAGACTCTGGCAGATGCAAAGAACTCTCTTTCACTAAGGCAATAAAATCCGAGATTCGTCCGTTTGCAGTCTTTCTCAATTGCATCTTCTCTCGTGTTTCCTGGCAGTCTAGTACACCTTAATTTTACTTCTTCAAACCACAATGATCAAGTTTAATCAACTGATATTTAAATAGTAGGTTATGACCCTACATTATGAAGCAGCGCTGACTACAGGCTAATTTATGAATATAACCACAAGCAATGGTGATGATGTCCATCCGGTGCTCTGGGAGACTTCACCTTCAGTGCCCAGCAAAACCCCCCTCTGAATGATTCAGCGGTCTTAATATTATGTTGCGACATGTATAGTCGTTGGATTTGGTACCACCTCAATTTTAAACTATTTTCTCGTGATGATGATTGAGCGTAATATGTGAAGCATCACAATTTGGCGATAAATAAATTCGTTACTTCTCCAATCATTCCTTTACAAATGTTCTATGTCTCTTACTGTTGCTACCAGTATTACAGGTTACTAGTTCTAAGAAATATCGCCCATGAAAGGTTACTTCTTCCGCTGCCCAAAGATAAAAGTGGTGATAAATTCTTGACAATGTTTAGGAAAATAATCTTTGTTAGTAGAAGGAGATCGGAGAAAGAAAAAGATAGAAGTGCAGAAAATGAATCAATGAACGAAAATCCTTGGAAAAAAGGAACGTAATGATCGCTTAAGGATGTTGAATTATTTTATGCATTATAAAAAATATCTAGACGCACGAACATACCATGAGGTCCGACGTCATTCGCGTGTATGTAGATATGTCCTCCATGTGCAATCAAAGTATGTGCAATCAGTTTTGCCCCGACGTTTGATAGAAGTCCTTCGCATTTGGCAACACGCTACAAAGATAAAATGTATGGTAAGGTCAAAGCAACATGAAGCGCGGTGTAGTTGCGTAACTGTTGTGCTCGAAGAGGCGCAGTAATAATCGAGTGAGGACCGCTACTAGCACCATCCATCGCTGCAGTTCGCGATGATCCCACGTCAAATTCAACCGCCATCTCCACCGCGCTGCTTCGAGCGCAGCCGCTTACGCAACTGCACCTTGCTTCATATCGTTTTGACTTGACTATGAATGAATAACGTGCTTTGCTGCTGAATATTCAACATACCGTAACTTCAAGCATAACATTACGCCCTTGAAGTAGATAAGAAGAAAGGCAAACAGATGGTCGGCTGTTAACTGCTGAAGGAGTCACTCGCGATGCGTGGCGGTTCCGTGGGAACTGAAAAAAAATAAGAAAATGTTTTAAAAAACTTAACGACTGAGGAAAGTTACGGCAAGAACCAGCTTATGATCCTTGCATACCTACAAAATTATCTGCACTAATGGTTCGTTTTTGACGCGCTCTGTGTAAGCCTGTAGTTTGTAAATAGTTCTATCACACTATATCAGTAAAGTAATTCCTAGCGGCGCAAAGTGGTTTCACGACACAAGAATGCCAATATAGAGAATGAGTACAAAAGAATCCAATTAGGATTTTTCTCTAATGTCACGAGAACTTGTACGAAATCACGACTATTTATAGGAACTGACCGTGTTCCATCGCCCTTTAGGTACTGGAGTGGACCAAACAAGACGTGCAGTGGGATACGTAGCACGACCAGCATACACCATTAAAGTCCCAGTGACATCTAAATCAACGAATATCAGATAGAGTAAGCTTAAAGGCAACCTGAACGAGTATGTAATGGTAATTGATGATGATTAACGAGTATGAGTAGGATCACGGTCAACTTCCCTCAGCAATTCAAAGGAACTCGCGTATTGTAGTCTTGTGTTATTTAACCTCAACGATGAAACTTATTGCACGATTGAGCGGACGAAAATCCGTATGCATCCGACGTCCGCGACCCAACAAATACAACACAAAAAAACAGCAGGAGCTGCTACGCTGAACAATCACAGACGTATAGCGGGTTACTTGCGTTCTATCACTTGGAGTGAGTTGGACCACCGTGGAAACAAAAATACGCAAGGCGACTATACACCATCTGGATTAGTGGTGTTGAAATTGAGCCTGATCCTTCTCATATTCATGAACTACACACGTACCACTTTGTACTCGCAGAGAGATCACTACGCCAAAAATTTCACGATACGCACCATTTAATAGGAAAAAAAAGTATAACGAAAGCTACTACATGTGATGGTGGGAACCTATCACATGAATGATCGCTCTGCTTATAACTGTTATGTGGAACCAGAATGACACGAAAAGACAAAAATCTATCACAGGGTAATTGAAACAATTCATCTTAGAGCAACCTTCAGCGACGTCTCTGGTGACGAGTCCAAGCCGCTCCAGTTCTATGTGAGCTTCTCTGCTGTGCAGCAACTCTACGTCATAGTTGATCGCAACCGCAGGTTGACCTTGTTGAGCTTCCTCCTAAACATTATGGTCATAAACGGAACCTGAATCTTGGATTTGGATACCGCAATTCGGAAATTTTAAACTAAGAAGCGAAAAGAAACTGCACGAACAAGTAGTAATGACACAGATAGAGATATACAAGAAGAATTCAAAAACGAACATATCTTCCTAGTTTCAGTAAGAGAAATTGTAGGCTACTTTACCGAAGTATTCGTTTTGAGGATTAATAAAAGAACTAGATTTCAATGTTATAAATCTTAACAAATATCACCTTGTATCGCCCATGCAGAGCAACTTGAAAACCACTAAACATTTGTTCTCTGCATAAACTATAGTATTATAAAGTGTTGTAAATTAATGTGAGCAATTTAATAATCTCATTTTTTCAACTAGATTTCAACTGTTTAGATAGGCGGTACCGTCCTCAATATCATCGAATACAAAATTTTTGAAGAAAAAACCTTCATTGGAATTCCTGAGACAGTTGTTGAAACAAGGTCGTAGATGTTAATGGCAATAGAATGAATTATTGAGATCAGTTCGTCTCCAGCTGTTCGCGAAAAAATACAGGAAGATAACGCAGGCGAAATCTGAAAACATTATGTTTCCAACTGATCAAAAAAAGCTGAATAAGTGCATATTATTTCTCCACAAGCAAGTATGCAAGGATAAATGCATGGAAACGACAAGTAAGAATACCAAAAGACTAAACCAAAAGGAATTAACGCATACAAAACTGCAGCTTAACAGGGCTCTTACTATTAAAATTACTATTGAAACTATTTTATTCTACACATTTTTTCCCCAATCTCTCCTTTTTGAGCGAGAGACTATCCAAACAAATGTATCCAATGTTAATTCTTGAAATGCACTCATATTTAGAACCTACATCTCTGAAAGGCTTCGACGTAGCGCTATACTGCCGATCGTTGGGCAAAATATTGATAATATACATCTTTACGTGGCTGATGCAAGAAAACCTTAAAAAAAGTGCAACATGTGTTGTAAACGAAGAGCAAAGCAGAGAGTTGATGGAAAACCCACGAGCTATCTTGTAGAGATTTTATTATTCTATTTCGACAATTGACCACGTCTGCTACCTCGTTTTCCAACTCAGTTAGACGTTCATCTCTCAAATTAATTAGTAAAATTGGACATACATATCATTCATTAGCAACATAACGGTGCAACCGTACTCAGCAAATGAAGTGAAGATGATGATGGATCCAGAATTCTCCACTATCTTACGCTCCGATTCTGAGGCCACTGTAGAAGAAGACGGTGTTTCCCAACATTTTGGAACTCGAGTGAAGCTGCTCCTTTCCTTTACATTATTCGCTTCTTCTGAATGTAAAAAAAATGCATAACAAAAAATTAAATATTATAACCGAAACCACGCTCAAACATTAATAGAGGGCAGTACTAACGTTTCTTTGTAGGGCAGGGACCTTCCCACTTCATCTGAGCGTCGCTGAGCTGACTGAGTGCTTCGACAGCAAGAGTTATTCCACTCAGAGCAACACCGTCGCTATCGTCGCTGGTCGACGGTAAACCAGCACCGGAAAGAGAGTTCAGCATCTGAACAGTTTCAAATCACAAAATGGTAGAAGAATGTGCGTTCTGATCTAGTTAAAGCACAGAAAATTTTCAATGGGAATTCGAGATGGTAATAGCAAGGACCGAGATATTCTAATCTTCAGATCTAAACCGAATGCAAATCTACACATTATTCAATTACCACAGTTAATGGTAACGTTAATGGAGCATCGAATCGACTTTCTGAGCTTTCAATGAAGTAAAGGCGCACCGAAGATCGAGTCCACGACGTAGAAACGTCGGAACACCAGGAATTATGCATACATTTATCAAAAAAAAAATGAAAAGGCAGCGAAGCCCCCCGCTGCTACGGCGATTTTATAGTAGAGTCAAAACGACATGAAGCATGACGCAGTCACGTAAGCGGCTGCGCTCGAAGCGGTGCGGTGGAGCGCAACGTAGGACCCCTAATACCACCGTTCATTGCTGCGGTTCGCGACGGTCCCAACTTGATTCCAACCGCTGCGCTCCACCGCACCGTTTCGAGCGCAACCGTTTACACACCTCCACCATGCTTCAAGTCGTTTTGACCCGACTATATTTCGTTTCGCTTCCTCTGATAAAAAGATCCCTGTGTAACGTTTCATCTACTGTATGACAATATGCAGGTATCGCCGTTTTCTTTGATCAGTAGTTTTACTATCTTTGCATAGAGGATGAATCAGTAACCCCTGTCTTTAGTTTCAACGAGTTATTTCTGGAAAGTTCAAGTTGTGTTGCAGGATAGCCATTAAAGCGAAGATGTGATAAGCTTAGACCCTGACCAAACTTCTCAATTGGCTTGTAATTTATAGTTGGGTCTAAACCTCCTGATCCTCAAAATGTACTCGACAGTTCCACTCATCTCTGTAGTCCGAATAAAGCTTGCAATAATGTCATCTCGATTGCATGGCAACCCCTGGCTCCATAACACCACATCGAGCGCAGGCTCCTATGCAACTGCACTAGACCTATGTTTTGGCCCGTTTTGAGACTCTTATGGTCTGGTCATTTCGCAGACACTACATTTGCCATTTCTAAGCACTTTTTGATGTTCTGTTTTACCTGTTTCCTAGTGTTAGTAGCCTTTTCATGATTAAATCAACGTCACACGTAAACTATTTCGAAAAAATATGGGTCACGGAGAATATAGTGAAGACATCTCGAGAACTGACCTCCTGCTGAGTGACAAGTTTAGTGCCCCAACGCGGCTGAAGGACTCTTCCAACACAATCTGCCAGTACCAGTCGCATTAGTCTCGCGCAAGCAGGATCGCGTTCACCAGAGAATAAGTCAAAAACGACTCGGTGTAACTCCAGCGTAGCCTCCACGCACCATGTCCACAGTGATTTGTCACACTTTCCAACCTAAGAGGAGTTCATTTAATTTGCTTTAATTCGAGAAAGTTTGAATGCAAATTAAGCTCACTTACCGTACGGCTCGTGTTTGATTCCTTGAGGGTGATATTGAGAGGCTAAAAAGTAATCACTTTCACATGCGAATAAAAAACCGCACCGAATGAAAAGTTTCCAGAGCTCGGTGGTACAGTAACTACGACTGTAACTCCTGGAGACCGCTGCGGTTAATGCTAAGACCACTGAAGAGATCACACCAATCTGCACCCAGCCACAATAAGGACACTGCTCCGAGGAGGATAAGAATAGCAGGTTTTGACGTTGTGGTTTACCTGCTCCGTTATCACTACAGTTTCGAATTCATTTAAAAGTAATATGAAACTATGCTAACAAAGATTTGATATTGCAGTACTGGTATTGAACATTCCACGAAGAAAAACGGGGAGAGAAAAATTGACGTCTACCAGTCAAAAGATCAAAAATTAGCCAAACTATCATCGTGTTATTATAAAAAAAGAAGTTCTCCGAAAAATAACAGCCTTGAAGATGTTGCGCAATTTGTACTTGCAAAGCTGCAATCAGAATTTTTTTATTTTTACATTTCACGAGAGAGAAACATATTTCGCAAAAAGGCATAATATTGAAGATAAAAATATTGCATTCCAACTTGTGCACTTAGGAGATGCAACACTAATATCCTAGCTTTCCTTATTATAATCAGTTGCAATACAGCGAGCGTACTGTACTTTCCTCTTCAAAGAACAGACACCCATAACTAAGTACTAATGTTAATAGGGGAAGAAATCTACTCGGATAAGAAGAAAAATTATCACTTTACTCAGAAGGGTAATAACAATATTTACATTATTGAAAGAATTTTATCCCTTGCTCTAGAGAAATTCACTGTGAATCTAACCAAATCGTTTGCAATTTTCCAGTGGGTCTCTTCGCTTAATCGGTTATTCGACAATACGGTAAGGAGAATGAATACAGTTTAATCGTATCATAAATGTCAGTTATCATAAATATCACGTACGATAAAAGATTGTAATTATTAATGCCGCCGGCTCATTACTTGCAAAAACCACATTCTTCAAATAAGAAAAAGCTCACATTGTTGGCATTTTTTGCAAAACGAGATCCGTGGTCCAGCACGACTAAAACCTTGTGGTCAGGTCCCATCCCCATTCTAGATAAAACGCGTACAATTAATTTTTAATGACATCTTTTAAGAATAATGATCCGATCTCGGAACATAGAACAACACATCACAAAGCAACGGCACGTTTATCAAAGAAGAAATTCTAAAATCCAATAAAATAAATGATAAAACATAAGTGATGGCAGGAACTAAGCATTCAAACAGCTTTAAAAAACATAACAAAGATCATGAAAAAGTAACACCGCTTCAATATAGGACTCATATTAGACGTTTTTCCCGCTAGCTATTACTTTGCCACCGTCCTGAAGCTTCGTCTTTCCAGCAGGTTATCGGCTACTCGCATCTGATGTTTCCAGTAGTTCGACCGAACAGGATCCAAACTTACAAGCTCAGTGTATAGCTGAAACAACTTCTCAATGAAACTCCAGAAGAAAAAAAAAAGAAATAATAGAAATGATTCAGAACATTATAAAAAACTTCACGGTGAGAAGGAACACCACACTTTCCACGAGGATTATGAGAATTTTTCTACAGTTTCTTTTTTGCTTAAAAGATGAAAACTTCGACAGAACGAGGAGATGGAAAAGGGGTATATTCCTGAGAGAAAAAAAAAGTACGGAGAGAACGAAATCTACACACAATGGGACGTAACACGCACGCTTTCTATTTTTTACTGGAAATTCCTAACATCTCTTCACATGTTCAAAAAGTCGCAATACGAAGGCATTAAACTATGATTAATAGGTAGAAACCAGACAGCTTAAAACATGTGAAACATTAGATGGAGTCGGCGTAGGACGTGTTGCATCCCGGTGACGCGCTGCGCCTTCGGTGAAGGCGTGCGCTGATCCGCATCCACAGAGCAATGCAAGCTTCTTGGAGCGCCTTTCTTAATGTTTTGCACTGTTTTCTCATTTAAAGGCAGCATACCATAAACCTTACGTGGTATGGAATTCTCATGGAATGCTTCTATAAGAGGTCGTTGATTGCGGAAAACCAGGTAGTGCCGCTGATCTCTCCGTGACCGTCATAAGAAACGGCATGGGAATCGTTTGAGTCCCTAGAAGTGCGTTAGGACGCGCCTCTGTGCGCGTGTTCCGTTCCCTCAGCAGTCTATTCTTTAGTTTATCTTGAATAGAGTGGTGAGGAGACCTTAATAATCCTCGAAGGCTCGCTCATTGATGTTGCTCGTCCACAGGGGTGACCGGTTGCAATGCAAGCTTAAGCCGTGAAAAACGGTGGCTTTCGGTCTGTTTTTTTTTACGGCGACTACAGAGAGATGAGTGGAACCACCCGGTTTTCCGCAATCTACGATGCTGTGTAGAAGCTTTTATGGGAAATCGATACCACGTCAGATTCGTGGAATGCCCCCTGTAATGATGCATAAACAGGATAATGTAATCCAAGCCAAAATCTTTTCCATTAGTAAGTTAAGTTTAGTCTATAAGTTTGCTTTGCTACGAGAACGTCTTGTCAAAGATTTTGGTTCCAGTTATGAATAGACTTCTGTTGAATTCGCCATTCGACTAGAGTTCATTACGGTAGAATTTCGTAACTAAGAACTAAGACTAAGTAAAACCCCAATCACACAGTTAGCATGAAAAATAAGGCATAAATCCCAATCCCTAAAAACCGTAATTACCTAAGAGATTTGTGGTGAAACTAACTTTAGACTACCAAAAAAGAGATTTGTTATGATCATTTTGTTCGTACGTTTTTACTTCGAACAACTGAAAAATTTCTTTAAAAAAAAAGAAAAGAACATCAAAAATTTTACGTTGTTGAGCTTTCGATAAATCGTTCTAATACTCACTAGTCAGGATTTTTCTAAAAGCTAGGTGATGAAAAGATGTTTCATGCGAAATTCTTTTTTGTGTCTCATACAAATCTCAGTAAAAAAAAAGGAAGGTTCCAAAAACAAGAATTTAATTGCTCAGTGGAGGAAATTCTTTTCTAAAAAATATAACATCGTTCAGACAGCAGTTTAAAGAAAAGTCTTTCTTTAAAGTGCTCTTTGAAAGATGTTATAAATGTTCTTCTAGACCTAGAAAAAACAAAAACAGTTGAATATTCCTGGCCGATTGATGCCAACGATTAAAATCATTGTGAATAAAAAAAAGTAAGATAGGAGATAAGATAACAAACAAGACTGCACGGCTGGCATTTTCTGCAGAGTTTAAGGTTTTTCACCCTGCAAAAATTCCGTTTCCCGTCTAAGGAGTTCCCAGAATCAAACCTCGCACGTCCGTTGTCGTTAACGAAGATAAAATTAGGCCCAAATAGAAGCACATAGGAATGTAAGAGATTAAACGAATATACTCCACGGTTCTTAGTTTTTTTTTCTTATTCTGCAGATAATTTCACCATCAACAAGGATAGAAATTTTGCCCGTGGACTGTTATTTCCATGTATCAAGAATATCAAGATTAGGTAATTCGATGTAAAATGGGTAGCGAAATGCTTTACACAAGTCTGTTCTTTCTGGTTACTTCAGTAAATGATCTCTTGACACCACAGATCTTTAAAATTGAATGTAAATAGTTTCGTGTGGAAGTTCAGCATGTTATAAGCACGTCTATGCTTTTCCATGACTGATTGACAGACAAAGTTTTGAGAATATCCAATTTTACGTCTAACCTTGGTACTACAAACCGGAGGTTGAAATAGTGCCCAAAGAAAACATAAAGCGTCATACTAACATAAGCGCGAAGCGCCAAGTAGATAAATTTACATTTATATATATATATATATATGTATATATGTATATATGTATATATATATATATATATATATATATATATATATATATATATATATGTACAAATCTGCAGTCCGGCCAGAAATATCAGATGACACGCTGTATAACGTCGAATCAACTGATTTTCACGAAGCGCTCCTATCGACTCGAAGATGCAGTGAGTGGAGTGCAGCGTATTCATGTTGCGCATGATTGCCTTTGCACAAAAAAAGACAACGGAAAAAAGTAAGAAGACTACAAAGTTCTTGTCTGAAAAAAAAAACCAAAATGATACAAATCAATGAAAATTCTGTCGCGTTTACTAGAGCTTAAAGGCGACTTTCGGGAAGATTTTCAATGTCAGATTCTTTTCAGTTAGAAGCAGGGTTCTATGCGCAATTTGTAAATAAAATTACGAGAACGTGAAGCGGCTTGCAGAAACGCAATTACTAAGTCCCTTTGAAATGTTTTTACTTCATCACTTGTACGTGTTTAGAGTTTACTTAGTCGGATTGTTTTACTATAAATTCTGTTTGCGCACCTACATTCCTCCACTCTCACGGCTGCATAGTGCTTCGTTGGATAAACTGATGAAATCATAGCTCCTTTCACTGTTCTGAACTACGACACTCTTGATACGTACAATGTTTCGGGCTCAATAAGGACGCGAAGCATTTTACGTATAAGGAGTGGCGTACAAATTTATCATTGTCTTCTAGAAGCGTTTAGCAGAGTCATATAACCACAAAACTTTAACCGTAATCTTAATCCGTAACTAAGGTGAATGTAAGCCGACTCCGAGAGTAACAACCATTGGAAAAACAATGAAACCAATATGCTTGAACTAGTATCGGAGACATTCAAGTATCGTCAATGTATTAGTGTAAGGTCAGCTGTTACGGAAAAAGGGTCCTTTCCTGTCATGATTCATACAGATGAGAAATATATACGACAGAAGGAAAATAAGATCTTGGTAAAAAAAAAGAGAACCATCAAGTCAACATGTCAGCTTGAAGAAATTCAAATTCCAGGTTCAATTCTGCCTGCCGCTTTAGCAAAGGCTACCAGAATAAGAAGGAGCCGCACATATAGGGGAAGAAATGATTGAATTTTTTCGACGCGCCCAATCTCTCTGCGTCATGTTGCGAGCCTACGCAGCAAATTGAGGCAGTTTGTTTCGATCATTTCATTTCTGGCTTTGCTCTTGTGCGGCTTCTTCCGTGTGTAGGTTTAACAACAGTTACTCAGAACTTTACCTCCTTCGCTCTTTTACAGCTCTCCACAGCATTGACATCATTCTCTATATTTTCCAGAAGGACATCGCAAATGAATGACACCTAAAACAAATAACGTTAGGGTAATGCCGAATGATTCTAAATTCTTATCAAGAATTTTACAGACGAGGTAGGGTGATCTCTTAGGTGCTTCTGTTCTCTCATACAAGTCCTCAACAAAAGCGACAACATCTGCCCGTGAGGACAGTCCACTGCCGAGTAGTAACCTAGACAAAGTATCCGTAAAACAAAACGCCTTGCAAAACACATTGCAAAACACACCCAGCTAAATAATTCCAGACGCTCTCGTTGTTGGGCATCTTCTCGATGAATCGCTTTGTAAGACTGATAATAATACATCGGTACTATATACGCATACATTTAGGGAGAGATAAATAAGAAAAACCTGATTTCATTGTCAAGAGTGCTCGGAGCAGACATTTTGTTAGTGGTTTGTAGAACAAAATAACGATTATTCCACGCAGAATTGTTCCGAGGGTCTTCAAAAAGGAGCTTAGAAGTGAATGACAACTCTGTCTCGAGTGCTTCCTCGATATCTTTCCCGGTAAAAACAAAATGACGCAAAACCCACTGCCTGAATAAAATCGAGCTTAGTAAGTGAAATATAGGTGAAATAAAAGCAAATAATTTATATAATTCTAACTTCAAATGCTAAATCATGAACCTGTACTGCCATGCATGGTAGTTCTTCGATTCATCCTCAATGACTGAGGCTGTGAATGCAAGTTCATTTTTTGCTGCGGAAGCACCAATGAGCTCCACCACTGCTCTGCGATGGTGCCTTAACAAACAAAGACAGTATTATCCTCTGTCCACCGTGTAAATGTCGAATGATAACGGTTTAAAGCTGAACGACAAAAGGCGACATGCGCGATCACTCTATAGTATTATAATAGTAAATGCTCGGACACAACGTCGAGACAAGCAAATTGCAAGAACTCCTGCCCTGCTTTTGTCAACTCTGTCTACTACGAACCGTATTATTTTCGCGGACACTTTTTACTTTTCAAGGGTTGAGAAGAAACGGCGGTGCGCCTCTTCCACGACTGCGCTCGAAGCGGCGCGGTGGAGCCAGCGCTTCGGGTCGGCGTAGGACCATCGCAAACTGCAGCGAGTGATACTAGGAAGGGTCTCCCACGATTCTAACCACTACGCACTACCGTACCGTTTCGTGGACAAGTGCCTACGTAGTTGCACCAAGCTTCATGTCATTTTGACCTCACTAAAACACCACATTTGCTCAACCACACACACAAAGTGAACAAATACATCGTTGAGGATCAAATAAAGTAGATGTTAGTACCAATTATAAAAAGCATCCCATGTCATTGATAAAGTGAATCTGTTTAGCGTTTTCTCTTCAAATGGGAATAATAATAAAGGAAGAAATCAATACAAAAATTAGTCGTCAGCATGAAAATAACTAAAAACTAACCAAACTTGGTAATTCTTCGGGGTCTGCATGATAATGTCGTCCAAATACTTGAGCTCATTCGTAAGATCAACGTTAAGCTTCTTCAACAATTCTCGTCGGAACTGCCTTTAAAAAAACAGTTACGAGAAGATGACATCCCACCATCTCCATCAGAACAAGAGAGAAAAATCTAACCAGAGGGTGTAGTTTGCAGGATTAAGTTGTATACAATCCTCTGTCAATAGAAACGCTCGCGTTGACATTTCTCCTGATGCAAGAACGGCACGAAAATAGGCGAATGCATCTCTGACTGGAAAAAGCACAGTTATTTGTGTTAGGATATGGCGACGTTAGCAAAATGAACGAAAACCTACATTGCTCACTAACTGCAATACGAACTGCACCATCTTCCTCTTTTGTAGGATAAATCGGGGTGACATCCGCCCAATCTGGATTGTCACGATAGAGCGTAGACGAACAGAATTCCTCTCCTTCAGCCATTATGGACTGTAGCACCTTAAACACAGGATCGTAGAATTTGTGGGGACAAAGATACTATCAATGATAGCAGGACAAAAGAAGCAAAATGCTTGTAATAAGTGAGTAGGGGTACTGTAGAACTAGAGAATTAGATTGCTAAAATCATATATGAAAGTTCCAAAATGAGAGCATGCGACTACGACACCGTTCACGATTTAGAACACCGAACACTGATAGCGTACAGGCCGAGTCATTTCAGCGCTCCAATTCGCATCCAAGGATTCCCGCGAACCGAAATCTCGTCTTCGGATCGCAGTCCACGTCTTGACCAGCTGGCCGGCGGTATAATAGAGGTTAGTTTTTCTATTCATCTTCCTTCTTTTTCAAGTTCTTCTTTTCCAACATTTCTTTTATTTGCCTTGTTGTATCAAGAGAACAAAATGGAGTTCTACAAAAGAGATTGGGAAAATATTGCGATCTACGTGGATTTCGGTCTCGAATGGTGTGTTGTGTGCTCTAAAGTATGCACACAATGTCTGAGACTACATGATTTTCGTAGTAGATAGTTCTTAGATAGATAATCAGTACAGAATCAGTAGAAGAGAAAATTTTTCCATTTCTCTTCTACTGGTAGCTACGAGACCCAACAGTAAACGTAGGACTTTTTTTGTGGGACGGACAAGGCATTTGGTCGGATCAATCACGTTCGATTTCACCCTTTCAGGCTCTGAAGGCGATATTATAAATAAATAAATATTGCCGAAACGTTAGCTACGAATAAAGGATAGTAACAACTTTGTGTCCGGGTCAATTAAAGAAATCAATTACTGAAACATCAACAATCGTTTGTCGAAAGTCGTACATGGAAGCTTTAGCAAGTATTTTATAGTGATCAAATATTTATATCTAGTGAACTGACCCTAATATGAAGGACGTGTTTCGAATCTCTTGCAATCTGCGTAAGCATAAAACAATACTACACTAACTTAATTTTACAATTATATGTGGTTTCGCAACGATTAACCTTACTCATTAGATACTTACAGGGGAGAAAAACGGTTCTGTTACTGTTTCGCGGTCTCAACAAACTTAAATCTTTCGACTTTCCTCAAACGAATCATTTTCCAAGTTGCTTGTGAGGAGAATGAATTTTATTCTTTGGATTTCCACGTTTTGTTAACACGGAAAGTGTATGGTTTTAAGATAGCACCATTTAAAAGAGGACGAAACAAGGCTTTCACCCATAAAAAGGAAAACGCGAAATTACGTGCGATTTATGGGTCACGATGAATGGTTGGAAATTCTGACTCGCAAAAGGAAAATTTTCTTAGAAAAGAAATCCATTTGAGAGAATGACATTTATAAAGTCGCTTTCCATCCGTTGCGATTGTGCTTACTTTTGATTGATTCCGTTGAGCAGTGATTTGATTGTGCTTACTGATTTTTCACCTGAGTACTTACCTTTCCTTTCTTTTCGAGCCTTCAAAGGACCACATATTGGCACTTTTCAATTTCGTGATGCAATGTGTAGTCAAAAATAGGTTAGTGACATCTCACTTGGATAATCCATTTTTTGTCGTGATCATGATTGATACATCAGTAAAGACAGAGTTGGCGGTTCTAAACCTTGCTGTTTTGTTGGATTGGTTGATTTGTTGAAAGCAGTGGTGTTACTTTCCCCCTCACCCAACTACACCTCATCTCACTCACAAAATTTACTTAGCCAGGACTAAATTCGTTGGGAAATACTCACAGATTTCCTTTATTTACGAGTTAACGTCACAGTTCCACGAATCAAATGATTTGTAGGGTCGTCTCACATCTACTGCTCTATTTTACACATAGTTTATTTTCCAAATTCAACGGACGGAACCATTACAAATCAACTCTAAAAGATTACTGTTCTTTCCTTATTTTCTACATTTTCCACCGATTTTTCTGGTGCTTTTTCGATGTCCATTCTCAATATTCGTTTGTTTGTGAATAAAAATCCTCTACCAATATGAAATAATTTCCTATTAGTTTTTATCGTTTGTGTTGCTCCTAGAACGTCTGCTCGATGTTACTTTGTGGGAAATTGATTTCTGTCCGATTCTTCTGTGTGATTGTGCGCGATTTTTAGACTTAAACACAAAGAAAACCTTTTTTCGCTAGTTCCGAAGTTTCTTCTGATTCCAAGGCATATCCCCAATGACTTAGCTTTGCAGGAGGTGGATTTCTGCTCCTCTTTTTCTGTAGCTGTTCCATTAAGCCTTCTTCTAAGACAGCTTTCTGAGACTTTACTATGATTCCGACTACAGCAAACTTTAATCGTGCGGGATTACACAAGAGAAAAAAAAGACAAAAATCGAATCTCTGCAAAATAAGATCTTAGAGGCGTCCTAGAAGCAAAACAAACAACTAGCAGAACAGGACCTTGTTAAGACTACGTAAGCTTATTCATAAAATATCATGTGCAAAATATAAAATGAAAGAGAAAGAGAATCCGGGAAGTTTTCTCCACACTGTAGAGGGGGTCCTGTGCACTCGTTTGCCGAGGAGACCTGTTTTCCAACCTACTAAGCAGTTGCTGTCGATGGCGGTAGTGGTACCCTCTTGAGCTACGCAGTCTCATTGAAGCTAGCGAGGGTCTCCAGACGAGTGTGTAACCGCCTGTGAAATTATCACAAATCACGTCACTTTGGTAGTTCCTGTCCGACTCTTTTACTACTTTTGAGACTTCTGCTGTAAATGATTCTCCTGTAACGAGACGATCTTATCAAAATCCAAGGACATATGTTTCATAGTCATGTCTGTCTTGAAATTCTGCAATATCGCAGTTCTCAAACCAGGATCATCGCTGGCTAGTGAAGTAAGATATGAAAAAAAGATTGTTCAGCACCTACTGTTCCGTCAGCTGTTGACATGGATTTGCCATCACAGTTTATGATCGAGGATGAACTGAGGACAATGGGATCAGAACAGCTCAGTGAGTTTTATTGGTATTATGTTCATGTACATCCTTTTTTGTTGTTCGCAATCATCGTCGGAATGAAGTTGCCCAAGGCCATTGATCTCGAAGAGCGTTGCTGCTGTCATTGTTGTTGCTCGACGTGCTTACAAGCGTGTGTTGAAGACGTGCATCGATGATTATCGTTGCAATTTCTATTGACGTGTGGTATCGCAATAAAAGATGTTATACCCCAAAGTTGGCACATCATCGACCGAAGTGCCCCCCTAAGAAGTCTGTGCACTTCTTAAATGGGCACTCTTTTTGCATACTAATTGCTCTTTTCATTTTAGCATACCAAATGTGCGTGCGACTTCATTGTAGTTGAATTCTGAATAGTCTACATTCTCATTTTTGCATTTTATTGTTTCTTTTACAAATTATGTTCATTGATAACTCATGCCTTTGAAATCCAGCAACGATATTTTGGGTGCGTCGGTTGCTTTTTCATTAGATCGAAAATATCTTTTTATTTTTTATTTTTTGAATTGACCCGATCATCTAGTATTTGTTGAGCTCTCTTCACTTTCAAGTAACCTATTGTTTCATTAACTCTACCAGCATTCACAGATGCACAATCTTGTTGTTTGTTTGAGAGAAACTCACTTTCATTCCTTAGTGTTGTTCTCAGAATTGCTCCTATCGAATTTTCGTACTCATTGCAATAGGGGTAGTGACAAGGTAATTTTGAGCACAATTTTTCTGGTTTTCCAACGAAGTTTGTGTGATCTCTCCGTGATCGTCCTTGTTGTGTTCCTGCATACGAGGTCCTTGTTTTTTTTTTTCAGGGCGGGAACGCAGTCTTATTTCAAGTGATCTGAAGTCCTTGCAAGATCAGATAGGTGACTTGGCGTTCAACAATTATCGAACTTACGCAGATGCCGGACGCACAACCCAGCATTGTACCGACATAGTAAGTATTGTTTTCCCAGTTCTGAATCTTTGCATAAGCAGAATTAAGGGTTTTTTTTTCCAGATTCAAAGGTTCACGTCATTTCCGAGAATTTTTGTTTTGTACACAACACAGTTAATTGCAGTTCACTGAGATGAAAGAGAAGCTCCGTGTTGTATCCGGGCAGATTCCTGAACTTGCTGCTGAACTGCGCTCATTCCATACTTGTACGAAAGATATATCCAATGAGCTTGAAACTGTGCGATCTGCATGTCAGAAAGACGGTCCTGTGTGGGAGCTTCTTTCGCTTCCTGCGGTAAGAAGTCAACACTATGTCTTCGTACATTGCTTTTTTTCTGGTCCTGGCATCAAATTCCGTTTTCTCTATAGAGAATGGATGTCTGCATTCGCGCTGGTTATTATGAAGCAGCTTATTCCTTAACTAATTATGGTATGATGCTTCAGCAGCATTCTATAATCAAGAATCCATTGATTAAGGTAGATGATATGCATATCCAAGATTTCATTGCAAAACCTGTAATAAATTTCTTTTGGGGCATCGCCGACAAACTTGTAGAAGCTCGATCTTTTCTATTGGAGGAGTTATTCAACAAATTTTCGGGACCTCTTGACCTCGCTTCTTCTATCCAGGTACGTTTCCTCCTATCCTTGCACACGTGCTTCAATATAAGCTTTCTCATTATCATTCTTCCTTAGGTTGTGAACAATGTTCGTAAAATGCCTTACCTCACGCCTACACAGTTACGTATCTGTATTCTGCAGCACAGAGACATGTATTTGGATAGGCAAATTCTAGATATCACGGTCTGTTGTCCTATGTTTGTCTTCTGCTTTATAAATTTCTGAATATTTCCATTTTATTACCTTCCAGAACCATCCAGAGTTCGCCATTCGAGCTATTGAAATTTATCGAGATTGTATGTATGATACTCTTGTGCTCTATTTAGCTGTTTTCCCCGAAAATGAAACGGTGCGCAAAGATGTGAGTCATAATTATGTTTCTTACTTTCTACGGTCTCAAATTCATTAGCTTATTTAGTTTCTATTCATAACTTCAACGCGAAGGTTTGTGGTTTCTGTGAGGGTAATATTTAAACGCATTGTTCTAACTAAAAGCGTTATGTCAGATGGAATTTCCGCTGTTTCCAGTCGGAATATTACAGATTAACAGTGAGCTTCTAACGATGTAAATAGCGAATCTTGAAAACTTTTTTTTTCAAGGCTATCCGTTTGATATCTGTACGAGATTGCAACTAGAGGAAATGCCATTGCCGAGATCTTCGCAGTTTTCCTTCGCAAACCACACTTGCGTAGAGTACATTCGAGAAGTGCACCGAATACAAGTTTTTCTTTGTAAAAATCAGTGGTTAGGGAGGGAAACAGTGGTCGCGCTCAATACTCTTTTCAAAATCCTCGTTCTCCAGAGATTTCATCGCTGCTCTTTGCTACGGCGACCCAAACGTGAAAGATATGTCCTAATATGTTTCACCTATTATAAGTTTAGAAATAGCAGTTGTTTATGAATAACATCAACAAAGCAATAAAAGAATTATTAATGCAACAAGCAACGCAGATATTCACATCTCATTCAAGCACATTCATCGTGGATACCGCTACATTGTTATTTTAACACATGATGGAAAAATGGAATCCTCTAGCAAACGCTATACATTGAAATTTTGCAGCATTGGGGAAAAAGTGATGTAGCGCAGCGTTTCCTTATTGCACTCAGAGGGAACTGCATAGAAGTAGCTAGAAATACTCTCCTCAGAGCTCATTAGTAAGTAAACAATCCAGAAGCTTGTTTCAGAAGGGAAAGCGATGGAAAAACGTCTTATTAGGCCTTTGCATATTTTTTCCATTAGATTTTCTATATTCTGGGATGCGTAAGATGTTCTGTGCTGGGAAGCTGGCGAGTGGTGAGCAGACAGTCTTAGCCAATCTCTACATGAAGCAACTGTAGAAGTTGGTCGATGCAGTGCGCCAAAAACGCTCTCGAATTTGCACTGCTATATGCAAACGCTAGACCGGAAACGGCAAAGATGACGCGCCGATTTCTGGAGAGCCTGGAGTGGATGAAAATGCCTCATCCTCCCTATAACCCTCGAGTATCATCCTGAAGCAGCATCTGCGCTGAAAACTTCGTCGCAGCCCTTCTCCTTCTGGGAGAAGGGGCACTGAGGCCTCGTCCATTAAGTGGCTCCATGTTGCTGATAATGATGGTAATTACATTATCACTGATTGGTCCCTGATTTGGACTAATAAAGTGAAAATTTTCTAAATAAGTTCTTTCAAAGGTGGGATGGATAAACATGCAAAGAAGCAACGTATAACTGAAACGAAGACATTTCGAGATTTCTTTTGAGCACTAGGAGTTATTAGCTGTTTCCTGTGCTCGCCAGTTTTATGCGAAAGCCCATTCGAAAATGCAACTGGACTAAAAGGCGATCCTAATCAGATTTTGTAGGCAAGACCACCAGGGAAGTAAAATTTTACAGGAACTCTTGGCGTGTCCTATTGAGGTGTAGTGTCCATTTCTCTTTCAACATAAATTCGTGTTCGTGTACAAGCTAAATTAGAGCGCGTTGTACAGTTGAATATAAATAATAATAATAATATAATTTGAGTAAAAAATTCCAACACGATTTGCGGAGTGAGAATTACTAACAAATTTATTTGAAGCCTCACACAATCAAATAATGCGTAATGAACAGTGAAAATTCTCCCTTTGCATAACCGTTTTATTTTCAGTTGTCGTTAGACCCCCGCTGGGAAACATGGCCATCGAGTGCACCTTCTGCAGTGCTTGGACAGTGGACTGCGCGAAACATTACTCGTCTGCTGGATCTTGTACGACGAGCAGATATGAAGTACATATGATCTTGTTACTCTTCCATTTTTTTACCAGCTTCTCAATTATATTCGTAGTGAAAAACTAACGAATTACGTTTTTTTTCTTCTCCAAGATGGATGTGTGCAAGCATCTAAACTAAAGAAAATAGTGGCACTCTATTTCTGCTGTGTTACTTGCGGCCTACGATTATTATTATTTTTATTTTTATATTGTTATATATATATATATTATACAATACTTTTGCTAGTTCATTTCTGTTATGATTGTTTTTATTCAGGAACAGCGTTGACATGTGCACTGTTTGGTCAAAGCTCATGTCACTAGCTGCATCACTCGGTCGCATGGGACTAGATTTCCGAGCACTTGTTGTTGATTCGCTTGTGAAGATCGTATTGGATCGATTCAGTTCCGATGTTCGAACGGCTACCAATAGGTTAGTGTCCCATTACATCAGCTCTCGGGTCTTTTTTCTTCTCGTTTTTTTTTTCTCGATTACAACACTCAACTTTAGTTTCTTGAATGATGTGAAAGTATTGTCGATAGCCAGTGGAGAAGTTTCATCCCTGACTCTGGAAAATGAACCTTCTCTTATTGATAAAACTCCGCAACCCTCAGCTGAAGTGTCAATGTGGGACGATATTTGTGTCTATGGGAATGCCCTTGTTGAAGCTTTCAATAGTTTGCGTTACTCTCCAAGTCCCATGCTGGTTCGTATTTTCATGCATTAATTCTCCAACGCTGTTGTAAACAAGAATTTATATGGTTCCGCTTTAGATTCAGAATGTGGTTATATGCGTGCGAGAATCCATACGAAGCATACTGATGTGGCTTTGTGGCCAGTCGTCATCTGCTCATTTCAGCAAAGCAGTAGAAATCTTCTGTCTTCACTTTGTACCATTTATAAATCGGTGCATTCGTTACTTGTTCCCTTTCTCTGGAATAACTCGATTATTTGGAACAACAATAACTCCACAACTATATGTGAGTTCATTTACTATAATTTCTCAACTTCTTAGCTTCAACACTTCAAAAGTATTGTTTGTGCTTTTAACAACGATAGTTAGCGGAAAATCGGAAATTCATTCGCAATATGCCTTTTTTTGCTCCACCTTGTTGCTCATGTAAGCAGTTTCCAAAATTACAAAAATTTCTGCTATTCCAAGTATTATAAGGTTGTAGCATCAATACAGTAGGTTAAAACGAGATGAAGCACGGTGCATTTGTGTAAGCGGCTGCGGTAGAAGCGATGCGGTGGAGATGACGGTGTGGGACTTTTGTGAAGTACACCTAGGAATGGTTTCAGCGATAGTCCCTTTAGATTCTAACCGCTACGCTTCTCCGCACTGCTTTGAGTGCAGCCGCTTATGCAGCTGGACCGCGTCGTTCTGACCCTAATACAATTATCGACAGCAAGAGAAGTTCTCGAAGTTCACCGTTCGTGTCTTAACATTTTTCTAGGAAGTAACTGCATCAAAATTTTAGCGATCTCAAATAGTTTGTGACAACTACTGTGACAGACAGTATTAGGAATCAAAGTCGAATACGTGTATATCATCCAGCTGTCTGTGAGAACAAGATATAATTATAGGAGTCCTTCACAAAACTGGACGTCAACGAGCTGATTGCATCTTGTGATGGCTGCGAGCGGATTCAAGCCGTACTTGACGTGATTATGAAAGCACGAATCGTTCCTGATTTGGAATCTCTTAATACTGCCGAAAAAACTCCGAACACGTCAGATTTTCTAAAAGAAGCGTCTTTTTCGGACACTTCCATGTGCTCACCTTCTCAACAAGCTCCCAGTTCTGTTCATTTTGAATTGGACAACGAAGGCGGTGATGACGGCGAATCGACTGATGTGAAAGCAGAATCAGAGACATCAGTTACTGATCCGAATTCTCACGGCGAAACGAAACCACAAACAGAGGAAAATACGCTTGTGATCACAACAGATGATGTACCTGCCCTTGTTGAGACTGCGCCAAGTCCTACTTATAATATCGTTGAAGAAGCTGAAGCTCCGACTACTGATTGGGAATGGGATCAGCAAGCGGCGGGAGAAGAGCAAACGCTTCCGAAATCAAAAGAAAAATCTTCCTAATCAACCGTAGTAGTTTCTCTCTCCAATTTTGGTACATACGGTTAATATCTGTTTCTTGTTTTTTTTTTTCATAACATCCGTGTATAAGCTAAGCTAACGGGCTGGAGAATCTGAGGAATTTGTTGTAGAATCATCGATGTATCGGGGTACAGTCGTTGTTTGCAACTCATTTGAAGCAGATAGCTGAGGGCTTATCTGATTGCTGCTGTCATGAAATCTTTTCAATAGCTTAGGGTTATTTGATATGAACTTCATTCACTTTGAACCTGCTCGCACACCTTTTGCGACTAGATTTAGTGAACCCTTGTTGAAAACCACGTTGTTCAGGTAACTGAATCGTTCATAACGGTTTTTTACTCTGTGATATATATTTTTTTGTGCAACAGGTTATGTTAAAATGTGCATTGCTTTGTCTTGTTGGGTCTAATCGTCAAATAGTGACGTCTAATGAAAGATATTGTTAATTTTTTTCACAATTTATATAAAAATATTGCATTCAACATGTATTTCGTCAAGAATACTTTGCTGCGAGGGAAATATTCCGCTAATCTGAGCACTGTAGACCGTATTTTGCTTATGCTTGACACCTAATTATCTGTTGATAAGAGTCTTGTTGATTCAAAGTTTTACCTTATCTGAAACCTGATTTAAATCGGAATGTATATCTATAACTTTGTTTGAAAAAAATTCCATCCATTTTTATCATAAAAATGGACTGACAGCGCCGCTTTAATAGAATCCATTTAAAACTCAATCCATTTTGAGCGGTTCCTTTCAACCGCCCAGTCTCCCATCCGGTTTTTAGAACGTTGGGAAATAACTCTGGTTCTTACAGAAGTTTTTCTCTAGCAAATGTTTAGAATCTCTTTGATTTGTTGGGTATTTTCATAGTTACAATAGCAATAAAAGCGAAACATTAACAGTTCTGGTCTTGGAAGGCCGACCATTCTGAGGTCACCTTGATTTTTGAAAATAAGATGGTGTTTTGATGTTGTTTCATTTTCTTGATGTGCTTTGAATTAATCGTGTTGTAAATGACATTTCTGTATGTACGCCGGTGTTTATTCATTGTTTTTATTCTCTCAGAGAAGTCTGGTACCAATTTATCGACGCCGGAAGGATGAAAGGTTTGGTTGGGGCTAGGGCATTTGCATCAGCATTTGTAAGCTCATCAAAGGGCGAATCTGTGATGCAGCATTTGTAAGGTGAATATTAAGGGAGGGAGGGGGGGGGGGAACGGAAGATACACTGCAGTAGGTCGGCGGGTTTAAAAAAAAAAAAAAATAAAAAAAAAGGATAACGAGTCACATATGCTCGTTTTCTATGCATCTGTAAGAATTGTTAAGGACATGCTTCCATGTATCATAAGAGGTTCGATTGCGCATTGATTTGATCGTTGGTTCAAAATCGAGCCAGGGAAAGCAAAACCTTCATCTCTCCGTGGTCGATAAGTTGGTACAAGACTTGTATAGGAAGATAACAACGCTGATTTGATACGTTGACAGTCTCCAGCAAGTCATATTGTAGGTGGCATACGCGTTCCGAACCCTCGACGACTTCGACATGGAGTCAAATTCATTAGGATTTGGCTTTTTTCATCAACATCCCTTGGGTTTACGCGATGAGACTGACGCGCTGTTGAAGGCGTTACCGAAATACGAGCTGTTTGTAGCGCAGTCGGCAAAAGGTTCGGCCGCGGCTCACCGTCATAAGCACTCTTGAATTTTTATCAATATTGTTTTTCTGATTGGGGCGTGTCTAGCGCAGTTGGTAAGAGGTCGGACTGTCAGTGCACGATCGATCGATGGTTCGAAAGTGCTTCTAAGCCAACAAGGTTTTTCCTCATTCCGTGATCGATGAATTGGTACCAGGCTGATCTGAGTGGATAAAAACACTGAATTGATACATCGACTGGTCCCCGCAAGTCGTTCTTTGGTCCAACACGCGTTCGTAAGGCCTCAGGGATTCCGAATCTCAGTCAAACAACGCTCATTCTAAGCGGATTGATACGCGATAAACTTTATCCGGATGGGTAGGTTTAGGGTAGTTTTTAACCTCATATTACAACGAAAACGCAAAACACTAGAATTGCAGAAGTCAGATGGATTAAGAGCACCAGTCTGATTAGTTTTTCAAACGAATCATTACTTTACACAGTGACTGTGAGTGGTAGAATGTAAACGATCAATTTGGATCAACAATAAAAATTTCTCGACGAAACACTTTGACACCAATGAATGATGTGATGAAAATAATTATAAGTGATAACATGAATAAAAAGTAAAATAATATGAACAAATTTCAATAATATAAACAACTAGTGATAGTTATTAAGTGGATTTCTTTACTCGTAATGAGTTGTTTCGTCGGATAAATTGATCTCTCAGTGTTCTTTACCCATCTAATTTCTCTATTTGTAAAGGATGTTTCCCATTCTTCCATGATACCTGGAAATTACCTACGCTCCTGGATTGTATACGACTGCAGAGAGCTTGGTATGGAAAACTTGCCCGGTGCCGGTGCTTTCCTTTTGATGCCTCGTATGGAAATGCTTGCTTGGGAAAGTCAAGTTGCAAATTGTCTTCCATTACAACATAATATATTATTACTATATTTCTATATTATATCATTGCTGTGCTACGTTATATTATTATTATATTATTGGGGCGATGTAGCGTAGTCGGTAAGAGGTTCCGCTGTGGCTACAATTGATCGGAGGATCGAATCCGCCCTGGTGCAAACCGAGCCTTTGATCCCTTTGGGGTCGACTAATTGGTACTAGACTTGTCTGGGAGGATAAAACCACTGGCTCGTCACTGTAAGGCCCCACGTGCGTTCATAAACCTCGAATGAAGTCTGAGTTGCAGTCGAACGCGTAGGTCCCATTAGGATTCATCATCCCCGTGCACTTTATACCTATCGCTTATCCTTATAATATAATATTATAATAATTATATTATAGTAATTATAATATTATAATTATAATTATATTATATTATATTGTTCGTTTATTTATTAACATATTTATTAACATACACCAAAACTACCTGTAAAAATAAAGGGGAATATTGTGTCCGATCGAAAACGAATTTTTTCCTACAAAGTAGAAACAGTCGCAGTTCTCGCGGTGACACTGATCACTGATCGTTCTTTGCTTTATCATAGAGTTCCATTAGACGAATGGGTGTAATTTGTTCAAATTTTTCTCTCAGTCTAAGAACACTTGAAGTGGAGTTGTGTAAATTGTGGATGAGGCTGTTACGTGAAAGCATTTCACATCGATGCTTTGGTTTGATGTTGTTTACACTCGAAACTCGTGCAAATTTCCAATAAGTGTGCCGGTTTCGACTGGATTCTTTCCATTGGATAACCGTTAAATGTTTATTTTAGCCTGTTTTACAAATTTTTCTGTTGACAGAGTATTATGTGGATCTTTTTTTTTGTATAGCTTCGTAATTTGACGGAAATCATGAACTATATAGAAAATTTTTTATTTGTTTATTGTTATTTTTGTGGTTATTTTTGTAATCATATATGCTGGTGGGACAGAGAAATTTTTGAACGTGGGTGGGAACTTTGAAATAATCAAAAGGTGAGACAGAGTACGTATAGTAAATTTACTTCTACGTTCCTCCTTACGAATAGACTACCTTGAATTTTTGGATATAGTATATTTTCCTCAGATAATTAGCTGCAGTCCTCCTTTTTAGCCATCTCTATCATCATCGCTAGAATCCGCCATGCTCATTGATCATATTTTGCATAATGTATGCAGCAAATCTATAGAATACATCGCTTGACCTTGTCTACATGATAGCTATGTATCTCCTGCACGGCATCGCTGTATTGTTATTATATTATTGTTATAATAATATTTTAATAATATTATTATTCATTATTCGTTTATCGCTGTAGGTTTAGAACGTTTTCTTTACAATGACTTGGGTGGCTAGGATGTGTAGTCGTTTTTTATCCTCCCAGACAATCTGGTACCTTTATCGAGTGGGCTTGGTGAGCACTGGCGGTTCGAACTCGATTGTCAGTGGGACCTCTTTTTATAATTTTAATAATATTATTATTCATTATTTCTTTATCGCTGTAGGTAGAAGTTTTCTTCACAAGAAGTGCTGGTGCAGTTTACATTAGATTAAACTGGTTACTTTCGTTGCTCCGGTAAACAGTATGGGCACCTCTTTTTATTGATTATTTTATTGCTATTTCCTAGCAGCCAAACGATTATGAGAACTTTCTATTTATCGGTCGTACTTTTTTTTTGTCATTATACTGCTCTCTGCAATTTCTTTATGGAAGTCTTCCGTGTTCACCAAGAAAAGAAAAAATTAAACCGAGTCAATGTGAACCCCATTGCAGAATGTTTTCTGTGTTTTGTGAAGGTTTTTGCGCTCAGAGATACAGTTCGATTGGAGCAGTGTTGAGTGCCCTCTGTCCAACTACCGTTTGCCCGTGTATTCTGCTTAGTCATAGAATTATTTCCAAGAAAACAAATACGAGGAGAACATTTGCGCGAACCGAGCGCTCGAACGGACGCCCTGCTGTACGTCCTTGCACGCCAGTGTGACAGAGATCTCTGTTATTATCGTGAAAGGTTGATGTTGACACATCTTCGGCGGGCGTAGAGGACATTTCGTGCCGACGAAGAGACACAACCGTCGTTGAGTCATCTCCTTCATACTTACGGCGGGCGCGGCGACGAGTACAGAGGGAATCATCGGCGGAGTCTCGGCCGCCACCGTCGCCGCCGCAGCTACGACTTAGCTGCGACGTAGGGTAATGGCATGAGTCGCGCGCGCGTGCCCGGACCAGTTCCGCACTTTCGATGCTCACTGCCTCGTTTTTCACTCCACCCATTTAATTCATATTGCCACGCAAATTTCGCGAACAACCCATGAACTGGATTTTTGGTTTTCTTTTGTTTTTTTTGTATTGATTTTTTTTTACTTTGCTACTGATATTTTCCTCACTTTCGAGCAAAAATGCTTCGTTTTTGAAAATTGTAAACGCGGCTAATCTCAGCACACTTCCTCCGCTCTTTTCCCAGCATACAGCCAGCCATTCCTCGTTTTCTGTGACTGGCTGACTTTCCCGCCACCTCCTCAATCTTTACCGACTCACTCTTTGAATCAAATTTCTACTCGGCCACCACTTGAATCTGGTGATCTCTGGCCTTTGAATTCTCAGTTCGAGCAAGTATTTGTGACATCGGCATCGACCTTCTTCAAATAGAAAGAGAACCTTTTGATCAGGTTATGAATAGATGTTGAGGAGAGAGTTTGTCGAGTGAAGTGATGGGAAACGGTAAAAAGTACTCGTCACACAATTACCCTCAGTCAATAGAGTGGCAGAAATCCTACGTGAAAGACCACGTGCGAATTCAATATTGCATGCATGCAATCAGAAACCCTACATTTTGTTTGGAATCATATAGCGACGATGGGAAGAAAACATTTTTCCTTTCTTTCGCTAGATTAGATGATTTATATTTTATATTTTATTATTAGTGAGATTTTGTAATATTCGCCATTTCTTAGTCATTTACAATAGTTAATTCATTTCTCTTTTCTTTTCTTCCTTTTTATCATCTGATTTCTACTTAATTTCTTGTAACTATTTTATTTACGCGATGAAAATGTAGTTTTCTGGTAGTTCTACTGGTTCCATCCACATCAACTGCACAGTTTTGATAGTACTGTGACTTTATTTGTAACGTACCTTATCGCCAGTAGCGGATCTAGCATTTTCCATCTAGCATTCCTCGTTTAAGTGAAAAAATGACCTTCAACATGCTGTTTTTAAATAGAACAGTAATGAAAATTTGCTAAAAGTGCAAATGATGTTGTAATATTGAAACTGTACACTACGGATTTATTGAAGACTCGAAGTGTTGATTTTTAGAGGGCAGAATATGTGAAGTGTTGATTTTTTTATGTTCACGTTCAAAAAGTGGCACCTGCAGGGAGAAGGGGGGAGTCCTTACATATTTCTCGAAACTCTAACTTACTTTTTTCTCTTACTAACTTAAGCTTACATGTTATAGATCCTCTATGACTAATGTTTAGACCTTAGGGCCCTAATTGATTTAATTTTTTTTTTCGAAAAATAAGTGCGCCACTGAGTGCTTCCCCCCACCCCTTTATTTTTGTCAGCAACGTTTGGTTCCGCTATTCTGCTTGTGTTCACGTGTGTTTCACGGATAAATCGGTTGTTTTCTCAGAATTTATTCTGACGGGTATTCATAAAGATTCTGACTACAATTCCAAAATTACTTCGCTCCCATGCACTTTTCACACCATCACTTAAAATTTTCTCGTTATTTTCAGTGTGTTTATTTTGTTCGAAGTAATTTGAACTTCAATCCGATCAGATTTATGATCCGATCGAATTCCTCTCCTTGAGATTTCTGATTTTCCGATCAATTTGTCAGGAACGTGACAACCACGTGGTGTATTTTCATCTGCCAGTGATATTGAAAAAAATTTCAAGCGATTTATAATAACTTCCCAGTTTTTCCTTGAGTTTTTCCTTTCTCGGCCTCATTTCTTAGAACTCTCAATTTACCTAATATTTCACCTATTTTTCCTTTTTTCCTTTTTTCGTTTTTTTTTTTCCTTTTTTTTGGCCAACCTTCATCTGTTGAAGATCACTTCTTCAAACGTTTCTTAATATGGAGGACCTATCCAGTTGCGCTTACGTTCTTTTCTATCTTGTTTTTTTTATAACGTATGACGTTTCGTAAGAAGCGAACTACTTTTGTTATCTCAGAACTTGTTTGCATTTTTGGAGTTAAATCAAGGTTATTATTCTGCATGGTTTGTAGTTTTCTGTGACTTAAATCTAAAACATCTGAAACAGTCATCTACCAGTATTCTATAGGAATTGAAACATCAGCGCAGAATTAATGCATTTAAAAGGGAACCTTGAATAGATGATTGGTTGAAAATTCTTTTGTAAAACATCGTAAGCTTGTTGTAGTTGAGTAGTCATTCCTTCTGATTGGGTAAAAATTAAAATTTAACCTAATCAGGTAATTAATATATCTATTTAGATTGAATTTTAATTAATCTATCTAATACCTAATTTAACCTAACCTATTAATTTAACCTTTAGACACACTTTAACGTAAGTAGAAATTTAAATAACCTAAATGTAATACTGAAAGTGTCCATCCGGATTAGCGCGACGCATTTGCCACGTGATGCGTTTTTCCTGTTTGATGCCCACACTCATTTCTTCTACTCGCCCTCATCCGATTGAACACATTCTGTGACGACTAAATATGCACTCGGGAACACAGTTCCCTTTTAGATACCGTAATCTTCTACTTGTATTCGGAAACTCGCTTTTTTGCAGCGCTATTATGGTTTTGTACCTCGAAGTTCTAATCCGTAAATGCAAGAAGAAAAGTTTATTTGAATTTTTGACCTTGTAAAGTAAACAGACCAAATCAATTATTTAACATGGGATTTACTTCTTTTGCAGCTGTCCTGAGCGTTTTTTTTTGCATATTCTTTGCTTTTCTATACATACAGTTCTTTTTTTTTTGTAATGAAAGACAATAATGAATAAAGAAGTAAATATACAGTAAATAAGTAATCAACGAATGATTGATCTTTCGATAATAAGTAAACATGCAGTAAATAAGATCAACGAATGATTGATTACTAATAATCGATGAGCATTCTTGTTTTCGTCTTTTTTGCTGTTGTTTTTTCTTCTCTTCTGCTTCCTTTTCCAATCGAAGAGTGTTCTAGTTTCTCCTTCAGGATTATTTTTAGCTCCAACTATACTCTTAAATATATTTTTTCTCAGTGCACGTGTTCTTATTTTGGTTCGGTGCTTTGTTTATTTATGGCGCAGTGAATGTTGTCGAAGTTCTATTTCTCGTCGCTGTCTATCGATGGAGTATTCTAAGTCTGAGAATACAGGGTGTCCCAAAATTTATGCAAGATTTTAATTAAATAGAAAACATTTTTTAGATGTTATTAATTGTTTTCATTTTTTACTACTTTTTTCATTACTTTATTTTAATTTAATTAATTATTTTTTTCAATTTTTCTTGTTGAAACGTAAAGTACATAGGTTAGGGTTATGTATGGAATAGCCCATTGGGGAAATGACCTCCACGGCTTTGCTGGCACATACGCACTCTTACGTCTCTCACCGAAACGAGAGAGAGAGAGTAGACGACCAGGAAATCGCTCATGGAGTAATTGAAGTGTTTCACGGGCTGTATTACATGTGCCACCTTCTTCATGAGGTCGCGTGCCCTCCACATCAATTTCATCCAATTTAAGCATTAAAGCATTAAGAATCACAGATGCGATAGTCGGACCCGCTGCTCGGATCCCCTTCATTTTTGGGCGCTTCACGGAGGGACCTCTTCACTTTTGGATGGTTGGCGAACGGATCCTCATCACTTGGGATGCCCCCCTCCCCATGAGCTAGACCCCCTTCACCCGCGGTGGGTCCGGCTCCTTCCTATCGCAACTATGTTAAGAACTCGGTTATCGTGTTGCGATGCCGAGTACCAGTAACAGTAACTGCTTAACCAGCCTCATTTTCAGAAAAGTATGGACCAATGATGCCTCCAGTCCAAAATCCCCACCGGACAGTGACATGTTGTGGATGTTCCATAACTATAACCATTACATAACGCCATCCTATGTACTTTATGTTTCAATTGAAAAAATACAACTGAAAAAGATTATGTTTTCTATTTAATTCAAGTCTTGTGTAGATCTTGGGACACCCTGTGCTGTCTTAACCGGTGACTCTCGAAACAAAGTAAAATGCGACTTTTTCTCTCAGAATTGAATCATTTTTTGCTAAGTATCTGATTAATTAAAGGGAACATTTCAGAAAAGCAGGTTCAGTTCAAAAAAAAATATGACAGGTTGCTAAGAGATAAGATAGTGAGAACCAGCTTATGATTCATTCTTTGTTTATTTTACACAACAAAAAGTGGGCAGTAGTTTCGGCTTCCGGCGAAAAGTTTTTGCAAAATTTTGTTTCGAACGAACAATGGCAGTAGTGATTTTATCGTGGATTCATGAAAACCCCTCTTTTGTAATCGACGAACGATTAGTGTGGTGAATAGGGGAACGCTCGTGCATATAAATTCCACGCTGATCAATAGTCGGAGTTGGAAGTGATGACGATGATGGAATTCAACGAATTTTCCGAATTTTTCCTCTTATAATTCATTTCTAACTGACGCAAAAATCTTTGCTTCACTTCTGCTTTACACCTTTAATCTGTAACTGCAAGTAAGTCAGTAATTGTTGACTTGGTGAATGGTAGTAAATTAGTATTCGCGTTAGTGCCCACAACTTCACTGACAAATATGCTAATTAGCTGCTTTACGTTTATAATTGTTGTTGTTGCTGCTATTTGCAGGAAAAAATAAAAGAATTACGGCTTACGGCAGATAATTTAATTTTCAATTTTTTTTTGTAATTTTCGACAAGTTCTTAACGAAAATTAAAGGATGGGAAAGTTAGTGAGCTCTTCCGCTTGAGGTGCCGGCACCCTTTCGTCCAACCCGGACTCCTCCGTTCTGGGTCTGACTCCTCTGACGGACTCCTCCGTTCTGGGTTAGGTCGGTCATCCAAACCCTGGTTACCATTCATCTACTGTAGCGCTCTGGATTTGGGAAAAGAATCTCTCGTGAGGATTTCTATCTATCTTTAGCAGGAAAATTCCCTATCAACCTACCACACAATGTTAGAAAAGGGGCAACATTGCTGTATACGATTTACGCGTGATTCTAGTGAGCTGTGTTCTTCCCTGGTTTTCTTTTACGGTACACCTTTATTTCTGGGTCTTTTCAGATGAATAAATAAAATATTTTTGCAAGCTGTGGGATGTAGAGCTTTTCTAAGTTGCGACTACTAAAACTGGATATCTTCTACAGCACCTCTCCTATACTTCATGAACTACTCCAGATTTCCTTAGCTATAAGCGTCTTTTTTAAGTTAGGGAATTTTGTTTTCCATTAAGACCTTTACGTTCTCTAGGCCCTTTAATATGTGTCTTCTTAACAAGTTCTTTAATATGTGTAGATGGTGCAGAAAGCTCCTATTATACTGCTATGATGGCACGGTGCCAGGCGAATTCAAAAGAAGTGAAAAAGAAAAGATTTTCGATAATTTTGCTCAGTGTAGTGATACATCCGTAGTGATCACTGCAAAACCAACTATGTACCTAGGTACATAGCTGAAGCAACTAGACGAGAAAATTGCAGAAGTGAAATCGAAAAAGGAGAAATAGAGAGAAAACAAAGGAAAGAAATGAAAACATACGATAGGGTCGCTTATCGAGCGAATAATCCCGAGGTAGTTCCGGCTATAACCTCGCTCACGTATTCTTCATGCGATCTTCCATGAATATACGTAGTGCGCCGCTTCAGCACTCGTCAAATTTCCTCTCGTATATAATTTCAGCAGAATCCACTCTGTTCCACTTATTCATTGTACGCGAAGCAAAAGTTATGGAATTTTGTTCAACGTCTTAAATCCCCGTAAACCTTACTCTTTGTTATCATCCATGAAGAAATTGCTTAAATTGAATATATTAACTATAAGTTCATTGAAATACCTCTAGGATGTTTCTTTCTATTTATATTTATTTATTTATTTATTTGAAAATCCGCACAAATACGTCGTAGTTGAAAGGCAGGAAAAGACAGGACCAGTTCCGTTTAAACGTGGTGGAACTGAATATAGACAATTTTTTTCGTGAGATGGGTGGTCAGATCATTTTCCTGCGACATCTACAAAAATTTGTTAGCGTTATTTTGAGAGACATCCACACTTGTGAATCATTTTAAGATTTCTGAGGAGCATCCGAAATCCCTCCAGTGATTTTCGAGCTAACGTTTTAGATTCGTACTGATACTTCGTACTACACTTGAACACTGATTTCAAAGTGTTATTTTGAGCTTATTCCTTTGTTAGATTAATTAATTTATTTGTTTATTTATCCATCTTTCCGCCTCCGGCATATGGGCATCAAAAAATGAAGGCTGGATGTATTGGGTCGGTGTATAATTTTTTTTCGCGACTTTTTTCTTCTAAAATTTGGTTTTTTGTTAAATTTTTCAATTAAATTTAATTCATTTCAATTCATCGAGCCAAAAATTTCAATATTAAAACCAAATAAGGTATTTGCGAGCAGAATTTGACAAATTCCAGTTAGAACCGATGTTTGCCACTTTTTTTCGTGTGTCGAATCATAGAGATGAACATATAGTACATTCTATGAGTCAGTAACAATATTCACTATAATTCCTAGAGTGATTCATCGCTGAACCTGAGGATCCTGGCTATAATCGAGAATTTAGTAGCAAAAAAATGAAAACTCGATGACTAAAGCGAGACCCCAATGGGAAAAAACCCACGACCTGTTGCTTGGATCCTCTCGCATCAGCTCATCGTTTCATTCCGTTCCCCTTCGCAGCCTTTTGTTGTTGTTTATCGATTCACAGCTCTACCTTATGCAGCTCCTGTAACTATGGCGTTTAACGGGGGGTAATTTCTGGTTAATTGTGCACATTACTATAAATCTTGAGAGTCTAAAGGTGCATATTTCCGTCCATCACATCTAATTATTTGCGCTTTTTTTTGCGAGGCAAAATGGTTCCAGTAGAAAAAAAATTTCATTTTACGGGACCACTTTCCAGTTATAAATACGGCAGTGTCATCTGTCAGTCGAGCCCGCCATCCATTACGATAATCAAATGGCAACTATAAAAGTGAAAATGTTTTTTTCTTTGTTTTTCTTCATCTTTTCTACTGTTTCCTGATTCCTCAACCGTTTTCCTTTCCAATTCTGATCTCGTTGATCTTTTATCATGTACGACTCGCTGCAACATTTCTTTCGTAGTTCTCGTAGCAGCCCGTACAAGGTTAACTATCTCTGATTCAATTAACAAAATGATGATCGAAGATCGTATTCGCCAACTCCCGTCCCAACTCGAAAATCGCCAAAATTCCAGCCAGAGAGACTCTTCTAGTCGTGCTGAGATGACGATCTCATATTCGGGAAACTTTTGTGGATTGCTACTACGATGGAAAGGTTCCCTATGGCGATCTGTTTGGAAAGAGTTGCTCATCTATTTGGTGATGTACTACTCTATTCGAGTGTTCTACCTCATTGGCATTGACTACATATTCGAGGATGACGATGATCGCGACAAATACAGGTTGTTGATAGTTTTCTCGTAGTTTTTTTTATTCACATGTCTCAAGGATAGCATCACTGCGTGACTATCATCGCTTATGAAGCGTACAGTATTAGCGTAGCGTATGAAGTGTGAAATATAATGAAAGCGGTGCGTTTGCTGCGTTGATGTACCATCCGCTTGAATATTCTGGATGACAGATCAGAGAAAAAACACAGCAGCTTCTTCCTGGAACGTAAGACATTAACACGGAAGGGAAAAAAGGTTTGAAATACGGAAGAGTTAAAAGGCCTTGAAAGAAGGTCCCACTATTGAAAACAAAAAAATTTTTTTTGAAAAAAGCAGTGAATGCAATATTTAATAGTATCTAAAGTTGTACCATGATCTTAAAGATCTAAAAATAATAAATCTCACTTCGTTCTAATTGTTATTTGAACAGTGAAAATGGATGTTGTCTTTTTTCGCTCTTTTTTATTACTGTGTTCTGCTATCAGAAATATATATTATCAACTTTTTGATCCCACTGGGATTCCATGAGAGAGCTTTTGTGGATCGGGAAATAAAATAACAGCTCTGACATCATCTAATTCAATCCATATTTACTGGACCTAACAAGTTGTTTAGTTTCTCAGGGAGTTTTATTTGGCTTGTCGGAGTAAGGCTTGAATGTTCAATTCTTCTTTAGAGGTTAAAAACTGTTGTTCTATTTTTAATTCGCCCCAACTGGTGTCTAATCTTAAAGGCATCACCTCACGAATCTGAGGTGGTACGAATTTCAGATGGGGTATTCGTATACGGCATAGTATATTATGGGAAGAAGAGTGATTCTGTCAATTTCTTCCTAATTGCCGTAAAAAACGGCCCGTAAGATAGTTCTTTATAGTTAGTTGATAGTTGGGCGTTCTGGCGCAATATTTTCTACAAGGAGTTCGACTGGAGTCTTGTGCGGCGCCGCATCTTCCGGGCCGTTTTTTACGGCATTTAGGAAGAAATGGACGGGATCACCCTTCCCTCCACAATCTACGATCCCGTATACGAATACTCCACCTGAAATCCGTACTACCTCAGATTCGTAGGGTGAGGCCTTTAATCCAGCTAGTCTACTGGCATTATGTAACCTAAATTGACTTGATATTTAGTTTGCCTATAAGCCCATCTTTTTTTTTAGTATTTAGTTTGTCCCGTTGTGATTCTTTACCCAAATCTACGTAGCTAAAATGGAAAATACGAAATTAGAGCAATAAAAAGTACGCTCATTCGATTGATATATATTCTTTCATGGAATTGAAGAATGGAATGAATCTTCATTCCAGGTAATAAAAGGTTGATGACCTCGCCGAAGCGAGACCGAGACCTTAGTAATTACCTGGCACCAGGAATTCTTCCCTACTACCGCATTTCAATTTTTGATTGAATGACAGCGTAAGAGACCTATTCAATTTTGTTCGGAATGATAGAAGTACTTGTAACGAACCATAATACGGAAAAAAATGTTGGGAAAAACTATAGTAAAAGAATGGTTGTAAGAAAGTTTTGATTATTTGGTTTAGAATAGGTTGTGACTATTAATAACTATTATATATGTGTTAAATAACGCGAAACTTTCTTTAGAACTATTATAAAACGCTAGAAAATGAAACGGAAACAATGTAAAGATGAGGAAAGAAGTGGCCCAACCTTGAAGAGCTTAAAAACAAATCTAAAGTTGATTTAGATAAAACTTTTTTCTTGTCTCAGCTGCAGCAAAACCTAATATTTTGAAAAATTTCAAGAAAACTGTTACTCGCAGAATGTTGAAAACTGTTTCTTTACAAAATACCTTGTTTGTTATGTTTTGTTTTATGTTTGTTTGTTTTGTTTTATGTATGTTATGGTTTTGTTTACTTGTATCATTCATTTCTTATGTTTTCTAAAAATAATTTCAGGAAAAAATTCGAAGCATTATGTCGAATGTTCGATGGCTACACTAAACTAATTCCGCTCACATTTCTACTCGGTTTCTACGTATCAAACGTCGTGTCGAGGTAAGTGTTCAAAGTGCTATTTCTGTTTTATACGCTGCAAAACATTGCTCCCGGTGAGGCTCGAACTCACGACCTTCAGATTATGAGACTGACGCGCTGCCGACTGCGCTACGGAAGCTCCGGCTGAGGATTCGTAAACAATGTTCTAGTAGAGACTTTTCTACATCTCCTGGATATTCCTTTACAAAACTTGCAATAAGCGGTCTGCAACTAAATATAGCTAAGGTAGAAAATACGAAAATAAAAAATAAGGATACATAGCATAGAAAGCGCGCTCCCTCGATTGATACGGTATTTAAATGTTACTTTCATGAAATTTGACGGTTAAATGATTCTATAGATGCTGCTTAAGCTATACTCACACGGTTTGATGTTTCTACGGTATCTGGGGTGCCGTGAACTTTTTCGTGGATCATGTGAAGAAGTCACTAACAAAGTTAATTTGAATTCCTAAATATTTATCTGCAGAACTTTGGGGGAAATCAAACGCTTACTGCTAAAAACAAGGCATCCCGTCCGATCGGACCAGTTAGGAGTGCTAGGGATGCTGGCGTATATCTGCTCTACTAATAAAAAAATAAATAATAGCAATAAAAAATATCGCCAGTAATGAATTTATGGCTAGAAATCTGCTTCAAACCAGGAGTTTTTTCTTTGCAAGATCCATAATTTTGCCAAATGATTATGCTTGGAGTAGGTATGATATGTCCTAATCCGTAATTTGTGACAATTTACAGATGGTGGAGACAATTTGAATGTTTATCATGGCCTGAAGATATACTAAGCATGTTGTGTACAGTAATCCATGCAAACGATGAGACAAGTCAACGAAGACGTCACATGATTGCCAGATACATTAATTTGTCCACTGCACTCGCTTGGTAGGTGTATCACAAATATTTTTTTAAATCAATTTTGAGAGAATATGAATATCATAAAAAAATAAATGAGCAGTTTAGGCGTGATATTTCTAAAAAGATTCGACTTCGATTCCCTAATGTATCGAACTTCGTCGAAGCTGGATTGCTTACAGAAAAGGAGTATGAAGCACTGGAAAACATCAATGTAATAGGAGAATTCATACAAATATGGATTAGTCTCGTTTTACTTGGAAAGAAAAAATTGTTTCGATTAGTATTTATGAGTCATATCGTTTCTCATATTTCACTTCTCGGAGAGTCATCTCATTGATGCCCTCATCCCGGGGAAACCTGTTCCACAAACAGTTTTTTTTTGCATGGCGGTTAGAGTATTTAGGAGAGAATCCCGACACCAGTTTTGAGAGAAGGAAAAACTTTTTAAAGTCTCGTACTTTTATGGACTTTTTCCAAGTAAATATTGATCAATCAATGATTCATGGATGGGGTTCTATGTACCTTTGTAGTATCTCTTTAATTCCGATTTTGAATTGTCAGCTTAGCGTATTAGCGTTGACACCACGGAAGCATGGGGAAAGAAAGTTCAGGTGGTTTTAAATGTAATAATATGATAACATTATAATAAATGATAAAGTGTACGGTACTGACCAGTTCCTATCGGGGACGTGACTACGCGATCCGTGCCTAGATTTACAAAATTTTTTTAGATTATTTTTTTCCTACGTATGGAACCATCGGAGCGTGGCAGAACGTGATTGGCACTGTGTGATTTCGAACCATCGATTGTGCAGTCACAATTGAACCACTTAACAACTGCGCTACACCCGCATAGTAATTCTAATAGTTGCTAGAAATTATTGGAAATTATGTAATATTTACCAGAAATTATTGGAAATCTGCTCCGTATCCAATAACATTGTGATAATATTAAATATTGCCCAATAAGATAATAATTTACTGAAAATTTACCAATTCCTTACTGATTCGATAAGTTTGGTCTACCTAACCGTCGGGTGTAGAAAGAAAGAGTAGCTATTGTTTAGTTTTCACATAATGTCTACGCAGGAAACGAGGACTAAATAATCTTTTTTCCATATTTTCGTAAAGTCCCTAGTTTCCACTCTTCATACATGCTTAGAATTGCTATGTTGAAAATCTATATAATTTATTCAGGAAGATTGTGAAACAATTCGATGGATGGCTCCGCTTCATTGGGTTCAACAAATCATGCGAAAGGAGGAAGAGGTAGTAAATTTCAGCACATTTTCATTTTAGGCAAAAAAAAATATCGATTAAATCTTACAGGAAAACAAACCAACCACTTCTTTATTCAATAACTTCATGACTGAACTCAAGCTCTATCGACAATCACTGCGAAGATTGTTCTGCTATGATTGGGTCTGCGTCCCACTTGTCTACACACAAGTAAGTGCTTTTAAATTTATCTCAGAAAAATGAACGTAAAGACAGAGGCCACAAAAAAAGGTCTTCGAAAAATTTCCGAGCAGAAGTAAGAAATTTTTGAATCATGGAAAACAAATCATTGGAGGATAACAATTGACCAGTTGATATTAAAATGTATAATAAGAGTTTAATTAATACTTTAATATAATAACAGAAATAGAATAGGATAGGATAGAATAGAACGAATACTAGGAGAGCAGACTACGGTTTAAATAAGCTTCCGTTTCACTTCTTCGTTCTTCTTTTCACTTTCTTCCGTTTCATATAAATTTTACTCTCTTAATTGTGTAAAACTAATTAACAACGCAGAAACAAAAATTTTCAAATGATGAAAAATAAATCATCAAGAAGAAAAAAAAAGAAAAAATAGAAAAGAAAAAGAAAAAATTAACCAAAAATAGATCGAATCATAAATAAATAAATAAATATATGAATTTTACTTTCTTTCTTGGATAAAATTAATTAGCAACCTCGTTAACAGCTCATTAGAAATCAATACGACATGTATGCCTTCAGGTTTCAAAATACTAACCATTTTAATTTTACAAAAATATGACATCATGAGCATCAGATCTTTGGATGACGATTCAGGTATTTTTTGCTGTTCCTAATCGAAGGCCTCCACAGCATGACATGATAAATAGTGTTACAATTGCAGAAACATATCATTGTTTTCAAAATCACATGGTCCATTTGAAGTCATAGATCCGATTCTTACTACTAAGTACAAAGACACATCAAGTGGCTTTTTTGGAACTTTCGTTTTTGTTGTAAACAAAGTCAATAACAAGTAAGAAAAAATAGAGAGCTAGGGATACGATCAATCTCTTTCGGATGCTCCACATTCCACTTCAGTTCAGAATGGCAGACTAATTGAACGCGTATGCGGGCTATACAATGAATTTCCGAGGTCGGCCATGTATCAAGTCAGTGTTGTTATTCTTCCGGATAAGTCTGATACCAATTTATCGACACCGGAGGGATAAAAGTATGGATGGCTCTGGGCAGGGTCGAACTATCGAATGCGCAAACGCCTTGTAGATGTCTTAGCCTGCGTTCTATCTACTTCAGAAAATATAAAACAAATTTTAAATATACCAACAACCGACCCCTACAATTATTTTTCCTAGAATTGACTGTTATCCTAAATAAACTAAATTCATTGCTATCTTTAGCAAATTTTATTTGAAAAAATAAATAAATAAATAGATTTTCGTTTGCCAAATTCTCTAATTCATTGGGAAACTAACTGTTTGTTGGAAAACATTGGGAAACAGCATAGTTTCAACTTGGAGCTGGAGGGATCCGCTGTGCAGAAGGTGCAATTGATATGTGAACGGGAAGTCACGCACCAACCATTTGTCAAGAAATCACTTATGTTGAATGTGAAAAACACTCATTTTTATATAATTCGAGAGGCGCAAAGTGATTCTTTAAACCTATTTAAAAAAAAAGAAATTTTTAAGGTAGCCGCACTGGCAACGTACGCATTCTTTTTCTTCGCGCTATTTGGACGTCAAAATCTTATACCAGAGATGAAAGCCGGGAAGGAAATCGATCTCATGGTGCCCATCTTCACTATCGTACAATTTATGTTTTTCGTCGGATGGTTTAAGTTATGTTTATGTTTAATTCGATTTGCCGCTTTTACGATATATGATCAATGAACGATTATGCAGATTTAGGTAGGACAAGATCTAATGCGTCCGTTCGGTCTGGATGATGACGACATCGAACTGAACTACATCCTAGATCGAAATATTGCCACTTCCTTTGCGATCGTCAACCGTCTTCAACTTATGAATTTGCGTAAGTTTCAAAACCATTCCATTCTATTCTATTCTAGGTTTCCCTAATCCTTAGGTGTTTAGTTAAAGTTGATATTCGTCACACGTCACCTTATGCAGCTAATGCTGTAAGGCTCTCAGCCCTTGACAGAGTCACTCCTCCGATAAGCTTCCCCTCCTTCACTTATCATCTTATCACCCCTCTATCTTTTAAGCTACTTATACTTGAACGAAGAGAAGATCGTTCTTGAGATTTAGCACACATAGTCCTAAAATTTGTCCTTCCTATTTTTCAACAGTTTCAGAAATATATGAACCTAAAAACATTTCCATTACTGCTCATAAGCATTCGTTCCCCCGCTACAAGCTCCGGATTCCTTACGACGTTTCACTATTTGCTTAATTTTGCAGCAGAACTAGAAGATGATCACTTCTGGAAGCACAAGGAAGGAAAAATTGAACCGCTACCGCATACTATATACAGCCGAGAACTCGCTGAACATCGCCCCAAATTGCATTCATACGTCAGAGTAGGTGCTTCGGAGGACACGAACTCTCACTCTTTGGCCAGCTGCATCTCAAGTGACAAGGAGAAAAGGTGAGTGTCTGGGTGTTAGGAAGGAATTGATAGAGACAACACGTGTAAGTATAAAGACCAAAAAGAACGTAAACGTATAAAATATATTATTTTCAGGCACATCAACTGGTGATTATTCTTCTAACAGCAAACGTAACAGCCACAACAGCAAACTGCGTAGCATTCGATGTTCAAAAAACGCCGAACTCTCACTCGATAATCACAAATACGTGTTGCAATTGGTTGTGTAACTACGGATGTGGCCAGGGAACTGACGACTCCCGCAAACAATCTTTAAAAGCATCTAATGAACAGCCAATGAAAATTATGCGAGGCTATAAATAAATTACATTACAAACGTGAAAGAACGTCATAATTCCCATCTATTACTACACACATTCGTAAGAAACGAATGCAAATCACCGCGAAACAAAGAGAAATTAGACCTGCAGGACCACTTTTTAATAATACTGCCACAAAAAATGTATAAGTCCGGCAAGTCCAATTCTACATAATACATATACATTAGCACTGATAATTTAATGAAATAATCACATGAGCTGAATATGACTACAACAAATAATGAATGAAATCACAGACACATTGAAAATTATTCGAATGCTGTACGAGGCAGCACTTACCGAAAGAAAATGACGACAACGCCTCTTTGTGGGAATCCGTGTTCATAAACGGTTCGACTAATGTTTTAGAAATTAAGAGTTGCTCTAAAGCAGGTATTATTTTGTGAAGAAAGTGGAAAAAGTTTTGGAAAGTGATTCATCTCTTCCGTAGTGTGCATTTCGGAGTGATGCAGGTAAAATTTGCGAACTAGAACTCTGTCTATTCCAAACATCTTTAAATTGTATGACATATTAATCCAACATATACATCTGTGTGGAATTCATGTTAAGATCGAAGTTTGTAGGGAAAATTTGTATATTTCGGTCATAAATGCTGCCTCTTAGTCAAGTAGAGAAGTTAGAGGAAACCATAAGCCGAAGTCGTTTGATGTGGAGATGAGCGACAAACAGCTGAGGCACTATGAAAGTAGAGCCCTGGCCGATGCGAGGTCTAGTACGAACACAAGATAAAATCTACTCGTGAAAACAGTTTTGACAACTCTCAAGGCTATAGAAGAGGCGTTGTTGAGTAGGCTTTGCAGTGTCCATATAATATCAGCAAAATCTCATGAACTATAATCCCGACTATATATCCGGAGAACTAGAGAGATGACGCCTTGCTCCATCGAACACTGACATTAAAGAGAAAGCGTCGGCCGTCAGTTCACAAATTTCTCTATCTCCCCAGCACTGGGTTGGCAAATTTTGTAGCAGGATCATTATTCCCTAAAAGAAAAAAAAAAAGTTTTAGTTTTCGATTAATATCACTGTTTCAAGTGCATTATTCATTTAAGAGAAGCTTTTGTTCCTTATTATAGATCAACCGGACATCATACTTTTTAACGCTGCGGGACTCCTGAAGACACATTTTACTTTTTGAAGCTTAGCTGTTTTTTTAAATTGCAGTCCATCAACTAAATGAGAGTCATCTACCCCAAGAGCGTGGTTAATTGCACTAAGAGGGAAACTGAATCCTAGAGATGGTCATGGGACAACACCTATTCATAGCAGCAAAACTTTGATCAAGATTGAAAAAAAGGGAACCAGATGAAGCGATAATGAAGCACGATACCTGGAAATCACGTTCCGCTTGCAGCTGCCTCGACCATGTGCGGAGGAACGCTGCACATACATAACTGTGGAATTGTGAAAAACCATTTGGTTCACTCTGAAAAAGTAGAAATTTGATACTCCTTCGATATGCACCTGGAGGTGACAGATTATACCATCACTCAATGGAAAATAACGTGCGTATGACGGAAAAGTTAATGGATTCATTTTGAAAAAAAAAAACACTACCAAGTAAGTATCCCATAGTCGAATTGTAGCTCGCAGAGGAATTTCCCTCATGAGGAGATTATTCATCCACCGGAAGGAAAACTGCAAATACTCGATACCATTCGACTCCAAATGCATATGAAGTGGTCCTGAAGTAAGATAAGCACGTTCTCGGTTTCAAGATAGGTAAAATAAAAAGTGGAAAAGACCGGAAAATTTAGAACATAGAAGTTTAAGACTTCGGGAAAAGCACGTAACGTAACTTCCAAAGGAGTGAATAATTGCTGAATGGACTCACGATCAACTCTGCTCATCAGATGTCTCAACTGTAGTACTTTTCTCTGAATCCCTGGTTGAGCAAATGTATAATTGTCGTGGATAGAGTCAAGCAGCGCAGATACACACCAGAATGAATCTGCTTCTACAAGCTCACATTGCTCACGTGAAAGTTGTGAAACATCAAATGACCCGACCTTAACAGTGCAATGCATTATATCGATACAATAAAGAGTAAATATGCCCATATTTGCAACCACTTACTTCTACATCCTGTGGCACGAACTCTGACACGAAAACAACGAAAAACGGAGTGACAAGGTCATTTATTCCTTGAACATACCCGCTACCAGGGTGGCGTATAGCCCATATGTATAGAATTCTCTCGAACATCTGCGAATTAGGCGACGAATTATAGAATAATAATAATGCTAATGAGCGCACTATAGTAAAACGAACCTCTTGCACAAGTTTTTGTTGAAATAGCGGTATTAGTGGACACATCCTGGGTATGTCAATGTGAATCTGAAAAGCTGATTAAGTTGAGTGAATATGTATCATTATTATAATCTACCACAATTATTACTATTCCCTTGAGTATTCCAAACATGGGGTTGAGTTCCTACGAAAATAAAAACAAAAGTAACAAAATATCCTTGGTTAAAAAAAATACCTGTCGGAAGGTATCGTTATTCTGATCGTCAAATCGAAGGTGGAAATATTGTTCGACGTAGTGCCAATATTGTTCCCTTTTGCTAGCCAGTGTAACTTCTCTTCGCTCATAGTTTGTAGGGAGGTATCCCTAAAAGTTGAAGGAGCATTAAAACAGTGCATCAGAATAGAATTTTTACATATGCACATAAATTAGCATCGAGGAGATAAGAGCAATCGCAGTCGAACTTTGACATTGCGTTTGTGCTTATGTGTCAATCATGTATAAACTATTTCACACAGTTATTCCGAGAATTAATCAGACTGAAGTACTCTAGCGCTAGTGTAGACTTTCAGAACTTTTGATAAATGAGTAGCACACGGGGCGCTGCTAGTCATAGTCCATTTCTTTCCACGCATGCACGACCGCAGCTGTATACACACATGTTCACAAAGTTGAGCAGTTTGTCAAAAAAGTGGACTTAGATTTTGCACGAATTTATGACTTAATGCCAAAATGAAGCACTATATCGAGCTCTTAGAAAAGTTAAATAAATTTACTTTGGGCAAATTTTGCTCGAAAAGCCCTAAGCAATTCAGAGGCAGGCAAGTAGAACTTGTTCACGACTTTACAATTACTTTATGTGGATAAAAGAAATCAAAAAGATTCTTCTCGCACAGCGCCACAGAAATCTCGTGAATGGATAGGAATCAACATAAGAAAAACTAAGCAGCAATATATATATATGGCAATCAGAATCTTTAAAGTATTCATGTGAATGACTATGTCCAGTGTTGGACATGATATGTGTATGCGCAGAGGTTTTGCTCAACTGATCAAGCAAGTGTAGATAGTGCTCTAACCCCGTTCACTTTTGGACGGTTTTCGAAGGGACCTCTTCACTTTTGAACGCTCACCAATTCAGCTGCACCCGATCAGCTAAACCCTCTTCACCTAAGGAGGGTCCAGCTCCTACCTATCGCACCTATGAATATGTTCTTCTGCAAGTACAGTATTATTGGTGTTTCGACTGCAACCGAATATTAAAGAAATTTCAAACACAGTAACGGAAGAGCAAAGTACGTGGACTTATTTCATACCATCATAAAAAAGTTTTCTCTCCACAATAAATAAGGTAGCAAATTGCAAGGCTTCAATTTAAGCCAGCAATTTGCAAATTATTGCTCTCATTCATTGTTTTTCCGCAAGACCATTTAAATGCATTATGGGCCTGAAGAGGCGCTAAGTGCAAGAAGGAGGCTAGTTCTGCGAGCAAGTATGAAACACAAAACTACATTGAACCAACAGGGAATTCTAAAACTTGCTTACAATTTCAAAAATATGGTGATTAAATGAAACCACAATATGAATCATGATAGTCCTTTCCAATTGCATTTCCAACGCAAAAGGTGATGCAAATTTAAAATATTCGTTAATTATTCATGGAAGCAAAGCATATACCGATAGCAATCTCCACGCCTGAGGCCGCAACTTGTGCGGAATGCCCATCCAGCAATCTTTTCGAAGTTGTTCCATATCAATGTCTGCTGGCGGAGAGCTCCGTCCACTCGATTTTCCCACAGAAAATAGGCGGCGAAGACGTTCGAATCTCGTTTGATCGCGCTCCCCTTCTGAAATAGTCGAAAATGAAATCAGCAAATTGCACATAAAACATTCATAGAACGCACAGTAATACGAGATATGAGAATTTTCGTTCAAATTAAACCGTTTGTGGAGCTTTCTTCTAACATTTTCAGCAGAATTCAGTTAAGGGATTTAGGTAACATGTCACTGTATACAGTTGCAATGAATCTGATTTCAAATGACCCCTCAAAAAGTATCTATGAAAATGAACAAAAAAAAAACTTTAAAAAACAGTATGCACCCTTAGGAGCAAATTTAATACCATGGGCGGAATTCGGAGGATTTCTTGATAAGCGTCGTACTCAAATTTTACGCCAAAAGAATGTTAATCAAACAACCTCCATCTGACATTCTCATTCCCGACAATGTCGGAAAAGCGAAAGAAACTACATGAAGCGTTAACGGTTACAGATCAAGTTCATCATCGCCGCTGCGTAGTTGCGCTGATTTCTTCTACGTGCTACTGTCAAAATGAGGTAGATACGCTGTGTTAAGAATTAGAACTATTTAAAGCAATTCCTTTTCAGGTTAGATTTTCGTTATGAAACAGTGAAAACAGAAAAAAAAACAAATGAGCGAGGTATTAACTCTAATTGACAAGTGTAATATAGGAAAAAAGTTCACCGCAATGAAATTTTACCTTGAGAAGAAAGCTTCGCTGCTGAGACTGTCGAACGGACTTGATCCCCGGAAATTTCGGGCAACTTAGGATAAATTGGATTAGCATTTAACGGAGCAGCGGCAACAGATGACGGCAAAGGATCTGAACAAAACTACGTCATAACTTAACCTTACAACAGTCCTGTCAGTACTCTGAAATAATTCATAGACATGTGCTCACTTCAAGTGAACCTCAAAACAAATAATTCATATACGAGTTGGCTGACTGATAGTACAGTTGCACTTTTAGTTCTATTCTAAGACTGATAACGGTGTGAGACATCACTGAAAATCACGAGGCAAACGAATAGCACGTAAATACCTTTTTGGATAGCAAGTCGTTGTAATGCTTGAACACGACCATTCTTGGTTGGAGCGGGATTTACACGAGGCATTATAACCTGGACGAAGAAGCACCACATATTTCAAATGTATATGATTAAACGTATAAGAAAAGCACATTTTAAACAGTAAGATCCCATAATGGAAAAAAAATGTGACAAGTAATAACACTACCTCCTCTCTGGTCTTTCCAGCTGCATGAGCAGCAAGAACTCGAGCAGCTGAAGCGGAAGCAAGAGCATCATCGACGAGTACACGAGTGTCCCAAGCATCTGATACGCTGAAAAAGGGAAGTTGAAGCCTCCAAAAAAGAAAAAGCTATTTTTTCACTCGTTCAACCGAAAAGTTACACATAACAAACCTATTTTCGTAGTCTTGAAATTTCGACTGTTTAGCCAAATCCTTAGTAGGACTTCCACATGGGACATCGTGTTGTAATGGAGGATATCGAGCACCGTATACAGGTTTCACACTAGAAGTCCAGGAAGCGATAAGCTCATAGAGAATAGTAGAAGACTACTGGTTAACATTGAGTACTATTTTGTCGAGGTAAACGTTTAGGTAATGACCACAGTAATCGTGGACCCTTAGAAACTTTAGATCGTCTTAATTTAACTTCTACATGGTATACTTCTTTGTTGATAATATACCTATTTTATTATCAGCAGCCAGCGAAACGAATTCTCCAGGATGACGTGGTAAACACAAACAAACAAAGTACCGATAAGAAAGCCCAGCTGCCACGTTGTCGAACAGAAATCAGGGAAGAAAATTCTACGAATTTTCTAATTTCTAAGAAATTTGGTTGATTAATGAAAGTATTTGCCACAAGCGTCTTGCAAGAAATTCAGAGCGCCTCAGCATTAGTGTCCAAAGATAACGGAAGACATGTATGTACAATTCGACTTTTAGAGAAGCGGTGGAAATAAATTGGCGAGGAAAGGAATGAACTCAATGTTAGAGCATGAGTGTCAGTTCTCGAGTAGAATTCTGTAATACGTACCTTCCAGGCGCGGAGCCTACCGACCATCGACTCATCGTCGACAAACGTCAAACAGGAATCTTACTAAAACGGATAGAAATAAGGAAAAGAACAGCTATCCTCAGCAAGCCATAAGCTACTATTAAACTCGTAGGAGGCTATAACCCTCAAAAGAAGCCGGTACTGTGCCCCTAGTAAATACGACTCACAGAAGAATCAACAAGGTGAAGCAGAAGCGCCCATCAACGGCGGTGGCAATCCATCCGATTGATTGACCGCGTGTCCGCTGCACATCTTCGTGCAACCATTGCGTTGGAGGGGCGGAGCGAACATCGATTCGGTCGACGATGGAACTCGTCCGCGAGGGGTTCATCTACTTCAGACGAGGATGTGCCTCAGGGGACTTGCCGGACTTGTAGTTACTCATTCAAGAGACGGTTAACGAGAGATTTCTAGCCTATGTAGGAATATTTTCTTCAGATGGACCAGTGCGAGACCTCACCGCCGTTCCGACGTCAATTTTGTTTGCCGTAGCTCGTCCTTGTTGCCCTCATTTTGTTTCGAGAAGGAAGCGTTTTCTGAGTTTATTGATGGAAGCGCCAGGCAATAATGAAAGCAGGCCTATGAGCTACGGTGAAAAAGTCCAAAAGTTCTGGAGTTTAAAGTCAGAGAACAGAGGATAAAGGATCACAGCGTTATGTCCATGCACTCTTTTCCTCCGGATCAAATACTAATTCGTATCTATTCCGTATCCTTTGCATCAGTAGTCGAACAAGGATGAGTGAACTCTTCGAAACTCTCGAGATGCTTGTGAGGAAAGTGTTGAAGAGAGAAAGAAAAGAAGAAACTAGTTTAAGACTTTAGTCTTAGGAGTTTCTGAGAGTGTACTATAACTACTCTGCTTTGGTTACGCTAATTTTCTGACTAAAGTCAGGAGATTTAACTAATTTAATCTATGGTTTAAAAACGTGACAAGTTTAAAACTAGGAAATAGCTTTAGACGCTTTTAGAACTACGCACAGTGCCACATGGGTGGAAAGCTTCTTAGAAAATCAAGAAAAAAAAAATCGGCAGAGCGAGTCCGCGTAGAGCACACAAAGCCGTTTTTAAGTTCATACTGAAACTTTCGAAAATTCCCCTTCTAGGACCAAGTGAGACTTTAAAAATGAGGAACTAGGATTAAGAAGCTCTACAGAGTTCAAAGGGAGCGCATCACGAAACTCTGATCTTCATGTGTAAATATAGAGTTCGAAGTGTAGACTTCGAGTATCAGAGTGGCCGCACTCGATTTCTCCCAATCATCTTGAAACTCGGCGCGGCAAACGGAGTTTTTATCCTGCGAAGCACGTGAAAACGGGTCACCCCTGGACACGCGCCGCGTCTACGAGCGAGCGGTCGAAGATCAATGAGGTCTTCTTGCCAGCCTACTCAAGTAAAACCACTGAAAAGGGAGCTGTGGGAAGCGGAGAGTGTACAAGGCGCGTTCTAATCACTAAGCTGCTACGGAGACCTAGACCTGATTTTCAACTCTTCGCTCGTAGATGCGGCGCGTGCACAATGGTGATCCGTCCTAACGTATCTCGTAGGAACTAAGGCGGTTCCCACGCGACTTTTCAAGACGATTAGGGGGAACTGAGCGGGGAAACGCTCACACATGTCATCTACACTGCAAACTTTATATTTGCCCACAGAGCTCAGTGTTGTCAGTTTCGTGTTACGCTGCATTTAAGGGTCTGCCTCAATGAAATGCCTCATCTCGTTGCTGTTAGCAGACTTACAATTTTAGAGAGCAATGTTCTAGTTGCACATTTATACAGACGAACATTTCTATGCATTTTAAACGAATGCAGTTGTGCACTAGCGCCATACTCGTATTTTTATTCCAACGAAATAATAGACACATTCAAAAATCTATTAGTTTTTTGCATTCTGCAGAGCAGCAGCGCGTGCTGGCGGTGTCCTTATGCACAGTTAAAATTTATTGAGCTTCCTACAGTAGTCTAGTACTGATTTACGTACAGACGTGACAATTAGGTTGTATTTTAAAGAGAGATAGGTACGATAGTCCAACATAAAAAAGTCCGGCTTTGGAAACTATCTTACTTCAATCAGAACTAGTTCAAAATTCCATGTACATACGTGCAACGTTTCGACCGTTCAAGAAACTTTTCCAGGTCAGGGAAATCCTCGAAAAAGGACTCTAACGTGAAAGAAATTTCCAGGCATAGCTCTATTGCTTTTGTCTAAACTTCGAGGCCCACTTTGTCCTGAAAAATGCTTTGAACCGAAAGAATTGAAGTGCTTGCAGGTGTCTTTTGGTCTACATACTCCCAGGGTTTTTTTTTTCACAAGAGCCACCAAAAAAGAAACAACGAGGTGTTGAGGTGTTGTTGGTACGCGCTGCCCCGAGCTCCACAAGCTGTGCACCTTACTTTATCGAAGACAATGAACGACCACTTCCCGCCCGAGGCACCAAGCTATGCAGTGGATACTTAGAGACAGAGAGCTCTCAAAGTCCTTTCTGAACCAAATGGGTGATTCAATAAAGTATTTGTCTTTGAAAACAAGAAAACAGGAATTCCGATCGCACTGTACCTATTGGACGACCATATACACTCTACTATAATTGTTTATGTTTACAAGAACCTCCTATTTAAAATGATCGAAGTAAACAATAGAAATGTCACAAATTATGCTAGCCAAACAGAGAAACCACACCGCAATCCGATCCGAAAAATCCGAGATCTTTTTGTGGCTGTCTGTGTACAACACAGCTTGTGCCCCAAAATCCGTCTCCGATGGATTAATCTGTCGCAATCCTTAGGAGTGGGCAAAATTTAAAGGCAGCACACCACGAATCTGAGGTGGTGCAGAATTTCAGGTGGAGTATTCGTATACGGGATGGGAGACTACGGAGAGGGAGGTGATTCCGTCCATTTCTTGCTAATTGCCGTAAAAAAACGGCCCGGAAGATTCGGTGCCGCACAAGACTGGCGCGCTCCAATCGAACCTCTTGTACAAAATGATGCGCCAAAACGAATGAAGCCGTATCTTCCGGGCCGTTTTTTACGGCAATTAGGAAGAAATGAACGGAATCACCCCCCTCTCCGTAGTCTCCCATCCCGTATACGAATACTCCACCTGAAATCTGCACCACCTCAGATTCGTGGTGTGATGCCTTTAATCTTGCAAATACCATTCGAAATCAATTGAGCCACAAGCAGCAAAATTTTCCTAACTTTCGTAATTACTTTCGGCATATCCCGCGCATATATCACCGTTAAAGGAAAAGGTGTTCATAAAATTTGCACTTCTTTCCAAAAATTGAAGAAAATATTTTAAAAACTTCGTAATTTTAGTTACGCAAATCCACTTTGTGAAGGCTGTATTGAAAAATTTTTGTTATCAACTTGAGATCACATTCAAATTATTAGGTTGCTACATAAGTAATGGTGTCGGAAATGCTCATTTTTTCTCATTGTCATTCTAACATTCCACTTTATTGATCTAAAAATTACCAAAAATTTAATCAATATGAAAACCAAAAGTCTTATAGAGAAAGGAATGGTCTTTCAAACGACGTTTTACATAAGCTAAACTCCACTTTTCCGTGCGCAAGTTTGAATTGAAAAAAATTCCATTACTTGTGTGCCAACCGAATGGTGGGTATTTCTTGAGATGGTTTATTCTCTTCGAAGTACTTCTACGTTAGTAATGGTAATGAGGATTGGCGTATCGACGCGTAGGTCTCCAACTCGAAATTACTGAGGTTTTATGAACGCATGTAGGGCCACAAAATGACTTGTGGAAGCCACACGATTTACCAGCTCAGTGTTTTTATCCTCGCAGAAAAGTCTGGTACCAATTTATCGACCACAAAGTGATAAAAAAGTTTAGTTGTGCCGCTGCACCCGACCAATAATTGTTAAAGTGACAAGAAATTACAAGAAATAATATGAAAATGACGGCTACGAAACAACGGGCATAATTGAGCTCAATTATATCTTTCCGAAGAAGTTTCAATTAATAAAACATGGCAGACGAACCGTATAATCCGTAATGCAAATATATTTTTGTTCTTGTTGCGAATAGTCCTTTGTCTACAATTTTATTGTTCTGAGCAAAGAGTTGTCAGACCAAAAGGATAAAGGATAAAGTCACTGGTGTACCAATCCACTTGGGATGCGTTTTTTTTTTACTTCAATTCGTAATCGTTGAGGTTTAGGAACGCGAGTTGGCCCATACAATGACTTGCTGGGGCCAGCCGATGATCGAGTCAGTGTTTTTATTCTCCCAGACAAGTCTGGTACCAATTTATCGACACCGGAGGATAAGAGGCTTGGTTTACACTGGGGCTGTTTCGAACCATAGACTTGGTGGGTACAACGGACTCGACTAACCGACTGCGCCACACCCTACGCCTAAAAAAAACTTCAATACGATTTACAGTATTCTTTTCAAGAAATGCAGTTTTGACTCCATAAGCATCACATACAACGGATCTCTAACCGACTGCGCCACACCCGCCCCTGTTGTCAAATTACAGAGGAGTAATATGAAATATGGGTGGGTGCAGTTGGTAAGAGATTCCCTTTGTGACTGCACGACCTGTCGATAGAAGGTTCGAAGCCGGTGTAGTGTCAACCAAATCTTTCATCCCTCCGGAGTCGATAAATTGACACCAAACTTGTCTGGGAGGATGAAAACTCTGACTTGATACATCGGCTAGCCACTGCAAGTCTTTGCATAGGGTAGACGCACGTTCGTGAACCTCAACCGTTCCTGAATTGAAGTGAAAGAGCTGAGGCAGGCGGAATAATCAACGCCAGACATTCTATATATATTTATAGTCTATTTATATATTATTTATTTATATATATTTATAGTTTTTTATACTTTAACATGAAATGTAGTCAACGCCGAATAAATTGGACCGAGTGATCGCGACGCGTCTGATGAAAACTCACACCTTCCCTCAGTTTTATACACCTCTTTATACACCTCCTTTTATCTCCTCTTCCCTGGCTAGCCGCGTCACAATCACCCGGTTGAACGCATTGAGCACCAAAACAACTGTAAAAATTTGAACTGATCGATAGTTTGGTCTCCAGCTTTCCGAACGAATTATTATAGAACTGTGTTGAATTCACAATGAGGCATAAAATCGCCACTCAGTGGGAATGTTTCCTTTACATTAACACTTGGTCTTACATTACTATCCGTAAAAACCAAGAATTGGAAATAAAATCGACACTTTTGCCTTCGAAGGGACTCTGCAAGCTCGTAAAAGCATGGTATCTACAGCCCAGTTAATTGTCACACTTCTTTCTTCGTACAAAATTAAATCCTAAGTTCTAAATCAATCAATTAATTGATTCTAAATATCGTAAAATCAAGAGTAACACTTGTGAGAATTCCCTGCCTTGGAATTTTCTCCACGGATTTGAATGGCGCGTTAATAAATTTCTAGAATTTTCAGATGTAGACTTATGATGGACCAGTTCATCCGACAAGTGAACTTCTTACACTGATAAAAATGATGAAATGGAAGCGTCAAAAGTGGAGTAATGAAGAAAATATCTGATGGGACAACTCTTTACATTCCACAAATAATAAAATTTACTTTATCCCTCTTATAAGTAGTGAATAAATATAAATAAATCCCAATGATAGAATAAACCTCTTGATCCTTATAAAATCCCTCTTATATGAGTAAAGAGTTATATAGTCAGGGTAACCATGACCATTAAATACTCCTAAGGTTTCTGAAACCCAGATTTGTTGTTTTTTTTTCTAACTGTTATAGCCGTGTCAAAACGACATGAAGCTCGATGCGGTTACGTAAGCGGCTGCGCTGGAAGCGGGGCGGTGTAGCGTAGCAGTTAGAGTCGAGGGGGGACCGTTGCTAGCACCACTCATCGTTGCAGTTCGCGATGGTCGCACCACGATCCCAACCGCCGGCTCCACCGCCTCGCTTCGATAGCAGCCGTTTACGTAACTGCACCGAGCTTCGTGTCGTTTTGACCCTCTACCTGTTGGACTGAACGCTGCATATGGTTTCTACGAAAAGTACAACCCGTGTAGTATATGTACATAGGCTTCGTTTGAAGATACTATGAGGACGAGAACATCCAGGATTTCTACTACTTTCAAGATCAAGATTTCCTGAAGCATATGCTGTCGTTCTAAAGTCCTGAAGCATATGAAGTGGATTTCAATGTTTCGTGAAGGTCCCATCTCTGAGATGTGGAGCGATTTTTAATCTATTTCAGAACGCTCCAACTTCGCTCCAACTCCAACTTAGCCGGCGTTATTACTATTTTGGAAATGCACCAGATATCTTGGATTTTTGGATTCCATTTTATTTAAATGGGGACATAAAGAGAAACGTGAAATATTCTGCGGGTAGAAAACGGGAGCTGATCAAAATTGTTTGTAATTTTTCTTTGGCTCAAAGTCAAACAAGTTCTCACTGCTAAATACATTTCCGATCTCATAAAAATTATTCTTATTCTAATTTTCATGTGGAGACATCCAGACGTTGATCAGCAACGAGACAATGCTGATCCTAGATGATTTAGAGAGGATTATTACAAAAAAAGGAGAAAAACAGTCCAGATCTGTCAATATGTAGCTCTATGAAGACGAAATTAGAAATCGAAGCTGAATAGGTGCTCAAGAAAGAAACCTAGCTTATCCAAGAAGGTGATAAATCATCATTGAGTTTGTCGTTTTCTAACAAAAACAGCGAGCAAAGCGAAACGAAAGCGAAAAAAAAAGGAAGGAATAAACCGATAGAACGCGATCACTTACACGTTGTTGTTGATTTCCGCTGGCTTCTCCTTATTCTCGTCCAACTTCGTGAAACAGAGGTTGGAACACTTGAATATACTCATCGAAGCCAGCGTCCACTCCTCTGAACAATACGGTTTGATTCAATTGAAAATATCAAAAAATTCACCAACAGCATGGTACGAACAGGAACGGATACATATGTAGTAGAGTGGAAAAAAAAAACTTGCTAGTTAGTTTCCAGAGTCGACAAAAGACGTCGGAACAATCGAAGCATTCTACACAGCACATGAATATCGTTATCGAATTTTCCAATCCAGAAATGCGAGGTGTTTCACATTCACATCCAGAAATACGGAGAGGATTTTGTGCGCATTTTGCACCGGTGGTGGTGTCTTCCTTCTGCCGTACACCGATCAATGCGCAGAAAATATTTCAGCTTATGATCGCTGTTTTAAGCACCAGGAAGGGAAAGAAATATGGGAAAAAATGGAATGCCGATAGTGTCGCCATATTTATGGGACCAGCTGGAGCATTAATTTAAGGTCTCAACCCCTACGATACGAAAATACAGCTCAGTGGTCAACTTCTTAGTAGAGTAATTGTGCAATTCAGTACTTCCTTAGGGGAATTTCGAGAAGTTAACCGCTGTCAGGAACCAGGAAATCCTCAGAGCCTCTAAATTAACCTGTGGAACGGTCCTTTAGCCTCCCTCTGCCAAAACTGTAGCGGTAAATTTCAACATTTTAACACTGCCAGCAATTAGGCTTTTTTAGCCTTATCGTGCATCACATGATTTCGGAATATGCCGGATGGCGTCGGCTGTGGTGGGAAAAATTAAAAAAAAAACTAATAGTTAGCTGTTTGAACGGTAGATGATCCTTTCTATGAAACAACCACTGTTTTTCAGTTCAGAATCCAAGGAACTGCAACATCTTTTCCTCAAAAATACCTAATAAGCCAGAAATGCATAGAAATACATACAAAAAACCGAAAAAAGCTTACTTTTCGCCATCAGATTTGACTTGATGAAAGAAAAAAAGAGAACAAATGAGGATGATGAAGGGAAAAAATGAGGGTGATAATAGAAGAACTTACGGTAAATTCCACAAAAAGCGAAATGTCAACGAGAAATAAAATAGAATGTTTACTTTGTTTGTAAGCACAGAAAAAAAATTGAAGCAATATCATTCAAATTTAAATTCCTCTTTTTTTTTGCGAATACCGAGGAACAGCGGAACAATCGAATAAATAATCTGTGGATGTATGTAATTTGAAGAGATGATACATAGTTTCTGATTTGGAGTTGAATATTAAATAAGAACACCTTAAGGCTATTAAACAAAAATATGCACTATAGCGAAGAATTTTCCTCTTGAGACCAGAAGCAAACACATACAACTTCAACAATTTCGACTAGAATATTCCAGGACGTTTTATCTCATGTCTTGCGTTGCATCAAAAGTTTCCTTTAAAGTTTCTTTTCCAGATAAAGAGAATTGAAGGATTTTTCGTCTGATAAGCAAGGAATTTTATTGCTCAGACTCGTTAGAAGACCACTAACACTGATTGTAAGTGACTGCTCAAAATTTTAGAGTCTAGATTGAGCCAATTCTGGATTTTTAAGGTTTAGTTCATTGAGAAAATATTAGAGGTCGGCTGAGCTTGGAAAAAAAAGCGTAGCCTACAGGAAACATCGAGGAAACGGCGCAAGGGGAAATTTTGCGAACCAATAGCATCTGTGGCTTTTTTTTCATGAAATTTAGTACTATGACAGACGTATGTTTATACGCAGCTGCACTGCAAAAAGCTATTTCTTTAGAAAATAGGAAAAATCGAAGAAACTAATACATACAGTCAAGAGATTCAGTTCTCATCATAAATATGCAAAAGTCATTTGATAAGAATATTTCGTAAGAGCATTTACGTGAATTTTTGTTAGGCAGTGAAGGCTTGGATTTAAATGAGCACCAACACATTTTCCAGAATTTTTTCTTTCGAATTGATCTTTTTGTTGCCTTTTAATAATGTTTCGGCACTATGCAAATATCAGAAATTCGACACTGGAGAATCTCATTCACTTTCATTATGATATTTTCTGCCAGGATAGGGTAAAATTGTTAATGTCCAGCTATTTTTATCCAGAAAACCCTCAAACCCCTCATCCACAGCGATCTGGATGGACTACTGGCAACAACTCGTATTTGTATACAACTAATAACTAGGTTTATTCTGTTAACACAAGGGCCAGCAGTTCACTTTTTCAAAAAAAAAAAAAAAAAAAAAGAAGAAGAAGAAAGCAAGGCAAAAAAGGTAATTGCGAAGGTATGGGTGAAGATAATATGCTGAGGCATTTAAATATTTTAATTTCTTGTGGAACTGGATCGATTTTGATTTCTTTTAAGTAATGGTAGAATTATTGAAGTCAATTTCTTGCAGAACTGGATCAATTTCTTCTTTTCAGGAAAGAGTAGAATTATTGAAGGACGAAAAAAACACGCGGAAATAATGAAAAATTTAAAATGAAAGTAATTTAAGAGGAAGAATTGGAGAGCAGTGGAACAGCACTCATGAATGCATCCGTCAAGAATAACAAAGTGAGGGATCAATGTGTCCTGCAACGTTTAGCCGGAACATTCATCTCAGCTCCGTGAGGACGAGTCGCTCACATTTTAGGAGAGCAGTCAAACAACGGCTGCAAAATGTGAGGACGGCGCACACACTCACGATTGTTCGTTTTTCACGTGTTTTCATTTTTTTTTAAAGAAAAAAAACATATTTCATTTATATTTTACATTTTTTAGATTAATAAAAATATGTTTTCACCACTTATTTATTTCAATTATTAGTTCATTCCAAAAAAAAAAGTTCTATAGTAGAGTGTAAAATATAGGAATATAAGAATATTATTCCATAGACAGAAGGTAGAAGGATAGAGAAATGATAGAAAATCGTATGGATTCTATGATTATTATTTTTTAAGACGTCCATCGAAGCACGCTTGCTCGTCCCAGGATTTTCCTCTTTTTTTGCAAACGATTCCGAATCCATATGAAGCAGAGTTTTAGAACAATGAACATCATAGCTGCAGGAAACAATTCCATAATGATAAACGCAATGTTTGCCAGAGAGAGGGAGAGGGAGAGAGGTGCCTCGCTGTTATTTACATTCAATAGAATAGCACATTCACATTGCACACAGCTATGTACGGGCCCAGCGGAGAGTTCCCTCACATTAAAAGAACCACCTGGTATTCCCATGGTACTTGGCTTGTGGCTCGTTCTCCCCAAAGTTCCTAAAAGGAACCGCCCTGGTTTGTATTTAGATTTAAAAAAAGCCTTCAGACGGGTACAGGGATCGTCCGGATCGGTTTTTCTGGTAATCGCGTAATATAGCCAGGAATATTTGAAATGATGAATGTTTACTACTACTACTGATATTTATTAATGTTTACTCAACAAAAAACACGGATTTCCGGCGAATATGAGGATATTGGATATCCGAATTCATCTCGTCTAACTAAATATATGCAAAATACTGGTGAATTTGTTTGTTTAATTTATTTCTTCTATGCCCTGCAATTTTCTAACTAAGAGAAAGAATAAATATTGAGAAAGTTGTATGAATAAATAAATAAATAAATAAATAAATAAATAAATAAATAAATAAATAAATAAATATATATATATATGTGAAGAACAAGTCACATTAAACAACTTTCCCGTATCGTGGCTCCTTTTTAGGAAAAAAAACTCTCATTTATTGTCCTATTAACTTATTAATTACTACTACAAATTTTTGACAATAATAAATAATAGTATAAATAATAATAGTAATAGTAATAGTAATAGCAATAATAATAATAATAATAATAATAATAATAATAATAATAATAATAATAATAATAATAATAATATTTTTGTTACTCTATGGTTTATTAATTTATCCCAGTGGACTAAAGAGGGTTTGGCGGATAAGCGAGTGTGATCTGAGAATGTCGCCGTGCAGTAAATATCAAATAGTCCGCGGATCAAAGCAGGGTAGGGAAATAAATAACCAAATAAACAAATAAACAGTCATTCCGGCTCTGGACATGCTTCTATAGTGAACGCTTAGGCTACGCAAAGAAGTATTATTGAACTGAGATTGCTGCGCGAAGAAATCAATCTATGATATTGTTCTAAATATTAAACAAAATTAAATCAGTATTAAAAACAAAAAAAAACCATCTTATGGGGGAACAAGTACTCTTTCAAATAAATAAAATAATGCTATAATAAAGTATATATATATAATAAAGTTAAATAGTGCTGAAGTCTTTTTTCCTCTCTGAGAGCAAGTTAAAATTTAAAAGAAAACCCATTACTGTACTTTGTATCTGGGAACAACTACATGGTCATATTGGGCTGCATAGTTCGGAAAAAAAAAGAGTCACGGTAGGTTTCCTATCCGTCGTGTCTACACTCCTAAGGACAAATTTGATGGATTGATGGGCTTCGAAGTGATCAGCGGCCGATAATCGCTAATCACGATTCAGCTTTTAAAAATTCCTCCCCATGAAAAGGCACGAACGACTTCACGATGTCTAAGTACATCGTGCTCGGGTTTTGTTCGTTCGCAAATGCGATTCGTTCTCGGTTTTTACGCGACGTCGTTGTGTAAATGTTTCTCCTCCTCCTCCTCCTCCTCCTCCACCACCACCTCTGACAAAAAAAGCGAAGGGCTATCGTAGTTTCTTTCTTTGCAGCGCGACAAAGGGCTGTTGACAAGAGAGCCTACGGTTCTCAGAAACTTTGTGCGTGTGTGCCTGTTACGTCGTCACACAACACTAAACCTACACCGTTGGCTTTAAGGGGTCTTTGAAAGCGGGAGGAGGGAATTTGCAGCGCAAAGCTGGGAAGACGAGCAGGATCCAGTACTTGCATTCAAGTTCTAAAAGTCTCCTAATCACTATGCTACTTCCATTTCGGTTTACATTAAAAACAAAATGTAAATATAAATATGCAATGATAAATAATAAATAAATAATAATAGTGAATGATGAATAAAACGTAAGATGGACCAAGGATAGTGTCTGGCGTCAATCAATCGCCCCCACGTTCACTTCAATTCAGAATCGTTTGAGATTCACGAACGTGTAACTGACCTCTACAATGACTTACGGGGGCTAGCCGATGTGTCAAGTCAGTGTTTTTATCCTCCCAGACAAATCTGGTACCAATTTATCAACTTCGGAGGGAAGAAAGGCTTAGTGAGCACTAGGGCGGATTAGAACCTCTGACTGATCGTGCAGCCACAGCGGAACCTCTTGCCGATTGCGCCACACCCACCCAAATAAAAGAAGAAAAAATACACAATTATGAATAACGATCAATAATAGACATAGTAATAAACAATACAATATAATATAAATATATAAATAAATATATTAGTATTTTTAAGCGAAGTCATTATGACAAAAAAAAATTCAGAAGTTCAAATTAAAAAATTCGTTGTGAGAATAAATAAAACAAATGACAAAAATATAACAAATAAAATAAATGACAACTTTTCTAACACGACTAAACGACCAAATTAGAATTACCTTCTTAGTGATCTCCGCGTCAGCTTAGTGCACTAATAGTCAAAGATATGTATACAGAAATCTAGGTACGATTTACGTTCTGTAAATCTAATAACTAGTGATTCAAATAATTGGAAATATTCTAAACAATAAAATGATACGAAAAATATATAAATAATTGAATGACAAATCTCTAAAAATGTGTAATATGAATGATAATTTTAATCAGATAACTGGTATCACATAACAAAATGGAACCTGTTTGATGGTAATAATCATTCAGTGAATAATATTTGCCCACATAAAACAAATAAATAAATAAATAAATACATTTGTAACATAAAATGTTTTGTGCATGTGATAAGTTTATTACCGCTGAACACTGGAAAGTACTCGTATATCGCCGAAATTACAAGGAAAGGGCAAAAGTATGTACGCATACCTTCCACAGAAGAGCATTTACCGTAGCGTGGAACTCGTGGAAAGAAATCTGGTCGAAGCTCATCAACAGGTTTTTTTTCAAAGAAACAATCGTTATTCCTGTTCACAAGAGCCGCCGCCATATGTTGACGATCGGACACTTGAAAGCCTCACAGATTCGGCAACGTCGACGTCAGAATTAGGACGAAGGATATGAAGAAGGATCGAGATGAAGAAGGAAGAGAAGATGTTTGTACGAGGAAAAGCGAGAGATATCGTGAAATGGAGATTACGAGGAGAGGAATACTCTCAGCTAGAAGGTCACCTCATGTTTTTGAGGACACTTCGAGTGAAGCAGCTCTCGTTTTTGGGATTGCACGACGTTTTAAGCGATTTTCTCTTCATTGCCCACAGTGTTTTGCTTGCTGACTCTCCCTCGGTCCCTCTCCCTCTCTTTCCATCTCTTTCTTCCTTCCGCTGACATTGACGTCTACGCGGTACATCGATGGAGCCAAACAATCTTCTTTGTGAAATTTCCCACACATTTATTTCATCTAGGATTTTCATGGGAACCAGAACTAGAAGATCCTATTACAGACACTTCCTGCACCTTCTCCAGAAGGAGAAAAGCCTAAAAGGTACGCTACGGTTTCCATACGAAAACAAGTTACTCTTCCCTATTTTCCACCTTACCCTACCATACCTCAAAAAAAGTGTCGAAGCTTAGAATAAGTGGAATTCCAGCTGCCGTTATACTTACAGTTCCAGGAAGTTTCGCCGTGGATGTGGTCAAATTACTGTCCGAAGCTAAGTTTACAAAATAATACCGTATACGCCAACAGCTACACTAAGCCATTTCTATACTGGTAAACTAAAGAATCTAAGAATAATTCCAGAAATGTCCTTACACATTTCTGCATTACATCTGGGAAATCTTATTAAGTACATGACATTTCCTTTATCGCTAACATAATCCAGAAAAGGAAATTCAATTAGTTGACATAGATATTAAAAAATTCTAGAATATACAGAGAATTTTCCTAACATTTTCTGCATTACGACAAAAAAAAATATATGATAAAATAGAGAAGTGAGCAGCGAAGGGGAAGGTAGAAAAGGAATCGGGGGCGAAGAAAAGACGCTGAAAAAATTCAAGGTCTATAACGAGTCTTAGGTGGATCTATAGTATAATGCCCTGCAATAAATTACGTCTATGATGGTCTTTCGTTCTTGATTTCTCTCTCCTCTAGAAAAAAAAACAAGAAAAAATAATCTAAAACTTACTGAGAGTAAGAATGAATTAACTAAAATGACATTCATGGACAACTTATCCGTCCCAGGATACGCAGCTCATAGCATTGAAACAAATATTAACAAATATAATATAATATAATATAATAATATAATAATACATTAACAAATATAACAAAACAGATATTTCAGGATAATTTTCACATCAATTCTACTTCTTAGAGGAAAAAAAACTTTTTTCATCTAGATAGGATGGACACACTTAAAGGCATCACCCCACGAATCTGAGGTGGTAGGGATTTCAGGTGGAGTATTCGTATACACGTCTGACGCGCTCCAATCGGACTCCTTATAAAAAATAACGCGCCGGAACGCCCGAAGCTGTATCTTCCGGGCCGTTTTTAGGCAATTAGGAAGAAATGGACGGAATCACCCCCCCCTCTCCTTGATCTACGATCCCGTATTCGAATACTTCACCTGATATCCGCACCACCTCAGACTCGTGGGATGATGCCTTTAATTTTATCCACCTCACCACGAGTATCTAGCAGTGACAGGAAAGTCCACTGATCCTACAGCTCTGAAGAAGCGGAACGAATAAATTATAAAATAAATTTTAAAAAGTTATCATAAAACGCTCGTGTCCGGATCACTTTAAAAGGAAAAATAGATAATTCTGGTTGGAGACATTATAGTTGTCGAATCCTTCCACGGCTGTGCATATGAATCTTAATCCAGATAGCAGTAGGAGTTTGTGAGAAGGTAAAGAAAAAGGAAACATGAAAAGCGACTAGGAAGGTAAAGAAGGACAAGTGGACCGCCGCGGAAGCACCGCACAACAATTGCAAGTACGACTAATATGTACCTAAAAATTTAACAAAGTTCGTAAAGGAGCACGACGAAGGGACAGCTGGACGGTTGATAGAGAGTAGAAACATTTTGAGGAGGAGTTTGACTAGCTGTGTGACCAGTAGAGAAACGAAAAAGAAGCACTGGCTATCCGATGAGTGCTCTTAAAATCACACTTGACTAATAGAAAAAGAAGAAACTAAAGTGGTGTGCAGCTTTTACGAGACGCTCCTGCTATGCTCCTAAGATAGTTTCTTTCTGGAAAAAGTTTGAGAGAGTACTGTGGAACTAGTTCTTAATTCGTATACGATCTGTGGACAAGTCCAGAAGAATTCCATAGAATATTTATTTATTTATTTACTTGAAAACGCCCATAAGTGTGCCATTCAACGAGAAACGGGAAGGAACAGATCTCTCTAGAACTTCACCTAAATTTTATACAGTAAGGGTGTCCCTTCATAGTACATGATCTCTGGTTTAAGATCAACGTTAGATCATCGTACTACAACGTTATCATAAGCGTACTTCCTTGTGAAAGACGGTCCAATCCGAGGTTTATGCTTTTCCAGAAGATTTACACGGTAAATGATGTTATGTTATCTACTGATCACCCAAGGAAACACTGCAATTCTTCCGTCTTTCACGGCTGACCGCCGGTTGTTTACCCAGCTGTGGCGTAATGACTTCGTGCACTGAGCGAGTTCGCGTCTAACTCAGAAAAAAAATGTGAACTAGAGAATTTTTCACTCTGAAATAAGCTCCGTTCACCGAAGAGAAGTATCCAAGAAATAGCACAATTTTTTTCTGCAAAACCAATTTTCTGTTGATCGATCGGGTCCCAAATGTGAATTTCAGTAATAACTCATCATATGATAACAAAGTTTAACTATATGACTTGGCTAAGTAGACAAATAAACAAAATAATAATTAAATTGAGTAATAAACTAAAGTACTAGTCAAACAATAACAAAGAAGAATAAATAAAATAACAAGTACTAAAAAACGAGCTAAGAAGTACTAAAAAAATTAATTGAAAAGTAAACAGCTTGAAAAATAAAAATTTCCCAATTTGATGGGAACAATTAGCGTAAATCTTCGAAACAAAAGCTGGAGAATAAGTTCTAAAATCGTGCATTCCAGAAAAGAAGTCTATTTTATAGGGAAAGGAAAAAAATTGCAAGCAGCCTGCACGTTCTATGTTCCATAGAGGCATCGAACAAATTGTTGACAAAGACACTTCAATGAGGACGTGAGTGACGCGAAGGAGGTGGCTAAACGGTCAAAAATAAACTCCACAAACGGGTGGTTTCTTTCTGGGAATTCCGACAGACAGAGGGGAACGTGGATCAATTCGTGCGTATTAGCTGGATACTCCATTTGCAACAGCTCTCGGAATATGTTTCTGAGCATGTTTTTTTTTCCTGCATGAACTGATTTTTCCTCGATGTAGATTTTTAAGTATTAATCGATTGTAAAGAACTTGCAGAAATTCTCCAAACTTTTTGTTTCTCATTTTTATTCGCATTGCTAATTTTTGTGCAAAAATTCGAAAATGTTCAAGTCAGCGATTTTCAAATAATTTTCTTATTTCCAACAACGTGTTTCCCAGCAATTTCTTCAAGCTTCAATGCACTTTTAGACTGGAATTTTTCAGCGTATAGTCGACGCCAGATATGTTCAACCAAGTGGGCGCGCCGCGTCCGCTGCAACGCACGCTGTTGCGCTTTTCGACGCACCGCAATCGAGCCTGCATCGTGTCCACCTTGGGACTGAACTGTTGACTATAAATTATTAGTTTTTCCAAACTTTTCTGGTGATTCCACCAATGTATGCATTTAAGATCATACGGTACTGCTGCGTTCCAAAGGTCTTAATAGCCAAAATCGGTTATAATGAGGCTAAGGTCGAAAATAAAAGAATTTCCTGGAAAAAGGTCACAGAAATTGTACAGAAATAATCGGATGGTATCATCGATTCTTCATATAGATCAAATGACCTCTCGATTCCGAATTCCTAAAATTTTACCATGACCGGTTACGTGAGATGGTGATCATCATCCTGTATGCTTTGACCATTAAAAAACGTGTTCTGAAATTTGTTCCGAAAAGCCATTTTTAAGGACTTAAGGACTAACAACTCCTCTTAATCCATACCGAATTAAACAAAGTGAACAAGTGAACAGTACAAGTGAACAAAGCTTCCAAATCACGTTATGAATTTGATCGTGCGATTTTGTTTTCGTGATTAAACCTAAATATAAAATTCTAATTTGAATTCACGAAGAATATCGTTGAGAGAAAAAATAGTGCGGCTACTGTCGCTTATTTGAAATATCCTAAATGATCAGAAATTAGGTCTTCATGGATCTGATAATACAAAATATCCGAAGAGAATAGTCTGCAAGTAGATCAAATCGATAAAACCGATGAACCGGATACTCAAATGAGAAACATCATAATTTTAATCTAATTTAGATTTAAATCACATAGCGATCAATAGAAAATTTTTCTCAATTTGATTTATTGGTTGCTGAAGTATGCACACTACAGTGACGATCCCTTTAGATTTTACAAATTTTCAAAAAAAAAAGATAGCACATGGGAAAAATTTAAAAAATAGCGGCAAAATAAGGTGACCCCGTTGACTGTCACACAGATCCTTTTTCGAACAATACATAGGGCTAGCGATCAGAGCATAGGTGCGGTAGGGAGAGGCCGGACCCTCCTCAGGTGAAGGGGGTTTAGCCCATGAGGTGCAGCTCAAGTAAAGGAAGTCCTTTCGCCGAGCATTTAAAAGTGAAGGAGGTCCCTTCCCCAACCGTTCAAAAGTGAAGAGGCTCAGAGCACCGGCTCCGACTATCGCATCTATGGATCAGAGGTTAGTTCTTCCTGGATCTGATAATACAAATAACAAGGTGTGTACATACATCTGTATAGATATGGAAAACAGCCAATAATGTACCATAAACTAGTTGATTTCTATTAAAATTTCTCAAGAAAAAAACCCAAGAAAACTATGAAAAAGCTGAAGTGAACAAGAAATTACTGACACATTCAGTATACCGAAAGATCAATACCCCTCTCAGCTACATTTCAAGCAAATCAATAAACAAAAAAATTCAATATATTTTTTCGTACATCATACCACCGGTGATTTTTATTGTAGTCTGTATAGTTTAAGTTTTCATTAATTTTTTTCTATTTTTGTCTTCCCAGTTCTTTGCATTAACTACATATCCGCTGTATTAGGATGTTTAGTAAATTCGTAGCATTTTTATTTTGGAATTTATTTATAATTATTTTTGCATTATTTATCAAAGTGTATAGAATATTTGAAAGAGCTCTTTTTACTTCAGTAGTTTTTTGGCCTCGATGAAAAATGAAGAAGTCAAAAAAATGTCAAAAATGCCGATTTTTTTCTCCTGGATATTCCATTTTTGAGCCTCAAAAGTTGTAAATAATTAGAATATTCGAGAAAAAAAAGCAATTGTAATAGTTTTATACAGCAAAAAGAGCTCATTCGAATGGTAAATACGTTTTACAAATAATCCACAAATAATTATAGAATAAAATCAAAAATAAAAATGCTACGAACATATACATAGGACTTATAGACCAACCTTTTATTTTATTTTACCTTACTTATTAATCAATTTTATTAATATTAATTTTATTATTATTTTTATCTTAAAATCTATAAAACTTTACAGTGGTTTGTAGTGGCGGAGTGTAACCGGAATCCCTATGTCCTCAACCATAGCAGATTAGCACAGATAAACATGGATTACATAAGCATACGATCAAAAGCGACTATTAAGCCGATAGCAACGAGTAGCACCAACATATCCGGTAAAAAAAAACTGGGCTAGGATAAATGCAAAAAAAAAATTCAATGATTATACGAATGGTTATATGTATGTTATTAAATGGTGGTTATACGAAGGATGAACGAAAATGGATAGTGAAGCCCTCACGACAATGGTAACTAAGTAGAACAGGACAATTACGTAGCGTAGAGACCTCAATCCTTGGGAGGGCAAAAAAAAAGAGTAGCAGTGACTTCGATTGCAACGGCATAGTACATGGTCGCACTGGAAGAGTATGGGGACAATGGTGTCCGACAATTTTTGAGCGGTGGCTCTAGTATGATTTTTATTCAACCGTTTCGGATTAGGTTAAGGTGAAATCGTATGCTAAAACGAACATGAACACGAAGCTAATAATATAATGGAAAGGGAGAACAAATCTGAGGAGGAAGAACGATTTCAGGTGGAGTATTCGTATACGGGATAGTAGATTATGGAGGGGATCAACCAAAATTATCTATTTTTCCTTTTAAAGTGATCCGGACACGAGCGTTTTGTGATAACTTATTTTATTTTATTTCTATTTATTTTATAGCTTATTCGTTCCCCTTCTTCAGAGCTGTAGGATCGGTGGACTTTCCTGCCACTGCTAGATACTCCTGGTAAGGTGGATAAAATTAAATACATCACCCCACGAATCTGAGGTGGTACGGATTTCAGGTGGAGTATTCGTAGATTATGGAGAGGGGGGTGATTCCGTCCATTTCTTCCTAATTGCCGTAAAAAAACGGCCCGGAATAAACGGCTTCGAGCGTCCCGGCGCGCTATTTTCTACAACGAGTTCGATTGGAGCGCGCCAGACTTGTGCATGCGCCGCATTTTCCGGGCCGTTTTTTTACGCCAATTAGCAAGAAATGGACGGAATCACCCAGCTCTCCATAATCTACGATCCCGTGTACGAATACTCCACCTGAAATCCGTAACATTTCGTGTGGTGATACCTTCACAGAAAAAAAGCCCATGGATGATGGATCGTGTGTATTTTGGCGTATGAGACAATACGTAATTACGTACGTAATCCCACCCATTTACTGCAAGAAGAATGGTGAACAGCTACGAAGAAGAAGAAGAAGGAACAACTTCAAAAATACTGCCGTCGAGGACAATACGATTCACGAAGGGTGGTATTTGAGGCCAAAAATAACGATCTAGTAGTATATCATCAAAAATTAAAAGTGAACGGTGGCCAGCGTTCCAACGTACCTCCATTCGGGGCGCAGAAATGCGTAAGGGTCCCAACGCGAATTTGATCCGAGTGTACTTGTTCCGAAGAAAGAAGTTGGATACGTGTTAGTTGATCGTTGAATAGATTTCAATATGTATCTCATACTCCAGAACTCATAGCTATTAAACTACCTAATTAAGCACTGATGCAGAGCAGAAGGAATGCAGTGCGTGTGAGGAGAAGGGACGTGCGTTGCGGTCAACGCACCGCGCCCATGCGGTTGAACACTTTTGGGACGAGGTATACGTGTACAATTCATGCACTATTATACGACAAAAATTGAGAACTGCCAGGAAAAAAGAAAGAAAAAGTGCACAGTCGTCAATGTGTTAAATAACATAACAGTAGTTTTAGGAAAACTACAAAACTAAACAGAATACTATAAAACTAACACTAGTACTAGTACCTACATAATAGAACTAGTTGAAAACTTGGAAGTAATTTCCAACAGATTTACAAAATGATTTACTTGTGATTAACAGGTAGCAAACAGTCGAACCAGCCGTGTCATAACGACTGTAACCCTAAACGAAAAGGTAGACCGTGTACTGTAGACGGTAAAAGAAATGGAACGTATAAAACTTCACGAGTACTTCCGGAAGTACCGAATTTTAATTAGATGATGGTGATGTATAAAAATAATTTTCATCTGATTATACCGTATGTTGAGAAAATAAAGCAAAGCTGAAATTTTCAAAGCTGTGCGATCATGTGAATTGGGGGCATTCGAATTGAGGTGAGCGATCGATGCTGAAATAAAGTTGTGCAAATTGAAAATGAAATTTTATGCAAACACTTTTTTCTCTCATGAAAATAGATTTCCTCAAATATTACGAAATAAACGAAAAAAGGTGGGAAATTCTTTGGAATTGCAAAACAAATTTTCAGAACTTTTTCAAAACAAATAACAATGTTTTTTTTGATGGGAAGAAGAGGTCCCAAAAATCCAATAAAACATCGGGAAATTCTTGAAGAGGTCAATTCGTAACGGAAGCATGGAAAAATATTTTTTAAAGAACAACGGCGCTTTTGGAATTTCTTCAAAAAAATTGGGAATTTGGCAGAGATCGTCCCTGTAGGTCGATCACCACTACTGACTCGAATTCGACACATCATTTCCATTCAGCTATCCATGGTCACAACCCACTAAATTCCTGGCGGCCGATAATTACATTCTGTAGTGATACTGAATATATACCATGCATAAGTACGGTCCGATGAAAACGATCTGCGAAGCTTTGGGGAATTGCGTGTCGCTCGATGTGGCATGGTTGATACATGAGGCCCTATACCTCTCTGTGATCCGACTGATCACAACCGAAGGTCCCACCATGATTTCGTAAGTGCTTACGAAATCGCAGCACGATTTACGCTGCTGGGTAGGTCGAGTCAAAACTACGTCTAAAGGGTGTCCTACCCCTTCCAAAATCTGTGCACACGTCTCGAGAAAAGAAAATATCCTTCGAAAAGATTCTTTTAAAATACATCAAAATATTTTGAAGTGAATCCTTATCTTGCAGTACGGGTACTGAGCGAATATTTAGCGGATTAGCCTAGAGGAGAAACTGTTTGTGGATGCTGTGTCCAAATGTTTTCCATTACAAAAAAAAAGAAGTAACGCTACTCTCAAGGTTACTAGGTGATGTGACAGCCCTCTCCCTAATCATCCTGGAAAACGACGACGTGAGAACCGCTTCAATTCCTACGAAGGATATTAGAGGGTTCTAGCCCTCAGCAATCCATTCATAGGCTTCATAGGTTTCACTTAAACTTTAAATAGGCAGTCGAGGAGAAGTCACCGGCTTTGAACCGCTGCGCAGCTGGATGCGGCGCGTGTACAAGGGAAGCGCGTTGCAGCCGAAATCGTCGTGAAAAACGGAGTCTTTCACACCGTTTTTTTTTTTTCTTACAAGGATTTGGGGAAGATGAGCGGAGCCACTCCTGTTCCAGCAATATACAAACCCATCTCTAGCTTTTCCTACGGTTTCCCTTACTACGTCAGATTCGTGGTATGCTGCCTTTAAAGGAACCCTCATTCTTTTTATACCCACAGAATGTGATCAGTTTTTTTTTCTAAATTAATAATAATAATCACATAAGGCACCTATCTCTCCACCACTGAACTTTTATTACAGTAAAATTGAAGGGTTACATATAGGAGGAGACATAACACTAGTACATTAAACACTACATTAAACTACTTTAACACTACTACATTAAAAAAATCACTTCTTTATACAAATTACTCTATACTTCAGAAATAAAAGCGTAATGCGTTAGCTTTAGGTAATACATCGGTCGAGACAGGTCTTATGCGTATTAAGAACGGATAGAAGCGTCGATGAAAGCATTCAGGGAAAAAGCGAAAGACTATATCATTTGTTAACTTAATGTTAATTAACTTCGTCGTTTCGTGAGTCTTTTGGAGGTGACTTTTTCGTGGATTTATCCGCCGTACACTTAGTTGCGTGTGGTGCAAGTATTTCTTCCTTATACCTTATCCTTATCCTTCCTTTTATGTCTGATTACCCCGTACCACCGTGCGATCAGCGGTCAGATAGATACGTGGTTTCGTCCGACGCGACTGATTTAAACAAGTGAATGAACAATGCGCGCTGGCGAGTACAAACAACGGATTGCGGACGTCCATTGTGCGGAATGTATTGATAGGGGGATAGAGAATGCCGAATGGACACTGTACGATTAGCAGCTTTGCTTTCGGCACGCGATGTGGCCGGCCGGCCGACCGACCGCCGGCAGCTGGCGAAACTTTGTAAAAACACCGCGGATTCGTTGTTTTCAAAAATACGTCGAACTTGAATCCGTCGTAAATCTAACAATCCGAATACCACAACGACAACGGCAACGATGAAAGTGCTTCAGAATCAAGCACTCTTCAAAGAAGTTGTTCTGATCTTCATCCGATGTGATTTACCCGAACGGACAAGCATATCCTGGCGGATATATCGGATCCCTTTCCGGCAAAATCCTTGTCCTTAACGAAACCGCATGCGTAGGACTTACGAAAAAGCTTAAAGTCACTGGCGTATCAATCCATTTGGGATGCGCCAACGCGTTATGCTGGAATTCGTAGACGTTGAGGTTTTGGAACGCGTGCTGCCCCATACAATGACTTGCGGAGGCTCGCCAATGATCAAGTCAGTGTTTTTATCCTCCCAGAAAAGTGTGGTACCAATTTATCGGAGATGAAAGGCTTGGTTGCCACTAGAGCGGTTTTGAACTATCGACCGTGTATCTACAACGGACCTCGGACCGACTGCGCCACACTCGCCCCCGTTGGACTTATAGTAGGGTCGAAAAAATAGTAAGTTCGGTGCAGTCGCGTAACGAGTTACGCTCGAAATGGTGAAGCGTAGCGGTAAAGATCAGGATCACTCTTATTAGCACCACTGATCGTTGCGATTCGCGGTGGCCTTCTCTCGATCCTAACCACAGCGCTCGACAAACGCAGCCACTTACGCAACTGCACCGTGTTTCATGTCGTTTTGACCCGACTATATGTAACTAACCGAATTTTTACTGAGTGAATCCTTAATATTTTCGGGAGCGATTAAGTCCCTCATCGAAATAGGATCGCACCAAATTTGCATCATGAGACCTTGGCGGTAATTCAGTATTTGTAAGTATTATTAAAGGCATCACCCCACGAATCTGAGGTAGTGCAGATTTCAGGTGGAGTATTCTTATGAAGGATAGTAGATTATGGAGAGAAGGGTGATTCCGTCCATTTCTTCCTAATTGCCGTAATAAACGGTCCGGAAGATTTGGTGCCGCACAAGGCTGGCGCGCTCCAGTCGAACCGAGTCGAATCGAAAGAAGTCGCTCCAGTCCTTGTGGAAAATAGTGCGCCAGAACGCCCGAAGCCGTATCTTCCGAGCCGTTTTTTACGACAATTAGGAAGAAATGGACGGAATCACCCCCTCTCCATAATCTACGATCCCGTATACGAATATTCCACCTAAAATCTGCATCACCTCAGATTCGTGGAGTGATGTCTTTAAAGGCGCGCCGCATCTTCCGGGCCGTTTTTTACGGAAATTAGGAAGAAATGGACGGAATTACCCTCCCCTCCATAATCTACTATCCCTTATAAAAATACTCCGCCCGAAATCTGCACCACCTCAGATTCGTGGGGTGATGCCTTTAAGACTTTATGTTTCTAAAAGAAGATTTATGGGTATAGGTTATGGGCTTTTCTGATACCGCACCCTGTACATACATCATGAAATTCATTTATACATTTCTAAGCAGACTGAAATCTTTCCTGCAATAAATAAAAGCGACTACATCGTCACACTCCAGAGCGTTCTACAAAAGCAGATTTTTGCAAGTGTTACAATGCAATTATGATTTTAAAACTCAATTAGCAGCTAAATAACTCACTGCGGCGACAGCTAGACATGATTTAGAACAGACTACATTAAAGTTGTGTGCTGACGCTTTTCCTAACTTTTTTCTATTTCTAGAGGTGGGAATAAAAAATATGAATAACTGAAGAAATAAAAATAGAAAGTAGAAATAGGAAGAGCTGCTGATTGAAATGAAATAAAAAGAGCCTAGCTGATAATAAAGATAATAGACAGATGATAACGTCCTAATAAAGTCCTAAATCCATAGGATAAAACAATATGAAGCAATTCTTAGACGAGCGGGTAAAACTGATGATATAGCGGTTCAAAAATTGCTACTCATAGTTTTAATGGCGCTGCGAGTGCTGCTTCTAAATGAGGCTGGAAACGTCTCATCCCACCTCCGTACTGCCTGGTCGGTCCTTAAACTGTTATTTCGATCGTTTTCCGGAAGAAAAACACTTTCCAGATGCTACACCGATATGTTCAACTAATAGATTTATGAAGCCGTAAAGAGGTGCTCAAAAATACCGATCCGATAGAACTGCCCGTTGACGAAGTGCGGCTGTAGTCCTCGCACTATTCGGATGACCTTCGGAGCCTGTACCGCATATGATTTCTCCATTTGGATAAACGCACTTCAGCGGAAAAGCCCCCATTTATCTGGATACATCACTATTCCATAGAAATTTGTCGACGCAACTGCAGCAGAAATACGTTTCCACTAATTTTAGCACTGGAGATGCTTCTGTGTAACGAACGGTTGGGTCCCGCAGCGAAGAGCCGTTGTACGCAATGAGTTTGCGACAGTGAAATAACCAATTAGTACTGGATAGCACAATTGGAAAAAAAGAGGAAAGGAAATGACCGATGGTTTTGTTTCTACCGTTTTTATCCTAAAAAAGACAAATATATAGGATGCGGGGTCTGACTCGGTGGAAATCCAACCGAAACGGCGGGAAATTCGCGGAAATTTCCATGGCTGTGTTCCTTCTCTGGTAGATATGGCTCTGGACGTAGTTTGAAACTCCTTACGCACTCCTCAAAAACGAAAATCGGACTCTACTGTTTTTAGAGTAGTTGGAATCCAGAAAACAAACAAGAATCAAACAAGAATTTGTGAAAATATAAGGTCCCACTGACCTCAGTAGGTCAAAATGAACAGTATTAAGCCAGAACTTTTCATATTCTCTTTAGAGTACGGGATTGTAAAGCCTTGCCCTAGCAAATTATACAATGTAAATACGAGAACGTTGTTTTAATTGGCTTCCTTTTTTTTCTGAAGGATTCGAGGATCCCCCACTAGCTTTCATGTAATGAAAGGTGCCGGTTCGGAGGAGAAAGGGAGAAGGAAATGTTGGAAACATTCGGGGAAGAAAAACCATTCTATACATATCAAAGCATGTTTGTCATGGAGAATGGCCAACATTCATGTGTTATTTTGCATTGCTATGGTACGATGGCCAAAAAAATTACATTTGCATGCATTTCCTGAATTACTCACGTTATGTGGGAAAAACAAGCATTGTACACACAAAAAAAAAACGAAAAAAAACTTGACTAAAAAAAAACCTAAATTTTCTCTACACTACCTCATAGAAAACCATAGAAAAGAATGGTTAAGTACATATTAATAGAAGTAGCGTAATAGAAACCGTACATACGCGGCGCAGAATGTGTTCAACCCGGTGAACGCGACGCGTGTGTCGCAAAGCGCCCTTCTTTCTCTGCTAAGCGCACCCTCCCCTCTTTCTCTCTGCCTCACCCTCATTCGAAAAAACGTATTTTCTACTTGGGTATTATCATATTTTAACGCCTGGAGCGCTTGGGGATAAACTATGGAGAATATCTTTTTTAAAAAAAACTGTAGGAACTATAAACTATTAATACATACTATGAAACTATACACCACAAAAACTATAGAAAAGAATGGTTAAGTACATATTAATAGAAGTAGCGTACTAGAAACCGTACATACTCGGCGCAGAATGTGTTCAACCCGGTGAACGCGACGCATGTGTCGCAGAGCGCCCTTCTTTCTCTGCTAAGCGCACCCTCTCCTCTCTGCCTCACCCTCATTTGATGCAGGCTTACACGTTTGATTCTACTCCTTTGATCCTGAATACATATAGCTCATGCGCCATTTCGTTTCTTGCACTGAATCTTTGTTTAGTGAAGAGGAAAATTCCAAGAATTTGCTCTCAACAATAAAATACAAATCATTTGCTGGCTAAACGCAAGAAAATCCAGTCGATCTCGGGAAAACTTATTCCTATGTTCTACAGTCGGGTCAAAACGACTAGGATCGAGAGGAGGAGGATCCTTGTTCGTACCACTCATCGTTGTAGTTATGTATGGTCTCACCACGATCCTAACTGCCGCACCGCTTCGATGGCAGCTGCTCACGCAACTGCACCGAGCTTCTTTTATTTTCTACCCGACTATACACTGCTCACCTGTAGGGTTTTCTGATGAAAAAAAAACAAGGGTCGCCGCAGAAAAAAAAAGAAATATCAGGGTTTAAACTGAATTATTAAAGCTAGTAACTGGTTTCGTCCGAGGCTGGTGCAAAACTCTTCGCCATGCTTACGTACGGTAAAATTAGCGGTAGCTTCCGGGGAGATCAAAAATGAAGTTGATGGCTATGCTAAAAAACCAAGAAATTGAAATAGAAAAAACCCTTTAGGAGAATCTAAATCGATTACCGAAGAAGAAAAAGCAAGATTTCTTCCCATGAAAATCAGAAGTGAAGTGGAGAAATGAAAGGAGAGGAATAACGGGAATGAAAAGGGAATCCTTTAAGTCCCGTCATTTCAAGAAGCTGCGAAACAATTAGATCCATACAAATCTAGTAAAAGTCAGACGATGTGAATTCATTGCTGTAGAAAGGATCAAATAATAATACTGGAAGACTTTAAAGGATGAGAAATCGTTCGTAGTAAAGCGAGTCCCATACGACAACCCGACTTCTGGATGCCATTTGCCAAGGGGACCGGAAATTTTCGAAAACTCCAGCGCTGTGCACATCTACTAGAAAAAAAACAGGAAAAAAACGACGAAGATGAGCATTCCTATAGATTGCAAATGATTGCATACACGTGACGAGGACTTTGACCTTTTCCGAGATCTGTGCAGGACCTAACAGTCCCGAACATGGTGCCAAGGCGTTCCTTGTCTAAAATTTTGACCTAAGCTTCGTACGTCCTCCCTCCGTAACTATCCTCGAAATTATGTAGATATTCAAAACATCTTAGTGGACTTGGATCTTTTCCGAAAACTCGAATGTCATTTGAGATTCGCTGGATGTTCGAATATTATGAACACTTTTGTGATGGACAGTCTGGACATCCTAACGATATTCGGTTTCACCAACTCGAAACAAACGAAACGTCTAAGAAATGAGACGGATAGGATGGTTGATTCGGAACTCTCTGTCAGATGATGTCAGTTACGGTTACGTTTATTTGTGGTTGAAAGTCTTTGACAGTACTGTAATCGGATGAAAAACGACATGAAACTCGGTGCAATTGCGTAAGCGGCTGCGGTCGATGCGATGCGGTGGAGCGTGGCGGTTACTGTCGAGGTGGAAAATCGCGAAGTTGCAGCGATGAATGGTGCTACCAATAGTACCTTCTAAGCCACGCTTCACACGTACCGCTTCGGCCGCAGCCGCTTACGCAACTGCACCGAGGTTCAGAACGTTTTAACCTGATTTCGTATATCCTTAGGAATCCTTTCCTTAGGTTCCTTATCCTTAGGGCGCTAGACATACAATCCATGATATAATCTGACAATCAAGTCGAATCTATATATACACTTCTGCTAGAATTTTCATTTTTACATATTTGCTAAAAGAAAATGCCTAATTTCAGTAATATTTTGCTAACATAATGCTAATAATGCTAATAGTAATAAATAAATATGTAAAATAAATATATAAATATAAAATATAAAATATAAGAAATATAAATGTAATATTTATGAACAATAATATAATACTATTTAATGCTATTTGAATATAACAAATTTTTTTCCGATGAATACAACATTCACCGCCGGATGTGCTCGTCGGTGACATGAAGTCTGTGTCGCGTGCGGACGCGTAGCGTTCACACGGTTGAACACTAGCCGATATACCATACTTCCTTCATAGGACTGCAGAATTTTGCCCTCGGAATACTCTTAGTTCAACGTTTTTTTTAAAGGAAATAGTCATGGAATCGTACCTAATGTACTGTAGGTGTGGAGATGTGATCCATGTGAGCTGTTATTCTGGAGATGAAACTGTACCAGAGAACTAAGAAATAGAAACTAAATTTTAGTACTAGAAGATAAAAGGCTTCGGAAAAGCAAAACGATTTCTAGCAACAAAGAATTCGTTCCGTAAGCGGTCCGCCGAAAGTGGACTGCCTACTCTCACAAGCGATAAATCTACACTTTATTTGCACATCGGACGCTCACGCTACGGACCACAGAAAATCAACATCGCGGGCGCGCGAGCGCGAAAAAAAAAGTGATGTTGGCCGAACAAAACGCGACTTTGCTTTACATACATAGAGACGCACGAAGGAGTGACGAGGTAAGGCGGAAGCAAAGAGTTTCGTACGAACCTACACACGTACGCGCGCGCAATGAGGGACCTATAGCCCCTCATTGCGGTGCGTGAGTTTTCAAACTGGACAAGAAAAGCGATGGCGGTGATTCGTGGTGAGCAGCACATCGGTCGGGATCGAAGAGTTTGATGGAAACGACGGCGTCAAACATATAGGCTTGTCGCCAAGAACTATCGCCAGACTATTTATGGCTGGGAGCCGTTTGCAAACAGAACGAAGCGTAGAAAAAAAAACGGCCGGCATTCGTGACCACGCATTGTGTTCGCCGACGACGATGGAGGAACGCTTCGCTATGCGAATGTCGTGCAAAGTACACCACCACATGTTGCAAAAATACATGCGTACAGCGCCATTCATAACCGATCCACGGGATTTTTCTGGAAGAAAATGGAACTAGGGGTAAGTGTAGTGTCCACTTTCTTTTCGTAGAGAAAACGGATACGAGCTTGCGTGATTTTCACTCTATAACAACAAAACGGTGCGGAAGTCCTGTTTTCACTCTGATCGCGTAGAGCCTCTCTATGACGAGTGAGTGCTCTTTCTCGTCAACCACATATTTTTGCCCTCTCGACCGTCCCAGCCTAAATGTAATCCAGAAACGTGTCCGCTATGTTTATTTATTCTGGATTTGAACATCGAAGTGAGAAGAGTTGTCATTTTCGGAGGGTTATCCCGGATTCTGCCGTCATCATCGTTGATCCACTTCCGGAACTGCGCTGAAAATACCTTTCAGCAATATTTGACATGCAAATATTCAATATTCTCAGTAATATTTAAATATTTGTTTGTTTATTTATTTGATAGCCATATTTAACGTGTTAATTGAATAAACAAATTTTGTATCCGCTCTACCATCTCATAATTTCTTGAACTAAGATGCATAAAAATTTCTTCTGGCTATAGTCAACTTGACAAAATAATTTTTTTGACCTCTCCTTCTTGGCGAGTTCAACCGAGAGCCAGAAAAAAACCGGAAGTTATTCTCTATACGACTTTCCTCTATCGAATTACTTCTCTTTCTTCTTTTCTTCCTCTTTCTAGAATACGCTAAAATTTATTGCTCTAAGAATAAATAAATGAATAAATAAATAAATAAATAAATAAATAAATAAACTAAGCGTATGTTGCCCCAAAATTTTTTTCCGTCAAAATCCTTTCAATATTTCAAGGATTGAAATATTGAAAGGATTTTGACGGAAAAGGATTGAAAACCTGTCCATAGTAAGCGTTTTTTGTGTTCACGTCTAATATCGTTCAAAAGTAAAAAAGATGACAGTTGTAGATGAACTTTGGAAATCCTAAAATTGAAGAACTTGGAAAATTTAAAATTTGAATTCGCGACTAAAAATTTCCGGTTGCACATGGATCATAAATTTGGGTGAGGGGGGCGCCTCCTTGGTATCTATTCGCTTCAACCAATAGACGTACGGTAGGGTCGGTGGCGAATGTGTTCAGGCCTGTGGGACCATCGTAGTCAATCTGTTCCTCTCTGCTTCACATGCTCTTTCCTTCCACTCCGACTGCCAGTATTTCAATCGTAGCCGCACCGGGTAACAGCGCGAGCGCATCATTAAAGGCATCACCCCACGAATCTGAGCTGGTACGGATTTCAGGTGGGGTATTCGTATACGGGATCTAAGCCCTATCTTCCAGGCTGTTTTTCACGGCAATTAGGAAGAAATGGACGGAATTACCTCTCCTCAATCTACTATGCCGTATACGAATACTCCAGCTGAAATCCGTGCCACCTCAGATTCGTGGGGTGATGTCTTTAAATACAAGTCCTGCCCAGAAGTCAATTTCGCCGTTCTTCCCGAGTGCACCGTATTCTATTTTTTCCCTCTTTTTGTTTTTTCTTCTCAAACCTTTCGGTGAAGATTGCTTTAGTAGCAGTAACTAGAGTTACATGATTTGGAGTAGCCACGGTAATTCTTTGGTAGAAAACGAAAAAAAAGCGAGGATCCGCGCGTTTTGTCCTGTAGATGAATTGCCGTAGCCTTTCTGTTATGGCATTAGTGATCTATGCTTTAGGGCACGCTGAAGTGGTGTTGCGTTATCTCAAATTTAAAGGATCAAGTACTTACAATTTCGGTTTAGCACTACTCCAAATTCGAATCGAATCAAGTCCTAAATTTAGCATAAGGAACGTGTCAATGTGATGTACTTATTGAGTTAACTCTGCATTTCTTAAAAATTACAGTTAAGATCGTATTGATGGTTTTTTGAGGCGGGTGTGGCAGTCGGTTAGAGATCCGCTGTGGCCGCACTGTCGATGGTTCGAAACTACCTTAGTGCCAGCAAGCAAGCAAACTAACATCAAAAATTCCCCTTGTGGCTAATTTTAGATCCACTTTTCGTCATAGATCCAGCCCTTCTCAATCTTGAAGAAAGATCAAAAAGAAAAACAGCCACATAGAAATGTGAGGGGTTCCGCTGCGATGCATGCATAGTCGACGGTTCGAAACCGTCCAAGGGCCGACCAAGACTTTCATCCGAAGTAGATAAGTTGGTACCAGACTTGCTTGGGAGGATAAAAACACTAAATTGATACATCGGCTGAATCCAGCAACAATTCAGCGTTAGAATTTCATGAATGCGCTGTTCACGTATTCATGAACCTCAAACGTCCCTAAATTAGTCGAAGCCGTAGTCGAACGCGTTGGCGTATCCTAAATGGATCCTCCTAAACGTTATCGTAACGTGTGCCTCATCCTTTGTCCTTTAGGTCATCAATATATAAAATTGTCCATTTACTAAATGAAAACTGTACATCGCTTACAAGACATTTTACCAAATTATCTTCTTATGGCGGCTACCTTACGTTCCCCTTTCTTTAGGAGGAAGTTTATCACCTAGTTTGATATTCGTACAAGTCTTATGGATATGTTAAAGATAAAGTTTAAGCCAGCTTTTCTTATTCGTACACGATTTTTCTGCTGTACTATTTCAACCCTAAAATTCTTTACTGGAATAATTCTGTGCACGATTAACCTCTTTGAACTACATATTTATAAACAACGATTATGCTCAGAAGTTCTCTTTTAAAAAACAGTATCTTACTTTGTGACCCATGTGCGGATCACTTCATTTACAAACTGTTTATTTTCACATATTCAGCTTTCAAACACTGTCGTACCCGTACCCTCCATCGACGTCGACGACATATTGCTAACGTTCAGGCAGTTTATCGATTCCCTTCTTGTAGAAGTCCGAGGACTTGTGATCAGAGGATGACTGAAGCTCGTTCTCATCAACAAAGTGGCGTCCTTCCAGGTGATGGGCCAGAGATGGAAACAACTGGTATTCGGACGGGGCATGCACGGGCAGTATATGTAGCGTAGGGATGGTTCCAGTCGAGTCGACCAACTCAACGTGATCTTCTTGGACTCCGGTTGACGCGTTGGGACCCATTCAGGAGGTGGGGGAAGAGCACCGCTAGAAACATTCTTCAAAGAGGAGAGTGGTAGATTATGGAGTTCAGAAGGAGAGTTAGAAGTGACTAATCATCTATAGTACTGAGCTAACAGGTCAGTGCGATAAATTCCCAGAACTAAATCTTCAAAGTGTAATAGGAAGTAGCTGTCTGCCTAATAACTTTGTAAAAGAATAGTTGGAGGATGGGATGAATTTTGCGTTTCTATATTTTCATTCTATTCTATTATTCTATCTCGGAAATTTTTCTTTTTTTTTCTTTTCTTGGGTTTCTCTCTGGTCTTCTTCGAGTAATCAGAAAAGAAGTGGTTGGCCATGTGGAGAAAGTTTCGGCTTTTTCTACTCCAAAGAAAAAGAGTCCCAGTGCTTTACTTGTAAGTATCATATCAAAAACCCGAAACAGCACCTAAAGTCTCAGAAATTTTGTGACCTCCACAGGTGCAAAGAGTTGTATCGTTGGATGAACCGGTCAGGCTGGATTCTCTTAACGCATTTGATTTTTGAAATTTCTGGAATGGAATTCTGGTTTTCGATATGATTTTTGACAAATAAGTCATGAGACACTCTATTTCAATGTAGGAAAGCCAAAAATTTCTTTGCATGACCAACCACATCATTTCTAATTACTCAGAAAAAATCTCCACCCGCGATATCCCCACATTTCTTCGGTCGCGGAGGCGTGAAGAGTTGTATCGTCAGTTGAAATGAAGCTTCTTGAAGGCAGCAACCAATGTTCAGCTTTTAATTGTTCTTAAACGCATAGCACATTGTTAGTGGAAGAGAATTCGGATGACTCTTCTTAAATGATTTATGTCGATATCAAGTCAGCAGGTTTATTGACGTTAAACTCGTAACGGCGCCCATTACGTTCTCATTATCTTCGGCCATAAAATCTTATGGGTTGTAATGAAGAGTAATAAATGCGGCATTCAAAGGTCTACCTGTATAAAAACACTTGAGTACTGATGGTACCACGTGGTCGCTGCGGAACCCTATCTCATTCCTTCGTTATCATGATGTAGTTGATTACCCCGAAATTGATTGAGTTTGCAAAAAGGAAACCAGAACTTCTATGGAGACCGCCGCTAAGTAATTGACAATAAGAGTGTTAGCGACCAAAAAAAAGAGTGAGAGATGTTTCCATTATTATTATTATTATTATTATTGGTTAGTGGTTAAAGGTTCCGCTTCCTGCACGATCGATCGGAGGTAGAATCCGCTCTAGTGTCCTTTTATCCCTTCGGGGTCGATAAATTGGTGCCAGACTTGTCCGGGAGATAAAAACACTGACCTGACACATCGGTTAGACCCCTCGAGTCATTCTATGGGCCAGTTACACGTTCGTGAACCTCAAACGATTCTGAATTGAAGTGAACATGGGGGCGCATCCCAAGCGGATTGATTAACGCCAGACACTTTGTCCTTTATCCTTCTATCGCTGTTATTACTATTTATTTTATTTATTTATTAACGGTTGTGGCGCAATTAGTAAGAGGTTCTACTGTGACTACACAATCAGTTGATGATGAATGGACCGTCCTGATGCCGAGCAAATCTTTCTTACATCCGGGTTCGATAACCAGACCTTTCTGGAGAGGTAAAAGCGCTGACTTGGTACATCGGCTAGCATCAACAAGTCATTGTTTGAGCTGGACATGAGCTCCTGAACCTCAAACGATTCTGAATTGGAGTGAACGCATTAGCGCATTCCTGGCGGACTGATCTGAACTCTAGGCAGTTTTTCTTTTTTATTTTTTATTCAAGTATTGACAGTCGGAGAATATTACGAATATAAAAATGTAAACTATAAATGCAATAAAAATACGAGTGATAAATATAAAATATAATATAAATAAACAAAACATAGTATAATTATAATATAATGTAAAGATAAAATAAATAAATGTAGTATTTTGTTTCCGGAAGAATCAATGCCTTGTGTAATTCCATGAAAACCTTCGTACTGTGTATCATTTGCAGAACCCATCAAAAGATTAGAAATTATTTTGAGCGAAAATGACAAAACATTTCTATCAGATATGACAATAAAATTTGTCTAGGCTACTCCAGTTCTTCAGATTTCCAAGGAAAGAATCATCTGTGTAAGAGCTACTGTAGCATTTTCCAAAAAAAAAAATTCTGAGAATCTTAAAAATGTAGAGATGAAAAAGGGGAAGGGTACCAGCTATCTGTAGTTCATGGAAGCGGAAAGTGTAGGAACGAGTATAGTTTTCTTTTTTTTTTCCTACTTGCTCTTCTAACAGTTTCCCTACCTTATTCCTTCTGTAATTCATCCTGAAAAGGTATAAGTTTGACCGGGTTCATGTTGTTTCAAGTTTTCAATCCCGAATAACCTCCTTGGATATGATTTCCACCAAGGATTACGATTTCTCTCAAATACGTCCTGTTTCCAATTTGTACGATCAAAAATCGACCAGTGTGAAGTGGTGGTGAGAAGGAAAGTTTCCCCTGAAATCTGGTTCGTCGATGGATGCACGGCATTTTATCGCCTTTTTATGGAGACCCATAAAACACCGTGAGCTATTATCCACCATCGGTCCCGCGGACTTTCCTATAGGTTTGCATCAACATAAAACCAGGAGGTAACTAAGTACTTAGAAAACGTTATTATCACTTTTCTCTTATTTCTTCGTAGTCCTAAACGATAGGAACAGGAACAGGAAAAGCCGCTGATCTGCATTCCTAACTGTCTAGAAATCCATATATTAAAAAAAAATTGTAAATGAATGAAACTTTAAGTGAACCTGGTTCCAACTCTACCACATAGTTGCTACTGGAGATTACAAAAACTCTACCTCATGATCGAAGGGAATGTTCGGGCCTTTGTACGAATATAATGGTGAAAATGGTAAGGATGAATAGTTATTAGTATATTATCACACTCACTTACCTTAACAAAATAAACAAAAACAAAACAAACAAAACAAAAGCCCAGAAAAATACTTGTATGTTACCCCCGTGTGTTTTCGTCTCCCTGACGATGCAACTTATTACGGGTAATAAAGTGCGAGCAATCAGCAATACGTCCGTGGGATCGTGCGGGTTGGGCAGCTTCTGCCGCTTACTTGAGTTCTATTAGATGAATGGCGCCCGTTGAACAGTTGTCCGCAATTTATCGCATAATAAATTATATTGTTGGGTAGACGAAAATACACAGAGCTATTATATTCGCGTTTTTCTGGATTTGTAAAAGGGAGAGAAAATTGACCGCGATCTCCTTTACTCTCGAGACCAATCTACCCTCATCCACTCGTCCAGTGATTTCTTAATACCTGGTTCTAAAGGAATTATGAGCGGCTTAAAGAAAACCCTAATACTTCCCATTATTTTATTATTATGAATAGATTTCTAAGATTTCTCATTATTTATTTTAAAAAATCCTTTAATGAATTTGAATGTAATTGTAAATAAATCATCAGAAATCTTGGATACCTATTAAAGAGATCTATAAGATGTCTACTAAAGGAATCTATAAGATCCATAAGATCTACAAAATACAGATTAAGGATATTTATTATTATCTATTAACACATCCAGCTTATGAGAATTCATCCAAATATATAATATTATATAAAAATATATACATATAATATTATATAAAAATATATACATATTTATTTTGTGAGTTTCAAACAATTTGATAAATACCAAAACCTTAAAAGACCCTAAAAGTTCAAGAAAAGAGCTGAGACATGCAACAAAAAACAGTAAACAACACGTCAAAGGTTCGGAATCGGAGGAAAAACTTTATGACTACCGTGAGGTTCGACAAACGGACGTGTTTACATGGTACATAAGAGGAGCGCTTTGAGTTCCTTTCAACTGCAAGTACAGATTTTCCCGACAAGACGTTACCATCCTAGCTGGATTTACTCATAAGGAGTTTTGCTTAACAACAAAATTATTATATTCAGCGATAGCGATGACGCAAATCTGCACTAATCAACGTCTCATTCGACTCCTCTTCGACTAATTGAGAGATGCTCGTTGCCGATGATTCCAAATTTACACCATTAAGGAGTACTGTAATTCATGGTTACGAAAGATCATCTTTGCTGATCTTGTGCGTTTATACTAGGCGACGACTGTGAACGCACCCGCAAACTTCCTGTACTTCATATTTGGGGACTGACGTTTCTGTGTTCACACTGTACACTGTACGTTGTATGTTTTAATAGTGTATGTAAGTGATAAATAAGAAACTTATCATATATGCTTGCATACAACATTTTTTTCCCTTTGAATGACCACTTATGATTAGGCGACAGACTTATATTGGCGATAGAAGGAACGATCACAGGAGGTCCCATATGGAAACTACTCTAAAAACCAACCGGAACTAATGACGCAAACCCTACGTCTCTCTTTTAAGGTTTTTCTTAAGTGAATAATTTTCACAAAAGGCTGGTGGAAGAGAAATTTACTGAGTACTGACTAGTAAAGGACTTAGCAAGATAAGAATGGTACCTTGGCAAATAATTGAATAACCCATTGAAGGCCTGAGTGAAAAAATTTAACTGAAGCCCTTCTTATCCTCGAATCAACTTGTTAGGGAGCTAAACTCGTTGGAGGTGTCTTTCGGATAACTGAAACGGTGATGAAAAGGGCATATATTCCCTTCCAAGACGTTTATTCTAACTAAAAATGAATATTTCTTCTGTCTTTTGCTGTACTTCTATAAATACCAACTACTCACAATTCCAAAATGGTTGGTTTTAAAACACAATGTTAAACATAATTGTAAACATTAAGTTTGATGAAGCTACCCTTGAGAAAAGGAACTGTTTAGTTCTTATTAGACGACTTCTAAACGTAAGTGAATGCCTTCAGAGATGTACTCGGGTCAAACCGACGTGGTGCATGTGGTAGTTGCGTAAGCGGCTGCACTCGAAGCGGTACGGTAGAGCGTGCCGGTTAGAATCGAGAGGGGACCCCACTCATCGCTGCACTTCGCGATGGTCCCACTTCAACCATAGTCGCTAGCTCTACAGCACTGCTTCGAGCGCGACTGAACCGAACTTCGTTTGTCGTTTTGACCTAACTATACTAAGTAACAAGAGTAAAGAATAATAATAGGGATAATAATAAGATTAGTAATAACATAAACAAGATGGAGCTGGAAGAACTATTTGGTAAAAGAGAGCAGAAATGAAAGAGAAACGAATGTCCAAAACTACTGTACTAGATGTCGGGGACTTCCTTCTTTTGAATGCCAAAAATAGACATCTCTGCATTAAAATCAATAAATCAATTTTTAGGAGCTTTCTCTCGGGCTCTTTTGTAATTTACAGTCCACTCACCATTCACCAAGCGATTTTCTGCGTTACTCTTCATTACGTTACGCAGAAACATCACATGACTAAAATATAATATTGATCTAAAAATTAAATCACAAGAGAGACAGAGAACACTATTTTGCGAAGAAAGGAAAGCTCTTTTAAATAACGTGCTACATACCGTTGAAATCTTTTTGTTCTGTGAGTTTAAATTTTAAAAAATTCCATTATTTGTGCATCAACCTAACAGGTATAAATTCCGTATAACTTGCTCTGATACAGTAACGTCAATGCTATTTTGTACAAAAGTCTATGCATCCCAGAAAGTAAAAAACTCTTTCCGAGAACGCTCATGGATTCATTGCGATTACAGTATTTATTGTTTTTTTAGTTCAGAGCAGAACTATCCACTGGCGATCTGCGAGAAGGTGACGATGGGACCTCTCCACAGCTCATCGCTCATGCTTCCTCTGTCTGTAGGGCGCAGAGACTGCCTTGCCGCCCACCTATCTATTGCGCAGGTGCACGGTAACGATATGGGTAATGAAAGATTGCTGTGATTAATGGTGTTGAGTCAAAGGTCATGGCCTTGATAGTTACTGACAATAAACAAGAATGACATGAGATCATTTCGATCTACGACATCCCGCTTTCCTCTTCGGAAGACACATCAAAGACCTCGTTAAGTGGTCGGTATTCAACTGTTCTTGACTATGACATATGACCACAGTACCAGAACTACAGTTTACGACTCAACTTGGGAAGAGAAACACAGAGCAGGAGATCGAATGCTAAAAAAAATCAGAGAGAAGAAAACGTTTGCTAAAATATCATTATTGTATTATTTACACATTATATTATTATTTATCATTTGTTATTTATTGTTTATTATCTATAATTATTTATTATTGCTTATATTTATATATTATATGAAGTAATGTACCTCATCTGATTATAGTAATACACCTCAGAAACTGATATAGCTGTTCTGAATTAAGCATAGGATCAGATTTTATTCTGAAAAATATTTAATTAATTCTGAATTAATTAAATATGTTTAGAATAAAATAGTAATTAATTCTAATCAATTAAGTCTTTTTAGAATAAAATTTAATTCTATGCTAGAAGCAGTAAGGAAAAACTATGTCTCAATATTGCATCCATTTCAAATAATCCCTTATTTTATAACATTTTCATGAACGTATTAGGAGAAAAATGCAAAGAGTAGTGCAAATGTGTCTACGTTTTCACTAAATTTTATCACATAGTATCCTTTGTAAAAATAGTTTCTTATTTCTAAATTTTAAAACCTTAGCAGTACTGTTGTTTTCCACCTATCTGTCCATTTTGATTCCATTCTCTAACAGTTCGTTTTCATTTCTTTCGCTCAGACGTATTTCTACTTAATATTCATTTATTAGCTAATATTTAGTTAATATTCAAAACGTAATTAAAAAAAAAAACCTTTAGAGAATATTTGTATTCTTTTATAATTGTTCTCTTTTCCTTGAAAATCGTGCATGGATACTTAAACAATATTTCAAAATTTTCTCTGGTTTCGAGAAACCTTGCAGTTATAAGATTAACCATACATTTTGTAGTCAGGACCTGAAACTGCGTTAATGAACAAATTTTTGATTAAAATGATGAAGTTTTTGATTATGTACTGTTTTTAAGACCTCCGGATCGTTTCCAACTCATAATACCTAGCTTCATTACTGTTACCGGATGGTAAACTTTACCTATACATAATCGACTGATCCATGTTTTTGCTTAGAATTTTTACTGCTTTTCTTTTTGTAGCTATTTAATGAGTTAGTTGAAATTCAAACTTTTTTTTTCGGAGTTCGTTTTATAGTTGAACTTTATTCTCTCGGTGAATTGGTTACTGGTTAACCGTTTAAGGTTAGTAGCAAAGTTGGTGAGTCCTTCCGTTTGAGGTTCCCTCGCCGCCTCCACGCCTTCGCCCAGCGTCTTTGAAGGGTTTGCCTGTCCTCGCTCATGTTGGCTACCTAAACCCTGGTGGATGTTGTTGTTCTGTAGCGTTTTGGGGTTCGAAAAAGGATCCACGCGCGAGGATTCATCACATTCTGTAGCAGGAGAATTGCTGTCAACCTTTCACGCAATGTGCTGAAAAGGGCCAAATTTGCTGCAAAATATAGGTGAAATTCTAGTGGACTCTGTTTCTTTTTGTTTCTGGCATTTATAGATGTTTTTAAATGAATAAATATTCCATATTATTGTTCATGAAGTGGTGTTTATGATTCCTGCGTGGGTCATCGTCATAAAATTAGTGAGTTCAGACTGCTGCGCTACTATAAACATCACTTAAATTAATGAACACCTATGAACACAAACATCTGCTGAGTAAATAGGCGTTCATGGCTACTCCAGTACATCTCAAACAAACAAAATGATGTTTTTTGGGCAGATTGTGATGATGTGTCTCATATGATTTTTCGAATGTTGTTTCAGCTCACTGCATCAGGGTCCCATTCAATTTCAAATTGAATTGTGCATTTTTGGGGACTCTCATGCAGATTTGGGAACTGTTGTGGAAATTTTCAGAGAAAATATTGCGAATTTCTTTTATTTCCACGTTCGCGTTTGGATCCACGCAATCCCATTCTATAGATGAAACATGGAGAAGTTCTTAACTTGGCTGACTTTAAAAACCTTAAATATCCTCAATGTGATCTTCGGAAACTTTTCTTGAAGGATCCACCATAATATGTAGGCGATTACAAGCGAGATGTGCTACGTAGCGCCAACAACTAGGTCGAAGGAGATTTGTGGAGATCTTATCCGTAACAAAATTTTGATGGCCTGACTACTTGCGTTGAACAGCGGCTGATGATCGATGATGATCGAGAGGTGAAGGGGGGGATACGTCTGCGTCAGTCATTCAGTCAGTCCAATCAGCCAGTCAGCCGAACCCCGTCCATACATACGATCCCCGTGTTGTCCGATGTGTGAGGAAGCGGCTGGAAGCGCGACTGTTGCAGAACATTGACCGATGTGATAGATGGAATGGAAAAACGAGATAAATGTGAGAGCGACGACGTTCGTCGTGTTTGCAGTAGTTCGCTGAACCGACGGATTCGACGATTTCGAAGTGATGATGGCAGCCGGCGATATGATGATTCCATAAAAATTCCTCTACCGCCCGTCCGCAAAACATCGACATCATTCAAATATTCGATCCCCCCCCCCTCCACTAAACTAAAGAGTGAGAGAGAGAGGAGTTTATGATGAGATGACGATTTGCGTTGTTCTGTCGCGATGCAGCAGCGACAATGATGTATTGCTTCGACGGCGGCCTTCGCTCGAATCATCATAAAACTGAAGACGTCTCAGCGATAATCTGTCATGGGTTAATGGGTTCCGAAGAGCACAATCCCTAGACGTTCGGCGTCCGAGTCATCGCTCACCAGAACTCTAAATGCCCTCCGGTTCGATGCTTTATAGACTTTTTACAAAAGCTGTGCATATAGTGGTGACTTACGAGAACAGAGAAAAAACAAACAAACAAACAAACAAAAAACAACACGACAAATATCCACGTAGTGTTTGTCCTGGAAATAATCTATTCACATCAATTCTATGGATGGAAACACGGAATTCACAGTGAATTTTATTGAACGTGAATTTTTATTTTATTTTATTGAACGTGAATTTTTATCTTATTTTATTGAACGTGAATTTTTATCTTATTTTATTGAACGTGAATTTCTGTTTATTTTGAGTTTTATTTATTTAATCTAATTTGAACGGCTCTGAATCACCTTTTTCTGATCCAAAAAAATTTCTCTCCCCATAGATTCCTCCTTTGGCAACGGGACTGACCGGAATTTATTGTCGTCTACGCCAAAATGTCATTTTTTTTCGGAACATATGTGGTGTGATCATTCGAAGGCAACACTCGAATTAGAGAATATCATCATCCACCTCAGGACGACGATGATGTGATCGTTCAAGGACATGAGTCACCAGTCGAATGCCGGCCGCATTCATATTCCGGATGAAAAACTGACAATTCAAAGTAGAAATTTATCTTCGTTTCACTGCATCACAAACGATAATTCAATTTTCTTTTGAAATTTAATAGTACGAGCAATGCATTCGACATCCGGACAAGAGTTTCTTCTTTTTTCTCCCCTCTCGGAAAACTAGTTTTCCAAAAAATATATCGCTTGAGTACTCGAATTTCCCCTGAATAACGGCAACCAACTACTTTTACAATGAATTGTAAATAATCCATTATTCCGACAAATAACCTATAATATTATATTATCATCATATTTAATAATAATACTAATAATATAACTAAATAATAATCATATTTTGTGGAGTGATTAAATAATATCAGAATAATCTATCTATTTATTACCCCATTGTTTTTATGACTTTCCATACTGGTTGCTTTTTTTTGTTTTTTTTTCGTATTTTGTATAGGTGGGATTAGACGAAAGCTGAACACTAAATCCGTCGAAAAATCGGTTTCCAGGATCGGATGGATTATCAAAACAGAAGTTTCGAGAAAATCTTTCAACAAAGAGTACCCTGAGGGCATTCCTTTCAGGATATTAACACGATGAAAAGAATAAAAAATCACTGCTAAACCAGAATTATTTGAAATTGGATCAAGTCAAATCCTATGTGCATCCAGAAATGTTCATTTTTTTCATGAATATCAATGTTCTTCATCGTTAGACGAGTAACAAATCATAAACACCGAGCTTAGAGATTGTTTTTTGGAAGGACGTATGTAGTTATTCACGGCTACACCTTCATTTATCGCTGCAAAGGTCATAAACATGCCTGAATTCACCACTCACCGCTTCTTTTTTCTTGCAAAATCCGAGAAATTTTACTTCTACGAGGGGCTTCAGGTACACATTTGGCAAAGACCCTAGTTTTTTCTTCTTCTGAGGACCTGCTTTTTCTTTCCCATGAAAATTTCCTCCACTTGAATACCCACCAATGACTTGGAGCTACCTCAAATCTAGCACCCAGATGAATTATTCTAAGATACGAATCTCTAGAGTCTTCAACAAAAAGAAGTAACTATCGTCTGGACAACCGGTGCAAGATTTTTTTGCTGGATTCTTGTGAGAAACACAAAACTTACTCAGCATACTTTGTGATTCTTTGTAATCAGCATTTATTTTTATTTGTCCTTTCATTATTTGTCACATTATTATTAGATTATTATCAGAGTATTATTTATTGCATTGGTTTTTCACATTATTTATTTTTATTTTCTATTTTTATTCCATAAATTGGCTTATACTCTGGAAAAGAATGTTGTTATCGTCACGCTGTTTTTATCATTGGAAATAATCACTTGTTGCTTCGGATGTTTCTGGAATTCGTTTTATCTTAAAAATCACTTTTTCTATTTTATTTATTATTATTTTATTGTATGTTATATTACTTTTATTTATTTCTTATCATTTTTATCTTATTCTATTCTAGAAAGTAGGTTTTTTCTTTCAAATTATTGCTCGTAAACCGTCATACATAAAAGACATTTTTATAGATGTGAGATTAGAACACAAACTACAAGTCAGACATTCCTCGCTCGCAATGTGTTGGCAGACCTTTAAATGTTGTTGTAAATAGATAAATAAACAGATAAACAAAGCAAAAACCATTAAATGAACTCGTGGATAGACTCCCTCGTTGCAATATTTCAGTCCCTTCCAACACTTTGTGTACATATCATGGGAATAATTCGTCATCTAAGTGTTCAGAGGTGGATATTTTTTTCACATCCACAGACACGATCCCCTCATCAATCAATACGGGGGATCATCCATCTGGTGTTCGGAACACACACACACAACATGCATACATGTTAGATGTTAACGAAAATAACGTGGCATTTTGCGTCGTCGGAAAATTTCTCGGGGAATTTTTTTGGACGGCAAAAGCAGTGAGAAATTCTCCGGGACGTTTTGTTAGCAGCTTTGAAGAGATCTCCGCCACCTCTCCGCATCGTCGCATGTGAAACGTAACGATTGCGTTACGGTAGAGATACGTCACTTCGTGTCCGCGCGTTGTCGCCCGATGGTTGGTTTTGATTTGATGTGCCAGCACGGCGCAACCATCCATCAATCGTACGCTTTTGTGGGTGCCGCCTCCGGGTTTACACTTCGCTCGCGCGCGCGCGAGCGGCAGCACGGATATCCATCTGCGGATCGCATTAGCGTTTGTCTTCTTTCTTCTGCGCGGATAATTCATTTTTTAATGGAAACATTTCGCAAATTGCTGCTGTTTGTCACAAGAAAAGTGTGAAATCGTTGAAATCTTACAATACTAGCTGCGGTAGGGTTTCAAGGAGAATTCCGGACACTTAATTTGGAAAAGAAGCACAATAGATGAGAAATAACAGTTACTTGGAACGTATAGGGATGTTCGGTAAACATTTTCGGTTTTCAAAATGTTTACAGTAACAACAGTGACGGAATTTAAATTTAAACTTCAATTCGTCATAATTTACACATTTTGTGGAGTCCAACTCTTGCAGAGAATGATTGAAACCAGTAAAACTAAAAGTAAAATAAAAGTAAAATTGTGAAAATTGTGCTCATTTCCTTTAGAAAACTCTCAAACTCCTCATCCACAGCGATCCGGATGGACTACCAGCCACCTTAGGTGTATTCATTATTATTTATTTTTTGTTTTATTTTTTATCGGTAACAAAATTTCCCGGAGAATTTTTTTTATACTATTCCTCAGAACAATCATCTCTTCCGCAAAAAATACAGCAAAAAATTTTTAAAACACCGAATAATGGTACTAGTTCATTTTTCATACCATGTATATACCGTACATACATTTGCCGAAAAAGAACTTAGGATATAAATGGGACCTTCAATAGAAACTTTAAGATATTATCTTCCTGCATGTCCCCAACATATGATCTTTTCCCCAGGATCTGAAAGAACAGGACATAAACGTCGGTGTTGCTAATAAACTCGGTAACCATATGTTCTTGTCGATTTACTGTAAGGTAGTTATAACGACAATGAACAATTTTGTCATAGAGACCTTGAGAGGAGAAAAAAAAGCAACGGAAAATCTAATAAGAATCTCAGAAAAAGTCTGCAATTTTACCTTCGTTAATAATCGTTAATGTCATCATTATAATGGAGCAAATGTAAGATGAAAGACACCGAAAACATGAAGAGATGAGGATGGTCGGGAAGAGATCGTAACGATAAATGGTCACATTACAGTAATTATGATTTACTACTATCTACATATCTTTCGGTGGCACAGCATATGAGCAATTGCTAGATCGAAACGAATAGTTGATGTTCAAAGTGCAAATGATTCGCTCCAAAAAGATTGCAAATAAAAATTGACGTTAGAATTTTTTAAAATGATTTCCTAGAGCTGTAGCCATGACATAGGTAGGTATTGATTCTTCTTTATTAATTAGATTATTCGAATCAAATTTAGACTTATTATGCATATAATAACACTATTGTGATGTGAATGATATATTTTATATTGTCTTGACGTTATCGCCTTCCTCAGAGCCTAGAAAAGTTCCCTGGAAAAGTTGAAGAAAAAATAAAGATAAAATGAAAAAATTAATCACTGAAGATTTCCAATGAAAAAAGCACTAAAAGTCGCAATGAGTGACAGTTTTTTAAGCCTTCGAATCTTTAAAATGAAATTTTTGGTATCTTCTTTCAAGGCCACTGCACTTATTATCAGTAGTAAAATTTTTCCCTTCTATTTAGTTTATTTCTTATTTATTGTGAGATTATGGTAAGGAAAAAACCCAGCGAAAACGAGCACTATCGTTTTCTAATGTACAGAATTCTATGTATTTGTTTTTTTTTTGTCCTATTTATGAAATTAAAATGATTACAAGCTTCAGCCAAAACGTCAATAACACTAACGTCAGCAGTAATTTTGAAAATTTTTAATTTTTTTTTTCAATTCACAATTCCATTGTACCATTCTGCAGACATATTTAAAATAGTTTTTCTCTTTCTCTCGGTTTTTCACTAGAATGCTTTGGGGTTTGAGGATTTTCTGAAGAGAAATAGCAGTAGTATAAAAATTTTAGGCCAAATAAGGCTAAAAAAGTCTAAGCAAGCCTAAGCTGGCTGCGGTAGCCATCCAGATCGCTGTGGATATGTGGTTCGAGGGTTTTGATGAAGGGAAACAGCAGGACTATGCCAATTTTACCAAAAACGAACAGAAAATAGGCAGTCTAGAAATTTAAACTCATTTTTCTCTTTTCCCACTCTACCCTAACTCTGAGCGGATTTTTACATGGGTATGAGCTTTCTAGGTTTATTGAGATGAAATCGCTTTTTTTAGAAGAATTTTCTAGACTTCTAGGAGTCACCGATGGGTTATTTTACATAATTGTGGACGACTTCTAGAAAATTTCGTAGACAAACGTCCATTATCAGTTCTGCAATAGACAGTTGACAGTTATTGCGCACTTATTTCTGCAAAAAAAACCAGTTCTTCGACGATCGCCTCGTTTTCGCCATAAGTAAATGACTTCGAAATGGTCATCAACTCAGCTGTTTGCTCCTCGAAAACCAGAAAATCAAAGTTAATCGTTAATTCCCCCCTTCCCCCTTTCCATACCCCATCGCTCCCCGTGTGCACGCTACGCACTAACGAACAGTTTTATTGGTTTTGATAGATAGAGATCTTCACACATTCAGATCCGAATGGATTCGGTCGTCGTCTTCGTCGTCGTTGTCGCTCGCGTAAAAAGACCGGGGGGACGACGATTTGACAAATGAAGCCGATAGCATCTTTCGTCAGCTTCGGTTCGGTAGGTACGGTAGTTTTGGAAGGGGGGATAGTGTGCGGTGTGCGCGGGTGCGACCGATTAGACTGTATGTGGTGGTGTAGGCGAGAGAGACGAAAGCGGCGTTGACAGGACAGCCACCTTCACACCTTGCACCTTCCGTTGCAACGCTCAGTAAGAAAAACATCGATGCAACAGTTTTTGGGAAATGTCCTGAGAGATGAGCCTCAGAGGTCATCGCGCATTGGAATGCCATCGTGACTCATCTACCTGTAAAATTCAACAAAAATTCAATTTAAAAATTTCAAACAATCTATTAAAATTTCATTCCTTTTCCTTTACCTTCTCTTTTCTCTTTCCTTTCATTTTTTTATTTTTAAACTTTATTAACTAATTTTTACTCTTCTATGTTTTTAGTTTTAGATTTTATTAAATTCATTAAACTCATTAAATTTTTGTATTCTTTCCAGCAATGTTCAGGGGTATAACATCTCTGGAGAAAAAAAAAACTCTTAGGATTTTTCCTTCAAAAACAAAAAAGAATATATGAGTAGAAAGCTAAGCAGGGGGAGTTATGGAAGCGTTGTGGAATTTTCAAAAAAAGGATTAATATGAGAAATTTCACATTGATTTTCTACAGGCATGGCTAATCTGTAGATTTTCGAGCGTACATTATAAATTTCTATCTTCTCCCCATGTTTTCCAACGTCCATCGACGTCTCCCAGATGATTTTAGGGGTTGGACCTTAACCCCAACAAAAGCGTACTGTATTTGTTATCGACGTTATGGATCTAAGCTCTTAAGTACATAGATAGTGCTTAGCGAAGCCACCACGAGGAAAAGAACTGTCAGCAGCTTATCGTAGCATAAATCAATAAAACTATAGTTTCAGCAAAGAATAGGTTTTCATTCCGGAAAAAAATGAATTTTTAATTATTGAAAATATAATTTCAGCAAAAAATAGGTTTTCATTTTGAAAGAAAAAATGAATTTTACTGATTAAGTGCATTTCTAGTATTTTCTGAGCCATTTGCAATTGTCTTCGCTTAAAAGCAGAGAGAAACCATTTTTTTCTAAATCTCGTTTTACGTCGAGTCCTTGGGAATTGATTCATTTCCAGAAGATTCTCTCTTCATTTGTTGCATTCACCGTTGGAAAAATCGTCGTTGACAAATGACAATTGTATCAGCGGAGAAGCCGGAGCAACAGTAAATAATTGGCTGAACCCCATTTATCCATCAGGTTTTTCCCGCCCGGAAGATCCGCCTCTTTTTGATTTGTTTAGTGATTAATGCGTATGTCATGTGCATCTCTCGGTTGAGACTCGTTTGCTTTACTGCGTTTGAAAAATTGTACGTTGCGGCCAACAACAACTGCTCAAGACTCCTCACCAGCTATAGTTTATAAATAACCGTCCTACTCTTGGATTAGAAAAGTGGAACGGAATAGAAAGAAGTGAGAATGCCGCCGGAATTCTCCTCCTCTGGAATTTCCTGGAGAGAGAACGCATTTTTTCAGTAGAAATCAATCTTTGAATAATTTTTGTGAACTTTCCGTGAACAAGTTCCGCCGCTTTCATCAAAACCATGACCAATGATTTATGATGCATGTATTTGGTAGTTCTCTGTTCCATTCTATCATACTTGAAAAAAAACTGAAGCAGGAAGAACCCATTTTGTAAAAGTTCATAGTTTCTTCCCTTTTGAGGATTATTTAGTATAATTACCTAATGCAACTAACTCAATTAAATTAATCAAAATAAATAAGGTACGAATATTTCTAGCGTAATAGTAATGAAAATAATCATTTTTTGGTGACTTCTACAGCTTGTAAGGTCATTTTGAGAATAGCGTAGGGTCCTCCTAACCTTTTTTGGATCGATAATTTCTTCCCAATGTGCCGCCGGAATTCTCCTCCTTCGGAATTTCCATAAGAGAGAACACATTTTTCCACTAGAAATCAATCTTTGAAAAATGCCTTATGGTTTCTTCCCTATCGAGATTATCTAGTATAATTAAATAGTGCAATTAACCCAATTAAATTAATAAATCTATTTCTAGCTTAGTATCCATGGAAATATTTGTTATTTAGCGGCCTCTACAGCTTGCAAGGTAATTTTGAGGGAAGCATTGAGATCTCCTAGCCATTTTCTGATCATTTCTTGTTATTTCTTCCTTCTTCATTGATCCCTTTTCACAGACGTTTCAGCTATACATTGTTTACAAATATCCGTCTACGCTCGAATTAGAAAAGAAGAACGTGGGATAAAAAGGAGGGAAAATCCCGGAATTCCCCCCCCCAGGGATTTCCATACTTTTAATCAGGAAATGAATCCTCGCATAATTTCCCAACGTGTAAAACCGTGATGGTAGGAGAGACCCGTCGGAAAACACCAAATAAGATTTACAATGACAGTTGCCAAAGGGAGCCGCTGTCAAGTCGTAAACAGCGACAGATAAGATACGCTTCTGCTACGCCGACGCAATAAAATACTCGTTCGATTCTTGTCCGCACCCAACACACTATACGACCTCTTCGAAACACAAATGTTCAGTCGTTAACTACTCGACATCACACCGTTGTGTGTTCCTCCGAGGCACAGATGTGTGCCTAACGGAACCGAAGTGTGAAAATCCTGAACGGATCTAACGACGACCGACCCGTCCATTGCAAAGGTCCCCTCTGCGGAACTGCGAGAATTTGTTTACTTAACAGAAAAAAAGAAGAAATCCTAGGGATTCTGCATGGATGTTTTCATGATCTATCAAGGGTATCATGTCTGCATATCTCTTATCGACTACTGACTGAAGCAGACAATTTTTTCTGCTGTTCTGGAATTTGTTCCAAATGGTGTGAGAAGTAAATGATTAGAATAAAAAATAGAGTAAAGAATAAAGTAAAAATAAATAGTAAAAGATGGTAAGATATAAGTATCAATAAAAATAGGAAAGAAAGAAGAAAAGGATGGAACAAAATTAATTACAAAATAAAACTGTAATTTAGCAAATTATGCTCTGCAGAAATAGGTACAGAAAGAAAATAGAAGACGTCGTTTCTACTGATCAGTACAATAAAAAGCGGAAAATACTGAATTCGATAGTGCTCGGCACAGTCAGAGACGTCAACTCTGCCGTTATCTTCCTATGTTTCAACCGCACGCCTGGAATATTCCACTGTTTCAGGAGCTCCAGCACCAATATAGTTCTGTTCGTTAGGATAAAACCTGGTTTCGTTGATCACGATATCCTTTTGTTGTGGAGATGAATAGAGGTATTTTGGCACAAATCATATTAGGTCCATACCATATGTACTATGTATTAAATTTATTTCGAGAAAAAAATGCTCCGAAACTAATTTTCCACGATTTTGACCGACAAGAGAATATTTTTCAGAATATTGAATCCGATAATCGATGTTATTCCCTGAAAAAAATTATTATGGCTTGTTATTAGGAACCGACCAGGAACAAATTAGAAGTTCACTAATTGAAGTTTTTTTTCTGATAATATCGTTATAGAAGTGAACTGTAGTTTTTTTTCTTCAAATATTTTAACTTTTGCTTGTAGCATAGCTTGGTGGATTTTAAATCTTACTGTCACCTTTTCCGAATAACTGCACTCCTTGCACTTATCTATTCCGAGAAAAATTTTTTCATGGCTCTTCTGTTGAAAAACTGGAATAAGTTATGAAAAGTAAAACAGTTTGTAAAGATTTAATTGTGGTTCTTCGTTGTTGCCAGAAACTTCGATAACTTGTAATCTCCGTTAATAAAATTATACTTTTTTCTAGTGATCACGAACCGTAATATTCTCTTTTAAATTTTAATTTAATATTGATTATATTAAGTAGCTATATATTGAATGATTATTGATTATATTATATTAAAATTTCAAATTTTATTTTTACATCATATAGAATAATAGAACATAATCAGAAGTGTAAAATTATACTTTTTCTAGTGATCATGAACCGTAATATTCTCTTTTAAATTTTAATTTAATGTTGATTATATTAAGCAGCTACATATTAAATGATTATTAATTGTATTTAAATTTCAAATTTTATTTTCACATCATACAGAATAATAAAACATAATCAGGAGTGTTCGTTCTCTTTCCGGATTTTGCTATTTTAGTGGAACAAGAGGAAAACGAAGAATAAATAAAGAATCCACAAAGAAAAAGTCACTTTAAAAAGTCATGAGATGTACGCGATCCTTCTGGATTGTGCTGCTACGGTAATTAATAGGTGCAAGGATGAACGTGTTCGTGAGTGAGAATAAACAACAGCGTTACACAAAGCACTAAGGTATTCCCGACGATCCGCTATGCTATTTTCTGGATAATTCTGGCTGATTTCAAACGCAAACAAAAACATCCTAAATTATACTACGTTCGAAAATTATCTTGTTATACAATTGTATTTTCCTTTTGTTATATATTCTTATATTCCTATTACAATTACATTAATCATTTTCTTATACAATAATTAATTATATTTCTCTATCTTATACTCTTATGCAATCGTAATTATTCTTTTATTCTTTTATCAGAAAACAAGAAATCAAAAAGAAATGGGGAAATAATTTTGAAAAAAATAGTAGTAAGAGTCTAAAAGAAATAACCATTTCGTAAAAAAAAAGCTTGGGAGAACTTAAGGTCTCCCGGCAGTCCCCCTCCTCTTTCTATTCCTCGTTCTTCTTTTCTAATTCGATGGGCAGACGGTTATTTATAACCTAGAGCAGAAGTGTTTGAGCTTAGGATCGAGAAGAAATGACCAATCCAAGGAAGGTTAGGAAGACCCCACGCCTCTCTCAATTCGTTCAAAATGACTTTGCAAGATGTAAAAGTCAATAATTAACAAATATTCCCTTAAATATTCCGTTACAAATAGATTTATTATTAGTCAATTTATTTATTTATTTATTTATTTATTTAACTGTGGTAATTTTATTGGACATCTTTAGAAAATAATTCTTGAAAGGGAGGTATAAGAAAATAAGGTATAAAGGCTCCATCTTCATGAAAATTATTAGATGTAGATCCATCCATTGAGGATGTTCCATCCATGGATTTATTTCCATGGATAAGTCACTAAACTCCAGGAAGTAGCAATTTGTACCGTACAACACTGGGACATATTATTGATTGATTTATACTAATTTTATTGTTTTATCTATACTCGTGAACTTGATTTCTTTAACTAAGCATTAAGTTATTGCGGGTTTCCCTTCACAACGTAATAGCGCTTACAACACACCCAACATTCACGTACATATGTTTATTTACGCGCGTTTACATCTCATCCAGTGTTCCTTCTCCCAATTTCTCTTCATTATGATTTCTTTTTTCTATTCTTTTTCTTCTTGTCGTTAACGTTTGCAATAACCCTGCAATGATATCGCTATCAATCATCAGCTAAATCGCTTTCGATTCTGTCAAGGTTCCCCGTTGTGAAGTGTAGATTTCGTTAGGAGAGGTGTCTGGCGGAGAAAATTCGGCTAAAGATCCAAGTAGATCATGTTCTAAGTAGATCATTTTCCAAGTAGATCGAATTTTCTATGTGAGGATCTTCAATTTTTAAAGGGAATAGATTATTTTTGGGTTTTTTCATACTCTAAGGAAATATTTTAGAGTGAATTTTTGAGAAGTTTCTGAGAAAGCTGAGTTGGCCTTGAACTGATGTTATTCGCAACGGTTACAAAGGGAACTGTGACGATTTATTGGCAAAGATTTAAATGATGATTTAAATTAATTTTTAGCTTTTTAATTTTCTATTAATTTTATAAAATTAGATTGATTATGTACTACTTTTTAAGCAGAACCGAGACTGTTATGGATTTTTATTCTGGTTAACATTTTGTTACACAAGTAGTACACAATCAAACTCTACGATGCCATGATTCAAAGAAAGTCTTGGAACTTGGAACTTTTTTAAAATTAGTTTAGTTCTTGATTTTTTTTCAGTTAATTTTTAATTTTAATGATTTAATTATTTATGATTTGCACCTATACGGGGACAACTTGAATAGTTGATGAGTAATTAACCTAGATATACGGTAACAATAAGGAGGTAGCATACATCCTCACACATCCCAATGGCCGATGCACCTGTTCTGTCTGTCCCTCCGGTCGACTTTGTCGGTGAATAATTCGCGTGTGTGCGCGACTTAGAAAGGATTAGTCTAAGGATTGTATATATATATATGTGTGGAGATGTTTGACGGGGATAACGACAGCCCCGGTGTCGCAGGTGTGTGCGCGACGATCATCGCACCGCTATCAGCGCCGATCATCTCCCCCACTCCATTCAAAGGAGCTGGCTAGTCACATCCATCGTCACATATTTCCACAATAGCGTGAATCGTGTCATCCTTAGGAAACTACGACGCACGCCACACGGAAAGATATGTATGTGCACGGGTGTGAAGGGCGTGGGAATTTTCCTCGGATAAAATAAGGAAAAAATTTAATAATCTTGGCTGTTGCTTAAATTCGACTATCAACAAATTGCAATCACTATGCCAAGATTCAAGGAAAGTCGAACTTTCGCACTTCTGGAAAAAATTTACTCCTTTTGTTTTTTTTTTGTCATATTATATTTCTTCATTTTTTTACATGGATTCGTTATTTTATATTTATTTATTTATATTTATTACATTTCTTTTTTTCATTAAACTTTACTGATTAGTTTAAGCTGCTCTAGGATGAAATATTCCTTTTTTACTGGTTCCCAATGCTGCGACACTTTCCATCAATCATATTACTTCATTGTGGAGGTCAAGTAAATATTATGTATGGTGCAGTTAGTAAACAAAAAATGAATAAAAGAAATAATCACTCCTTTTTGGTGGAAAGCGACACGTATGTACGTACATACGGAGGTTCGAATTCATTTTCTTAAGTTGTTTTTTTTTACTGTTTATTTGTGTTTTTTTACTGTTTGTTTGTTTAAGCTGTTTTTTTTTACCAAACTCGTCTTTTATTGATTTCCTTGAGCTATAGCCAAGATAGGTATCGATCTTTCCTTCTTTGTCACATGATCGCTCTCACGTGTGTGAGCTAAAAATAACAAATAACAACTAATAGATAAGTAACAAATAATTAAAATAACCATAAATAAACAAATAAATGTAATAAATGACAAATAGCAAATAATAAGCAACAATGACTCCGTAATGTCATGTACCGTAACCCGAAAATGCTAAGCAGGAACCCGGCCGCTGTTGCACAGCACCGCTGTCAAAAGCAAAGACAACACAGCCGTTGCGATTGTGTCAAAGATAAACTAAAATCATAGAACACAATAAAATGACCTTTTCAGGGTTTCTCCAGCTCTTTCCCGAAGGAATTTTCTGGAAAAACAGTGGTTTTGATTATCTTTAGTGCTGCTTATCTT